>NC_135539.1:118425597-119091014 GCF_045843805.1 Urocitellus parryii | reverse complement strand
GAAAGTAAGAGAGAGAGAAAGTAAGAGAGAGAGAAAGTAAGAGAGAGAAAGTAAGAGAGAAAGAGAAAGTAAGAGAGAGAACGTGAGAGAAAGTAAGAGAGAGAGAAAGAGAAAGTAAGAGAAAGTAAGAGAGAAGAGACCTTTTCTTTATCCACTAATCTGTTGAAGGGCCCCTAGGTTGGTTCCATAGCTTGCTATTGTGAATGTGCGGCTATGAACTTTGCTGATATACTATAGGGAGGCAGCACCATCAATCTAATATCAGCAATTAATCCAATGAGAAAAAAGTCACAAAATTCATCTGCTTCGCAATAGCTAACCACACACTGAAGTAGAAGACCTCTACAATAAGTTACAGAACACTGAAGGTAATTGAAGACAACATTAACAATTTCAAAGACCAAACATTCAGATTTGAAGAATAGTCAAAATATTCATATGTGCATTCAATGCAATCCCCATCAGAATACCTATGACATTCTTGGGTTGGGGCTGTAGTGCTGTAGCAGAGCGTTTGCCTAGCACATGTGAGGCACTGGGTTCGATCCTCAGCAATATATTAACAAGGAAACAAAAGTAAATGTATGATGTGCATCTACAACTATAAAAAATACCTATGACATTCTTCACAGAACTGGAATAATCCTGATATTCATATGGAGGCACGAAAGATGCTGAATGCCAAAGCAATCTTGAGTAAAAAGGAATAAAGTTGGACATCAAAATACCCGAGAGATTGTACAGACATCCTATCCAGAGCAGCTTAATTCTGGTGTGAAAAGAGAAGTAGACCCATGGAACATAATAGAACTTCAAGAAATCACTCATCTACTGCAACTGATATTTCACAATGTTACCAAAAATGCACATTTCAGTAAGGATAGTCTCTTCAAAATGTGGAGCTGATATGGTGTATGTCACTTGCCATTGGGGACATGCAAGTCAAAACTACAATGTGACACCATATAACCATATTTAGAGTAATGTAAGAAAAACAAGTGCTGGTGAGATGCAATGAAAAAACTCCTGTACACTTTGGTGTGAGCATAAACTTGTATGCCACCATGAAGAACAGTACGGAGAATCTTCCAAAATATAAAACCAGATCTCCCCAAAGATTCAGCTATCCCCATTCCAGGATTTATTTCCAAAAAGACCATAACATCAGGATATCAAAGATGTACCTGCACGCCCAAGTTTATTGGGGCAGTATTCATAGTAGTTAAGATATAGAATCATTCAAATGTTTCAACAGATAAATGGATCGAGTATTACCCAACCATTAGAAACAATGGACTCCTATCATTTACAGCAAATGCATGCAACCAGAAGACAGATTAGTAAAATTCTTTGTACAAAAGAGAAACATGTTCTCTTTTGTATAAACTGAAAAAAAGTAGTTATTTAGGATGGGCAAGGGTGTGGATTCAGAGAAGGATCGAAGAAATCTTGAACATGATCAATGCACACGAAGCATTTTTGGAAATTTCACCAAGCCCCATTAGTCTATTTAGTTAATGTTATACATAAGTTTATGTTATAAGTAAGATTGGAATCATTACAATCAATACCACAAAAATACGAAGGATCAGTGGGGATTAAGAAAAGTCAGTGATAAATTGGAAAACCTAAGAAATGGGGAAATTTTTGGACACATGACTTACCAAAAAATAGAAAAAAAAGAGGACATAAAATCTTGATTTGACTAAGTAATGAAATGGAAGACTTTAGTAAGAAAGTCTTCCATTTGCAAAGACCAGGATTGGATTATATGTAATCTCATATGTAGCCTCTACAAATCAGATCTTCGAGTAGAATAGTGATAACTGGGGTGTGGAAAGTGATCAGTGCATGCTGAGTGTTTGGGTGGATATGTGCACTGGACCCATTAATATGTGCAATTTACACGTTAATGGAATTATAACCTTATAGTTGTATAAGTGGCAAATTATCTGTTCAGGTACTGTGTACGTGAATAAAAATCAAAATACAAATAAACTGGGAGCCACATACAAGGTGTGTGTAACCAATTTTGTAAGTGAAAATCCAAGCAAATACAAGATTTGGGGTGGGGAGTGCAAGGAACAGACAATTCACAGCTAAAGAAATTCAGTCACTTGTCAACCTGAAGTCAGACTGAAGAATCAGTCAAAAAAAACTTGAAGAGATGGCAACAGTATTGAAGAGGTAGAAATATACTATTGCTGACAGAAAATCAGTTATTTTTCAAATGACCATAGATGACTCTAATGAACTATATTTCTCAAAAGTTAGGATTTTGAAAGTTCTCCATTAATATACATGTTTAACAAAATAGGTATGTTTAACCTGATTTAAATATTCATATGCCAAAACATTTTATGATATTCCAATAGTATGTACAGCTTTTATGTATCAGTTAATGAATTTAAGTTAATATGGCAAACCTGTAAAGTACACATCCACTTTGACATCAGTTTGGAGAATCTGTTCTACAGAAATGAGCAGAAATGTATAGGTTTCTTTATATAAATATTGATATTTATTGACACACAGTATGTAGTGGATGAAGAATTGCTGGAGGAACTCTAAATTTCTTTGAAAAAGTTAACAAATTATTTTATCCTGTTATAAAAAAAATCAATGTTATGGTTTTATCAATATCTTCTTTACATCCATGATACTTCTTTCCCTTAAGAAGTTCCAAGCTAAAGGTAGTTCTATGTGTGTATACTTGAATATGGTCAAATCAACATAGGAGGAAAGGATGGATATGAGATAAGCTAACATTGACTACCACAGGAAGATATATAATAAGTCAGGTAGCCAATATTTTGGAAATAAATGCAAACTTAATTGCAAGGCAAGTTGATAGAATGCCAACGGACACTTCAGCTGGGTTCTCCAAATGTTAATACAGCAAATGTGGCAAAAAATTATCTCAATATAAATTTCTAAGCCAACTGAGTGCAAATTGTAAACATAATGCCCAAGTATTTCAGTCTTTCCTAGACTGTAGTCTCCCACATAGCCACAGGACAATTGGATATTAACATTGATCCAATACCATTGTCTACCCTGAAGATCTTAAAAACTTCAATTATTCTTCATTCGGAGATTTGTTTTTTCTCCCATCCAGAATTAAGGATTGAATGATTTTTTTCTTCAGGTCTCTTTAGTCACCTTCAATCTGGGAACAGTTCCTCAGTCTATTCTTTGTCTTTCCTGACAGTTGAGAAGTACAAGCTAGTTATTCTACAGAATGCCCTTCAATTGGGTTTCTCTGGCATTTCTTCATGATTAGATTCTGGCAGGAGTATCAGAGACAATCTTGAGTTTATCTCAGGCAACATATCGTGAAGACTGTCAATTTGTCCAGTGATATAAATTTTGATCACCTGGTAAGTTGCTGACCTTAAGTACAAGGTATCTAATTGTGTGTAGTTGGTAGATGTAAATAATGTCTTTCAGCAAATTAGTTTTATTCATTGCTCATTCTTCCCAGTTTTAATTATGACTGATGGAATTAGAATGCAGCCATTTGCCCCCCATCATTCCTTTTACATTTATTAATTTGCACTCCACTCGAAGGAATTATTTGCCTTTTTATGTTTTATTACTACATCAGTATGCTCAGATTTCTGTTTTATGCAATAGGCTTTCATGTGTTATCAATACACATTTTACTATCAAATTGTCAGTAGGGACACCTGCAGTCTGGTTCTCTGGCTCCTGTATTTTTTTTTTTAAAGAAAATTTTTTTATGTATTTTTTTTAATTTTCAGTGGACACAACATCTTTGTATGTGGTGCTGAGGTTCAAACCCAGGCCGCATGCATGCCAGGCGAGCGCGCTACTGATTGTTACACAGGAACCGGGCTGGGGATGTGGCTCAAATACAGGAGCAGATCTCCTTTATTTTTCTTGAGTATTTGCTTACTTTCTGGCAGATTCATTTTTTACTTTTCTTCTAGGCCCTAGGATTATTCACTTTTTAAAGAAACTCCGATTTCTTTTATTGAATTTAGAAGTGGAGATGGGGAGGGGATTTCAAAATGGTAGAATAAAGGTATCTAGCACTCACCTCCACGAAGAGCCTTCAGAGTAACAAGTATATAGTTCCATTTTAAGCTGAGTGATCATGGAAGAATCCTGGAGATCAGCAAGAAGGAAGACTGAAGCTTTGTAAGGTTCAGAAGCTTGAGACAGTAGTGTAGGAAAGTTGGGGCAGGATACCCTGACATCTGTCACCGGGCTCCATAGCCAGGGGATGGGGAGTCTCCCTTTTGCAGGGAGAAGGGTAAAGACCATCCCAAACTGAACGCTGGCAATTCTAAGTGACATCAGTTTTCACAATATTCATAGGATTATAGCCCAATTATCTAATAACCTGGAGAAGGATTTCATCTCCTGACAGACATCCAAAGTGCTATAGGCAGAAGTTATCCTAGGAAGTGAGATATTCTGAGCTTGGACTGCACTACAGAGCCAGAAAACCCTGTGCATTCCCACCTCTGGCACTGCAGACATCCCACTGCATGGTTTAGTGGGTAGCCACCTCAAAAACTCCTGGCCCAGCAGAAACTGACCCAATTCTTCAGGGGGGCATGCACTGTATGAATGGATGGTATGTTATAGAAAGGAATGGGAAGAGCTTTACTCTCAAGAAACAGGAGCTGAAGGGGCTTGTGCTCCGAGATAAAGGGCATGGCCAACCATCCGATTAGTAAAGTTTCTGCTGTTACATTCTATAATAGCTTTTTTATGCTCTTATAATCTTTATCTTAGGTATTTAAAGATGTGAATGTTCCTTTGGAATGATATTCCATTAAATTATGTTCTCTTGATTCTTGTTTGAATTTTGCCAACCCTAGATGGGTTATTTCAGAAGAACTGTCTTCAAGTTCAGTATTCCATCTTCTCCTTGATCTACGTTGAATTTCAACTGGATTATTTGACCGACTTAGATCTTTGTAACAAAGGTTTCTGTTTGGTTTCCTTTCTCAAACCTGAATTTCTAATGGGTATCCTGAATTGTCTTCCTAGTATCACTTAATGGATTCTTTGTTTTCATGGATCTCATTGAATTTCTGTTCTATTTTAGTAGACATCTAGTTTCTTTGGGATTTATGTTCTTTTGGAAATCATTACCTTGTTCATGTTTCTCATGCTCTCTCATTGAGCTTTGTGTATCTGGCAGATCAGACATAGCTCTACCACTTACATGGTGTGGCCTTTCATAGTATGACTCTTTAATATGTATTTTAGGGTGTCAGTTTGTCATGAAATGTTTACTGGGTACCATATTGTCGTTTACCCGTTTGTGATTAGTGAAATATTGGCACAGTGCATCAGAGACTGAGTTACTCATGTCTTTATGACTTATATAATGCACACTAGCAGTTCAGGCAGAGATGGTGTTTACAGCAGTGGGTGTGGGGTGATTACTGTGTGGCTGCTTCTACAATGGGCAGTCCTCGGGTGATGGCGTTTCCACAGGAGCTGCAACTGATAGCTCTGCTACTAGCAAGGGCCTTGGGCACTGAAGAAATAGTGGTGAGGTGCCCAAAGCTTTCCTCTGAAAGGCCAACAGCATGGACCCAAATATGGCTTGGGGAGATACAGAAGTAGAAACGACAGCACACTTCCTCGCCATGGTGGTCATGCCTAATCCTGACAGGAGAGTATGGTCAGACAAGGTATGGGATGACCAGTGGAGACAGCATGAATATGAAACTGCAAACAGTGCAGTCCTCTCTACTGTGAGTGGTAGTACCTGCCTCAGAGAGATCTCATCCAGAGCTGGGCAAAGTACTGTTCTTGCCCTGCTTTGCATGCCTGGGGTCCAGTCAATGGCCAAGAATTCTCTCCTCTAGATGCATTAAGCATTGGCCACCTAAGTGTGGGTGTGGAATGTGGCTGGATTCCAGCTATGTTTTACTTGGTTCCCACTTAGTTACGAAGCTTAGGAGAGGACAATAGCCAGAGCCATAGTGTTGCTCAAGATCGCCTAAGCATGCCCCTACTAGGAAGCAATTCCTGGAACTTTGGTATTTCTAGCTCTTCGTGTCCATAGTGAGCAGTTAAGCACAGTTCAGGGGAAATGTGGATGTCTGGTCTCAGTCCTGGGACTGGCATAAGTAAAATAGAAAAGAAAATCAACAATCTAGATCAAGCAGAAGATCGAATATTGAACTCGAAGATCTTTTGAAATATCCCTTCTGGGGGTGACAAACCTCACAAGAATCGAGAGAACTTAGTTTAATGGAATGTCATTAAATGCCATTCACCTATTCCAACATGGCGGCGGGCGCGGAGAGATCAAGTCTCTGACCTCTTCAGCTGTGCAGGCATAGGGAGTCGTAAACAGCCTAAATCTGTTTGCTCAGGATCACTAAGCAATGCTGAGCTGACGTGGATCCGGGGTGATCAATCTGGACCTCTCAGAACACACACTGAGCCCGGATCGGCTGAATTCAAGCTCCCATTCGCCCGATTCCCTCAGACAAACAGCTGCGACTCAGCACTAATCCATCCGGCTGAAACAACTGGTCAGCCCTTCTGATCCTACGGAGGTAATGGCAACCGAGCCTTCATAGGTAGTGGCCACAGGTTTCAAACGGGACTTGGGAGAGACAGTAAGGACCCACCCATTGCATTGGTCACCCGGCAAAGGGAAACGAACTGTCGCCATTTGCAAGAGATACCACCATGGCAGAGAACTGACGTCAGACTGCGGCGGAGGAGATAACTTCATTGAATCCTGCGGCTACAGGTGTGTAATCCCCTAGCCTTCCCTCTCCACACATCGGGGAAACCTTAAGGGCCCCTCCCAGCTCTCCCGTGAGCGCGGTAGCCAGACCGAGGGAATTAGAGGTGGCGAGGGACCGGCGGCGTGGAACTACCACTCCCACCAGAGCTGACAGCTGAGGTCTCGTGCACCAGCTACCGGGGGCGTGGCTACCGGAGGGCAAGTAAAAATTTGCTGAGGATTCTCAGCCCTAAGCTCCACAAACTTAGGGTCTGAGGGACAGGCAATCTGGGAGAGTGTGCCCAATCGTCCATGAAAACAGGGCTCCCGGGAGCAGCAGATCTGGCGTGTAGCCAGTATTGTGGTGAGCGGCACCCGTGAGAGGGGCCTGGCTAGAGGAAAAGTGGGGAAGTGACTAGACACAAGAGGAGGCCCTAGGCACTCAGGATTGGAGACTCGCCCAGTCTGGGAGGAGAAGCTGCTGCACAGTGAAACTTGGCCTGGTGGGCACAGCGCCACCTACTGGAAGAGAAGTTAATCAAACTCTAAGACTGCATTTATTAGTGTTTTTTTTTCTTTTTTCTTTTCTCTTTTTTTTTTTTTGATTTTGATTTGGGGTTCTCTTTCATTTTCATTTTTCTTTCTTGTTTTTAAATTTTTTTTTTTTACAATTTAAAAAAATTTTTTTTCTTCCAATTTTAATTTTAATTTGTTTTTTTTATATAATTTTTTTCTTTCTTTTTTTATTTCCTATTTTTTTCTTCTTTTTTCTTTTCATTTCTTTTCAATTATCTTATCCCCCCTTCCTTGAATTCTACCTGCTTACTCTCATTCTCTTTAGTGACTTCTTCCCTTCCCTTCTAATACCTTTCCTCCCAAGCATCAAATAAATTTATAGGAGTAAACAGTAACTCAGCAGTCAAACAGAACAAGAAGTAACATGAGCAGCTTCAAAAAGCAAGGAAGAAAAGGAGTACAAACAATGCAGGACAGCCTAAATATTCAGGAGGACCTAGAGTCATCGGAAAAATGTTCATATAAAGAACTCAAGGAACACCTTAGACAGATGGAATGGAACCTTAAAGAGGATACGAGACAGCAAATTCAAGCAGCAAAAGAACACATTGAGAATGAGTTACATAAACAGATAAAAGAAGAAGTTAAGCATCTTTCAGGAGATATAGATTATAAAAAATAATCAAACAATAATTCTAGAAATGAAGGAAACGATAAACCAAATTAAAAACTCAATTGAGAGTATCACTAACAGAGTGGAGCAAGTAGAAGCCAGAACGTCAGATACTGAAGACAAATTATATCATCTTGAAAAGAGTCTAGCCAACTCAGAAAGGCTGGTAAAAAATCACGAGAAAAACATCCAAGAGTTATGGGATAACATAAAAAAACCAAATTTACGAGTCATCGGGATAGAAGAAGGTACAGAGATTCAAACCAAGGGAATGAGTAACCTGCTGAATGAAATAATTACAGAAAACTTTCCAGAAATAAAAAAGGAAACAGATATACAAATTGAAGATGCATTCAGGACACCGAGCACACAAAACAGTAGACCAACGCCAAGACACATTGTTATGAAGATATCCAATATACAGAACAAAGAGAAAATATTAAAAGCTACAAGAGAAAAGAGACAGATTACATTCAGGGGTAAACCAATAAGATTAACAACAGATTTTTCATCACAGACGCTGAAAGCAAGAAGATCCTAGAACAACATATTTCAAACACTGAAAGACAATGGATGCCAACCAAGAATTCTGTATCCAGCAAAATTAAGCTTCAGGTATGACAACGAAATAAAAATCTTTCATGATAAACAAAAGTTAAAAGAATTTGCAGCCAGAAAACCAGCATTGCAAAGCATTTTGAGCAAAACACTACACGAGGAAGAAATGAAAAACAATAACCAAAACCATCAGAGGGAAGTGCCTCGGTAAAGACAGAGGGCGAGGGGAAAGATAATCATGGAGAAACAAACTAATTTTTTTTTAAAAGGATAAATAATCAAACATGGTTGGAAGTACAAACCATATATCAATAGTAACTCTGAATGTTAATGGCTTAAACTCTCCAATAAAGCGACATAGGCTGGTATCATGGATTAAAAAAACAAATCCAACAATATGCTGCCTCCAGGAGACACATCTGATTGGAAAAGACATACACAGGCTGAAGGTGAAAGGATGGGAAAAAATATACCACGCACACGGTCCTCGTAAGCAAGCAGGGGTGGCCATCATCATATCGAATAAAATCGACTTCAAGATTAAGTTAATCAAAAGGGATAAAGAAGGACACTATATACTGTTAAAAGGAACCATTCACCAACAAGACATAACAATTATCAATATTTATGCACCAAATAATGGCGCTGCGATATTCATAAAACAAATTCTCAAGTTCAGGAATCAAATAGACGAAAACACAATAATTATGGGTGACTTCAACACACCTCTCTCACCATTGGACAGATCCTCCAAACAAAAGTTGAATAAAGAAACTATAGAACTCAATACCACAATCAATAACCTAGACTTAACTGACATATATAGAATATATCAACCATCATCAAATGAATATACTTTTTTCTAAGCAGCACATGGATCCTTCTCAAAAATAGACCATATATTATGCCATAGGGCAACCCTCAGTAAATATAAAGGGGTGGAGATAATACCATGCATTTTATCTGATCATAATGGAATGAAACTGGAAATCAATGATAAAAGAAGGAAGGAAAAATCCTGCATCACATGGAAAATGAACAATATGTTACTGAATGATCAATGGGTTACAGAAGACATAAAGGAGGAAATCAAAAAATTCTTAGAGATAAATGAAAATACAGACACAACATATCGGAATCTATGGGACACAATGAAAGCAGTTTTAAGAGGGAAATTCATCGCCTGGTGGTCATTCCTCAAAAAAAGGAAAAACCAACAAATAAATGAGCTCACACTTCATCTCAAAGCCCTAGAAAAGGAAGAGCAAAACAACAGCAAATGTAGCAGAATGCAAGAAATAATTAAAATCAGAGCGGAAATCAATGAAATTGAAACAAAAGAAACTATTGAAAAAATTAACTAAAAGTTGGTTCTTCGAAAAAATAAATAAGATCGACAGACCTTTAGCCATGCTAACGAAGAGAAGAAGAGAGAAAACTCAAATTACTAACATACGGGATGAAAAAGGCAATATCACAACAGATGCTACAGAAATACAGAAGACAATTAGAAATTATTTTGAAAACCTATATTCCAATAAAATAGAAGATAGTGAAGACATCAATAAATTTCTTAAGTCATATGATTTGCCCAGACTGAGTCAGGAGGATACACACAATTTGAACAGACCAATATCAATGGATGAAATTGAAGAAGCCATCAAAAGACTACCAACCAAGAAAAGCCCAGGACCAGATGGGTATACAGCGGAGTTTTACAAAACCTTTAAAGAAGAATTAATACCAATACTTTTCAAGTTATTTCAGGAAATAGAAAAAGAGGGAGCTCTTCCAAATTCATTCTACGAGGCCAACATCACCCTGATTCCGAAACCAGACAAAGACACCTCAAAGAAAGAAAACTACAGACCAATATCTCTAATGAACCTAGATGCAAAAATCCTCAATAAAATTCTGGCAAATCGAATACAAAAACACATCAAAAAAATTGTGCACCATGATCAAGTAGGATTCATCCCTGGGATGCAAGGATGGTTCAATATAAGTAAATCAATAAATATTATTCACCACATCAATAGACTTTAAGAACCATATGATCGTCTCGATAGACGCAGAGAAAGCATTCGACAAAGTACAGCACCCCTTTATGTTCAAAACATTAGAAAAACTAGGGATAACAGGAACTTACCTTGACATTGTAAAAGCTATCTATGCTAAGCCTCAGGCTAGCATCATTCTGAATGGACAAAAGTTAAAGGCATTCCCTCTAAAATCTGGAACAAGACAGGGATGCCCTCTATCACCACTTCTATTCAATATAGTTCTCGAAACACTGGCCAGAGCAATTAGACAGACTAAGGAAATTAAAGGCATAACAATAGGAAAAGAAGAACTTAAATTATCACTATTTGCAGATGACATGATTCTATACCTAGAAGACCCAAAAGGATCTACAAAGAAACTACTAGAACTAATAAATGAATTCAGCAAAGTGGCAGGATATAAAATCAACATGCACAAATCAAAGGCATTTCTGTATATCAGCGACAAAACTTCTGAAACGGAAATGAGGAAAAACACTCCATTCACAATATCCTCAAAAAAAATAAAATACTTGGGAATCAACCTAACAAAAGAGGTGAAAGATTTATACAATGAAAACTACAGAACCCTAAAGAAAGATATAGAAGACCTTAGAAGATGGAAAAATATACCCTGTTCATGGATAGGCCGAACTAACATTATCAAAATGGCGATATTACCAAAAGTTCTCTATAGGTTTAATGCAATGCCAATCAAAATCCCAAAGGCATTTCTTGAAGAAATAGATAAAGCAATCATGAAATTCATCTGGAAAAATAAAAGACCCAGAATAGCAAAAGCAATTCTAAGCAGGAAGTGTGAATCAGGCGGTATAGCGATACCAGATTTCAAACTATATTACAGAGCAATAGTGACCAAAACAGCATGGTACTGGTACCAAAACAGGCGGGTGGACCAATGGTATAGAATAGAGGACACAGAGACTAATCCACAAAGTTACAACTATCTTATATTTGATAAAGGGGCTAAAAGCATGCAATGGAGGAAGGATAGCATCTTCAACAAATGGTGTTGGGAAAACTGGAAATCCATATGCAACAAAATGAAACTGAATCCCTTTCTCTCGCCATGCACAAAAGTTAACTCAAAATGGATCAAGGAGCTTGATATCAAATCAGAGACTCTTTGCCTGATAGAAGAAAAAGTTGGCTATGATTTACATATTGTGGGGTCGGGCTCCAAATTCCTTAATAGGACACCCATAGCACAAGAGTTAATAACAAGAATCAACAAATGGGACTTACTTAAACTAAAAAGTTTTTTCTCAGCAAGAGAAACAATAAGAGAGGTAAATAGGGAGCCTACATCCTGGGAACAAATTTTTACTCCTCACACTTCAGATACAGCCCTAATATCCTGAGTATACAAAGAACTCAAAAAATTAGACAATAAGATAGCAAATAACCCAATCAACAAATGGGCCAAGGACCTGAACAGACACTTCTCAGAGGAGGATATACAATCAATCAACAAGTACATGAAAAAATGCTCACCATCTCTAGCAGTCAGAGAAATGCAAATCAAAACCACCCTAAGATACCATCTCACTCCAGTAAGATTGGCAGCCACTATGAAGTCAAACAACAACAAGTGCTGGCGAGGATGTGGAGAAAAGGGTACTCTTGTACATTGCTGGTGGGACTGCAAATTGGTGCGGCCAATTTGGAAAGCAGTTTGGAGATTCCTGGGAAAGCTGGGAATGGAACCACCATTTGACCCTGCTATTGCCCTTCTCGGACTATTCCCTGAAGACCTTAAAAGAGCATGCTACAGGGATGCTGCCACATCGATGTTCATAGCAGCACAATTCACAATAGCTAGACTGTGGAACCAACCCAGATGCCCTTCAATAGATGAATGGATAAAAAAAATGTGGCATCTATACACAATGGAGTACTATGCAGCAATAAAAAATGACAAAATCATAGAATTTTCAGGGAAATGGATGGCACTAGAGCAGATTATGCTTAGTGAAGCTAGTCAATCCCTAAAAAACAAATACCAAATGTCTTCTTTGATATAATGAGAGCAACTATGAACAGAGCAGGGAGGAAGAGCAGGAAGAAAAGATTAACATTAAACAGAGACATGAAATGGGAGGGAAAGGGAGAGAAAAGGGAAATTGCATGGAAATGGAGGGAGACCCTCATTGCTATACAATATTACATATAAGAGGTTGTGAGGGGAATGGGAAAATTAACAAGGAGAGAAATGAATTACAATAGATGGGGTAGAGAGAAAAGATGGGAGGGGAGGGGAGGGGGGATAGTAGGGAATAGGAAAGGTAGCAGAATACAACAGTTACTAATAGGGCATTATGTAAAATTGTGGATGTGTAACCGACGTGATTCTGCAATCTGCATTTGGGGTAAAATTGGGAGTTCATAACCCACTTCAATCTAATGTATGAAATATGATATGTCATGAGCTTTGTAATGTTGTGAACAACCAATAAAAAAAAAGAAAAAAAAGATGCCATTCACATCTTTGAATACCCAAGATAAAAGTTAAGAGCATAGAAATGCTATTCCAGGACGTAATAGAAGCTTTCTTAATCTTTGGAAAGATGTGGACCATCCAGGTACAAAAAGTTTGTAGAACCTCAAGTAGACATGACCAGGAAAAAAGTCTCCAGAGCATATGATAGTCAAACTGTCAGAAATACAAGACTGTTTGAAATCTGTGATAGTATGACAGGAGTGCCAAATGTGATGTGATACTAACAAAATATTGAAGAAACCCTACAGAGCAGGAGGAAAGGGTATATTCTAATTTCTGAAAGAAAATGATTCCTAACCAAGAATACTGTAACAAGGATATCCTTCCGAAATGGAGGAGCAGAGACCTTGGAAGGTATGCAAAAACAGGATTCATGACTACCAGAGAGCCTTATGAAAGGTGCTAAGACAGCCCTACATCCAGAAGTGCAAGCATATGAAGTATAAATCTCAGTAGAAAAGTAGCTATGCGGAAAAGAGATTATCTGTACAATAAACCATAAACTACAGCGAGGGGAAGAAAGGACAATTATTCAAACAATTAGAAGGAAAAAGATGACAGGACTAAGTCCTTACCTATTGACAATAACTTCAAATGTAAATGGAATAAATTCTTCAATTGAGACATTAAAAATATTGACTGGCTGAATTGACACGAAAATACCCAATATGCTGCCATCAGAAACCTACCTCCTAAAGATACACGAAGTGAAGGATGAAAAGTGATATTCCAAGCAAATGAAAGCCTAAACTGAGTAGTAATAGCTATATTTATATTAAGTTTTTTTTAAAGACCAAAACTAAGTAGACACAGCATATTACATAATGCTCAAAAGATAAATTCATCAAGATATGAGCTGGGCACCGTGGCTCACAAGGCTGAGGCAGGAGGATTGTGAGTTCAAAGCCAGCCAAATCAAATAAATAAATACATAAATCTTCAAGGTGCTAAACAACAGACCCCATCTCTAAAATACACAAAAATAGAGCTGGGATGTGGCTCAGTTGTCAAGTGCCCCCAAGTTCAATCTCTGGTACCCTCTTCCCCCCCAAAAAGATTGTATCTATATGCTCCCATTTTCAGAACATCTAATTTTATACAACACAAGACCAAAGAGAGAAGCGCCCTCATAATAGTGGGGAATCTCACTACCCCACTGTCAAAAATAGATATCCAGGAAAAAAAAATTAAACCATACTGTACATAAGAATTAGACATTTTACAGAGTCTTATTGAATATCCACTTTTCATTCAGAGTGTCATAGCTATGACTAGACCATATATTAGGCCACAAGACAAAGTTGATACCATACTCTACATTTTTTCAGATCACAATGGAAAGAAACTAGAAGAAAATTTAGAAGTTATAAAAATGTACGGAGAATGAATAACTTGTTTTTGAACAAATGGTGGATACTGAGGACATCAGAAAATTTAAAATTTTCTCCAAAAAGAAAATGGAAACAAAACATGCCCAACTTGAAAAATGTACCAAAAATCAATACTAAGGGGGAGGCTTACAGCAGTGAGTTCCTGTGTAAAAAATATTTGGTAGAGTTAATCCCATTCAATCCCTAGTACTGAAGGTGGAGCAGGTGGGAGGTTGTTGAGGAAAAACATTACAAATGATCACAGAAACAGGGATCATTAAGAATGATTACATAAAATTATATGATAAACAATTTGAATACTCATTAAGTCACCAAATTGAACCGAGAACAAAAGTACCCGAGTAGACCATTAATAAGCAATAAAATTGCATCAGAAAAATTAAAGAAATGCCCAGATCTAGATGGATCAAATTCACAGCTGAATTTGGCCAAATTTTTAAACAGGAACTATCACCAGGTTTGTTCAAGTTATTTCATAAAATTAAAGGGGAAGCACTTTCTTAGTCTTTTCTATGGTATCAAGTTTCAGTAACAGGGTAATGCTAATAAGAATGCTGTTGTATTTATAGAGATACAGAATAATATCATTGATGAACACAAATGCCAAGATTCTCAACAAAATATCAGCAAATCAAATTCAACAGCACACCCAAAGAATCATACAGCATGATCATGCTGGTTTTATTCCAGGGTTGCAAGAATGGTTCAACATATGCAAGTCAAATATACCATAACAAAAAAACCCTTGTTCTTCCATATGTGCAAAAACAGCATCCGATAACATTTAATACATTTTCATAAAATTCCTGAACAAATTAGGTACAAAAGGATCTAGATTCGATATAACAAAGGATATGTTTTGGGGTGGGGGGTGCTGGGGATGTAGCTCAGTACTTAAGCATCCACAGTTCAATCCTTGCTTTAAAAAAAAAAACAACACGACAAATGTGTCTACTATCAATACTGCCGGTTACTAGTGAGGAGTCCTGCTTCCTCATATGTTGAGTTCTCATGTTGAGCTATAACATTAGTGAAACATGCCAAGGCAAGCCTATAAACAGGGTTTATTTAAAGAGGCCTAAGAGACTTCACTCTGGAGAGACAAGGGGGCCATATCTGGTAACCTGGAGAGAAGGGAGAGCATTCTGCCTTTCTATGTCCTAGGCTTCCTTTGTGCTCCTGCCGTCTTCCCCTTATCTCCTACCTTCCTGCATATGTGCCTAGGCTCAGGAGAGGGCTCAGATGGGATGGCCAAAAGGTGAGGAGCAGATGGACAGGGGAAGGATCAAATGGAGCCGATCTAGGCAGGAAGCAGCCCAGGACACATTAACAAATTTTACAACTCCCTATAGGGAATAACAATTCCTGGGACAGGTTACCTTAGTAACCGGTTGAAGCAGGGGCAGGTTATCTGGATAAGGGTGGAGGAAGGGTTCTGAAGGCATTAACATTTCAGTTCCTCAGGGGCAGTCTCCAACTTTCTAGGCCCAAATAGGTCTCCTTTATCTTTGATCCTACCCCCACTTACCTATACTGAGTATCTTTAATTCTGGGTTCACTATTAATGATCTTATCTCCTACAGTACTAAAGATGTGGCCAGACAAGTTAGGAATAAGAAAAGCATAACAGAAAAGGGTAAGGTCAAATGACCTCTACAGATAAACCTAAATGATTCACGGAAGAAATTCAGCAGAGGCTATGCAATTGATCTCCCCTGCAAAAAAGCAAACCAAACCAAAAAACAAACCCACTAGCTTTTCTATACACCATTTGTAAAATTTTACTTTTTATTCTAATTCATTATATATGAAAGCATGCATTTAAATATAGAGCACATTTTTTCATGTCTGTACAGAAAGCATGATCACACCATTCATGTCTTCATACATGTACTTGGTGGAATGAGATGGATATTACCCTCTTTATACCCCTTGTCCCCTCCCATACCCTATTGAGAGTTCATCTAATCTTCCCATGCTTCCCCCTCCCAAACCCATTATGGGTCCCCTCCCATCCCCACTATGAATCAGCCTCCTTATATCAGAACATTTGGCATTTGTTTTTTTGGGATTGGCTAACTTCACTTCATTATATTCTCTAAGCTTCATCCATTTACCTGGAAATGCCATGATTTTATTCTTATTTCTGAGTAATATTCTATTGTGTTTGTACACCATTTTCTTTATCCGTTCATCTACTGATGGGCATCTAGGTTGGTTCCAGTTTTACCTATCGTGAATTGTGCTGCAGTAAACATTGATGTGGCTGTAGTATGCCGTTTTAAAGTCCTTTGTGTATAGACCAGAGTGGGATAGCTGGGTCAAATGGTGGTTCATTTTAAGCTTTCCACGGAGTCTCCATACTGCTTTCCATATTGGCTACACCAATTTTCAGTCCCATCAGCAATGTATGACCATACCTTTGTCCCCACATCCTAGCCAACACTTGTTTGTATTCTATTAAGAATACTGCCATTCTGGAGTGAGATGAAATCTTAAGAGAAATGCAAATCAAAACTACTCTAGTAGCTAGAGATGAACATTTTCTCATATGAATTTGAGAAAAAAATCATGAAAGTAATCTTATTGCCAAGTCATGTCATAAATATAAGATACCTAGGAATAAATCAAATGAAAGATCTCTAAAGTTGCAAACACTACTGAAACATTTTGAAGATACTAAAAAAGGAAAAAGCTACTGTATTCATCAATTGGAAGAAATATAGTTAATTGGTTTCAGTATATGGACACTTTTATAGATTAAAAATATTTTCATCAAAATACCAATCACGAGAAGGTGTGGCGCCTCAGTGAAGCCATTAATTAGCAAGCAGGGAGGTTAGGGACTGCCATTAGGTGGAATCCCACCAGCCAAGCCCACACGGACCCTTGGGCCGAGCACGGGATCTCAGAAGGGGAAGGAAGCGGTACAGTCCCATCCCCCACAGCGGACACTCCACCGAGGCAGTCAGCGGCCACCATCCGGTAAAGCTGAAGGATACACCGCCACTCTCCTTCAGAGTGCAACATCAAAACAGCTTGCAACATCAAAACAGCCAGCAGCAGGACCCCGGAGATCCAGGCCAACTGATTTGCGTGGCCTGCCCCGCAGCTACAGAAGGCGTGGCGCCTCAGAGAAGCCATTAATTAGCAAGCAGGGAGGTTAGGGACTGCCATTAGCTGGAATCCCGCCAGCCAAGCCCACCGCCCACGCCCAGAACAGGCCCAGCGACCTGCCAGCATGGTAGTCACGACACCCCAATTGGAATAGGGACAGAGCAGAGCCGCCTTCCACTCCCGGAACAGGCCCAGAGAGACGCCAGCGTGGTAGACACGTCACCCCAATTGGAGTAGGGGCACAGCCGCAGCCCGCACCTGCAAGGGAGACTTTTCAAGTATACAAGAGCAACATAAATAAATAGGGGGTAAATTTCAAAACACAACAGTTGCACCAAGCAGAAAGAAACACGAGCAGTATGAAAAGACAAGGAAAGAAAGGACCACAAGCAATGCAGGTCAACTCAACTTTAGAAGAGGTAATAGCTGCAACAGATGGAATATCAGATAAAGAGTTCAGGATATATATGCTTCAGATGATCTGGAGTCTCAAGGAAGACATGAGACAGCAAAATCAGACAATGAAAGATCACATTGACAAACAAATCCAGGAAGTAAAAGATCAATTTCACAGGGAGATAGAGGTAATAAAAAACAAACAAATAGAAATTCTAGAAATGCAGGAAACAATAAACCAACTTAAAAACTCAATTGAGAATACTACGAGCAGAGTAGATCACTTAGAAGAGAACATCAGACAATGAAGACAAAGTATTTCAACTGGAAAAGAACAGACAGCTCAGCAAGTCTGCTAAGAAACCATGAGCAGAACATCCAAGAATTCTGGGACAATATCAAAAGACCAAATTTAAGAGTCATTGGGATACAGGAAGGCACAGAGCTCCATTCCAAAGGAATAAACAGTCTATTCAGTGAAATAATACGAGAAAACTTCCCAGAATTGAAGATTGAGACAGAATCCCAAATCCTAGAAGCCTACAGGACGCCGAATGTGCAAAATCATAAGAGATCCACACCTAGACACATTATAATGAAGATGTCCAACATACAGAATAAGGAGAGAATTTTAAAAGCGGCAAGAGAAAGAAAGCAGATTACATTTAGGGGTAAACCAATCAGGATAACAGCTGATCTCTCAACACAGACTCTGAAAGCTAGAAGATCCTGGAATAACATATTTCAAACACTGAAAGACAATGGGCTCCAACCAAGAATCGTGTATCCGGCGAAATTAAGCTTCAGGTTAGAAGATGAAATTAAAACCTTCCACAATAAACAAAAGTTAAAAGAATTCGCAGCTAGAAAACCATCTCTTCAAAAAATCCTTGGCAAAACATTACAGGAAGAGGAAATGGAAAATAACATTGAAAACCAACAATGGGAGGTAGGACAGTAAAGGGGGGAAAGTAGTCAAAGAGGATAACAAATCAGGTTTAGTAACATCAATAACAAATATGGATAGAAGAACAAACCATATCTCAATAATAACCCTAAATGTTAATGGCTTAAACTCACCAATTAAGAGACACAGGCTAGTAGAATGGATCAAAAAACAAGACCCAACAATATGCTGTCTACAGGAGACGCATTTGATAGGAAAAGATATACATAGACTGAAGGTGAAAGGTTGGGAAAAATCATATCACTCATATGTACCGCGGAAACAAGCAGGAGTGTCCATACTCATATCTAATAAAATAGATTTCAAGCCAAAGCTAATCAAAAGGGATATAGAAGGACACTTCATACTGCTCAAGGGAACCATACACCAACAAGACATAACAATCATAAATATATATGCCCCAAATAATGGTGCAGCTGTGTTCATCAAGCAAACTCTTCTCAAGTTCAAGAGTCTAATAGACCAACATACAATAATCATGGGAGACTTCAACACACCTCTCGCCACTGGACAGATCTTCCAAACAAAAGTTAAATAAGGAAACTATAGAACTCAATAACACAATTAACAACCTAGACTTAATTGACATATATAGACTATAGACTATACCACCCAACATCAAGTAGCTACACTTTTTTCTCAGCAGCACATGGAACCTTCTCAAAAATAGACCATATACTATGTCACAGGGCAACTCTTAGACAATACAAAGGGGTAGAGATAATACCATGCATCTTATCTGATCATAATGGAATGAAACTGAAAATCAATGATAAAAGAAGGAAAAAGCAAGCATCACCTGGAGAATGAACAATAGGTTGCTGAGTGATCAATGGGTTTTAGAAGACATCAAGGAGGAAATTAAAAAATTCCTAGAGTTAAATGAAAACACAGACACAACATATCGGAATCTATGGGACACATTGAAAGCAGTTCTAAGAGGAAAATTCATTGCTTGGAGTTCATTCCTCAAAAAAAGAAAAAGCCAACAAATAAATGATCTCATACTTCATCTCAAAATCCTAGAAAAAGAAGAGCAAAACAACAGCAAAAGAAGTAGAAGGCAAGAAATAATTAAAATCAGAGCTGAAATTAATGAAATTGAAACAAAAGAAACAATTGAAAAAATTGACAAAACTAAAAGCTGGTTCTTTGAAAAAATAAATAAAATTGACAGACCCTTAGCCATGCTAAGGAAGAGAAGAAGAGAGAGAACCCAAATTACTAGCATACAGGATGAAAAAGGCAATATCACAACAGACACTTCAGAAATAAAGATAATCAGAAATTACTTTGAATCCTTATACTCCAATAAAATAGAAGATAGTGAAGGCATAGATAAATTCCTTGAGTCCTATGATCTGCCCAGATTGAGCCAGGAGGATATAGACAACCTAAACAGACGAATAACAATAGAGGAAATAGAAGAAACCATCAAAAGACTACCAACTAAGAAAAGCCCAGGACCGGATGGGTATACAGCAGAGTTTTACAAAACCTTTAAAGAGGAACTAACACCAATACTTTTCAAGCTATTTCAGGAAATAGAAAAAGAGGGAGAACTTCCAAATTCATTCTACGAGGCCAACATCACCCTGATTCCGAAACCAGACAAAGACACATCAAAGAAGGAAAACTACAGACCAATATCTCTAATGAACCTTGACGCAAAAATCCTCAATAAAATTCTGGCGAATCGGATTCAAATACATATCAAAAAAATTATACATCATGATCAAGTAGGATTCATCCCTGGGATGCAAGGCTGGTTTAATATACGGAAATCAATAAATGCTATTCACCACATCAATAGACTTAAAAATAAGAACCATATGATCATCTCAATAGATGCAGAAAAAGCATTCGACAAAGTACAGCATCCCTTTATGTTCAAAACGCTAGAAAAATTAGGGATAACAGGATCATACCTCAACATTGTAAAAGCAATCTGATAAGCCACAGGCCAGCATCATTCTGAATGGAGAAAAATTGAAGGCATTCCCTCTAAGATCTGGTACAAGACAGGGATGCCCTCTCTCACCACTCCTGTTCAACATAGTCCTCGAAACACTGGCCAGAGCAATTAGACAGACAAAAGAAATTAAAGGCATAAAAATAGGAAAAGAAGAACTTAAATTATCACTATTTGCAGATGATATGATTCTATACCTAGCAGACCCAAAAGGGTCTACAAAGAAACTGTTAGAACTAATAAATGAATTCAGCAAAGTGGCAGGATATAAGATCAACACGCATAAATCAAAGGCATTCCTGTATATCAGCAACAAATCCTCTGAAACAGAAATGAGGACAACTACTCCATTCACAATATCCCCCCAAAAAATAAAATACTTGGGAATCAACCTAACAAAAGAGGTGAAAGATTTATACAATGAAAATTTCAGAACCCTAAAGAAAGATATAGAAGAAGACCTTAGAAGATGGAAAAATATACCCTGCTCATGGATAGGCAGAACCAACATCATCAAGATGGCGATATTACCAAAAGTTCTCTATAAGTTTAATGCAATGCCAATCAAAATCCCAGCAGCATATCTTGTAGAAATCGATAAAAGAATCATGAAATTCATATGGAATAATAAAAGACCCAGAATAGCAAAAACAATGCTAAGCAGGAAGTGTGAATCAGGTGGTATAGCGATGCCAGACTTCAAACTATACTACAGAGCAATAGTAACTAAAACAGCATGGTACTGGTACCAAAACAGGCGGGTGGACCAATGGTACAGAATAGAGGACACAGTAACCAACCCACAAAACTACAACTATCTTATATTTGATAAAGGGTCTAAAAGCATGCAATGGAGGAAGGATAGCATCTTCAACAAATGGTGCTGGGAAAACTGGAAATCCATTTGCATCAAAATGAATCTGAATCCCTACCTCTCGCCATGCACAAAAGTTAACTCAAAATGGATCAAGGAGCTTGATATTAAATCAGAGACATGGCATCTGATAGAAGAAAAAGTAGGGTATGATCTACATACTGTGGGATCGGGCTCCAAATTCCTCAATAGGACACCCATAGCGCAAAAGTTAACAACTAGAATCAACAAATGGGACTTACTCAAACTAAAAAGTTTTTTCTCAGCAAAAGAAACAATAAGAGAGATAAACAGGGAGCCTACATCCTGGGAACAAATCTTTACTCCACACACTTCAGATAGAGCCCTAATAACCAGAATATACAAAGAACTCAGAAAATTAGACAATAAGATAACAAATAACCCAATTAATAAATGGGCCAAGGACCTGAACAGACACTTCTCAGAGGAGGACATACAATCAATCAATAAGTACATGAAAAAATGCTCACCATCGCTAGCAGTCAGAGAAATGCAAATCAAAACTACCCTAAGATACCATCTCACCCCAGTAAGATTGGCAGCCATTAGAAAGTCAAACAACAATAAGTGCTGGAGAGGATACGGGGAAAAGGGCACTCTTGTTCATTGCTGGTGGGACTGCAAATTGGTGCAGCCAATTTGGAAAGCAGTATGGAGATTTCTTGGAAAGCTGGGAATGGAACCACCATTTGACCCAGCTATTCCCCTTCTCAGTCTATTCCCCAAAGACCTAATAAGAGCATGCTACAGGGACACTGCTACATCGATGTTCATAGCAGCACAATTCACGATAGCAAGATTGTGGAATCAGCCTAGATGCCCTTCAATAGATGAATGGATAAAAAATGTGGCATTTATACACAATGGAGTATTACTCTGCATTAAGAAATGACAAAATCATATAATTTGGAGGGAAATGGATTGCATTAGAGCAGATTATGCTAAGTGAAGCTAGTCAATCTTTAAAAAATAAATACCAAATGACCCCTTTGATATAAGGGGAGTAAACAAGGACAGGGTAGGGACGAAAGTTTGAGAAGAAGATTTACATTAAACAGGGATGAGAGGTGGGAGGGAAAGGGAGGGAGAAGGGAAACCGCATGGAAATGGAAGGCGATCCTCAGGGTTATACAAAATGACATAAGAGGAAAGGAGGGGTAAGACAAGATAATACAAATCGAAGAAATGATTTACAGTAGAAGGGGTAGAGAGAGAAAAGGGGAGGGGAGGGGAGGGGAGGGGGGATAGTAGAGAATAGGACAGACAGCAGAATACATCAGACACTAGAAAGGCAATTTGTCAATCAATGGAAGGGTAACTGATGTGATACAGCAATCTGTATACGGGGTAAAATTGGGAGTTCATAACCCACTTGAATCAAACTGTGAAATATGATGTATTAAGAACTATGTAATGTTTTGAACGACCAACAATAAAAAAAAAATTAAAAAAAATACCAATCACTATTCGTAACACTGGGAAAAACGAGATACTCATTAAAAAGTCCCCAAATGACCAATCTTAAGAACAAAGCTTGACACATCACAGTACCCAGTTTCAATATATACTACAGAGTCATAGTAGCCAAAAGGGCATGTTATTGTAATAAAAGCAGAAACATTGATCAATGGATGGAAAATTCAAGAATTAAACCCACACATCTACTGTCAACCGATTCTCAAAGATGCCAAAAATACAAAGATTACCTCCTATATAAATGGTGCTGGAAAAACTAGACACCCACATGCAGAAAACTTAAAGCTCATCCTGTATTAAAAAAAAAAAAAGATAAAAGACCTGACTACTGGAATAAAGCAGGAAAAACTACCCAGGACATTGTTTACAGGCGATTTTCTGGATAGAACCTTAAAAGCATAGGAAACATAAGATTGACAAATGAAATTCCATTAATCTATATTTTCTGCACAGCAAAGGGAACCATCAACACAATAGAAAAAAACTGTCCACAGAATGGGAGGATGTTTTCCAACTATTTGTTTACATTTTATTATTATTTTTTTAAAGTTTTAGGTAGATACACCTTTATATTTTTACGTGGTGCTGAAGATTGAACCCGGTACCTCATGCATGCTAGGTGAGCACTCTACCGCTGAGCTACAACCCCAGCCCTGACAGATGTTTAATATCAAGAATGTATAGAGAACAAAAAATCCCATGTAATCCAACTTAAGAACTGGCCAAATGATCTGAATACACACTGAAAACTAGATACAGTAATGGCTGACACATATGATCAGTATTTTTTAGCCATTAAGTCATGAGATACCATTTCATCAGTTAGAATGGCATTATCAAAACAAAGAAGATGCTCAAACAGGTTGAGTAAAAAATATTCTTATACCCTATTGATGCAAATGTCAGTACTGTCAGTATGGAGAACAGCATGGAGGATGCTCAACAAGTTAAAAACTGATCCACTGTATCATCCAGCAATCCCTTCCTGCAAAGGAAGTGCAATTAGCCTGCCAAAGAGATACCTGCAGACCTATGTTTATTGCAGCACTATTCACAAAGATTAGGATACCAAATCAGTCTAAGTGTCCCTCAACAAATGAGTGGATAGAGAAAATGTGATAGTCAAACAAAAATGAAATATTGTCATCGTCAGCCAAATGGATGCAACTGAAGGAGATCACATGAAAGGAAATGAATCAGCCAAGTACCACACTCGCATTTTGTAGAAACTGAAAAGTCAACCTGTCCACTGAAAAGTGATTACGGGAGATTTGGAACAGTGTCAAGACAGGAAAGGGTGGTATTTTACAGTTATTGTGTGCTTATTCATGTATCAAAATCTCACACCGAACTTTATTTTATGTATAAAGTGTCGATTAAAAAACAACAGAAATAAAGACATTCCAAATAATGCCACAGAAATACAGAATCATTAGGGTTATGAAAAAAACTGCATGCTAAGAAACTGGAAATCCCAGATGAAATGGCCAATTTATGGACACATGACCTACCAAATTGATAAACCACTAACAGTTTGAACCAGTAAGATCCCCCCCTTCCAAAAAAAGGCCATAGCCAGATGGGTTCTCTCCAGAATTTTTCCTAAGAATCCTGCCAGTTTCTCAGACTATTCCATAGAATTAAAGAGAAATCTTATCCTTTGAGGATAGAATTATCCTGTTACCAAAAACCTGATAAAAAAAAAAACATCCATAAGATACCAAGAAAATTGAGTAGCAGAAACATCAGTGAAGGGAACGGGGTATGGGGGATAAGAAGGGAAGGACTGGGGACTAAGAGCAAATCTTATTCCATGCCTTTGTCAAAACGAATCCTAATGTTGGGTATAACTAAAAAGAACCAGTTAAAAAACCTGTAGACCAATACTAAAGATGCAAAATATCCTCAACAAAGAACAAGCAAGTTAAATAAGAAATGAAGTTAACATACCAAGACAATACCTGCATGCCTGTGTTTGAGGCACAAAGATAGCCAAGATGTGAGATTAGCCTCATGCTCATCAACAGATGAAATGCGGTGTTTATATACTATGAAATATTTAGTTCTTTAAAATAATGAAACCCTGTAATTTGCAGAATGAATACAACTGGAGGTTATTTAGTTAAGGTAAGGCAAACACAGAAGCCCCAAGTTCTTTCATATGTATGAGCTAAAAGGTGACCTGAAAATAGAAGGGCGATTGCCAGAGTTTGGTAAGCCTTTGCTTGGTGGGGAGCATGGAAAAAGGGTGAACGGACTTGACAACTGCTTTCTATTTTCACATAAATATCACACTGAACTCCAACGTTATGTACTTTTAATGCATATTAATAAAAAATCCAGTGCTAAAAGTGTCATTTGGGATAGCCTTGCTTCTGGGCCTTTACAGTAGCTAGAGCTAGACATCTGTTTATATAGATACATATCTATGTGTGTATGCTTTTAAAAAATTATAAATTTACACCAGTGCCTCCACTACTAATACAAAAAATTTCAGATTTCTTTTTTCCTCTCCAAATTTTAATTTTTACCTGATGGTGGCAAGTATCGATAGTGAGAACTACTGTCTATAGTCTTTTCATCCCAACTCCTCTCCATTGCCTGGGTCCCAGCCATGGTGGTCTCTGACTTCCCTAGGGGTCCTGGTTCTACAGACTGCTTCAGCCCCTTTTCAAAAGGAGGAAAATGAAGCAATAACTGATTGCTTAAGAGACAGAAGAGGGGCAAAGTGAAGACATTTTAGGACAAAATTTAAGAAGCCAAGTACAACAAAAATGAAATCCTTGGCCAGTCAGCTAGAGAGATGCATATAACCCCTGAAACCAGGCAAGTAAAATATGAACCCAAAATGATAGAAGTTCCCAGGGGGTATATTCAACAAATGACTTTTTCAATAATTTAAAAGTACGTAGCTAGATGCTGTTGTCTTAAAATATTTAACTTGGTAAGTATGTATTAATTTAGTATGTATTCACCTAGTAATCTGTTAACATGTAGTAAGTACCCAAGAAAGTTTCTAGCTTGTTTTGTTAGATTTTAAAAATAATTTTAAATGGTTCCATTGCCTTCTATAAAGGTAGAATTTTACCTCTATGATAATACTTATTAACCTCATTGTATATTACCTAGATGAGAAGGTTTGTATGGAAAACAGCAACAGATCTTTTCTCCAGCTGACCTACACAATTGGTACTGCATGCAGAACACTTTCCTGTGCTCACTGTACATCAGCTTAACAAGACTGACAGGATGTAAGTGGACTTTCTGAAATTATATCAACATAAGAGAACCAAACTATTTCATGAGTAATAAATCTTAAAACCCAGTCTTTCAAAGTGGGATGCTGAACTAATGTTTCATATTATGTATATTTGGGAACCCCAGGGTACAAACACTAGGCACTCTTTGCTAAGACATATCACATGTCAGTGGGGTACTATATGGGCTTTTAAATCCATGTGTTGCCAGGAAGCTCAACTGTATAGGTTCCTTTCTTGGCTAGATGTTTTTCCTCCCCTCTGTTGCTATCTAAGTCTAAACTACTATCATCTGTCACCTCAATCTCCCAAGCACTATACCCGCTTCCACTTTTACCTTTTTGCTGTCAGTTTTCCATGCAACCATTGATATGAACTATTTATAATATACATGCCATTGTACTTTATATGTGTATAAAGTTTCAATATCTTACACTTAGCTTGAAATCCAAGCTATCGTGGTCTAGAAGTGGCCGGAAAAAACGGTCTGATCATTTCTCCAGTTCTCTGTGCTCCAACTACACTGTTCTATTTCCAGGATATACCTAAGAGATCTCAGGGACCTTGCACTTTTGACTAAAAGGAACCTTCTCCCCCCTGCCCTAGATTTTTCCATAGGATCTGGAAAGGCCACTTAGAAGAGGGAACCCTTGATCTGAAGGGAAAACGATAGCAAAAATCTTTCCTATCAAAGATCATGTACCAACTCCCTCCCATTGGCATCTTTTTTTGAAGCCTATATCATGCAATGGAATTATCCGTCTTCCCTCTTCATTGTTATCAAGTGCATAAATAGATCATTAGCAAGTTTATTACCTTAGGTATCCCCATTCCTGGTCCAATTGCACTTTAAGGAGTTGCATGCAGGGGATTTATTCTGTGTGTGGGGGGGAAGTGATCATATAAAATGATTGTGAAAGGCTTTGGAAAAGTGAAAGGCGGCTGCACCAGGGCCTTTCTTCATGTCATCACCATTTAGCTTGGAACTCCATCCCACTGGAACTTTCTAGGCCACAGAATGCATGTTTGGATTTACACACATGTGTAAATACCAGACATGTTTCCAGTTATCCCTTGCTCCAGCATCAGAGAAGCCCTGGTTAAGCGCTGGGAATCAAATTCAGCAGAGGTCTGGCCCTATAGACTCCACCTGGGTGACACTGTCTTAGCAATGGCCGAGTCAATGGTAGTTCAAAAGGACATGTGGCAGGGCACAAGAGTGTCCCATATAGAAGACTCGTAATTTTCCCCCTTCTATCCACTGTTCAAAGAGATCTGAAGAATCAGCTACTCTTACATACTTTGATTTAAGAAATTTGGTTAAGTTTTTTTTTTTTTTTTTAATGAAAGATGGTAGTGTGAGGGCTTAGGAAGGACAGGGGCCTATCCAAAGGAAGCAAGAAGGGCCAGGACATAAGGGGCCAAGAAATACATTGAATTTGTAGTTTTGCTTGAGATACTCAAGTGCCTGGCACAGATTCACTTAAAGCCTTTCTTGATAAGGGATGAATAAAAAAATACAGAAAGCTGACAACTAATATAACTAGCAATGCCTAAGGAATATAAACCATTTGCCAACATTCTTGTTTCCTTATCATTTATGTATATTCAATAGCCTGGAATGTATGCTTGAATATCTCAAGCATCAAAAAGAAATACCGTCTTTTCATATATGTGAACATACGTGTATTTGATGGTATAGGCTATTTTCATAGTTCATTCCATTTTCATTAAAAAAGTGCTAAGTGAACAGGAGATATTTCTATTTTAAGAGTTGTACGAGTCAGATCCAGAAATATACCGTG
Source organism: Urocitellus parryii (assembly GCF_045843805.1). Classification (NCBI taxonomy): domain Eukaryota; kingdom Metazoa; phylum Chordata; class Mammalia; order Rodentia; family Sciuridae; genus Urocitellus; species Urocitellus parryii. The sequence goes on along the minus strand of NC_135539.1, from coordinate 119,062,698 downwards.
CATTACTAAGTGTTTAAAATAAGGGTGGCAGCATGCTCCTTACTCTACCTGGGCTTTTTTGACATTCCTATGCATTGAAATATGCTTTTAACACAAGTATGTCTCCTTATAACACTCTTGCAACCAGATATTCCCCAGTTCATGCCTGCTTTCCATGTAAGGTAAAAGCCGAGAGAACACGTCTATTTCTGCTCTATCCTCAGTGTTGGCAGAACACCCAGAATATAGCAAGTACCCAACGAATAGTTGAATGCTTACACACATTATCTCATTTATATGTATTTTCTTAGTACTTCTGTAAGAATGATGGCCTCCCCCACTACACAGCAACTGAAAACACTGAGGCCCTTAAAGCATTTCCCAAGATCCACTAGAAAAAGATAATTTTTAGAACAAGTGTCATGCCACTCTGTCATCTGTTGACTGCACAGAAATTGCATTAAAGAGCTAAAATATATTTATTCTTTGTCTCATTGGTTGTTTGCTGATACCCTTAGCAAAATCAAATGTAAGGAAAGCCAGCCCAGGAGGTACTGTGGATAAAGGTCTTGCTTAATGACTGACCCTGTGGGGAAGAAATGGTAGCTTAATAAGCCAGCAATACAAGGAACTATGAAGGATCAATAAAATACTTCTTTAGCATCCTGTGTAGATGTCCATTAATGCTTAAAGAGATAGAAAAAGGTGAATGCCAAGTGTAAATACATTTGGCTTGCATTCATTGGGGTCAGCCAGCCAGGCATGATGTTTAGGCACATTCCCCTATACTCATTTTTGTTTAAAATTTCACAATTGCTTCAGGAGCTAGTTGTGACCATTATCTACATTAAAAAAAAAAAAAAAAATCAAAGGAAGCTCAAAATATCCAATGGCCGAGGACACAGACAGAAACAGAAAATTATACCTGCATTATATGACCAAGTGAACTGTTGTGTGATCAGTCTGTGGATGGACAATTAGGAAGACAGATTTTGTAAAACAGAAATGTTGATAAAAGAGGTCTATTTAAAAGGAAAATCTTTTAAATTGATTGTACCTTGAAGTTAGGACTTAAAATTCGAATGATCAATTTGAAATCCTATTCCCTTCTGCTAAGATTGCAGAGACTTGTATTTTTCTACTGTTCTACTAGAAAGGTTGCTTTGAAGCTAATCAAATCTGTTAAGTAATTTTCCAGGTGTCTAATGAAGGACCATTTAATCCTATTACTCATCAACAAGCATAATGCAATTTTAAATATCAAATTCAGATTCAAGGTGAGCTATCTGAAAAGATCTACATGAAGCTGTAGATAGCATGTGGATCCTTGTTTTAGGGTGCATTAGTGTAATATTTCAGAGAAATTACACCTTTATTTTAATCTTAGTGACATTTAGAAACATCTTAAAAAGCGTTTAACTGCCCCATAATTTTACTTGGCAGCACCAAGGCAGTTTGAGTAAGTGAGAAAATTTAAAACATGACATGGATATTTGGAGTTAGGTCTGTCCCTTCCATTCTCCTTATAGCTCTCAAGTGTATGCCTGATGCAGAATTTAGGGAGGGTTCCCTGCTGAGGCTCCCCATAATAATGAGGCAATGATAAAACAGATTAGGTGTAAATCACATCAGCTGCGCTCCCCCCTCTGCTGCTATTGATTTGTCAAAACACTTTATCATGGAAAAAGCACAAATGAAAACAACTATTTTCTGTCTGTACCTAAGACAGCATGATTTGGGGGAGTGATTGCCCACGGAGCCCGCGATTCTGCGACTATAAAGCCCTCTTAGCCATTCTCCTGGAGTTCTGTGAGCCAGACTGCCTCGCACCATCTCTATCATGTTTTGCTGTGTTCTGTGTAAGGCTCTCTCTTCCAGCTAAGGATTTAAAGCTCGCTCTCATGTACACAAAAATCAGATTTATATCTTTGTACCACAAAATGAAGCAATTATTTCGTCTTAGATACCGCTTCCTCTGCACTGGCACCAGCGCTACCCACTGTTGTCAGCAAGGCGGTGACACGGGTGCACGCTTCATTAAATAGAGCCCCGCTGATACTGACCATTGATCCGGCAGCCAGCTCAGGTGCGTTCTGGACACAATATCTTCTCCCTCCGCTCTGTACTTCTCTCCAGGGATAACCAATCAGAAGAAACGACCCTCATTGCCTAGTGTTTTGAGCAGCAGTTTGATTTCAATTGCTAACCCGTCCACCAGCTTGGTAAATCAAACTTCAAACTCCTAAGGGCGAAAAGAACACGCAGCCTGCTTATGGGTAGCTGTGTATACCTGCTTATGCGGGTATGTGTGTGTGTGTGTATGTGTTCATTGTGCTCCAAGATCTGGTCTTTCCATAGATTAAGCCACAGGAATTGATATGGTAAGTTTAAAATGAGGAATTCAAAAGTATTCCCTCTTTAGAACCGAAGTAGTATTCTTTAAGCATACTGTTATTTCCTGAAATCTAGGATTACACATCTAATGCCAGATATGCAAAAAGAGCAAACAAATTTGATCCATGCTGTTAGACACTATTCCTGTTTTTGCATTTCTGAAGGCAAAATAGAAAAGTGTGATTTTTAAAAACATCTTTAAGTTATAAGATGCTGATTTCTTTTGATAAAGTTTCAGATAAAAGCCCTTTTTCTCAACCTCTGCTAAATTCAAGGCAACAGAAATGATAACAGATCTAGATACTAATCTTACTGCCAGCCACCTAGGAGGATTGGGTATGAAAACATTCTCTACCAGTTTACCTTAGGCTCTGACCATGTCATCCATTCTTAAATATCTGCTAAGCCCTCAATGATGTTAGCGTTTATAGGCATGGTCCAGTTTAACTACAGAAATCTGTCAACTCTGCCATTTGTGTACATTGACTTACTTATCCATATCTTTAGAGACTTGAACTAGTTTGGAATTTTATGTGATAAAGCTTTTCATTTTCCGATCTGTTATTTCACTTAAAAATCCAGAGGTTTTTTTTTTTTTTTTAAATGATATTTCCTTTTAATCCTTAGGCTCAAGCTACTGTTCATGACTGTTGTCAAAATGTTTTCACAAATGATTTACTGATTATGAAAATAAAGTGATATAATTTAGGAGTTTTATAAGCATGCCTCCTTCCCTGCCCCCACAAAGTGTTCTCTCCATGGGAGTATTTTGTAAGTAAACTTAAAACATTAAAAATACATATAATCCCACTTTTAATGACACCACACATTTTACACCCCAGGAATTCATTCATCAAGGTATTTCATGATAAGGGATTGTTTGTCATGGAAGTCTCCGATGTACTGTTTTGTGATTTTTTTTAATCCTCCTTCTTGATGTATGCAATATTTAAGTAGTTTAGGGTCGTCTATTAAGATTTTGCCTTATTTTGTTATCCATAGCCATCCTTTGGTGTAATTAGTGGGTTCTACAAAATGATCTGAGAGTGTGGCTGTGTTTTTTTTTCCCCTAGAAATTTCAATTATATTTAAAGTTTTGTTTTAATACTAGCTACAAAGGTGGAAGAGGTTAATAACTGCAATGAAAGATCTGTGTGCCACATTAATGGTCAATAGGTTACAAAATTAGACACGTCTCAGAAAAATGACCCATGCTCTGGTAATAGAAACCCATTTTCTTCATGTCAATAAAAGGAATGGCAACCATGAACAAGGTGACTTCATGCCTCCAAGGAGATTTTTTTGATTAGTTTACATTATTCTCTAGTCATTTGAACTAGGGATTCTCAAATGTTAAGGTCTTGCACTGCATCTCCCACTCGGTCACTAGAACCAGGTTTAAACATAAAACTGGAGGTTGGGGCGAGTAGGGAGAAGGTACCACTGGTACAAAGTTGGTAGAACCAGATGTTGCTAAATATCGCAATGTACAAGGAAGTACATGAATACAGAACTATCTAGCCCCCTAAGTCAATAATGTAGAAATTAAGAAATCCTCATGGACACTAGAGAACCATGATGTGATACTGGAAGTTAGGAACTGATTGCACTTCATACGTGAAGGTTTTATTATTCCTGCCAAGTTTATTTACACTGTACTGTCTATAGCCATTACCAGGATAAGAGCTATTGATTATAGAGGAGTTCCTATATTTGTTCTTGAAAGAAAATTATCTTAAGATCAGGTAGAATGCTCACTTTTCAAATTGGCTGTTGAGAAGTATGTGTGTCCCCTAGTTTACTTACACCTAAACTGGGACCTTTCTGAAATGAGATGTGATATGGTTGAAAATGCTTCACCGAGAAGCCTAACTAAAGACAGCTGGAAAGACAAAATTGAAATAACAGTCAATTGGGTTCCATTGGCAACAAGGACAACAAAAAGGAATTTTAGTAGTAATGGCACTTCCTGTATTATTTTGTATCAAATCCAAACATAAAATACAAATTTAAGTCAATTAGTGAAAGGTCATGATTATTTCTTCATATATTTGTGATTTAAGAATCAATGTATTGGGGGCTGGGGATGTGGCTCAGCGGTACAGCACTCGCCTAGCATAGTGAGGTCCTGGGTTTGATCCTCAGCACCACATAAAACAAAAAAGGTACTGTGTCCAACTACAACAAAAAATAAAAATTTTAGGAACATACTATAAGTATATATGTAGCTATTTCAGTGTAGTCTTCCTACATAACCAAATTTCACTACAACAGACATCACACCCAGTAGGCTTCTGTATGTAATTCCACCTGTCACCTGTTTTTATTATTCCTGCCAAATTTATTGCTCTTCATCGCACTCATTCCCTGTTTTTCCAAGAAGTGGTATATAATGAGTTACCCTTTATAAGAATTTTGGAGTACTCATTTAGCTCAGTAGTAACAGGTTCTGAAGTTACTTATACATTATGCTTTGTGAAAAAGCACGTTTTATAGGTAGAAAAGCTGATTCAGGAATTGGCTACTTTCGAAAATTTTAAGACACACCATAGAAAGCAAGTGCCCCGACAAGAATCTCCCTCCCTAGCTTGTCCTTCAGTATCTTACAGTTTTCCCTTGGTTTACCACCAGTAATTACTAGGCTATCTGCGTCCTTGGGGCAGGACTCAGGTCTACTTTGATAGAATGTTGTAGTTTTAGTACTACAACCTGCTGCTGGCCTGGCTGGCACCGTAAGAATGTTTTCATTCATTTTCTACTGCTGCTATAATAAGTTAAAAGATTCAAATGTGTTATCTTACCGTGTGTAGGTCCAGAGTCCCACAGGAGTCTCACCACATAGCAGCTTGTTGAGTCTTTTCTGGAATCCCGTGGGGAAGAAAATGCTCTCCGTCTTCCAGCGCTCCCTGTTTTCCATGGTTCGCGGCCTCTTCCTTCATTTCGCAAGTCAGGAATGAAATGCCAGGCTGGCTGAGCTCTTCTTATACTGCGGTTCTCTGCCTGGCTGCAGCTGCAACAGGTTCTTTTCTTTTAGGAGCACGTGTGATTAGGTTGGGTTCAGCTGGGTATTCCACGTTACTCTCCCAAACTCGAGGTCCTTAATCCTAATCATGTGTGCAAACACCCTTCACCAGGTAAAGTAGCAAATTCACAGGTTCCGAGGATTAGGGCACTGGGAGGACCGTGATAGTGATTAAGTAAAAATGTCTTTTGGAATTGTCTCACTAAATTAAAGAAGCAAACCCAGTCAACTACTTTTAACCTTCTGTTGGGCTCAGCGAAGTGTCTGCCATTCTCCATAAGAACTTCTTGTTTGGGTAGCTCACCATCCTTTTTCCTCGGTGTATCTCTGCCTGTTTTTCATCATTCCACCAAGTCACTAGTCCATAATTAATGGGAGCTAATGAGTGCATGAATCATCCTCAGGCTGAAACCATAAGTTAATTAAGTTCAGGTAAATATCCTTAGAACCATTATCCATAGTTGTTTCTTCTAGAAAAGAAAGCTCCTACCAGGTAGAATCTAAGAAACCTGGATCTCCCAGTTTCTAACTTAGTTATTAGCCATGGCATTATGCAGTCCTCAGATATATGCACTCACCTGTAGTCTATGGATGAACACAAGACTGGTTATTGCTTGCTTACAGAAGTCAAGACAGGCCCTGTATTTTGGCTCTCATAAGAGTAACATTTCTGGGACTTTTTGGGTGAGAGCTATTAAAAAACAAAATGCTGCTTTGTTTGATAAATAGGATAAAACTCTCTCATGAAGGTTTTGACTGACTTCACATTTTAGGATGCATAACTGGTTAACCACTAAACTTGTATCAAACTCTCAAGAAGTTAGAATTTTCCTGAAATTGGTAGTGGTTTGTGGAAAAAAAGTCTTTGGAGGTCTGAGTAAAATATAAGATTTTTTTTGGGGGGGGGCGGTGGTAGTCAGTGGGCCACATGCTAACAAAACTAACCAAGAAGAAATATTGTTGGCTTTGGAATGTCACTTATGTGGAATTGTTTTATAGCTTTGTCACTAAATTGTTCTCTAACCTTTGTTAGTATGGTGCAATAAACAGAGTTGTCCAGAGTTAATTTTGGAATCACTCTGGATAATGGATGGAGACTAGGCATCCTTGCCTTTTAAGCCGGTGAGTAGAGAAGTACCCAGGATCAATTCTCTGCAATTTTAGAGGCTTCTTCCTCACTCAAAAGTGATGAAATTTGTTCTAAATTCTGGTGGAAAATATTTGGTGAGCTCAGAAGGGACCATGTTGCATGAATGCAAATTAATCAGTCTACTAAATTTCCACTAGTGGGTTACTTAATCTCTCTGAGGCTCAGTGTCCCCATCTGTAGATTTGTTAAGATACCAACTTCCATGAAATGTGTTGAGGATTTGTAGATACTATGTATAAAGTGCCTGTCAGAGAGCTTTGCACAGAGGAAGTGCTCAGTAGAAGGAAACCATAATGGTGATAGAGGTGACAAGGAAGGGGGAGAAGGAGAACAGTACTCTTAAAACCCTGTTTGGTTGCAATTACATCGTGAATTTTCAAAATATTTAATTTCTATATGCGTCCTGGGAGCCAAGGGAGAGAAGGACAGGGAAAAGGAGAAAAGATAAGGGCTGAGAGAAAGTTGGCCATTGGCATGATGTGGTAAACACTTCTCATTGTGGGTGTCTAGACTAGAAGTTTGGAAACACTGTTTTTCGGACTATTCTCCATGTTCTCTGATAAATTATAACACTAATGTTATTTGTAATTCAAAAAGTTGTTTAATTGTATTTTGCTATTTGATTGTGTGAAGTAGAATAGCATTCTTCCTTTAAAAAATGAAGAAAAAAAGTCTTGAAGTCAACTTTTTTTCAAGGCTATACACTAGTTAATAATAGAATTAGAGATTGAACGCAGATCCTGAGACTTTAGCTAAGGCTCATGGGCAACCTGTCATTTCTCTCCTAGCTAATGTAGACACACTGAAAAGGACAGTCACTGTTAATGTAAGTCCACAAGTTAGAGCAAAGTCCATTTGGTTTCCACCTGGGCAGCTGGGTCAAAGAAGCATGACATTTTCTGCTAATGAAAGGTTGTGATTCAAGTGAATACATTGGTATTGGTGTGTGTTTAGTTGTGTTCTCCTTGAGCACTGGGACTAGGTACTCAATCTTTTATAGTCATCTGTCTTATCCATAAAAACATTTACACAGAACTAGTGAAAGAGTTATAGTTCTAACAAATAGTACAGGAATATAATGAATGCGTTATATATTTTTTAGAACAATCTTAAAAATTAAATATTCTATTATGCACAGAAGATATCTTCCAAGAAGATATGTGGAACAGAAAATTCAGTTAATTCTAAAAACTCAGATGTTTACAATGTGTAGCTGGGAAGGAAAAGAAAGCTTGTGTGACATATAGGAAAAACTGAGGGCTTTACCTCTATGCAACGCCAAGGCTTCATTTAGAGAAGATTTCCATGGAAGGGGCAAGGACAGTCAGGGCTCACAGAGACGTATGGAAAACGCTTGAGCCTTTTGTATTCAAGTCTTGTTATTTTAGTGAGCACTTGTTTTTAAGAGCTAATTTATAAGCGAGTCAATATACATCTATGTAACCCCCCAAAATAATCCCAAAGACTAATAAAGTCATTTTTTTAATATATTTTCTCAGAATCTTTGCCTAATTGTACTCAATGAAGAATAAAATAAAAGGAAAATGACTATGCCTTTGACTTCCAATGCTAAATATAGGAACAGCTTTTAGTTTATTTTATTTATCTACTTTTGGGTATAAGGAAGCACTTTGTCAGTGCCTAAGAAAAAAGACTCCTTCTTCTTCTACACAGATTTTCTGGTGTAGAGCAATTATTTGCCCATCATTAGTACACAAACAAAAATTTAATTTGAAATTAAACTCAAGTAATTCTATTTTCAAAGAAAGTATTCTTCAGATATCCAGATGTATTTTTTTTTATTAAAACTGGAAATAGGACTTAGATATAAAGGATAATCCAACAAGAGGGGGACAAAAAGGTAAGTTTTGTAAGCCAGGGCCATTTGTTTGGACAGGTGGCTTTTGGGGGAAGCTTTCGATAGCCACAGGCTGGGACAATCTTCTGCAGCAGCCAAAAATGATTATTTATTTGGTTGACTAATCTGACCACATATAAAAATTACTGCGAGAAATGCTATCTTCCCAAATTGAAGAGAGACGGGTTTGCTGGCAAACTAGTCCAGTGTTGAGAGGCTCTCTCCCTCTCTCCTGTGTGATCAGCCATCCCCAGGATTCTGGGCCTCACCTCGGCCCAGGCAGGCAGTGCCAGAGCCCATCATGACATCCCCCTCACTGCGCTGGCTGTGTTGCTAAATCATCCTGTGCTCAGCCACAGGGAATAGGGGAAGAAACAAGGAAGCTCCGGAAGAAAGAAGTGCTTTTCTGTTCCTCTATCCACCCTCAGTTGCTGAAGCCAGTGTGGAAAGGAGGTTTTCAAATGACTGTATACTAAATTGCAGTAAACAAAACAGAAGCAACTTTATTGATTTCCTTCTTCTTTGAAGAGCTCTAAGACGTTGTCTAGGAAATGGTGAAACAGCAATATCACAGAGCTCAATAAGGCTGCTCTTAGACCAGAACCAAACAAACAAGGGACTTTACAGATCACCTGCTGCCCAGAGACCACTGAGCTTTGTGTATATATTTCTGAATACAGAAAAGTTAAGCAGGCAGGTATTCATTTTTTGCATTGCTAGGTAGGAGGCTGGAATGGATCTTATTTCTTTTTTGATACTTTCACCCATTTATATCTGAGATTCCATGCTGGCTGCTAGCATTCTAAGAGCTGCCCATGAGCCAAAGACAACATCCACTTATTGCTAATCACATTTAAAAAAAAATTCTTTAGCATCAGTGTCTCTAAAGAATCTTTTCATTTAGAGAAGAAATCAAGTGGCTTACCAAAAACTCTACTACAGATTACACTCTTTTTCAAAGCATGGAGAATTTTGTGATAATGATGAAGTACAGTGAGGTAAATCATTTAAATTCACAAATGTAATCTGATTGCCTGGAGCATTGTCACAGGGATGGGATCTGAAGCAGAATCCACTCTAGGGGGCAAATAATGCATTTTATTCAATCGTTACTAAAAGTTACTGGCTCCTAAAATTTCACTATCATAAATTGCTCTTCATAGAACTCTGGATTGTTGTCTTTGTATCTTTTTCAAAAAGCCTATGAAGTTAAATGCAATATTTCATTTTTGACACTTAATCTATGAGAGTGTCCTTGGAGATCTATTATACCTTTAAAATAATTTATGTACAGCCTATGATTGTGCTATGCCAAATGTACTATCAAAATATTCTAGATTTTATAAATCAGTTGAGAGAGTGAAAACTTTTATAGAAAAGGGTCACTGTAGAACTTGAATTAATTATAAAAAATAAGCAGCTAATTCAAATGGTGAATAATACTCTCAAAGTATTATTGATATGTGAATATTACCCTTTTTATTAGAGTAAAATATGTCTGACAAGATGCAAGAAAAAAGAGCATAAGCTTTATAATGAGTTAAACTTTGTTCTCATTTCTTTCTCTGCCACCCAAAAGTTTCTGGCTACTTGGCTATCTCTCCAAGCCTCAGTTTCTTTATCTCTGATATAGGAATAAAAATTCCTATTTCACGTTTCTTTTTTTTTTTGTGTGTGTGTGTGTGTGAATCCAAAATAAGCCTCTCTCAGAGAAGCTGTTATAGGATTGAACACTTCTTTGCTTTCAAAATTGGTTATGTGGATTATGAGTCTGACTCAGGCCCTTCTCTGAGTTGTTTCCTGTGGAATACAATGAAGGCCATGTCTGCAAGTTTCTGCATAGATCTCCACACTCCCTCCCAGGTTCCATCTGTGGGCAGTTATTCCACCCACAGTGGTTTTTAGCCACTGAACACAGGTGGATGAGCTAGCCATTTCTCTGGAGAAACCCTGACCAGGACTTTAGAGAGCCCTGCTAATATAATTGTGCCTTTAATTTTCAGGGGAGAAATCGTCTTCTTTAGATTTGGAAATTTCTCTACTTGCAGTGGTGTTGGGATTTTATTCTAGCAAGAAATGTGAAAGGAGCAGAACCATTGAATAGGGTAACAGGATGAAACCTTTGTGAGGTTGGTGGACATACTGTGGATTTCCATATAAGAAGAAAAGATTAAAAACTTTTATTGCAAGCAATAATGAATGTTACAAAATAAAATGGTCCTGAATAAGGGTTACTTAAACATAACTTTTCATAATATCTTCCTGCCCTTTGCATGGATTAAGGTGACTACATTTCCATTTATTTATCATGCCAGAATATCTCCCTTGTCATCATCACTGCCACTTCGGTGTTCTGCACTCTTTGGGCAGAAAAAAGCATAGGTTTGAAACAGCATAGGATATGGAACTGCTAAAACGACCCTATCATTCACTTTTAGGAAGTGACATGTGTAGACATCTTTTCTTTTTTTTTTTTGTACTGGGGATTGAACTCAGAATTACTTAACCACTGAGCCACATCCCCAGCCAGTTTTATATTTTATTTTGAGACAGGGCCTTGCTGAGTTGCTTTGGCTGGCTTTGAACTTGCGATCTTCCTGCCTCAGCCTCCAAAACTGCTGGGATTACAGGTGTGAGTCATAGTGGTCGGCTAAAACTGTGAATTTTCTTTCAGAGATATCTTCAATCTTAACAATCTCACTGTGCCATTACTGTGGGTCAGGGCCTAATTACCACTTTCAAAGGCAAGTTTTGTATGTTTTTATTCTCTGCCAAGGTCCAGACTGGAGATGGCACAGATATAAAGAAGGAGTGTGGTCTATCCTTTCTGTTTTCTCACCCCTCCTGCTTCTTGAAGTAGACATAGGTGGGTCTATAGTTTGGTTCAAGGGTGTATCCTCTTTATGAAAGCCTAAACTCCTGAGGTAGGATGCTGAGAAAAGGAACAGAAGAGGAAAACCAGTACCGTTGGAGTTAGTGACTCATGGTAGAGAAGGTCTCTGTGGATTATTATGTCTCCTCCAAGACTGACTGGTTATCAGTGCTTTTATAGGACAGACGGGTGGGGGTGGCACCAAGCTGAAACAAACTGAGAGACCCTCTTTAAGGCAAATCATACAAAATAAAAATACAAATTAGGTAAGAAAGGAGACATATTCAATATTAGAAAATAAACCACAAATTATGTAAATTAAAAAGGTATGAACACCAAATGCACAAGAAAATTAAAAAACAATATATATTAATTATTAACACTTTAATATACATTTATAAAACTTTCTCAAACTTTTTAAAAAAAATTTTTATAGTAAATGGACACAATACCTTTATTTTATTTTTATGTGGTGCTGAGGATCAAACCCAGTGCCTCACACATGCTAGGCAAGCACTCTACCAACTGAGGTACAACCCCAGCCCCTCAATATTTTTTTTATTATTTTCTGCTTTTTACACTGTTCATGTGCCAACAATTTTGAAATTTTATTTTCTATTGAAAACAATTTCACTCAATTTGTTTGAATTATGACAGTATAAAAATTATCCTTTAGCTTCATAGCTTATTTTTAGAAATATTGAGTGAGTTCTAAGTACAGTTACATATTTATTTTCTTTTAAATATGAATTATAATCTTTGGGAGGAAAACTCTATAGTTAGCTTCTAATTCTAAACATTTTAAATCCTGTTTATCTTTCACTACCTACATACTTTCCATAAGTGCTTGGGACACATTCACATCATAACAACACTGGATGAGTTGGCACACTGTATAGTAGGAATATTTATATAAGTATTTCTCCTGAAGACTGAGGGCCAGCAGCAACCAAACTCTGAATGGAAGAGACTGAGATCCACACACCTATATTTCATGAACCACAAACTAAATCCACCCCAAATCCATTTCCTTTCAACTGTATCCCAGCACATGACCCAAAGGAAATGTGACCAAAAGGGAAATTAAAGTAGACAGAGACAGTTATCTCAAGTGATTTTTGTTACAATAGGTGTCTTAGTTGGGTTGGGCTCCTATAACAAACATACCATAGGCAGGGTAGGTTTAATGACAAGAATTTATTTCTCACAGTCTGGAGACTGGGCTGTCCAAGAGCAAGGCACTGGCAGATCAGGTGTATGGAGACAGATGCTTTTTTCTTCTTCTTTACATGCCAGAGAGGGCAGGAGGGCAAATGACACACAATCTAGTCTCTTTCCCTTTTTAAAATGGCCCTAATTCTATTTATGAAGGCATTTCACGGCCTAATTACTTTCCAAAGGCCCTTCCTCCTGTTAACATCATATTGGGAATTAAGCTTTGAAATAGGAATTTTGAGGACATAAATATTCACTCGATAGCAGTATCCTATTTTTCCATATTTGTCTAAAAGCAACAAAACAATATAAACATGATGATGAGGAGGAGGATGCCAGTTCAGTCCCTTCTCAGATTTTGAAATCTTAAGCTTCCTGAAAAATACACTTTTGGTGACAAATATCCTAGTACTGGCTCTCCCAAGGGTAGGTGTAGAAGTAAACCAACTGCCTATTTTACAGCGTTGGAGGTCTGATTCCAGCTTGACCTTGCCTTTTACTTTCTACCTGGTGCCTGCCTCATGCCTGTCAGTCCCCTGCCACAACAAGGCAGCTCTCTGAGGTGTGGTTCCTGAAAGACTATGATGCTGTCCTCATTGTCCACGTGGCCTTTGGAAAATTTTCCTCGGGAAACCATTATAGATTTGCAATATGCTATACAGCTGCTCTCTCCCTTCCTTCCTTTCACTTCTCTCCTAATTCTTTTTTCTTCTTTACTCAAATATGTACAGGAGTAGAGTCACAAAGCCATCACAAAGGAAATGTCCCTCCAGCAAAGAAGATGCTACTGTCTCCTCTTCTTGTAGCACCCTAGTCTTTGTCAGTCATTTTCATGGTGTTTTTCTCTTATGTTTTTAGAGGGGAAAAGAAGCATCCATCTGCATCATGTGCTCTATCAATGGACAGACAACTCGCAGCTCAGCTGTTTTCCTTCTTCTTTGCTTAATCATCCACTCAGGAATGTAAGAGATTGGGGTGGGAGTGCGTGACATGCTTGATTGAGGTGCGTGGTTGTCTTGGTACATCTCTGCAGTACCATCTGATTCCAATTGGTGGTGCTTACTTTAGAATAAATCCTTTCAGCTGGGAGTCTTAGTTACCAATTGCAGAATAATAAAAGAAGACAATTTATAAGACAGTTTTGTTTTTCAATTTAATTTAGCATATTATTTAATAATTGATAGGCCCATTGCTTTTAGTCTTCTCCACCTAATTCCAGTTTGTTCCGTCTCAGTCCGAGATCTGGCTCCCCACCTCTCCTCTGTTCTCCTCTTTCTCCTCTTTTCTCCACAGCTCTCTGCTTACGTCTCCTTCAAGTTAGGTCAGATTGCATTCCAAGGAGCTCCTCATAAAAAGAGCCTGAAATGTCATCTGGTCCAGTACATTCACTCGGAACAGTAATAGATAGCTCGCCTATCAGACAGATTTCTTTGAAAGGACCTTTTTTTTAACCTATGATACACCAAGTAACCCCTTGATTTCAGCTTTTCTTCAGCTGCCTTTAACAAGTAGCCCCTCATTAAATCATTCTCCTTTTATCCTAGAGTTGGTTTTTTTTAATATATATAATATCTTCATTTTCTTCTCTTATCCTTGACACTTCCCTGTCACTGATACACAAGGTTGTCACTGCATTCGTATTTCTAACTGCACTGCCCCTTTGCTGAACATTCATGAGCTAAGCATTTCCAAGATACTTTTATATTGGGTAACCTTTTATTTGTTGGGAGAGATGGGGCTACACTTTCATAGGTAGTAGACTTTGCAGAGAAAGTGTGTTTATTTACAACTACAAAGTCAGTTTGATTTAGTGAAATCTCATATGTGACTGAAGCACTTGTTTTAAAAATAAAATAAACACCAAACAAAACAAAAGCAAACCTCTCAAAACCCCAGCAACACGCACACGCGCGCACACACACACACACCATATCTTAAAAAAGATAATGCCAATAAAAAGTTCCCACTGTGTTTGCAGGAGGGGATAATAACAATAGAAAGGGTTGGTTCTTCAGGAAAAAAAAATATAATTTGATATTTAAGAATCCTGTGTGGGGGCTGGGATTGTGGCTTATCTGTAGAGCGCTGGTCTAGCAGGTTCTAGGCCCCAGGTTTGATCCTGAGCACCACATAAAAATAAATAAATAAAGGTATTTAAAAAAAACATTTAAAAAAAGAATCCTGTGTGGGTTAGATGCAAAAAAGAACAGGTAGGGAAGAGAGAATTCCTGAGGCAAAGTCTACTTTATTGATTGGTAGATGGGATAGATAGCAAACATATTCTTTATACCACATTGTACCTCATAAATACATATATATATATATATATATATATATATATATATATATATATAATTATTATTTGTTGATTAAAAGCTAGATTAATCAATGAAAAGCAAAAAAGACAAAAGTTCTTACTTTTAAAATTCTCTAGTCATTCAAAAATAGAAATGAAGTACAAGCAGCCTAATTGTGCCAGTCTTAGAATTTAGGATGGAAGAAAATGACTTAAGGAGACACCCCCCCTGCCCTGTATCTTGAATGTGCATTAGAATGCTTTCTGGTAGGGAATGAGAGTTTTCAGCTGAGTCTTTTGAGAACTGCATGCCATCAAGAGCTTTAACAATTACGTGCACATTTTATGCAGCTAAAATAATAGGGCAACTTGTATTAATCCTCAGTTAAAAGAAAGACTGATCCTGCACATCCATTCATGGTCTTTCAGTCAAGGTTGATGTCTAAGCCTTTACACTATTCAAAATCATTTTCATTCCTGTTTGCACTTGATGTTATTCTCAAAGCTCTCAGCGGCACACTGCTTCTTAAGTCTCAACCTGCAAACCATTCCTGCTGTTTATCAGCTTTGGTTTTTAACTCTTACGTTCTGCCAGTACTTACTTCATGGTTTATAATAGTACTGTACAAACACTCATTTTTAGAAGATCATCCACTCATTTTTAACATATATGGTCATACAGGTATAAGTGAAAAGGGAGACGAAAGAAAACCAATAGCAGGTCCAAACTGATGTCCCAGTTGGATCATATTTTCTTGAATATTTTTAACCCTTGCTTTGGTCAGCTTTTTAGTTGCTGTGACTAAAAGACCCAACAAGAACAATTTTAGAGGAGGAAAATTTCATGTGGAGGTTCTAGGGTTCGGAGGTCTTGGTCCATAGATAGCTGGCTTCATTCCTCGGGGCTCAAGATGATGTACAACAACAGAGGGGAAGAGTGTGGCAGAGTGTGGTGGAAGGAAGCAGCTTACATGATGATCAGAAAGCAGAGGGAGGGAGGGAGAGAGGGAAGGAGAGAGAGAGAGAGAGAGAGAGAGAGAGAGAGAGAGACTCCATTTACCAAATACAAAATATATACTCCAAATGCATGCCCCCAATACCCACCTCCTCCAGCACACCCTACCTGCCTTCAGTTACCACTCAGTTAATCTCATCAGGGGATCAATACACTTTCATAATCCAATCATTTCCTCCAAACCTTCTTGCATTGTATCACACATGAGCTTTTGGGGGACACCTCACATCCAAACCATAATGACCCTCTATGAGTGTTTTAGTTAACATCGATTAGATAATAACAGATTATTTTTTTTCCAAAATATCTATTAACAGGATCCAGAAAAATAATCTTTCAATAGGAGTTAGCCAGATCTTTGCTGAGGAAATACTGTACTACTAAGGCCTTGCATGTTGACAGTCTCATAAAATTAAATTTGCATCTGAGTTTTGGGTTAGAATTCTCATATAACCAAAATAGTTCAACACAACAAGTATCTCAGATAGCATATTGATGCAAATTAGAAAAAAAGACCTGTGCTCAAGACATCTTATTTTCATCTGTCAGGAAACTGTCATAATATACTAGCTGATGTAGAATAAGACACTTGATGCCAACTTCTGGGACAAAATTTTATAATAAATATGCAAATCTATGATTACAAATGGCATACACAACTGCTTGTGGGGGCCCCCCGTGTTCACAAAAGATTTTTCAATTGAAGTTTTAATGAAGTTTTAAGATATTTTAAAAGAACGATAACACTGTAACACAAGGAATTTAATGGATTGGTCCCAGTGAAGAGAGTAGTCATCTTTACTGACAGAATATTTCCATAATAATGAGAAGTTTTAGATGTACTTTTATTGCCTTAGGACAAAACAGCATAAGTCTCAGATTCATATGTAAATGTCTATATAAATAATATGGCTTTTAAATATGTAAAAATGTTAAAATACTCGGCAAATTACAATATCAGTCTTTGTATGTTTTATCAATAAAGGGGTGGATTCAAGTTTGAGTGGGCCTGAAGCTTATATATAAGTTTGAAACACTTTTAAAGAAAAGTATGGAAAATGGTCCATATGGAGTCAGATTTAAAAGTGAATCAAGGTGTGTATAGTAGCTGAATAGTCAAAGGGGTTGACTGCTAGTTGTTAATTAATGGCTTCTCGGCTGTAAATTCATCGCCTGCCCTCTAAAGAGAATCTAGGCCCTTTATATTTTTCTTTTGACAGTTGTCACAATATTAAGCTTTGATAGTAGAGGGCACTGGAGAGACATTACCAAAGGAAAGGTTTTGCTCCTTGCCTCTGGAATGCTCCATGGGTACTTTCTGTAGCACCTGGCTCCTGTAGGCAGAGGCTTCACCACATGAGGCCCCCACCACTCTGCCAGCTTCTCAGTACCAGGCTCTTGTACTGCACAGTGGCCAGCAGCACCCAGCAGTCAGTATGCTTCATAGTGGAGTGCTCCAGCAAGGTCCTTCTCCTAAGGAGCCTTCCCTGGCACCCTCAAGGGTTGGTTTCTTGCACATTCCACCCACATAGCACTGTGGGGACTTCTATGTCATTCAGAAAGTTAGGGTCTGGATCTGAGCACTGGGAGACTAGTCATTGAACACTCTAGCTCAATCCTAGTGACTGAGGCTATCCTTTATATCCACCAATCCTGTAAGTTTTTGAGTTCCTTTTCTGACCAGCCAATTTATTTTTTGTGCAGTTCATTCATTTCCTTCCTTCCTTTCTTTTGTTCTTCCTCCTTCCTTCCTCCCTCCCTCCCTTCTCTCTCTCTCTCTCTCTCTCTCACCAGGGATCAAACCCAGGGGTGCTAAACCACTGAGAAACATCCCCAGCCTTTATTTATTTATTTATATTTTGAGGTAGGTTCTCACTGAATTGTGTAAGGCCCTACTTAGTTGCTGAGGCTGCCTTTGAACTGTGATCCCCCTGCCTCAGATTCCCAACCTGCTGGGATTACAGGAATGCATCAGCTGAGGGGTACCAGTTCATTTTAATAGGTAATATTTTTTTCAAGGTTTTTCCCTTTAATTTTTATTGTTTGAGTTGGGTTTGATCTTTTCCTAACCAACTTACAAAACTGGTGACTTGCTCTAAGATGCTTCTTGGTGTCTCTATTAACTATAAGGATACATGAGCTGTCACTGTAGAACTCATTGACATCCTGGGAACCAGTATGTTGTTTTACTAAGTTTCATAAAAAGACAAAAATATCTACCTTCCTTCTTATCTCACCCTTGCTTTCATATATGCATTTATCATTCTTTGAAAAAAATATTTTCCCATGAAGAAAACAGGAATATTTTCCATTTTCATTTGAAATATCCCAATTTCATTTGTCTCTCTCCACCCAAAAGTGGTTTACTCTTCAGGTTTTTTGCTTTGGGGAATATTCTTGATACTAATGTGTTCTATTCTCCTCTGTTTATCAATTGTTGCAATGTTGACCAGTCTCCTTTGGATTAAAAAACACACCCAGTTATAAATTTAATCTCATTAATGGATTAAAAGTTTTCTGGAAAAAATGATTGTAATTAATTAACAAACATTTATGTTTGGACATGGACTTATTTAAATGAAATTTTTGCCTAAAAGACCTATTATCCTGAGAGTGGGGGAATTTATTTGTCATATAAGCAGCCACTATTGTTTGAATGAATCTCTTGTTGAAATCTATCGCTTCTCTCTGTGTTTCCTGTTTCTTTCTTCTCCCAATTACCCTTACTATTTTTATATATTCTTTTAGCTGAATGATCCAGAACACATACTCTAACCTTTCATCAGGTTGTGGCTAAATCCAGCTGTTTTCTCTCTCCATCCACTTGTGCAAGATCAAACACTATACTCACTGACATCTTTTATTCCATAAGCCTGACATCAGTAAATGAAGAAAGTTACTTCTATTTATAATGTTTGTTGGTTACTGAAAATGTGCAGATGTCCACAACAGTGTTTATGAAAAGCAGCCCCTCAATTACATTCACATAATGATTGGATGTCATGCAAACATGTTAATACAGTAAAACAGGAAGTACTAGCATTTGTTGGACAAAATATTTAAAGATATTTTAGAATATTAAAAGTGCTTACTTTTAAGTGAATATACGTTTTTGTTTTCTTTCTTTTCTTTCTTTCTTTCTTTCTTTCTTTCTTTCTTTCTTTCTTTCTTTCTTTCTTTCTTTTTTTCAAATTCTTTTCTGTATTGTGACTCTACGTATTTAAATGATAAGCCCCAACTGAGCAGTTTGGCAAATGATTTGTGCTTAGTTTGGTTGCTTAACTGTTTTCCCAGTCTTTACTCCCAAACTAATTCCAAGAGACTTTATGGTTAAAATTTTAAGAAGTTCAGGACAGATTGGTGATAGAAAACAAGAAATGCCACCTCCTTATTAGGTGACGCCATGTTAGATGCATGGGAAGAGAAAAGAACAGAAGAGGAAAATGATTTATTTTATTACATAATGTTTAGGGTCTGGTTCTTGTTACCTTGCAGGTCAGAAAAGACTGCATCCATTTGACCCAAGTAAATACATCAATGAAAATGTAGGCGAGAGCTGAGGTGGATGGATACATTTTTAACCCAGACTGCGTGGACGATGCAAACTCTCTGAATAATTTCATGCCATATTAACAGCTACCGAAAATGAATAGTGCTACCTGTAGCATGAAAATGACTACAAGATTTGCTTCATTAGAGAATAAAACAGTGAGTTTAACATTTTTACATTGAGTAAATGTTTAAGAAGTATTTTTTTTTCTCTAACAACCACACAACACAAAAAAAGAGAGATTGGAGTAAAGTATTGACTATTTCACAACTAAATTGAATCATAGAGTAATTTACTCAGAGGAGTTAGGAGGTTATTTTTCTTTATATGCCTTGTAGAGTTATGAGGATTAGGGGAAAAAAGCAGATAAACCATCCAGTATGCAGTACAAGCTCAATAAATATGTAGTTATTATAACATTAAGCAAGAGGATGAAGGTTCTAGAAAAAAAAGCAAAGTTTGGGTGATATTAGAGTGAACAAAATCATTCTATAATTCTTTATTTTCCCAGGAGAGTCTGGAAGAAGAGCATAAAAGAAAACAAAGGGCACAGAGATCGTTTTCTCTTCATGGAAATGTCGGGTACGTGCAGGTGGTAAGAAATTCTAGGAGGCAGAAAGTTGAGGAGCCTGCAGCAGCCTGCCTCTGGGGAGTGGGTTGCTCCATTTCTTTGAGAGGCAAGCAGCACAGTGTGATGGAATGGAATGAGCAGGACAATTTGGACTGAGTGGAACCTGAGTTTGAATCCTGCCACAGCCACATCGTAATTATGACTTCAGTCAAGACACTTGATATCTCTAGCATTAGTTTCTGTTGCACAACAAAGACAATGTTACCTGTCTTTTTAAAATGTAACATGTAAAACAGAAGTCACATAAAAGTCCCATGTACTGAAGTGTGTTCTGGAGATCACTTAACTGCAGGAGACGTAAATCTGTGCTCTTAACAACTGAAGTCTCCATGGTCAAATAAACATGGGAAAAGCCACTTTGCTAAATCCCCTACTTAGAGGTTCACAGCATACACATTGGCAAATAGAGGAAGAGCTCTGAGAAATTCTGCAGTAAAAAAAGGAAACCTGGTTAACAGTTAAACATTCCAACTTATTTGTGTGGGGAAGATGTACTTTTTTCTTCTTGGTTCATCCAATTACATCCCATAGAACATTTTTATTTTGATATGGTTTGGGACACCTTGGGCTACTATAGAACGTGATAGATTTCAATAAACAATAGCTATTATCTGTGGACTTCTGTGTGCACAGCATGAGAATCACTAAGGATACAAAGGGCTGTCTTTAGTTCAATATAAAGCTAATAATTAAGATGGAAAGTTCCTGTAGGGAACAAAGCTAACATAATTAGGTCATAGTTAATCTATGTGGTTATTTTCTTTTTGCCTGTTTATAGCAAAATAAATCAATATTGAAGTGTAAGAGTTTGAATATATATTTTAGATTCAATGGTCTTTGACAAATTAAACACACACACACACACATGTTCCTGTTGAGCTAAAGACAGCATAAGATGTTTACTTTGTGATGATTAATTGAAAAATAAGCTTGTTTAAGGACTCACTTGATGCTTATCATTAACCAATTTCCCTAGTGCTTTAATGATGAGATTTCCTTCCTGTATTTAGTTGAATAGTTTTCAGTTTTCTAATTAAGAATGGGGCCTCTGGAGCCAGATGGCCTGGGTTGATTCTCAGTCCCAAATTTTTTACCAGCCACGTGACCTTGGGCAAGTTATTTAATTTCTCTAACCTCACTTTTCTTACCTGGTAGTTACCTCCTCCAAAACTTATTGCAAGGATTTAAGTACACGGTATCATTTAAAGAATTTATTTCAGTACTTGCCATATGGTATGTAGCCAATATATTCTAGTTATTATTATTTGCAGTACAAATATTTCTATTTAAACATGGAACTAAAAAGATGTAGTTAACAAAAAACCAAATTGACTCTGGGCTAGATGGTGTTCTACTTGCTTTATAAATAACTTAGTCCTCATGGGGGTTAAATAGCTCACCCAAAGTGACATGTCCATTGAGTGTGGGGTGAGAAGGACCGCTCTATGCTGCTTCTTCTCTTGGAAGAGAGGTATTACTGATAAAAACAAAACAGTAGAGGGGCAGTGATTCCTCAGTTTTGTAGCATAACAATTTTTTTCTCACATCTGGAAAGGCAAATACTTTTCTATTTTGTATCTTGAAATCAGTGAGTGAAGGTTCACTCTCATTGGTGTAATATATAAGGGATTTGTCATCATACATCTATGGCTTTGATAAAGCTTTGAGTTCAAGCCATGTTTTTGCCTTTGTTTTGACATTCTAGAGGTAAGTTTATCTATTCCCCTTCTTCACTTTAGTGCCTTCTGTGTTCTTGGAGTGACTATTTCATACTGACTGTTTCATAGTCATTGTCTATTGCATTTTCAAACTTATTTGTACATTTTCAGTCTTCCATTTATTTAACGTGAATCTTTGATTGTGGTGCATAAAATTGTGAGAATGTACATACATTGTCTTCTGCTTCCTAAGGAAGTTCCAGATACTTTTATCTAAGAAAATGCTTTTCTGTAATATCTGAGTTGTTCTAATTTTACAGAGCCTTCAAAAATGGATGGAAGCACATTTTATCTTGAGAAGGAGTCTGCATTGTAGTCAGATAGACTTGGCATGAGGTCCATGCCAAGTTTCTCTTTATAACTGAGAGTTTGGGCAATTATTACCATTTTTAAGCTTCCATTTCCTTCTGGAGTTGTGAAGATTCTATTAGACAATGTGTGAAAATAATTTATCATGTGACAGACACAATAGGTATTCAAAGCACATGGCAATAATGTTATTTTAATAATAATAAAATAAAAATTATTCTTCTTTGTACACAAAAACTATTCATAAAATTTATTTCCCTTTTTTGTGAGTACTGCAGAGAAGAACACTTTGATGATAGTTCCATTATTTTTTCCTTAACCAAGATTTTTAATGGTTTTGCTTAATATGATTTTGAAAAGATGCTACTTCTCTTTTTGGCCTGGACAAATCAGGCCCAGTTAAAAGTTTTTAATCAGAACACTTATTGGGCATGACCCTTCTTTTCCTCAGAGAAGTAATCTGTACTTCCTAGTCCTTGATAAATAATTTATTTGTATACAGAGGCTTCTGTATTCTGACAAATATTTCATTTTTTATGATGGTGGTCGAATATAAACCTACTTCATGAGTATGTGAGCACACGTGTGCTTCTCGTGTCTTTTTGCTCAAAATTTATAAGGAAGCTGAAATTTCAAAATAATTCCTGCCCCTTGAAACTTCACACAGTTCCCCCACCGGAAGAAGAATCACCAGTGTTTTATTAAGCCCTAATATGTGCCACACTGTGCTCATTGCTTTTCATAGATTGTCTTAATTCTCATGTTTTATTTCCTGAGTTTTACAGTGAGAAATTGGAGGACTATGAGTTTAGAAGACTTGAGAAAATTTCCACAACTTGTAAATGCAAGAACCTGAATATAAATTCAGATTCATTGGTGCACTGCATGGGCAGTCTACACTGCGCTGCTGGGTGACCATGTCCGCTTCTGTTCAAATATTTCTGTTCATTCAGAATGTGTGTATTGAGCAGCCCAGGTGGCTATGTTCAAGGGCTCCAGAGTGTTTTCATTTTTCCATATTAAAAGTTTGCTGTTGATATTTACTATGTTTGTCTTTGAATATCACATGGTATTAAAAATTAACATTGAAAAACTAAATCAATGAATGATAAATGCAGTCCCATAAAAGATAGATATAATTGACTGAATAAGAGGGGAGAGGGATTCCAATGAAGTAGCCGGACTCATAAAGTCTTTCAATAACTAAAACATTAAAACAGAGCAGATTTCATTCTGTGCATTAACAGAGTATATGGGAATAGTTGTATCCCATTCTTTGCCGTTAAGTTCTCTCTAAATTAATTCCTAGAGAAATTACAGGCAAATAGCACCTTCCCCGCAGCGCTTTTTTATGCTGCAAGATAAGGATTAAGGAAACCCTGTGGCCCAGTAAGAAACCCATTTTGTAGTCTCTTTGTACTGATAAAATTTCTTCTGGCACTGAACTCCCACTGTCAAAAATACTATAACATTTTACTAGTTTTTGAAAGATGAAAATGTTACCAGATGTTAAATTCAAGGAGCAAGTTAACAACTTCTGTTTTCAAATGCGTAGGTTTCCATCTTAAAAAGAAGTAAAAAAAAAAAAAAAAAAAAAAGACTGTTCACTAGCCATAGTACTAAAAATATGTCGAGTCATTTCTGACTTGAATTTTATAATTATTTAGTCTCACAGAATTGAGCTTTTGAATAATGGGATATGTGCTAATTACCTTAATTCCTAGTAGGCTTTATAAATGCCTTCTTTTGAACCAAAAAGGCTTGGGTTTCCAGAACAAAGTAATTAAATAACTTTCACCCAGTGACATTATGGCCACAGATAGCACAGGCCTTAATGTAAGAAATCTCACCATTATTCATGTATCTTTTGCTCTTCTAGGATGCTGTCTCCCCACTCTTGCCGGGCTCCTTAGCATAAAAGGCTTATTGAAATGAAAGCATTTCCGAGGTCATTTTCTCACCTGACTCACTAATCAGGCCTGGCATTTTTCCTGAGTCCAGGTCTACTCTGCATGAGTAAGATTAGTAGATCAGCAGCCACACAGAAAATGCAGGAAAAGAATAGGAAAAATGAATACATGCATCAAGTGAGTGTGGACCTGTGTTTTTATTAGTCTTTTTGATGGATTGCACCAGATACTTGGGGGAAACACATATGTGGCATTTTTTAATCTTTATCCCTGAAGGATTTTTCAATGTTTCACCTTAGGTTCTTCAAAGAATAATTCTTTGATTCAGTAATAGCTATAGAAACCTTCTCCTTTGATATTCAAGGGTGGTGTGGAACTCTTCTTTTGATTAAGAAATGCTCAGGCAATTGAAGAACATTACAATAGATGAAATAGGGAGACGATGTCAATCATCTTACATTAAGTCAGGCCTCTGTTAAAGACAAAATTGAGTCAGGTGTTAAAGAATATTTGACACCACATATTAAAACATACAGAGTGATTTTTACTCACTGTGTGTTATTTTGCCTTTCTGTTTCTTCCTGTGATATGCTAATCATTTCAATCCTTACACAAAACAGTTGGTGAAGCTATGTCAGAATTATGGGGTATGAGCTAAATATTTCAACATTGAATTGACAGATTAATAGTAGTTGCTTAAACACTATAATGATGCTTTTGTTATAAGTCCTGAAAACTTTGGTTTTAGGAATTCATCTCTCTGTGTCTGTTAGACTGTCTGCAGTTTTATGAAAACTTGTACTTTATCTCTTGGAAAGGGTTAATAAAAATGTGATATTGAAGACATTATTATAATTCCATATGGGAACCCAAGTACAGAACCATTAGTTTACTACTTTGCATCAGGATGCTTTCTAATTAACATAGAATAATATTTCGATTACAGATAATGAAGTATTGATAATGTTGATACATCTTCAATGGAAATAGATAAAAGTTTGTGTAAAAAATGCCCTTTAACTAGGAAACAGTTTGTGGATTTAAAAAAAAATCTATATTGGCATGGAAGAGTTAAAGCAGCCGTTATACGGAAGCATCAATTCTATAATTTATAAATGAAATTCGGGTCTTATCTAATGATTCTATTTGCAGATCTGTGCACTGACCCTCTTTACTGCCCTCCCTCTCTCCTTTTCCCTCATTACCTCCCTTTTCTTTTTTTCATCCTCCCCTTTCCTTCCTTTCTTGTCTAAATAAAAACTGAGTACTTACTTTGTACCAAGAATCATGTTAGGTACTATGAAGCAAGAAACAAAACATCCATAGAATTTAAAACTCAAAGGGAAGAAACATTAAATACACAATATCGAAAAAGCATACACATTATAATAGGGATAAGCAGCAACTGTATTTTTTCCAACAGAAATCTGACTCTCTGTCATCTTTCTTCTCCCCTTTTGCTGATACACCAGACATCAAGTCACACAAACATGAAATATAGTAATTCCGGACTCTTCTCTCCTGAACCCTCAACTTCTGAACGAGGCAAGTCAGTTACACCTCCTTAACATGTGGTGGGTCAATTTGTTCTGTTAGTTTTCTCTGTTCTGCCTGTAGACTGTCATTATTTCTCTTATCTGTATTTTGATAATTGTAAAACTAGTTTCTCTTTGTTCAGTGTGTCTCCCCTCCAATGCAACCTCTATATTCATTTTTCCATTATCGAATATATATTGAGTGCCTATTAGTTCTAGACACCATGTCAGAATTCTTTTAAACACACATATCTGATATTTTCTGCTGTTTTCCTTGAGCTTAGAAACATCTACTGGGCTGTCATAGCCTCTGGAATAAATGTCAGACTAGACATCCTGACATATACAGTCCTTCAACTTAGGCCTCAACTTTTTCTTTTACTTATTTTTCATTTCTTTTTTTCTTCTTTTCATTCTACCTTCTCTCTTCCCAGTTAATCTTCACCACTGTTATTTTTATGATACCACTATTTGGAGTCTTTTCAAGGACTTATCCTTTCGAACCTAGTTTTAATTCTTCCATCCTCACTGAAGCTTGTCCTGACATTCTCACCTTGTTTAAGCCTCTGTTTTTGATTATCGTGTTATCATTATATGCACACCACTTGCATTAGACACTACACTCTCTGAAACCAGACGCTGTGTCTCATTTATTCTTGTGTCCCCATGTCTATCTCATTACTAACACACACTAGAGGCCTAATAAAATCCAAACACATGGCTCAAAGATTTAATCAACTGACATTTAATTTCTTTTTGTTTTATCCACCAGTGGCTAAATATTCCTCCACATAAGCAGAGCTTAACTGGTTAAAAAAAATAAAAAGTTTATTTTCTTATTTTAAAATACCTATGTTCTAAAAGTGTATATATATAACCAACATCACAAGAAGTGGAGGCAATGGAGTTTTTTTCTGGAGAGACATCTTTGTCCTTTCTTAACCTGGTAGGAAGAGTGAAGTACAATAAGATTGCAGGTTAAGTCACCTTGTTGTGCTGTTTCCTGCCTTGATTCTCCCTATGAAGGCTTTAGTTTGTGCTATGGTATTTGAATTTATTGTTGTGTTTCTTTGAGGCTGTTTTCATGATACTGTTGTGTGTAAGTATTGTGTATAGGCTTGTGCTTATGAATTGGCAGAAGAGATGCATGGTGATTTTTCCTTGAGTTACATAGCAGAGATTCAGTGCTCGTGGAAGAAAGATTTCCATCCTACTATTCTCCAAAGATCAGCCACCAAAGTGACATTTTGAGCTACATATCATGTTTTTTTATTGGTCTGCATGAATAGTCTCTATAGTTTTTTCTCTTGGCAGTTGAAAATTACAACTGTTTTCCATGAAGAGCATAGTTGGATTTCACTAAAAAGTAAATGTTTAGAATGCAAGATTATATTATTGTTTTAGATCCACCCTGCATGGCTCGGTTGGTACTTTGCATGTGTCTGTTTCTTCCAAAGGGAGGAGATTGGCAAAGGCCAGGATAAATGCATGGTTGAAGCACAAATACCCAGACCAAGAAAAATTTCTCTGCCCTACAGGATTGCTCTCTGAGGTCAATATTGCATTTGAAAACAGCTTTGCTTTGAATATGACAGATAGGTTACATAGAAGACCACAGGGAATCAGTTGGTTCCTGGAATAGGTAATAGGAACTGAAACAGTAATCTTTTCCTCAAGTGCAAATTTGACAACTGAGCTATGTCTGGCTAATATTGAACATCCATATCGACCTGTTGAGGTCAATAGTTGGGCTTAGTTATGCTCTGTATTGACTGTTTACATTTTCCAAATGAGAAAGAAATGGCCAAATGGGGCAATTTAATTGCATCTGGAGAAAGATTTCTTTTTTAAAAAATTGTGATTTAATTTTATGTGACCAATGAAGACTAAGTTTTGAAAATTTGGTCTTTAGTTTATTTTGATCACATAAATTAATCCCATAAAGATCAATGTGCTTTTAGAGGAATTAGGATGAAATAGTTCATTTCATACAGCTATAAATCTTGGCTGAAGTTATTTTTATAAATCAAGAGATAGGGCTGCATAACGTCAAGAGGCTTTGGCTTTGGCGTATAGAGACCTGTGACTACGCTTCAATGTCTATTTGCATCAGACAATGTTTTTAGACAAGTGCCTTAAGCTATTTAGTCCTCATTTTCTCAGTTAGTAGTCACATAGAAGAAACCGGTCTGATCTAGTGCAATTAGGACTGGTTGTTGGTTAATGAAAATAATAACTTAAGGAACCACAAAATGCCATCTGTATCATACAAAATTTTAATATTGCCTAAAATGTCTAAAAGTACATTCAACAATCTTCTGACACCAGGCCAGCGCCATTGGACTGACATTTCTTATCTAAGTCATACCCAAAATGCACTGTATAGACATTTAGTTTTTATTTCTCTAAAATGGAAATAATAAAAATCATTGCAAAAGAAACTCAATATAGTAACCTTTAATATATTTTACAATTTGTCTCTATTTTTCATATTTGTCTGATCTACGCCTAATTTAATAGCCATTTATTTTAGCAACTAGCTTTTCTTCAAGTCTTTTCTGGAAGTAATAGACTTCTTTTTGCTCTTATATCTTACTATTTAACGAGGCTGCGTAATGGTAATACGAGCACAATGGCATAAAGGAATATGGAGAAAAGCAGCTGATTCTTGCTAAGCAGACCTGCCATCCGGCTGAAAATGTGAGCCGCACATGTGATTTTTTTTTTTTAATTTTTAATATTTATTTTTTAGTTTTCGGCGGACACAACATCCTTGTTGGTATGTGGTGCTGAGGATCGAGCCCAGGCCACACGCATGCCAGGCGAGCGCGCTACCGCTTGAGCCACATCCCCAGCCCCGCACATGTGATTTTAAGCTTCCTAGAAGCCACATTAAAACCGAAAGACAAAAAGATGAAACCAATCATTCAATAAAAATCATTTCCACAGTTGATACATAAATTGAGATATTTGAATTCTTTCTTCTTCATATGAAAACTTCTAAACCTAGTAAGTATTTTATACTTGTAGCACTTTTCAGTTCAGACTGACACCTGGCAAGTGCTCAATAGTCACAGTGTACAGTGTCTTTTGTATTGGAGACGTTTTGCACAAGTGACCAATGTGTTGTGGGCTTTATCTATACTGTGCCAGGGTACTGAATAACTATGGTCTATCCAATGAGGTGGTTACGGAAAGATCTGTTAAAGCAGGCTCCACCAGACCTACTTCATAGGCTGGTAATAAAGATTGAGAAGGTACTATAAACAATCAGCGCACTATGGGCATTCCACGTGACATGGTATTAATCCTCACTAAAGCACTTGGAAGCAAATATTAGTCACATCTGGAAAACTGAGACTTGGAAGGATTGAAAGACTTGTCCTAAATCACAAGGCTAGTTGACTAGAGCCATTCAAAAACCAAGTTTTTCTACCTCTAAAAGCATTGTTCTAAAAAAAAAAAAAAAAAGGGCGGGGGGGCTGGTCTTATTTACTGTAATCATAATCAATGGCAAAAATTATAATTACATAACTGGGGGTGTGAATCTGTGGTAGAGCACTTGTCTGGCAGGTGTGAGGTCCTGGGTTTGATTCTCAGCAACACACACACACACACATACACACTCACGCACACATGCACATACACACACATACAGACACACAGAGAAACAATTATGTGTGCCTGACCTGCAGCCATCCAGACCTTGATAGATCTCAATCATTTGCCATCACTACTGCACAGTTACCAAATGGAAAGTTTTATGTAAGCTGTCTTTATTCAAACACCTTTCTGCCTCCAGTTTTGGAGTCTTTGCTAGTAGTGTTCCCTGGCTTGAAATGCTCTGAGCATTCCTCTCTGCAACCAGCTGACAAATTCTGGTTCAATTCTCTCCCCTCCCTGAGGTCTCCTGCACTCTGCTTACAACAACCTCTTCAGTTACTCTCATTGGGAACAGGACCACTTAATTTCTTTCCTTGGTAATATTTGTTGGCTTCCTTAGTGGACTGCTATCTTGATGCTTTAAGTGTATATAGCATTATATTAGTTTCCATATTGCTGCTCTGACACATGACCATAAGGGAGTGAATTTTACCAACAGAAATGTCTTCTTTTATGCCTCTGGAGGCCAGAAGTCTGCATGGAGTCCAGTGGGGCCAAATCAAGGTATCTGAAAGACGGTTCTCCCTCAGGAGGATCCAGGGAGATGCTATTTTCTTGTCTTTTGGGCATCTGGTCACTTCTGTCCTTCCTTGGCTTGAGGCCAAGTTGCTCCAATCTTGGCTTCGTTTGTCACATCACCTTCTCTTTGGTCTGCAGTCAACTCTCTGTCTTCCTCCCTCTTAAAAGGACATTTGATTATGTTTATGCCTATCCAGGCCGTTCAGGATAATATTCCCATCTTAAGATCCGTCACTTAATCATATCTGCAGAGTCTTTCTTGCCATATAAAGTATCATGAACATGTTCCAGGGGTTAGAACTTGAGAATATTGAGGAGCCATTTTTCAGGGGACAACAATGAACGTGTCTTTGCATCCCCTTGGCACCTAAGATAGTGTTATGCTTAAAATAAAAGCTCAGTAAATACTTGGTGTTTGCCAATTTTACTGTGGGGCTTCAGTGATAAGGTTTCTATGTATTAAGGAGCATATGTAGGATAGTTTTGTGTGTAGGCAAAAGCAGGGCTGGTGAATAAAAATGTGAAATGACTGATATTTACTTCTAATCCCAACAATTTCTGAGACTAAACTTCTAATATCAAATATGTCCCCAACTGCTGAGGGCCATTACCAAGTAGGTATGACGCATCGTAATCCTTGCCAGTGTACCCCATGTTAAATGGACTTGCCTTGGAAATTTGCTGCGACCTTGCTTGTGTGTTTGAGAAAGGTGACCCTGCTCAATCACCAGGGTGGATCCAGGATTAGGGTGTATTCCTGCAGGAAGTATCTCAGTCCTTGGGTTTAGGGCGTGACAATAGGAGTTTTAGGGAAGTTGAGGTTGAAGATTATTGCTGCTGGGATTAGGGTGTTCCTGCTGCTTGTTCTCGTTGAATTCTCGTGAGATTCAAATGGGATTTGAAAAAAGCCTCGTGGAGTAGGATTTGGGATCGGACATATTGGAATTACCCCTGAACGTGTGTGGAGGCTGGTGTGAGATCGGGAATAAAGAATTGCTGTTTGAACCTACAAAGCTGTGGTGCCTCCTGATTCTGGTGCCCCCCAAGACATCGGCACCCAACCTCTTGGTTTAGCTTCAGCACTCTGTGCTGCCCAGCCCCAGGGCAAGTCACACATGCTTTATTCCCTCCAGGTATTTCCTGGAGCCCACATTTCATACCACATAGTCATAACGAGAATAGTGCTTCCAGGGCTTGCATGGGAGATGATGCTGTCACAGGGCAATGTAATGAATGTGGCAGTTTTCTACATACTACTACTACTGAACATTAATCTAGTAACATACTTAAGAGTAAGTCACTCTGAAAACTAATTTGAAAAGTTTTCCTGCTTTCTTTTCTACTGGCTCTGTCTAGAGGCCTCCATATGAGACACATTTTAAAAGAAAATATTTCTGTGATGGATGGGACCTCATTGTTTGGGATGTGTATAGATTTGGGATTTGGGATTATGATTTTGAGAGGCAATTGAAGTGGGATTCTGGCAGCTGTGATCCTGAGAGTTCTATCTGATTAAATCCCCCCACTCCCAGCACCAGAAGCCTTCTCTGCCGTCCTCAGCTCTGGTCACCAGTGAGTCCGTGGGCCTTGCTTGGACTCCCATAAGGGACATTTCCACTGTGGCTCCAGTGCATCTGCTTCTCTGCTCCTCCCTGGACTGTAAGCCACTAGCTCAAGGTTCACCTGGTTCACTCCTTACTCATACCACGTGCCAACACCTGAGCCAGGCACGGTTTTTATGACAATCATAATCTAATACAAATAAGAGTTCTAGGCAAAGCCACTGTTGACAAATTATGTTTACTGCATTCTAAACACTACGTGTGTTAATCCTACCCCATGGGTAGGTACTATTAATATCTTTCGTTCACAGGTGAGAAAACTGAGACACAAGGAAGCTAAGTAAGTCCCAGAATGTCACACAGCAGAGCTTGGATTTGAACCATCGTGGTTGGACTTTAGGACTCATGATGTTAATCTTTACATTATAGTGCTCCTTGGTTAGCGATTATAAGCATGTTGTGGTATAGGCATGGGCCTTACACTGATGAGTGAGTGAGACTAGTCTTGAGAAAATGAGAAGGTAATGAGGAAATAAAACATGGGTCAACACTTTGTAAACAGGAGATTTAATATATCACTGTCTTTATATAAATAGATAGTGCAAAGAAATAATAGAGGAAACCCAGTGAAACCTACCCAAGTTCTGAGAGCCGTGGGAGGGACTGTTTTGTGTATATACGTATATCCACGGGGGAGGGGGGGGTGGAGGGAGGAAGAGAGAGAACACAAACAAGAGGGAGCGCATGGGTCTCAGGCAGACAGTGATTACCTGTGCAGTGTGAAGACAAGAGAGAATCCAGGTGGTTAAGAAAATGGAGCAAACTACCAATGCTAGAGATGAGTAATTATGAGGGCAAAATAAAGGTGAAGTCTGTTATATGTGAAGTTTTTAATTCCAAAGCATAGAATAACTATAAACATAACTGTAGTTCACAAACAAATCCGTGTATAAAGATGTAAACAGCACACAGCATGCTTTGTTGTTTGTTGTTATTGATATTTTGGGATTTTTTTTCAGAACTTTCTGGATGTATGGACCATTAATTACATGAGGTTCTCACCTAGAGCATCCAGAGAAAACTAATTTTCAAAGACTTGGGACCATTCTTATGAAACTCTCCTGCATGCCATGACCCTTTGGCTACTCAGACGGAGGTCTGGAGATTTGGAGTAACTAGGTCCGTCATTGTGATAATGGACTATCAGTGGACTAGGACATGCACACCTCCTTGTTAACAGATGTTCCTGGCTGGTAGAATCCTGGGTGATAGCTTACTGTTTTGTTTCTCATTTTCTTATTTAATAAAATTCATTTTTAATATGCCTTAGAATCAAGAACAATTCTTGGAATCAACTTCTAAAGGCAAAGCACAATAGATACACAAATAAACAAACAAAGTAGGATACACTCAGAAGCCTCGTTTCATTGGATTTTAGCCCCAGCAGTAGCCGATTTCATTGAATTCTCGGGGAATGGTGGATGGGGAGCACATGAAAGCTAACTTTTCAAGTTTTCCTTAAAGACCCTCAGTGATGTGGTGAAATTGCTTCAGTGGAGGATGGCTCTCTTCAGAAAGTGCGTACATACACAGAGAAGGGCATGAAATTAAAGTGAGAGAGAAGGGAAAAACTAAAGACTTCTGTGTTACAGAATGTCTTTGGGGCTGGGGGATGGAATGTAAAAGGAATGGAGATTAAATGGAAGATACTGAGGACCACAGAAAACAAAAGGCACTTGAAGAGAGTCATGCCTCCTGAAGAGTGAGAGACTGTTGGCCTACCCAGAAGGCTTTCCATTGGCTCTATTTGCTCATTTAAAAGAGATGATATAATAAAATTTAAAAAAAATTGTCCCACTGTGTTTACTATATCTGGACTTTCTCATTAGCTTTGAATCGCTCTGCCCATTATGTAGAAAATGCTCCACCTTGGGCTGGGGTTGTGGCTCAGTGGTAGAGCGCTTGCCTAGCACGTGTGAAGCCCTGGGTTCGATCTTCATGCACCACATAAAATAAATAAATAAAGGTATTGTGTCCAACTACAACTAAAAAATAAATATTAAAAAAAAATTCTCCACCTTAAACTATGGTTTAGAAAATCTAATGTGAGCCCAACATTAAGTTCAAATTCCAGAATTGGCTTTCTGAGAGACCCTAACTTAGAATCACATTGTATTTCTCCCATTTGAATTCATCCTCTCCTTTGGAAAATGGGACATGTATGGATGCATGAATTCAAATTGAGTTTGAGAAAAATAAGGGAAGATTTGTAAAGACTCTGCAAATGGAAATAGGAAGAATCCTCTAGCTTCAATTCTACAAAGGCGCTACAGGAATGTGGAAATGCTTAAATAAGGAAAAAATAATAATTCAAATTGTATATGGACTATGGTTACAACTCAGGGAACAAAAAGGAAATAGTTGATACGATAGAGACAATGACAATTTTTTTCTATGTGTTATTTTGGCATTATTTATATAAATTTTCAAAGGTGATAAACAATAAATTGATAGAGTCCCAGTTGTTTCTTCCTCCTTTAGTTGGTCCTCTACAGATTATTTTAAAACATTGAGGTGACAGGTTTCCTGCACTCATTCTATGTCAGAGGAAGCCTCTGCTTTGATACAGAAAAGATAAGGTTTTTAGAAAAGCAGCCAGGGCCAACTTCATACATTACTGTGGCTTTGCCGCACTTATGTGTACCCATTTCTATTACCAACTACTTGATCTCAATTTTGTCGCATAATTGTAGCTCAGACCAAATCATAGGAAACCCCCTGAGAAAGATACGCTGAGTAACTCCAGTAAAATGTGTCCCCAGGTTATCGCCCCTTTCAAAGAATTCTTTTAAGAATCCCTTAAAGGTCTATAAATAGGCCTGAGAGTGGTGTATTAATCAGCTTTTTGCCATTGTGCCCAAAATACCTGACATTAACAACTTAAAGGAGGAAAAGTTTATTTTGACTCACTGTTTCAGAGGGTCCATGGTGGGCCACCTCCATTGATTTGAACCTGAGGTGAGGCAGAACATGGTGTCTGAAGGGCAAGGCAGCAGAAAACAGGAAAAGCTGCTGAGCTCAGAGCAGCTGGGAAAAAGAGAGAAAGGGGGCTGGGGTAGAGGTGTCTTGGGGGGGTCTAGTTGAGGGGTCTAGGGACAGGGGACAAGAAATATCCTTCTAGAAGACACCCCAGTAACCTACTCTTTCCAATCAGACCCTACCACCTATAATTTCCACCACTTCCTAATAGTCCATTCGTCTATGAATGGATTAATCCACTGATAAGATCACATTCCAATCTCTTCCCCAAAGCCCAGCCTCTGAACATTGCTGCATTGGGAAACCAAGCCTTCAACACACGATTCTGTGGGGGTACATTCCAGGTTCAAACAATAGCAAGTGGCAATGTAGTAAATCACTACACCCTTGGTGTGCACAGATGTTTTTTGGACAATCGGACATTAACAGCAGTTTGTCACTTGCTAAAATGGCAGATCTCTTGCCCAGATCCCTACAGCCACTGCTCCAACCTGATTTTCTGCCTTCAGCTTCTCCACTTTCTAAGCCCTCTTCTATTCAGTTTCTACTTCTTTTTCTAAAACTGAGATTAAATGTATCATTCTCATACAAAACCCATTAATCTAGGGCAAGTTTTCTTTCAGATTGAGGTCATAATCAATGTAAACAACCTTAAAAAAGCTGTGTGCTGCAAATCAAAAATTTCCTTATGTGCAACTTCGAATTATTGTATGTATTTTGTGCTGGGTTGCGTATATCACATGCTTCATTTTACACATTGTTATTGAAATATTGGAAGCTCTCTGGCCTAAAAGTTGCAGTGTGGTTTATAGGGCTTTTCACAATTGACTTCTTCTCTGCCCTTTGAATCTTTCTTCTTTGCTCCTCATTTCTTGAAAATAATCTAACTAGCTTAGTCCCCACACAGCTCCCTGAACATAGTCAACGCCTTCGTATCTTTGGCCATACCTCTACCTATTTCTTTGCTTGATAAAACTTCAAGGCCCAATTCAAATATCGTCTCCTCTGGGCTCCTCCCAGTGGGACACAGCGCTTCTGGTTGTGCTATGGATGTATCTCTCCGGGAGCACCCCACACATCCTGTTATATGCAGTTCTTCACCTTTCTGCAATTAGAAACTCCTCAGACAATTGCTTAATAAAAGGTGGAACTCTCAATGTCCAGTGGATAAATGAAACAGGAATAAAAACAAAATTACTTTTGTAAAGTTCACAAAAGATATTTTGTCCTCAGAATGATGGGATTTTGAGGAAATCTTGAAAGAAGGAACAAGTTTGGGAGGGAACTTTCACCCACTTCATAATGGCTGAGAATTTCATGAAGGAGAAAGATGTAAGACGATAATCATAGACTTTTGGCTGTCAGAGTTAAAAACTTTTATAGAAATTAACAAAAACCTGCAGGATATTTTATTACTTTTCAATATTTTTGCTGAGCAGCAACAATGTTGGTGCACTAATTGGTAATAATTATTACCAATAATTATAATCTGATGATTTAGAGATTATGCAATGCCTCTTCATATCTGAAACAATTTGCCAGATTCTTAGTGATTTTGCTCTGAGATGTTTTCCTTCAAGTTACAAATGCATTTTACTTACTTCTCCAAGTTTGACTATTTGGGGTATAAAATATTCATTTTCATTTCAAAAAAAATAAAGAATTTTCTGAGCCTCACAGTTAATTTCTCCTGAGAAGGAGACTGTTAATGTGGTTAGCCAATTATCATTGCTAGACCTGATGCACTTACTCTGACTCAGACCTTTGTTCACTAATATTTATATTTATGTTCATTAGTATATTTCACTTGAGATTTTTGTGTTCAGGGGTTTTGCACGTCTGTCATTATGCTATTCTTTCTACTCCTTGCATACTGATAATCATCAGGACAGTGGTTTATCTAATTTTAGTTGAGTGGAGCTGCACTAGATTAAGTCCAGAGAAAATTAGAATTAATAAGGACAAAAGCCTTGCATTAAAATTTTATTTCAATAAAAGCATGACATAAATTAGACTAGAAGTTCTGCATGTTGCTCAGTTCCAACCGCATTACGGGGAAAAAAAACTAACTTTGGATTTTGGGTGGGAGAACGGATTTCTTTCTCTCTTGACATTATAAGCATGTACAAAATATGGCTGTGCTTTTGTCTCTCATTTCCTTTTGCATTTTTCATTCACTACAGGTTCCTTCTTCCCCTCATTTGTAGATGGGATTCTTCAATTTTCTCCATTTCTTTGTTCTCCATTTTTGTTTATCTCCAATTTTCTCTCTTCCTTCCCTTCTCTGTTTCTTCTGCTCTCTCTTTTTTTTTTCTTTCCTCTCCTTCCACCTTACAATGTTGTTTAAGCATGCTGTAAACTTATTCATTTCCCCAAAGGCAAAAACAGCTATCTGAGCAACACTTTGTCAGCATAATACATTTACAGAATGCATATTTATGAACCTTTGAGCTTTTATTGTTCCAGAGGGCAAATAAAAAACATGAAAAGTAGCAATATAGTGTTTCAAAGGTCCCTCAAGGAAAACAAAAGTAGCTGGAAATAAATTTGGAAAAAGGTTCTTCTGTAAAAACAGAACCTTGAATTTGCACATACAAAAGGTTGAATAGTAGAAACCATTTTTGCTCTTCCTCCTAAACTAAGACTTAGGAAATTTTAAACTTTTTAATAGGTCTAGCCTCTTAAAGTCTGGAAAATAATAATTTTAAAAGAGGATTGCACATAAATGTTTATAATCCACAGAATCTTAAAACAGCATGTTGCATTTGGCTGTAATAAAACCGGGGGAAGGAGGGAGACTTAAATTGAAAAGCCCATCTTACTTTCAAATTACAAGTTTGGCTTCCAGCATGGAGTCTTATGCTAAATTAGCCAAATTAAAGAGCTTGTGAGTAGGAATGAAAATCTTATAAAATGTCTTTTGGTAGTCTAATTTTAATTGATCTTAACAAAATAATTAAATTCTCATTGTATTCCTTAGCTCTCCGAAATGAATAGATTATTAATATTTAATGCATGGTAGGGAAGTGGCCATATCTCCTACTGAGTATGTCCAAAATTGGCAAAACTGGAGCAAATGAGAATCCTAGAGGCTACAATTCTGAAAAATTCTAAGGGAGTGGGGGGGCTATTAGCCCCAAATCTTCATTTAGATATCAAGGACCAGGGGGTGGTCTTTCCAGGATCATCTCTGTTCTTCCAAATATGCCATTTATGGATTGTCAGTTTTAAGCTCTTGACAAAAACAGCAGATGCTCAACATCTGGACCCTGTGGTTTGAACAATTTTTAATGGGAGATTCTTTTTATAACAACTATCCTGAAGTCAACCTTTCCTCACCAGGCAAGCAGGTCTTGGTAATGGACTGTCCCTAATTTAGAAGCTGTGCTCCAAACAGCAAATAAGCTGAAACTAGATTCTGCATCCTATCTGCAGCAGGAAGAACTACGGGTGTCTTGGACTGGGAACATTTATAGTAGATTTTCATTGAAGAATGTGTACAAGAGGGTCACACGTCACTAATGACTTTGTGCATTTTGTCATTGGATATTTAATTGTAAATACATAACAACACTCAGAAAATTCTTTTTAGAGGACAGAAGAAAAGCCTTAGTTCTTGATTTATTCTATACTTGTCTTCAACAATAAGTTTTCTGGGTTCTACTTACTTCCAATCAAGGTGTTGCCTTCCATTCCAGAGAAAGAACATAAACAAAAACAAAACCCACAGGTGGTGACAATGTGTGTGACAGACTTAATTATAATTTAGTCAAGTAGCCAAGGTAAGGGGTGAGCCCTTGATGAAGTCTTAAGTTTTCCAGGAGAAGTTCCAATCCTTATCTCATACCTTATCAGTAAGAAAATTAACTTCTGGGCAATGACTCCTGAGGTTTCCATCAAATACTTTAGGAGAAGAATGGCCAGTACCAACAAGGTGGAAACAAATCCATTTCATTTATCACTGAAGTCTAGGGTTCACTAATGGGTCCAGAAAGTAATTTGTAGGCAATGGATATGGCTTACTCAATTAATGTAAATGAAATGCTTACCTCATAAATTGCTCTCCTTGTTACGTGTTGAATACCTGTATTACACAAGCTATGTTTGTTCTGCTGGTGTGCTTGCTAATCAACTGTCTCTGTATTTCACTGAGCAGAAATGAGAAATCTGTTTTTTATACATTTATCATTAAAGCATGGCACATTTTCCTCTCCTTTTCTTTGTTTTATTTGCTTTTTTCTGTCTCAACTGCACTGATTCTGGTTCTATGTGGGACCTAGCAGCTGCCTGCAGGAAAAGTCACACTAGAAAAAGATTTTGAAGAACTGTGATTACATAATATTATTATCACTAAGAACTGTTGAATGTAGTCTGTCTCTAGTGTTATTCATTGTAAGGAGACAATAGAACTGATAGTTCTCTGAAGGCAGAAAGAAACAATGACCTTAAGGAATAGTAACTTAGAGGTCCCTGTTCTGCTTCGGTGTCTCCTCATCTCCACTGGTTAAAATATGTCTCCTTAGAATAGCATAGGAAGTCCTGCATATCTCTAGCTTGACGTTCAGTTTATTTTCTACACATGCTACCTTCTTTGTTCATGCTGAACTATTCTCATTTTTCTGAGCACTAAAACTGTTTCTTGCCTCCATGAATTTGAGTATGTTCTATTCACCCAGTAAACTCCACTCCTCTCTCAAGACTGGCTGTTCTTCTCTCTAGGAGTCTAATCTATCACCATGCCCCTGCAGAGGCTGAGCTAACAGACCTCTTTATCTCTGTCACATCACTCCTTAAACTTTGGTTGTGATTATAGAATTGTGAGTCTTTTGAAGGAAATAACTATGCATCGTTCATTTTTATATTACTGAGGTATAGTACATTATCTGTCATACAAGGTGATCAAACTGTGTCATGAATAAATGGATTAATGGTGGAAGGATGGATTTAATGAATGATTAAGGATCCATTGGGATGCTGTCACCAGGGTGAGAGATTATAATAATCACTGATGATAAATACATAAGACCAGCGAAGTTAGAGATGTCTAGGAAGGAACATATTAGATCTAGCATACTCCCTATGTGTATATTTTCACTTTTTCTAGGTCTCACAAATATTGCTACCATCTCTTTGTATGAAATCTCTTTCTCTTTTACTCATAGATGTTGCTGGACTGAGTTTGAGATCATCACTTGATTCACAATTCAGAGAGTATTCAATAATACTGATATTATTGTTCTCCAGAGATAACAAAGTATTTTCTTTAAAGCATCATGTGGTGAATTACCGATGTTCAAGAATTCCTTTTCACCAATGAAGTCTATTTCCCATCCTCTTGAATCAGGGTTGAGTTTATGAATTGCTTTAACCTATGGAAGGTAGTGATAGTGATCATGTATCCAGGCCTTCCAAGGCCTGGAAGCTCCCAATATATTCTCCTGGAAGCTCCCAATATATTCTCCTGGAAGCTCCCAATATATTCTCCTGGAATCCAAGGCAACTTTGTTGCTCTTGTTACTGTTCTTGAGAGATCATACCCACAGTCAGAGATGGCCAGAACTTCTCCAGCTGATCTTGTCCTCCTTTCCAAGGGGACAGACATGTAAATGAAGCCAACTTGGCTTTCCAGTCACAGTCAATGGCCTCAAATGACTATAGCAACATGAGGGACATCAAGTGAGACCAGAAGTAGAGCCATAAAGCTAAACCCAACCCAGATTGAGGAATTCTGATCCAATAAATTATTGTGGTCTAAACTACTGAATTCAAGTTTATTGAATACTAACAGACAACTGGAATAAACACCAAGAGCCCATTGGTGATTATTTACGTTCGCATTACAATGGTGTTCTACCTGGACTCCTCAGCAGTGTTTCTGATACCACTTACTGCATGTAAAATATTCATTATAATTAAAAGATCACTATCATAGACACATTTCATAGTTTGCTCTTACATATCTTTGGATGTGTTCTTTCTTTCCCACTGCTCTGCTTAGCAGCTGTAGTTTAAGCTTGTGCCAATGTTTCAAGAATAATGCTTTTCTGGAATTTATAACTTAGCCATAAGACTTTGACCTAGGCCACACCGTGGTATCTAAAGTGTCAGAAGGGGAACATTTTTATGTTTACCTTGTAACAGGTTCAGGGGAGTGCGTCCAAACCTTATGTCTTTTTCAATGAACACTTTCCCAGTAGAGCAGCTCTCAGTGTTTGAGGGCCTACGAAAACATGTGAGTTTTATAGAATCAAGGATCAATTTGCCACTCAACTTTTTCCACCATAGTTCAGGTCGTTCTATCAGGCATGTTAAGTTGGAAATTTTGTGGAAGGAAATTATATTTGATGTAATTTTTCCAAATGAGGATGTGATGTCTTCTGAGGTGTCAGCTTGAAAATGACTCTTTAACCTTTGGCCCATGTGTTACTCAGTTTTTGCTACTATAGGGTCCTTGCTTTGCATCTGGATGTCCATCTTAAGGGACAGCCACCATTTGAAGAAAAATTTCACTTTCCCTCCCAAGGGTGTTTCTGAGAAAGGCTTACCACTCCCTCATACCAACACTACCCTTAACCACCTGCATTAGGACCCACCCAGCTCTAATCCCAGAGCCTGCCTCATAAAAGTCCCGAACCGTAACCCTGTGTTGCCTCTCTTTGTCTATGGAGAGATGTGCCTTTATTTGTCAGCTCTGACACATAAACTCTTGTGTGTATCTCTGCCTGGTCTCCGTCTTTCTCATTTCTCGCTTGCCCATCTCCCAGTTCCTCACTCTCTTTCCAAAACCAAATGCCAGACAGGAACAACCTGGAGGAGGAAAAGTTTATTTGGGTTCATGGTTTTGGAAGTTTCAGTCTATGGTTGGCCACTATATTGCTCTAGACTTGAGTGTGGCAGAAATACCATAGCAGAAGGATGTAGTGGAGAAAAGCTGCTCTGATCATGCATCCAGGAAACACACAGAGAGAAAGTGAAGAGTTAGAGCAAAATATAACCCCCAAGGGCATGCCCCCCACTTCTTACTTACTTTTTCCAGTCATGCCCCACTTGCCTATAGTTACCACCAAACAATCCCTTTAAATTAATATTCCATCAAATGGACTAACCCATCATTAGGTTATAGCTCTCATGAGCTAATCATTTCACCCATGAATGTTCCCACATTGCCTAACACATGAGCTTTGCAGGGATAGTTATATGCAAACTATAACAGCCTGTATCCATTCCAGGGGGAATACAAAGGTTTGGGTTAATGAAGAAAGAGATTTCCCTGGCAAAGATTTTCCTTGCCTGTCCCTTTGTCTAGACGGAGCTGTGCTATGAGATCTTCTGACAAAGGGAAGGTGGGAAATCTTTGCCTTTGCATACCAAGTTTAGTGAGGGGACTTCAATGGGACAGATAGAGAATGTGGGGTGTTTCCCTGAAGTCATGGAGGCACAGCAACTGGACTCATGCAAAGGGCCTATAACCACAGGGTGAGGAATGCCTCTGAGGGTACACCATGGCACCTTCCAATGGTGAGTTAAGTTAGAGAATATCAGGACAGCCTAATTATCAGACTCTTCTTTTAAAAAAAAAATATTTTTCTAGTTGATAGAAAAGATGGTATGTAAACCTCTGGCTAGGACAGACACAGCTGCCAGTGGGGGTAAAGGGAGAATAAAGGAAGAATCAACTCTCCTTCCCCACAGAAAGAGCCAGCCACAGCAGCCCCCGCTGGAAAGAGGAAAATTTAAACACTTGGATCAAGAATGAAGTTTCGCTTAATCCAATTAAAATCAATTCTATATCCTTTTATAGCAATGGAACGTGTGTTCTCCACACCTTTATGATCTCACATTCTGACTTCTTAATTGATGTGATTTATTGGAACATTACAGACAGCAATGAACTCTGCTTTTATGCATTTTGTGACAGAGTGGTAGATAGTGTGTAAACCACACGGATAGGTAGCTTAATTCCTTTTCAACACATTTAGTAGGAATTGTTCACTGATTTTGTAATTGAATGTGTCTATAACCCCAACAGTGAAACATTGTGAATACACACGTTTTCTCTACACATGTGAAATAATACAATTGACAAAGATAAATGTCTGGTTAGTTTATTTTTTTAATCGGAAATAATAGTTCTTTATTAATAATTTTCCTCCAGGAACTTCTACATTTTAAGTCATTTTATTTTAACTTACAAAAAGTAGACAAAGGCTACATAAAGCAAGGCTAACTGACTTGTCCAAGGTTAGATACTCAATCAATGAAAGGAAACCCCAAATCGTTACCTTTACATATTGACAGGGTACCAGGTAAGTTTTTCCACCCGTGTACACAATGTGTGATGTTCAAATCAGTGTAATTTGCATACATGTCAAGTCAATCATTGACCATTTCTTCGAGTTGGGAACAATCAAAATCTTTTCTTCTAGCTATTTTGAAATATACAGAAAATTATTGTCAACAATAGTCACCCTATGGTGATATAGAATACTAGAACTCATGCATACTATCTTAACGTTTTTATGCTGGTTCACAAAGCTGTCCTATTTGATGGGACTCCTGCCAGGTAGAGGTACTCCAGAAGTAAGGGCCATGAAGTTTCAGCAGGGAATGAAACAGTGTCAGGAGGAGCTGTCAAAAGAGTCCCTCTGTGTTCCGCCTGCATCAGGCCTTGAGCCCCAGGGAGCTAGGGGGACTCCCAAGCACCCAGGAAAGTCAGCATTGACAACAGTACCTGGAAACCAGGGACGCCACTTTCAACAGTCTCAGTGAGGCTAGACCTTTCTTCACTCCTTCTCCTTCCTCTGCCCCTGGTGAGGACAGACACAGCTGCCAGTGGGGGTGAAGGGAGAAGAAAGGAAGAATCAACTCTCCTTCCCCACAGAAAGAGCCAGCCACAGCAGCCCCCGCTGGGAAGAGGGAAGTTTCCACTTGGATCAAGAATGAAGTTTTGCTCAGAGGAGAGTACAAACACTTGTGCCTGATGGGAAACTGTGCTTTTTAACTTACCAGCATTGTAGGATGTTCTGTTACTCAAGATAGACCAGAAATCACCAGAGTAAGAGAAGAGGAAGGAGTATTTCCAGTGGGGTCCTTTTAAAGAGTTGATAGCTTAATCCAATTAAAATCAATTCTTACATCCTTTCAGAGCAACGCAACGTATGTTCTCCACATCTTTACTTTGAAGAAATATGATGAATTCTGAGTGAGGCACTTCAGAATAATTTGAATAATAAGAATTTTAAAATTCTATTGCTTATTAACATTACATAATAGGTTGTCATTTGTTTTTCTGGAATATCCTTGATCAAAATCTATCATGATCTCACATTCTGACTTCTTAATTGATGTGATTTATTGGAACATTATAGACAACAATGAACTCTGCTTTTATGCATTTTGTGACAGAGTGGTAGATAGTATGTAAACCACACAGAAAGGTAGCTTGTTACCTTTTCAACACATTTAGTAGGAATTGTTCACTGATTTTGTAATCGTGTGTCTATAACCACAACAGTAAAATGTTGTGAATACACACGTTTTCTCTACACATGTGAAATAATACAATCAACAAAGATAAGTGTATGATATAATTAGTTTATTTTTTATCTGAAATAATATTCCTTACTAATAACTTTTCTCTGGGAATTTCTACATTTTTGCCCAAGTCATTTTATTTTTACTTACAAAAAAGTAGAAAAGGGCTACAGCAAGGCTAACTGACTTGCCCAAGGTTAGATACACCATCAATGAAAGGAAACCCAAAAACGCTACCTAAAAACCTCAAACCACCAGACTAAACATAAGGTCTGGGTAAGATGTAGGGAATCAACACAGCCTCAGTAGAAAATGGGAAGGAGGGATATACCCCAGGGGTGGAGTGTTAGGCCTTTTCTATTTCTTGTTTTGCAGCTTATTTGAGTCTTTCTGGATCTCTAAGAATAGATATATTTGATACGTATCTAATAAAATAGTCCCTGGATGCACATTTTGACATACCATGCCTTACTTACACTATCTATGTCAGAGGGTACAGAACTTATCCTGAACTTTGCCAACAGAAGTAAAAGAAATTAAAAAAAAAAAAACTTTCTTAGTAGTAGAAGACAGAGATTGACATCACAAAGATTTTTAAAGTAAATGGAAAAAATATGCAGGAAAACGAAATAGCTTCTGAAATACCATCAACAAAATGAAACAAACACTCAGGACTTCATCATCCTAATGTTTTAATCATCTATGGCTGACTAAAAAATTACACTAAAATTTCATCATTTAA
This sequence comes from Urocitellus parryii, assembly GCF_045843805.1. Classification (NCBI taxonomy): domain Eukaryota; kingdom Metazoa; phylum Chordata; class Mammalia; order Rodentia; family Sciuridae; genus Urocitellus; species Urocitellus parryii. The sequence continues at coordinate 119,018,185 of NC_135539.1, read as the reverse complement.
AATGTTCATAACCTCAGAATTTCTACCAATCAATAACCCATGAGTAGGGTGTGGTGTCATCTGAAGTCTTGACTGAGGAAGGATCTGCTTTGAAACACATTCATACTACTGTTAGCAAGAATCAATGCCTAGCAAGCTGTGGAACGGAGGGCTTCCGCTTCTCAAAGGGTGTTGGACAGAGACCTTTCAATTCTCCTCCATGTAGATGTCTCCAGAAGGAACTCATAACATGACATCTAGCTTCCATCAGTCATCTGAGACAGCAAGAAAGAGTGAGCAAGTGAGAATGAATAAGACAGAGCTGGGATCTTTTTGTGCCCATTTGGATAGTGACATTCATCAGGTATGTGCTGTTTTATTAGATGCCAGTTACCAGGTCTAACCCACACTCCTGGGGAGTTTATTCAAGGGCATGAATACCAGTAGGCAAGGAGCATGGAAGGCTGTCTACCACATTTATGCCTGCAAGCTGATGAGTTATGTGAGTTTGGGCAAGTCACCTGAAAGAATTTAGATCCCATCTATAAAATGAGAGACGTGGATTATACAATACCTCTTACAGAAATTTCTACTTCCGTTATTCCTACTAATAGTTTAGTTAAATAACAATGGCATGTTGAAACATGGCAGCCACTGTACCAAATCCTGTAAGGATAAAATTACTCTTGTCCTCAGATATCTCAGTCATTTGTCAACCCACCTCACCTTACTGGGGAGGCAGAGACCACTTTTAAACCTCAGCTAAACACAAGCTCTTGTTCCAGCAGCTGACCTGGTATATTCTGGTAGAAATACTTTGTTCCAGAAGTATAAAGCAGATTTTGTAACTAATAATACATAAATTCAACAGGGTAAAATAAGTCAATTGTACCTTGCTTTCTGGAATAAATATGTTTCTGAAATGTTGAACAGAAAGAATTAAGTATTCAAACTGAAACTTTGTTTAGGCTGAAAATGCTTTGTTATACTTTTAACAAAATTTAAGTTATTTTAACAAAAGAGAGTGAATATATGTGTGGAATTAATTTTGCACAGAAATACCACCCTTGTGTAGTACATGGTTTTTATCGAAATGCGTGTGTGTGGGGTTTCATTCTTTGTATATTCTTCAAGGAGAGGAAAAAAGAAGAAGGGACAAATGAAACTGGAAGCCTCTGATATACAGGGGAAATTCCTAAGGGCTCTCCTTTGCATAATTCCTATACATTTTGTTTACTCGTACACCACTTTTACGAGCAGAATCTCAGCCATATCATCTCCTTCATCTTTTTTTTCCCATCCAAACACAAAAGTTCCCGCCTCTAAGAACTGATTTTATATCTTTAGAATATCTCTGCACTGACCTAGTTCTGTTCCTGATCAATTGTCAAGATATACTTCATCTAGAAGAGAGAGCCAAGGGCAGCCTGGAGAGCAAAGGGCAGCCTGAGAAGCTGTAGAAGCAGCCACAGCTCTGCTGACAAGGAGCCAGGACAACAGTAAAAAATGTTCATTGAGGATGTGCTGTGTGTCATGCACTGTACATGCATTATCTCATTTAATTTTCATTTAGAACTAGGTACCAATAGCATTCACGTTGTACAGATGAGAAAATGCAGACTTAGTGTCTGAGCTAAATTTAGAAACCAAGATCTGAGTCCAAAGCTCTACCATATACAGGAAACACAAACTTTCAAGCCAAATACTAAGTGAAAGACATGAGATATTTGATGGTAACTCTGCTCCTCCTTCTCGGAGCCTTGAGAAAGTTTTTCTGTTTTTGTTTAAAAGTTTCCTATATTTTCATTGCTGAAAACCTAAGAATATAAACATTTACTAAACACCTACTATGCATTGTTGCATTTTTTCACCCTTGTTCTTACAATTATTCCTAGAGGTATTCACTCAGTTGTTAGATATCTACTAATCCTGTCAGGAGCCGCACTGTGGCCAGTATTAAGGAAGTGAAGGAGACAGACATAGTTCCTGCCTGTGGTGCAAACAGGGAAGTAAAGAGGCATTTGAAATAATACCCTGTGATAAGTGCTGTGATAGGCAAAGCTCAAATGCTTACAGATGTGGACAGAGAGATGTGGAAGTGCAGAATCATTTATAATACCCTGTGATAAATGCTATTATAGTCAAGGTTCAAGCGCCTGCAAGTGCAGACAGAAAAATTCCCAAGTGTTGGCCATTAAAAATTGTGGTTTTGTTTTTCTTCACATCTGCAAACTTGTCATTTTACATGACTCCTTTAAAAATGGGTGCATTAGTATTTTCAAATGTCATGTATCAGTCAGAATTAATGCATAATGCAATATTTCAGAATCGATACAAGAGCATCAGGTGGCACTTGTGGCAGTTGGGTAGCCATTTCTTTCACATCATCTGAGTCAGTAGGCTTCCCTTTTTAAGAGGATAATGGAACTCCTACCCACTCTTTGGATGGTTATCAAACACATAAAGTTATTGTTAATTGGCACAGGGATTTTACCTACGGAATCAACCCTTGAATTATCTCTTTGCTTCTTTCCTATTCTTAAGAGTTTGTTTGCAAGATTTTGAAACTCATTTAAAAGATACTCAATCTAAAAATTCTTGATGGTTGACAATTCATTCTTTAATCATCCAGTTCAATAGAATGTTACAAGTAGAAAAATTTACCCTTATGAAAAATTGTTTTACTGAATGGCACGTTGGCACTGTACATTGGCTTTCCTAAAGAATATTGCTAAAATAAGACTTTTGTGACCTTGTGGAGAAGTTCCCATGTCTCATAGTGTCACCTTTATGAGGAATGAGGGAGAGAATTTTTCTCAGAATTTGGGAAATCTATACTTCTGAATAGTAACTTTTCTTTGGATTCCAGTAAGCTTAGAATCAAATTCACAATGTAATTCTTGAAACAAACAAAACTATTATGATTAACAGCATATATTATTCTTGGCACTGGTCTCATTTCCTTTTTCTACCTTCTTTTTCTTTTCATTCAACTTTTTTCCATTATTTATATTTTTAGCATGATTGCATCTTAAAAGTAAACCATCTCATATTCTCTTTGGAAAAAAAATTGAACCAGTTCATAAGGAGGATTGGTCAGTGAAACTTTGGGGACAATTCCTCAATCTAAATATATGTATAAAACTTATAATGCCTACAGTTGATTACTAGCATTCCTAGAGTTTTCATTTTACCATCCAAAATGACATGATTTTCCATAGTAATAGAAAGGAAGATTGTACAAATTTATCCTAAAATACAAGCAGTCCACAAATAACTTGTTTATAGGAAATTTAACATTCACTGATGACTATGAGATCATTTGAGTTCTCATTCAAAAATTTTCAAAACCAACCTTTACGTCAAAGTGCAACCCTGACTTTAGGAATATCTGCAGAGTTACCCCAGCAATTTCTATTGCCCTCTGCTCTTCACCTTCCTCTTTTCTACAAAGGAGAGAAGTAACTCATTCTTTCAGTCTGATGTAGAAATGCAGCCTGAATTGAACTCTTGTGTCTCTGTCTCTCTGACTCTTGATCCTGCTCAGTCTCAATCTCTCTCTTTGTGTCATGGGTATGGTTTAAACTTTTCCTGCTTTAGCAGACAGAATGTTTTGTCTTTAATCTTCTTTCAATAATTAAAGATAAAAATGAAAAGTACTAACAAAGGAACAGCCTACTTAATTAACTAATGAGAACATGGAAGCATCCAATCTATTTAAAAGATGTAACCATGAAAATGATTTTTCCAGCGTTCCCATATTGTATTTGATCTTTGTGCCTGTGTATGTGTGTGCACTGTTGCATATATTTAGGACAGTTTTCTTCCCATGTCATCGAAATATTTTAAGAAATTAAAATGGAATTAGAATATAATATCCATGACTGTGTGACCAATCACTTGTATATACAGCATGTTTTCCCTCTGTTTTCAAATTGCTTTAATTTATTTGCCTCTTTTCACATAGAGTTCATATATTATAAATCACAGAGATGTTTCAGGGCATGACAGACCCTCATTCCTCAACCAAAATACTCTCTCATGCATAACTTCCTTTGATCAATAACTCACGCCAAATGAGTTTACAGTGATAAGAACATTGAATGTTAAAAAGAAGGGAAGTGACAACATATGAACTCTTCTTTAGTGTAAGAGAAATCTACTGTTAGCTTGGTGCTTTGGTTTTGCTCTTTATGAAAACAAATAGATTACTCAGTAGGACATAGATAATAGATTTTAAATACTGTGACACTTATTGTAGTTCACAAGTTTTGGCCTGCTTTTAAAAACAATAAATATAAAAACTCTGAATTGCTTTTTTATTAAGTTCTTAAAAATGGATTAAATTGGTACCGATTTTAACTCAAAAGGTGAATTTTTTTTAATGGAATAGCTTTGTTAAGATGAGTAAATTTTAATTTGCAAAGAAAATCTTGCACAGATTCAATAAATCCACTTTTACAAAAATATTATAGATAATTCAATCCTTGGTGCTTGAAAAAAAATTAGTTGGAGAGTAAGAGAATGACTTGACTAGTTTCAAGTCAAATGGGATACACTTCCAGGAGTTAGACCCTCCCTAAAATAAACTTAGCAGTTTGGATTGATCCAATGTTTTAATGCTTTTGAGAGATTTATTTTTACTTCATCACCAACATAATCCCTTTGATTTATCCATATTAGGTGGGTCTTTTTGCTAATAAAGTTAGTTGATGTAATGTTTACCAAATTCCCATTAGCCGAAACTAATTGGCATCTCCTGTGTGCTTTCAGTACATTTATATGAGTTTTGGCAGGAATTTTATTGGAATGTCTACAATTTGATTATATATTAGAATGGTAAACAGACATTTTCTGTTTTAGGACATGATCCTCATTTTAAGAAACCACCTAATTATGCAATTACATAGAGAGTTCTGGAATAATTCCAACTTCTCAGGTAAATAATATAGTATACATGTTTAATAAGGGTGGAGGAGATAATTGCATGTTTATCAGAAAGGCAATGTTTTAGTTACAATTAATATGTTTGGGCACCTTAGATAAAACAGTTTTGGTAAATAAACTTTAAGAGTTGAAAATGAAGATAAATTTTAACTTGAGTAATAAGCATCAAATCAAGTCTGTGTCATTCATGAAGGTTAGTGTTAAGTAAGTCTCTTATAAATAAAAGTCTGTGATTTAATCTTTTAAATAGTTCTCTTGCCCTAATTCATAAAAGATTCCAAAATTTTTTCAACCCTCCACTGTCCTAAAAGTAATTTTTCAGTTTTTGTGCAAATTTTATTTCAGGAAAAAATAGTCTTTAGTATGTGAAACTTAAGTATGTGTACATTTAAATGCATTTATACCATTTGATGAACAGGTAAATTCTGATATGTTTATTTCAAAAATATTTTATATGACTGCACAAGCAAGGATTTGTTATTATTCATAACTCATTTATCTCATGGTGAGTTCTGAATGTTTTTGTGTACAAACTTTTTATCAAGACAGTTTGAGAATATTAGCTAATTCTTAGTTATTCAGAAATTTATTTTCCAGTTTATGAATTGTTCAAGTCCATAGGTCTAATTCCTCACCTCACTGATGACTGCTTTTCAGTTATCTGTCTGTTCATCCATCTATTCATTTGGTCATTCATTCTATGCTATTTCCAATGTGTGCTAGGTACTGTATTATCCCATGGATAAATTGGTACTCACGGTAGGCATATTTTCTCTCAAGTTTTTTTTAGACACTGGAATTAAATAAGCAATTAAACATATGTTTGTTTAATCACCATTTGATAGATGGTGGAAAACACTCAAAATATTTAGTCTAAATATTTCAGCCAAGAGGAACTACTAGCTTGGGGGACAGGGTAGCAGTCTAGAAGAACAGTTTGGAACCTTAGACTTCAAGGATGCTAGGAGTTGTCCTAGAGAAAAAGGACAATAGGTTGGCAGAAGAGCCTTCCTGTCCGGAAATGCAAAGAGGATTGCTTTTTACTGTGTAGAAATGCAGGCATGGGGAGGGTGAGCAGAGGCAAAGAAGCTTGATAGTAGCCTGGTGCTTATAGCACCTACCAGAAGGACATGGAATGACAATGACATCAAGTGTTGGTTTGTTGTATTTCTCAAAGCAGATCCTTCAAAAGGTTTGAGGGAGAGAAAAGGAAGGACCTGGGGCATCCACATTTTGCTAAGTGTTTTCACAGGGCTCACAGAAGTATTCTGGAATTTTTGCTTTGGCCTCTTGTGGCCAGAGAATTTCAACTCCTTCTCCTCCCCACCTCTCTTGTATTGTGAGGTGACTGAACAGTTAGCTCCAGCTGCCCTCATAAAATGATCATCTCCATTGCCTTCCATTTGCCTTTCCTCTCCCCTCAGTGCCATCTCCTTGTGTTTTAGTACCCATATCACCGCTGCCGCTCACCTCCAGGCTCTCGGCCCCACATTCTCCCCAATTCACTTGTTTTTTGTGACCCACTATCTCAAAGTCCTATTTCCAAATGGCTTCTAATAGCTTAAAGCAACAATCATGCACTGTTGTTTGCTTCCAGGACACAGATACTGGGTGGTGTCTGAATGAATGAAGCACACTCATGGATATGTCCCCACATGTTTTCCTTTCAGGGCTGCAGCATTAGTGAGGTGGGCTTCATGTTAGAGTCACTTTCCTGTGTACTTCCCATAACTCATTCCCTGGATTCCTAGATTTTTCCACAAGTCTCTATGAACATTAAAAACACTTACCCTTTTATAAGATCATGCCATTTGTAGGGAATTGCCTTTGACAAAAACTTCTACATGTTCCCAAGGATATATGTGCTGGGATTTTAATGGCAATATATTTTCCTTTTTTTACAAAATTGGATGTTTATCAGTAGTGAATTGGGAGTGGCATTTATCAAGTTTTTAAATGCACACTCCCTTTGACCCATCAATCTACTTCTAAAAATGTAATCTGTACAAATGCTTAAGCATATGTACAAACCTTATTTGAAATAGCAAAAGATGTTCTCCATTACCATGTCTGGTGGAACACTGAGCTCTTCAACTCAGTTATGATGGTTGCTACTGAAATTTCAGTTTGTGGCAGGATATATGCAATAGGATGGACAAGGCAGGCTCAGTGTGGCTGCATGATTATTAAACCTTAGGAGACGACAAAATGGTATGTTTTAAAAGAGTTCTTTACGTCTTGGGTATGATACCCCTTACAGGCATCTCCTGTCTGCCAGGGCTTTAGATCTCCAAGGGACCTCAAACTAATTTCAATTTTATGAACATCTGAATTGAGATGACCTTTTGATGCAATGCAACATTAAAGAAGATTACAGGACCAAATCCGTAAAGCAGCTACACTCTCAAGTCCTTATTCTTGAAAATGGCAAAGCTGCTGGAATTTTGCCAGGAGAACCTCACCGAAGCCAGGGGCATGAATAAATAATAATTATGGGTGTCTCATCTGCCTTTGTTTGAGCTCTGAGGGGCAAAGACAGCACCACTGATTACAATAGATTTCATATTTATTTTTGCTTTGAAAAAATAATTTTATTCTTTCCTGTCTACTTCTTTTCAATTTATTTCCTTTCATGTATTACCCATCACTTATCTTTTCATGACTCTAGTTGTTTTCTAATTTCCCTATTTCCACCCATGTTTTTCCTTTTCTCTTCTTCAAACATGTTACCTTGATCCTAACTTAATTTTTACTCTGTTTCATGGGTATCCACTAGTTCCTTAGTTTTTATTCTCCTCCATGTTGATTTCATCACAAAATGTTCCCTGTGTTTAATGCTATACTGTCCTTTGCTCACCTACCCCTCCTTTGTTCATCTTACTATCTTCTTATAGAGGGAAAATTTTACATAGTGAATTAAAGAGATCTTATGTATATAACCCTTCTTTATCATTTGACTCTTGACTTATATGAATTGTCTTTCAAGTTGTGTTGACAATACCAATCTTATACCCAAACAAGTTGTCTAAGTTTGAATATTAAGGGAGTAACAAGCTTTAGGGGTAAGAAGACCCTGTAAATGTCAGAATGGAAAACTATTTCAGGGATGTCTGAAGTGCCTGTGTGTGGCTCCATGACTATGGGGTTCCATCCTGTTTGTGAATCTTACCTGGCAAAATGTATGATTTGCCAGTTAACTCTTTGTGACCTCTTTAACATTTAAAAATAAAGGATTTGGTGTAGCTTTCCTAATATTTGGGTGAAATTGCCCTTGCTTTTCTTCACCTTCGAGAGTTCAGGTCAGTAATTCCTTTGTCCACCATAGTTGAAGTAGATTTTGTCTACAGAGTTTCTAAGCCTGAAGAATGCCCTGGAAGAAGCTGTTGTTGACAGCCTTGTTCCCAATTAACCCTGGGATTTTGTGGCATCCCTCGTAACTGCCAGATTATGGTTTAGTGGTGGTATGAAACCTTGCCAATGCCAAAGTGTCGCACAGCAGACTTGTGTTGGCTCAGTGGAGGGTTCTCTCCGGCAGACAACACAACTTAGCAGAGGATGTGTTTCCGAGAGTGCACGGGCACACTTGCCTGCACTTCTGTGGGCCCGTGCTCCTGGAGCTGCTCTGCACAACACCTTGTGGCAATGATCAAGAAATGCTGCTCACTGAGGGGTGACTCAGTTCAATGTCAAGACTTCAGTCAATGAATCAAGGGATCTGTTTTGCTTAGTAAACATTTAAAAATGCCTACTAAGGTATGTGGAGACACTCATACTGACCTAGGCATGAAGGATATAAACCCTTCAGCCACAATAGCACCGGGCATTTCAAACCCAGCATCCTGGAATTTGGAGAGGCTTAACTGTTGCCTGGTTAGCCTCTGCTTGATGTCAGAGTCTGCCCTCTGCAAGGTCCCCCATGTAACCCTCCCAAAGGCTTTGAACGCAGCAAGTAACTAGGAACTCACTGTATTGCAGTGAGAACAGAATTTCAATCCACCAGTCTTGGTTCCTAGAGTTTTCTTTGGTGCAACTAATTTTTTATTCTGAAGATAGCTCACATCATTAAAGGCCAAGGCTTGAAGGGGTGGGCATGGTGCCTTGTTTCTTCTTCCTTTGTATTCTTATAGATCCTGAGTGTGTGGCAGGAATGCAGGGGAGGGGCTTGACCTGTCCACCTGGTGCCTCTGTCAGTTCAGAGGGTTGGTGAAGGAAAGATTTCCTTGGGAGGGGGTGAGGGTAGCCAAAAGGCCTTCTTGCCTGGGGACCTACATTCTACTTGGCTGAGTGGGGCCACAGCCCTCCTGTCCTATTTCTCTGCTTCTCTGTGGAAAATCACAGAAAACTTTCCAAAAATTTGTTTGGAATATTCAAAACTAGACTATTTCAATTTTCACTTTCCTAGATGCAGGCCCTCATTTCAACTTCAGATATTCCTTTTGAATCCTAACTTAACAATTTAAGGAACTAACTACTTTTGTAAGCCACAAATTTAATAAGCTTGTCCTTTAGATCTTCATCCAAATCATGGAAGATGATGTTGAAACAGGTCATGGACTAATCCTATAGCACTGGAGACCTGACTAAGATATCAGCATATTGACTATTCAGTGCCCTTTGGATATGCTAATTTAACCTGTTAACTTCTTAACTAATGCCTCTTACATCTGACCATATCACTTCATCTTTCCACCATGGATATTATCTTGACCATAAGAAATGTGTTGCATAAATATTAACTATCTGCCAGACTGTGAAGTTCTTGAGAATGAGGATATGTGCCAGTCACCTTTGTACCTATAGGCGCCCGTACAAGAAATGACACTCAGTAGATGCCTAATAAATTATTATTCAATAAATGTTATGAGGAAGACACTGCTAGATTCTATGAAAACTTCTAAAAACTGTGTGACTTAATGTCTGTCTTGAGCAATCTTAGGAAGACAATTTTTACACATGAATATTGAATTATCCAAGTTATGATTTAAGTACCAAATAAGTGGAGCATGCAATATAGTTGATGGAAGGGGGAGAGAGAAAGAGAAGAGAAGGAAAGGGAAGGGAAGAGGAGAAGAAAAAGGAAGAGATAAGACTACTGGGGTGATTGACATTTCAGGTAGGTTTTTTTTTCCCTCTCACAGGAAGAAGATGAAAGGAGATTTACTTGACCAACTCTAAATTTTCTTCCATTTAAGAGATTCTGTAAGCTTAGACCACAAAACTGTCTAGGAATACAAGAGTGAAGAAACAGTCCCATCCAGATTCCACCTAGGAAGAGAAAGGGGAAAAAAAACTTTGGGAAGCAAATTCAGGTCATCAGGAGACCTAATGTTAACTGATTTATCTCCATAACTCCCATTTACATGAAGAACTAGGGAATAATTTGATTTCTTAGTACCAAGAGTTGGGGAAGATTTGCTTGCAGTTCACTTTTTGAATACATTTTGGGCTCTGACTTTTTTCTTCTCCTATTCACAGCACAAGTGGAGTGTCTACATTTCAAGTGCCTTTAATTGTGGGTCCTAGAATGTCTTAGAGGAGACCTCAGGGATCATTTCCACATTCTTCAGATGAGACACCTTTGAATGAGAGAAGTTCAGAGGATGTCTCAGAGCCTGAGATTGACTCAGAACTTGGAAACTCCTCCTTTTATCCTGTGGTAGAGGACCTGCATATCAGTATTTGTCAGAGGGTTATGGTATTAATGTCTGGATTATCATTGTGGAAATGCTATTTTTAAAAGATGATTTGTTTTTGTTAAATTCCACCACAGTCCTGAAAATGTTTAGGGACTCAAAAAATGTTAAAAGAATGGAATTGAATTGATTAGGAGCTGATAAGTTAGTGAAGGCAAACAAACACATGGTTTAATCCTTGGCCCTTGAAACTTGGAGAAATTGAAATGTAAAATGAATGCCTAGATTGTTCTCTATTTCAACCAAACAATGCTTTCCAGAGCTCTACAATCAGATGACTTTCTTCTTTTCAGTAAAACATGGCGGCGGCGGCGGGGGGCGAGGTCTGTGGATATTGCTCAGTGGTAAACTGCTTTTCTGGCATTTGTGAAGTCCTGGGTTCAAACCCCAGCACCCAAATAAATAAATAAATAAATATTATAGGAGGTCACTGTTTTTTTTTTTAAAAAGTTAGAACCCCTGGCTGGAAGTGAGCACAATGTTCTGTAATGGGCTGGTCTACTCTGACATAAGTTTAGAAGACGATGTCTTTTAGGATATATCCAAGACACACTGTTCCCTCAGTCAGATCAGTGACACCTTTTGCTCCTCTCGTGTCTCCAAGCCACCTTTCTTCATTTCAGTTGGCAGATTTCTGAGACTCACCCAGGAGCAGCCACACTTAGAAAAGTGGCAGAATTCACCCCTTCCAATTCCAAATATCTTAGTCACAAAAGAGATTTTATTTATACATGAAAATTTCTTACATGGCTATATTTCAACAATAGACTCTTGCTTTAGGGGGATAGTCAAATAGATGATTGACATTAAGCATTCCTTTTTTTTTTTTTTTTTTTTTACATGAACCGAATCTAAAAATCTGTTTCACCTACTTTTACTAGTGCAGTCTCACACAGTGTCATTCCTGGTTCTTTATTACCACCCACAGGCTAAAACTCAGACTGTGAAGCTTGGCTCCGTAATTAAAGGAGGACCTCGCTTCAGTCACAGATTCGGCAGCGGCTGCACGGGCAGGCCCACCAGCTGTGGATTTGCTAACCCAGAGAGCCACTGTGATTGTATGGTGCACAGAATTTCTCCCAGTCATTCCCATCTTATTAATGCTTCAGTGTAGCATAAAGCTTCATTCATTATTCATAATAATCCAGTCAGAGGGCACTTGGAGACCTGATAAATTCTCACCTAAGTGACAACGGCTGACAGGGCCTAGGGTTTTATAGCCCTTCTCCTGCCATAGCAAGGAGCTGTGGGCAAAGGTCCAGAATGATCCTCCACTAATGACCAGTGTGATATACGAGCAGCTGCTGATTTCCTGACACCAAGGCTCCTCGACTGAGGCTCCCACCTGCAAGCTGTGAGCCAGAGATGAATATCTGTCAGACTATAAAATGCAGGAACAGACCACAGCGTGGCATATTCTTGGGCATTAACAGGTTAACTCTGAGAGTGGGGACATAAGCATTAAGGCTGAGAAGAAAAGAAGAAAAACCACCAGCCCAAATCCCACAACAGAATAGGTGTAAATTTGGGATTGTGTCAATGGACTCAACCCACAGAGTTCTCAATTCTGCAAACTCCACTTTGTGGCACCCAGAGGGTCTGAGTGATCATGATGTTTTAGGACCTGGGAAATTGGTTTATAAAAATCAATGATCAGATTTCAAAGAACATTAGTTGCAATTGTCACACAGGTTTAAAACTTTGGGATATTTTGTTAGTTTTTTATGCCATCATTGCCATCATAGGATGTGGGGGAAGAGCTATTTTCTTTTATCCAAACTAGATCTACTTTTAATAAAGTGCATGTATCTTTCTCTCAATGTTGGGAATCCCAATTAGGTGTAGATGCAGTCACATTTTCCTTGGCGTTTTGTATTAAGGACACTGACCACTATGAAGATATTCTTAGTTCACATTTAAAAGATTTTACCCTTTGTATGCTTATTTGGCTCTATCTCTGAATTTTAAAACTTGGCAAATTTTTCTGGATTTAGAAGAGTGGTGGAAGAAAGTGAACCATGGAAAATAGGCATACTATCAGCATCTATTACTTATTCAATTCTGATTAAACTCTCTCTCTTTCTCTTATGCATGGAGATAAATAATCTCTGTTCATAAGATTTCTGTAAGAAGGGAGTTTCTTTACTTATTCTTGCCCTTGCCCTACCTCCTCATTCACTTCTGTTCCTTGGAGAAGGATGAGCTTACCAATATATTCGGAAGGGGAAAGTAGACATACATTCCAGGAGTCTGCCTTGCTCCAAAAACTGCTGTCTGGTCTTTTCTTCTGTGCAGGAAGTTTTATAGGTCATGCCCCTGAAATGAGACAGGTAAGTTCTGCTTTGGGAAGCCTTTATCTATGATAAAGCTTGTAATTTTTGTTTCTTGGCCTATTACTTTCGTTCTACTATTGGGCTCATTTAGAACTCAACTGTGGGAAAACAGTAGTATTATTTTATTTTTATTTATGGGGTATTTTATGGCAATTCAATACATGTATACAATGTATACAAATAAGGGCAATAAACCTTTCCATCTCCTTGACAATTAATCATTTTATGTGTTAGGAGTATTGTGCTCTTTTAGTCATTTTGGAGTGTATCACAGATTGTTTTAACTATTAGTTGCCTTCTATGCTAAAGAATCAGAATCAGAAGTGATTACTCCATTGTGTGTTTTTGGTGCTACCTTATTGAACTTGCTTTCCTAGCCTCTATTATTGTTATTATTTTGATCCTCCTTAAAATTCACAAAGATGTCTATTTTAATAGTAGCAAGTTAGAACTGGTAGAAGTACAGGGCAGAGTACACCAAGCAGAGCTCTGTCGCTTTAGTTTATAATCTAGAATTGCTGCATGGAAGTGTCTTTCTGATTTGGGTAGACACATGCACTCAGATTCAAATGTTAAATTAGGATAACTGGCACTCTCAAGGAAAGCAATTGAACTTCAAAAAAATTCTCACCTTAGGGAAAATAGAAGCTTTAAAACTGAAATCCACCTCAAGTTCTCTGTGTACCATTCTGAATGCCAATGTTTTCCTACTTGTCTATAACCTTTATGTGTCAGACACAATTTCCAGTATATATTTTTGAGTCTACTTGAGTAGTGAAGGCTTATTTTTTGGTTATCTTTATATGTTATTTGGAAATAAGAACTAATATGAAAAACATCCTGGAGTCACAATAACAACACAATGATTGACAACTCTTTGAACTGTAGTGCCGAACCGTAAGTTTCTTTTCCCACCTATGGTTAACATACTGCTAGGCACATAGAAATCCTCTTTTAAAAAAAACCCTTTATTATTATTATTATTATTATTATTCTCCTTAAAAATTCCAAAGGTGTCTATTTTAGTAGTAGCAAGTTACAATTGAAGAGGTTCAGGGCAGAGTACACAAAGTAGAACTCTGTCCTTTTAGTTATATATATATAAAGGTTTTTATTTTCAGAGATAAATATGCAAGGGAGAATCCTTATTATAGCTCATATTTTTCTTCCTGCTTATGATAGTCTTAAAAACAAAACAAAACAAAAAGACTATTGTCATTTCCTTTCCTCTGTGGTTTTCTCCTACCAGCCCCAGCAAATGAAGAAGTGGAATTCATTTCCTCTCTTTTTGAATCTGGCATAGCCATGTGACTTATTTTGACTACAGAATGTGGCAAAAATAAGGATGTGCTAATTCTGGGACTAGCCTTAAGGTAGGCTGGAAACTTTCACCTTCTTAGTTTTAGAAGCTATTTTTGAAATATACTGAAGTCCTGGAGACCACCATACTGTGAGAAAGCTCAAGTGTTCGTGTGAAGGAGTCACAGGTGGAATCACAGAGGTCTCATCTGGGAGAAGGGAGCCTCCTTGGATCTTTCAACACAGGGCCCCAACCAGCTAAATGCAGCAGAGCATGTGACTCTAGCAAATATTTTGTAAAGCAGAACAACTTTCAGCATGAACCCAGTCAACCCTCAGTCATGGGTTAATTATTTTAATACTCATTATTATTTAACCTAAGTTATAGGGTAGTTTTAATTAAAAAGCAGTAAGTGAATCACTATTTCACTGAGGCCTGTTCTGTCTCTCAAACCTAACTTCAATTCCATGTGCTATACAAAACATTCTCTTGATCAGTCCTGATCTTGCTCACTTGATATGTCATCATACTTACTGCTCAAATACCTTATCCAACATTTTCTAGAAAGATTAGTTGCCTTCTGTGTATTCAAGTTTTAAGCCACTTGAGACAAGACCTATTTGTTTTTCTTTTTTTAAAAAAAATATATTTTCAAAAGTCTAACTAGGAGTTCACATATTTTAGCAATGAAATAAATATCATTATGGCTCATTCATTATTACAAGCCTCTTATAATTTTTTAACCTGAAAAAACTCAGTGATTATTTATCAAAAATACTGATAAAATATTTTAAAATAAACATTTGGTTCCTCATTTGTTTCTCCACTACCACAAGCTTCTATGATATCAATACAGTCTAAAAGTTAACTCAAATATTCATCTCCATACACATTTTTCCTTAATCTCTTTCACAGAATTGGTATGAAGTTTTTATTTTTATTTCTGCTTGTCATTTTTTTATACAAAAAAGAGAACAAACTGTCTACTCAAGAGAGAAAGGGGAATATTTAAAATTGAAGGGAAAATTTTTAATAATGATATCTTTTTTTTTACACAACAACCACTTGTTTAATTATAAATTAACATTGCACTTTAATGGCAAAATTACTGATTTCTTCAAATAGTCTCTCCATAAGTAAACAATCTGTGTGAAGTTCTAGAGTCTTCTGGTCCTAGGTGGAAGAAGGAAACAGCACAACACATTATTGATTCACAGGAGCTTTAATTCCCTTCAGAAATTTTCATACACTCTCTGTCCCATAGAGGCTGCATAGACACATTAAAGAGGAATAATTCTCTTTCTCATTCTGTTAACTTCCTTAATTTATTTGGTTAATTTATTTTCACAAGGAAACTGCTTTCTCTTTCACCTGGGGTCCCTCGGCCCTCATGACTGGGAATTCTTGTTTTCAGCTCTTTGCTTAGAGACTTGCTGACCTGGGTGAAGACTTTTTTTTTTTTTTTTTTTTTCCCTGAGTAAAAGGAACGGTGTCTTGAATGGAGGTATTCTATCCCTGCACAAAGGAATTAGAGGAACATGCCTCTACTTTGGAGGTAATGGCTAGCAATGTTTTCGTAGGAATTTTTGGTAGGACTTTTCCTGGGAGAAGGTTGTGCTCTTCATGTCTTTGGGTAAACCCTGGGCCTTGCAGGAGCTGTGATTGGCACAAGAAAAAAACCTTTGAGTTGAAGCTAAAACTCTGATAAAACTCATTTTACCTATCACCCAAAGCTCCAAGTTTAACAGCTGTAATGAAGACTCTACCTGAAAAAAATAAACACCTGCGTGGAGAACGGATGATTTTCTTGACATGACGAAAGCTGTTTGGGGGGATGCTCACCCTTGATCATGGGCTGAAGTGCCCCTGAGCAGGCTGTGTGAACAGAGACCAGACTTATCACAAAGCACCTTTAGCTTGCCATTCCCTCTCTTAGCCTTGTTTATTATGATCTAACTTCCAAGCTCATCATTGGTGGCAAATGGGACTCTCTAGTGGAGACTGAATGGGCACAAACTTTCATTTCAAATACGATAGCACACAAAGATAAAAAAAAAAAAAAAGGAAAAAAAAATTGAAAATCCCTAGGTCTGCCTGCAGGTGCAGAGGGTGCTGGTTTCACTTCATCAAATCAACTACAATATCTGAACATAAATCCCAGAGCTTGAGTTCCTTTTATGGCAGGCCTTAAGTACAGTTGTTCACACTTTGTGTTTGGGTGTGGGGGTCACTTTTTCAGCAAGTTCTCATTTTCCCAGTCCTTGCCTTGGGCTAATAGTTAGTTACAAAGCTCCAGCTCAAAAATGTCAAACCTAATGGAAAGAAAGAGGAATCATAAAAGAGAAAGATGACTGCAGTTACCACCGTGGGTCCCTCACACTCAGGTTTGGTAGATCCATCACCCAGGTAGAAGGGCAGGCTACTACCTTCACAGCTCTGGCTACCAATGAATCCCCAGCATCACTGGGGTACCATTCGTCAAAGTACACATCTGGAAGAACTAGACAGCAAGATGTGGCTGCTGAGAAGCAAAAGAAATTGAACCACGTTTTCGCATCCCTCAGTCTATCCACAACAGCATTTATATCAACCATGAGCTTTAAAAGCTGCACACTTTTAATTTATAGAGCAAATGGCCTTTCTCTCCTTTTCTTTATAGACCAGGATGCCTGGATTCAAAGAAAGTCAGATACATGAGGGTTGAGAGAAAAATTATGACACCTGTTGAAGTTTTAAGCAGACATTCAACTTTCGGACTCTGATTCTGCCATGGCAAGGAGGTTGTTACCCAGTGAAAGAATCTGGTAAAGAAGAACAACTCTGAAACTTAAGGAAAAATCAGCTACAATTATCTATGACAAGACGAAAGAAGTGGCACAAACAATTCCCTTCCTTTGTTCCACATTTAGTTAGTACTTGTTTATGGACCAGGCATAGAAATATGTATCTGATTTATAACAGTGAGCAAAATAGAGATAGTCCCCCATGGAACTTACACTTTAAGAAACCACTCATAAGTAAAGGTTGAAGTATTCTGGTTAGTAAGAGTGGTTAGTGGTATGAAGAAGGGGAGCTTGCTGCTTCGCTAGTATCTAATGAATTAGGCAATTGACCTTCATAGGGCTGTTGATAGCTGTCATCAGGAACTTCCTGTAGATATCTCAGTTTTAGATCTTCTAAATTAGGCCTCAGAGTGGGATTGAGTAGAGGAGATCCTTCTGTTCACCAGTGAAATCCAGAGGCAGAAGACCTGCTGGAAGTGCCTTCTGTTGCTCTCAGAGAATCTGGGTTTATTTTCTGCTTCACATTTGACCTCCCATCTCAATCTGCTTTGAAACAAATGTGTGTGTGTGTGTGTGTGTGTGTGTGTGTGTGTGTGTGTTTTTTCTCATTCCTTGAGATAATCTCTTTCCAAGACATAATTGGGAAAGTAACAATGACCTGGCAAATGCAGTAAGTGGTAAAGACACGAAATATAGAGGCTAAATTATGATGAAATAATGCCAAAATAGGGGCTCAGGGGGATCTGATCTACTCAGTTAATCTCAAGTCTCTCCTGTTTCCAGTTAAGTAGAAATAATTCCAATGGATGTTAGTGGCTTCAGGAAGTGGATTGATCATTCATCTCGGATTCAGAAAGGAAGGATGAAGAAAAGATTTCCTGCTGTGACAGTTGTGGCAGGTGCTGCTTTCTTCCTGCTGCCTCTTCAAATGAATGAATGTCACTTCATGTTGGCCCGGGTACTGTTCCTGGTAGACTCAATGTGGATTTGTGGAGGCCTCTGTGGACCAGCTGACATGTGACTTGGTCCCAGACTAATCTTTGGGTCATTTTTAAGTGACTTTTTGCAATATTTTGCTCACTTATTTAACAAATCATTGAGAATCTCCTTTGTGTTAAGCACAGTTCTAGATTCTGGAGATAGCAGTGAAGCAAACAGAATCTCCTGTCCCTGTGAAGTATGTATTATAGTTCAACCATAAGCAAGATCAATAACTAAATATCTAGTATGTTAAATGTTGACTATCAGGAAAAAAATGTTCCATGAATATTTTCCTATTTCTACATAGTGGAGGCTTTCTGAGCCATAGTTACTGGAAATCTGGGTTAAGGGAGGGTAGAATAGCAGTCCTAAAGATAGACACCTCTGGAGAGATCCATTTGCTTATCTTTGCTCCCCTGGAGCCATTTATTTACATTCTATGGACAGTGAAACCTCAATGGAACTATTTTCTTATACTTCAGAGTAATGAAAACCTTGGAATGGTCCCTGCTGCTCCCCAGAGAGGATCTGTTTACAGTCCACAGCGAAGACGGCTGTCTATCCTGAGAACATTGTGTCTGTCATCTTACATAACCTCCCATCCTTCTAAGGGCTGAGCTCTTGTCCTGTGCTACACTATTAACACAGTGAACTTAGGTCTTCATCAGTCAGGTCAACTCATGGGGAACAAGCACAGCATTCTTGCGCCTGTAGTGGACTGAATGGTAGTCTCCAACAAGATAGTCATGTCCTAATCTCAGAACCTATGAATGTGATTTTCTTTGACAAAAGGCTGGATGCTGCTTTATATGAAAAAAAAAAGTGATTAAATTAACAACTGGGGAGTGGGAGCTTATCCTGGAATCTTGGGCTGAACCTTAAAAGAGAGGCAGGGGAATTTGGAGACAGACAAACAGGGGAGAAGAGGAGGCAAAGTGACCACTGGAGCAGCTACAAAATGAGGACACCTGGAGCCACCAGCAGCTAGAAGAGGCAAGGAAGAGATTCTCCCAAGAGCGTCCATAGGAAGTGAGGATCTCCTGGCATCTTGACTTTGGATGAAGGCCTTCGAGAACTAGGAGAAAATAAAATTATGTTGTTTTAAGCAAACATGTTTGTGGCCATTTTCTGTGATAGCCACAGACAATGAATACATGAATAAAGGTCTGTCTTTATCTAATACAGAGTCTTATTATTCTGACAGTGTGTTTATAGAACTACACAGATATACATGGTAACGCTTTGGGTCCTTTACACTTTGGAAATTAATCTTAGTATGCCATAAAAAAATTAAGCAAAGGGGAGACTAGAGTTGGTGAAGATCATAATTTTTAAGCATGGTGGTCATGGTATACCTTCCCAAGAAGATGACAGAGATCTGAATATTTTGAGTGGGATTCCAACAATAAGTGGCATAATAAAATAATAGTATTTTAGTCCCAATCTGATCCTGATGCCAGCCGATTTACTGCCATGAATCTCCTATATAATTTTTCCTCAAACTGTTGGTACCATTTTTCTAAATCTTTCCAAATGGAGACAATGCATGCATGTATTTTAGCTGTCAGCACGAGATAAGATCTTGCTATAGGTGGTCAATAGCTGTTTACTCAATACATGGTATTTTCTGAGCTAACCTGTATAATTGCAACTACTCTTCAGAGGTAGCAAATCAATCACATAATGGAAGAATTGATGAAATTTCTTTCTGCATGTTAACAAAATCCTTTCAGAATTGTGATAGAATATAAATTGTGATTAATACATTTCAATACAGCAAGAAAGAAGCAGGGTATGCTTTTATACCCAGACATGGAGAGAGCTCCAGAGACCTAGAATAAGATGGGGAAACAGTCAGGCACTCAAATGATTGGGGAACACTGGGTTCACTGTTTGGGACACTAAAATCTTGCAAAGAGAATGACGACCCGAACAGAAAACTTAGGTGATCCACACAGCTTTAGTCTGAGCATGTCCTCAGCTGTCACAATCAACACCAAGATTTTTAAAAATAACTTCTAGCACTATCACAAGGGCAATTTTTCTGGGGGAATCTGTTGGACTTGCTTTGATTTTTAGCCTTATTAGTATTAATTATTAATATCACCAGTAGTATTACTAGTGGGACATTGGGACAACCACAGTGTGCTTCTGTGGTAGACTTTGGGATATAACGATATTAATTCAGTGTACAGAAGTGACAGTGGTTTCATGAGAGGAAACCTTACAGAGTTGACTAGTTGGTAGACTAAGTAGTATAGGTAGAAATAATTCAATTTATAGATGATTTCATGTAGTTCTGGATCTCTTTAAGCGTGCCTATAAACATATATCCACACCCCTCAACTATAGCCTTCTGTTGAGATCTTTATAATTTGTGGGAACTGAGACCTCAGTTATTTTGACAAAGTATGTATCCCTCCTCTGTAAAGTGGTAGGTACTCTGCTAAGCACATCTCAGCTGGAAGATGCTCTTGACAAAGCTTTTGTTTAGCTTCTCCTTTAGGAGACCTGTCACAACTAAAAGGGAACCTGCGAGAAACTGGTTTGTCCACTACTAACTCAATCAATCCTCTCAGAAGTCGTGTCTGTGTCCAGGGTGTGTCCAAGATCACACCTGTCCCAATCTAGTAATCACTATTATATTTCAGGTTGAATTTTTTTTTAAGCTTCCTCGTGTAAAAAGATGTCTTTCTGTGTCTGGCTTATTTTGATAATCACCATGTCCTCCACTTCCCTCCATTTTGCTCTAGATGACAGGATTTCATTCTTTTTTATGGCTGAAAAAAAATCTACGTATCTATATGTGATATGTATACATATATATGTATATGTATCACATTTTATTTATCCATTCATCTATTGATGGGCACCTAGGCTGGTTCCATATTGTGCCATAACATACATGGGCATGTAAATATCTCTTTGGCAGTCTGATTTCATTTATTTTGTGTTATCTATCAAATGGATATATACCAAGAAATGGACTTTCTGGCTCACATGGTAGTTTTGTTTTTAGGTTTTTGAGGAGCCTCCACCCTGTTTTCCATAGTGGTGTTACTAATTTACATTCCTACCCACAGTGTACAAGGCTTTCTTTTTCTCCATATCCTTACAAGCATCTATCATTTTCTGTTTTTTTTTTATAATAGCCATTGTTACTGGGGTGAGATGGTATTAATTGTAGTTTTAACTTGCATTTTCCTGATGGCAACCTTATATCAGAGAAAACATTCAGCATTCGGTTTTGGGGGATTAACTAACTTCACTTAGCATTATATTCTCTAACTCCATCCATTTACCTGCAAATGCCATGATTTTATTCTCTTTTAATACTGTATGTAAAATTTTTGTTGTATTTTTAAAGGAGAAATAGTTTCATGAGCGGAGAGCATTTCAGATTGTAATAATTCTCAAATAATCTTATTAGAAGCCTCCATTAGAGAATTCAGATACTGTTTTTTTTTTCTAAATGATTTTCTTGGATGAGCACCATTTAAAAAAAAATTTCCACTTGAAGAAAATATATTTTATTCTTTCCCATTGCACAGAAATATAAGAAATGTAGAAGTAAGGATGGAATGTGTAAGAACTTAAAATAAGAACTTAGACTTTTCAGTCTTCCTGGGATGGTACTAAGCTGCTGTAGATTCAGTTTAATTTAGTTTATATCTTTTAAATATCTGCAACAAGTCAGAGGAACCAACGTTGAATTGTAATACTTAACCTCTGGACTTAAAGGGTTTGCTTTGTACAGTGAAGAAAGAGAGGTAAACAAAGAAATGAAACATGATGCTATAGAAATTGTGTTACAATCTGAATCAGGAAATATAGGGCTATAAAAGGGAAGATGGTAAGTTCAACTATACCATCAGAATATTAAAATCTGGTTGTAATTCATATATAAACATAGCTTATTTAAGTACTTACTGTGCACTCAGCACCTAGATAGACAGTTTGGAAAAGAGTAGTAAAAGTGTAAAACATAATCTTTGCACTGAAGGTATTTAGAACCTGGCTGGAAAGACTAATACTACAGACACATGAAAATCCAGCAAACTATATCCTTAGAATTCTTAATTCCACATCAACCAAATGCAGGGCTTGGACCTGCTTAGACTCTGACTTAAATGCAGCAACCATAAAAATACATTTATAATGAACCGAAATGACTATATGGAATGCTGAATGTTGTGTAAGAAGGGGCGACTATGAACATTTATAGCTATTTGTCTGTATTTTGAAAGAAACAATAAAATAATAAACCAACAGTGATATAACTGTTTATCTACAAAAGTATGGAGAGAGGGCAGCTAGAGCTCTCTGTATGTTGTTTAAGAGCTTTGAATAGGGAGCCATTTAATGCTTTATGTAATTAAAATCAAATCAAATAAAAACCAAAGAATTTTCCCCAAATCAAAAATAAATTGAAGCAAATGAACCTAACTGTGTAGCAAGTTACCAGAATAACTACACAGGGAATAATTATTTCAAGTTGTTTTAAAACACAGTATTTGGACGGCAGAAAATTAACAACAAGATAAAAAAAGAAATCTTAAACTACAATCCAAGAACTCGTTTGCTGGTAGTAATGTTAGCACTATTATTTGGGAAAAATATATTATAATAAAGCAAGTATATAATTATTTTAACACTTTTAGGGATCATAGTAGAAGAAAAGACCAAATATAAAATTTTATGTAAAATCCTGATAATTTTTAATGTGAATTAGAAACATTGGAATAAACTCAGGATTTATTTTGTGTTATCTATAAAAAGGTCATATTTCTGGGGCTGGGGTTGTGGCTCAGCAGTAGAACACTTGCCTCACACATGTAAGGCACTGGGTTCAATCCTCAGCACCACATAAAAATAAAAGAACAAAAGAAAGATATTTTGTCCCTCTGCAACTAAAAAAAATTTTTAATGTCATATTTCTATTCATTGAAAATGTCTAGAATTAGTAATAAGCCTATAGCAATAAGTATTCATAATGTGAAGATATAGTCTCTCAATATGATTTTACATTAAAAGAAACCGGGAATTGTTACAGAATGGCTTTCTAACCAAGAATAGGAAAGGTACAAGATAAACCTGCCTGATGACAAGAAAGTTATCATATACTGTTGGGATAATGTAAACAAAACAAGATAAAACCACAGCAACAAAACACACAATCAATGTGTGGGCATCCTCATTAATCAAAAATGGGATAATTTCAACATCAAGCAGAAAAAAAAACACTAGAAATGATTATCAAATAAAATACATAAAACTCCATGAATTTGTAAGAATTCTTACAAATCAAACAAAATGTAACCACTTTTGGTGCTTACCCTGTCACCAACTCATATGGGAAAAATAATAAATAAAGAGAAAGTTCCAAGCAGTTTTATTACCTTTTCTATGAACTATTTTTTTCAAGGCAACAAAGAGTTGATGAGAGAAAGTTGTTATTTATGGAAGAATTGTAGCTATAGTAAAAACAGTGCATGGGAATAAAAAAGTAACGCTGAAATAAAATACTGAACATTCAAAGTAGAGTTCTCAGACAATAGACAATATTGCACCTCTTGATGTGGTGCCATAAGCCCCATAGGGCACCATCTTTGAAGAAGTGTTTGCACTTTCAAATTGAAACCAATCAAGTTTCTAGCTATGAATGATCAGTTCACAGGAAATACAGGGACTAATGAAGTATGTTAAATAATGCCACAAGGAGATGAGCAGCTGAATTCACAACGGGGGAATTATTATAGGACAAATGAGCCATTTCTTTCTAATAAGTAACCATTGATGAAAAAGGAAGCCACTTTTACAGACCTAAGGAGACAGAAGATTTGCTTCAATCAAGGGCAGTGTGTGCATTTTGGACTCTCATCCAAACAAACCAACTATAAGAGGATATTGTTGAGAAACTGGGAGAATTGTGATCTATGTATTAGATTACATTAAGAAATTGCTATAATTCTGGGGTTATGAAATGCTATTATTGAAAAAAGATTTTATCTTTTAGAGATCAAACAATCTTCTAAATTTATGGTTAAATGTTAAATCCTGGCCTGGTATATGAAAATTTATTATATCATTCTTCTACACATTTCAAGTTCATATAATAGAAATCTAAAAGTAAACTCTAAATGCTATTGTTCACCTACATATCTAATTTATTTAACAAATGTGGATTAAAACAACAATGACATCATTTGGGGACCTTTAAAATGGTAAAGATTAATTAAAAAAATAATACTCAGGGCTAATGAGTATGCTGCAAAATAGTACTCTCATGTTGCTAGTAAAATGCTAATTTAATTGTAAACAAGCAAAAGTTCCTGGGAAGCATTTGGGAAATATAAGTCTTACAAACATTCATAGTCTCCCTCTGTGTTTATAGATGATGATGCATACTTTTCATAGTTATTAATTTTGTTAGCTTCATTTAGTCACATGTAGGATTTCAGTGGGAGCTTATTGAATCAGATTTCATTAATCTAAAATCTGTAAAGTGTCAAATATTCCAGGCTCAAATGCACTTTTCCTCTGCATATGCAAATTCAATAAACTAATCTATAGTCTAAATAATCCTTGTTTAATTTTAAAGCCAAATAGGCCAAACATCTAAGGATACTTCATATTTTTTTTAAAAAGTCAATATGTTAACAGCAAATAATTCTAACTACACACTTAGAAATTGATACAATAATAGTTTATTATATTCTTGTTGAAATAAGTGCATTTGAAAATAGTTATTCTATTTATTTTCA
Organism: Urocitellus parryii; assembly: GCF_045843805.1. Classification (NCBI taxonomy): domain Eukaryota; kingdom Metazoa; phylum Chordata; class Mammalia; order Rodentia; family Sciuridae; genus Urocitellus; species Urocitellus parryii. The sequence goes on along the minus strand of NC_135539.1, from coordinate 118,993,405 downwards.
AACATTTTGGAGTGTCCAATTAGAAGCAATTTAGATTGTTAAGAAACATTTTGTTTGCCTTAAGGAATATCAGGAGGTTGTTTGTTCATATAAGTCATATATTATATTTCCCCCCCAAAAAAATTTTATTTAATAAGATTCAGTTATTCTCTTGTTAGATTTTTTTTTTAAAGTGAGACAGGCAAAAGAAAGCTAGATTGCATTTATTTTCCAAATTGTAATAAGAAATGTCGACTTGCTCTGTAGCACTGTTAAGAGAATTCTCGACATTGTCAACCTACAGGGCCATAAACAGGTAGCTTTATTTGTTTTGCATTGTGATTTGAATTCTGCATCATTGTTATATTCAAAGTCTTTTTATTACAGTTGTATTTTGGATAGCTTTCTTCTTTATTCCATTTTCTCTTCTTGCTTTTCCTTCTTTATCTTACACTTCCCACAGGGGTAGCAGGAAGTGGTTCACAAGGGAAAGAAGTTATTCTGTTCATTAAGCAACCCCAAAAGACAAAGGTGGGGGAGGGGAGGAAGTCTTCTTCATATTTCATACTGGAGAATTACATTTTTGCCTTGGGTAAATAAAAAATAAATCCTGTAGCTTCATATCGTGTTTTAAATTTAAAACCGAGTAATTTTCAAACTCAAGAACTCATTTTTCTAATTTTAAAAGGCTATAGAATTTGGTAAAAACAAGTGTCTCAAAAACCTATAATATTCTTAATATACATTTCCATACCAGGAGGTTGGAGGGTTCTCATAGGCTGGGTATGTTGTGCTCCTATTTGGAGTATCTTAAAAAAGCATTATGAAAAGACAATATAATATTCATACAGCTACTCAAGAGAGTTTATTTTTCACTTTTTATTTTTTGTAGAAAGAAAATAGTTGCTTTCTCTTAAAGCTTAGAAACAACACTAAACCTTGAATTATGCTCCAGTGGAGGCCTGAATAATGAAATGAAAATAAGCAGGTCATCCCTGTAGTGACATCCCACTAGAAATGTCACCACATTTTGTTGCGATACACAATAAAGACTGTGGGTTTGCATGTGTAATTTACCTGCTCCTGCAGGCACTGTGAACTTCCTGAAACTTTTTGCATTTTTTTCCCTTCTATTTTTCTTTTTCGGAAACTAAGCCTGAAGGGAGCAAACTTCAGAGATTGACTGTGTGCAAGTCACCAGAGCCAGGAGTGAAACAAGCCTGTTCTGAAATCCCAGCCACAAGACATTGAGATGAGTCTCATAAATCCATAGGTCAGGCTGGCGATCTCTTGCCTTTGGGCCTTCAAACAAATTTAGAAACATGATAACTCTGAGGAATGCTGATCTAGTATCTCCTTCCTAACTCTTTATTTTGAAAAGGAAAAAAGAACTTTTTTTTTTCTTCCTAAAAGTACTAACTGCTATCTCCAGTGTTTGTATAGAAGTTAAAGTTTGACTTTGTGACTCTCCACATATTCGTATTCCAAAACCAAATGGAGACTCTCCTCCACCTCCATCTTTTATGCCCAAGTGTCCCTGACTTTCCATTCTTCCTCTTCACCCTCTGCCTAAATATTTTCCTTTATAAAAAGTACATATTTTCTTGGAAATTTTCCCAATATGAAAGCTAATGTAAAAATAAGCCGATAAGAACAAAACCTGCCAACCATGTTTCCATTTTTGATAATGTTAATACATTTAAGAATTTTCCATGATGGTTATACTACTTTACATTTCCATCAACAATGAGCAAGCATTTCGTTTTATCCACATCCTCACCAATGCTTTACCTTTTGCCTTTTTGATATTAGACAAATAGGTATGAAGTGGTGTCTCATTGTGATTTTAATGGTTAGTGATGTTGAAAATTTTTTCATATACTTGTTGGACATCTGTATACCTTCTTTCAAGAAATGTATATTCAAATCCTTTGCCCATTTTTAAATTGTGTGTGAGTTGGGGGGTGGGTTGTTTGTTTTTGTTTTGTTTTGTTTTTGCTATGTTGTAAATGTATTTTGGATATTAACACATTGCCAGGTATATGGTTTGAAATGTTTTCTCCCATATTATGGTGATCTCTACATTCTGTTGAATGTTTCCTTTTCTGTGCACCTTTTTATTTTGGTGCAATTCCCTTTGTCTATATTTCCTTTTTCTGATGTGCTTTTTGGGGTCATATCTAAAAAGATCATTACCCATATTAAATGTTTTAAAGTTTTCCTTTATGTTTTCTTCTAGTGGTTTTAGAATTTCAGCTGTTAACATTGAAGTCTTTAAGACACTTTGAGTTCATTCTTATATACAGTTAGGTAGGGATCTACTTTCATTCTTCTGCATATGGAAATCCAGTTTTCCTGGCACTATTTTCTGAAGTAACTGTTATTTCTCCACTATATGTTATTGGCACATTATATTTTTTTTGAAAATCAGTTGGTTATAAATGCATGGATTTGTTTCTGGGGTCTCTATTCTACTCCATTTGTCTATTTCTTCTTTTTATTCCAGTACAATATTGTTTTGATTACCACAATTCTGAATATAATTTGAAGTCAAGTAGTGTCTACCTCCAGATTTATCTTCTTGCTTATGATTTCTTTGGTTATTCAAGGTCATTATTGCTTTCACATGAATTTTCAGATTTTTTTTTCATATGGCTTTGAAAAATGCCACTGGAATTTTGGAATGATTGCATTGACTCTACATAGTATGTCCATTTCAACTATATTAATTCTTCCAATCTATGAACATGGTATATTGTTCCATTTACTTGTGAGAGTAGTATTTCTACTGAATGTCAATATTTAAATAATAACCAGAGGAAGAGTTGTGATGGAATTTAGAGAGGTTAAGGGAGAATGCAACACTAATATATTATGGAAGCTGAATTAGTTTACTGATGCATGAAAATTGCCCCCAAATTTAGCAGCTTAAAACCATAAATAGAGTTTCTAAAAGAATTGCTAAGAATCAGAAACCCACATGATGCTTATCTGTGTGGTTCTGGCTCAAGGTTGCTCATAAGGAAGCCATCAAGATATTGGCCAGCACTGCAATCATTCCTTACCCAAAGGTTTAACTCTCCATGAATGACATGAATGTCCTCACAATCTGACAGCTGGATTTAGAAAGAGGGAGAAAAGGTGCCAGCCCAAAGCTAAAGCTGGAGTTTTTTAAAATGTACACTCTGTGATTTATCAATACTCCTGCTATATGATATTCATCACATAAGCCACCCTGGTTAAACATAGAATGGGGCTCATCTTGCAGAATGGCGTCTGAAGAAGAGAAGGAAAAAGAGGTATAAGAAGGAAATACTCAGTAACTTTTTAAAAAAATATTCCCATCGAATTTAGTATTTCAAGAATAACATTTACACATTACAGTTCAACCAAATGGTGAAAAGGCTGGAAATCTGATTCTACAAAGTACAAATATGTGCTATGTGATGTTTAGTATGACAAAAAACTAAGAAGGGTATCTAGCTCTATTTAACTACTTGTGGAGCTCTTAGATAAGACAATTTCTGCATTATTTAAAGTTCTTTTGTTGTTGTTGGGTGTTTTTTTTTTTTTTTTGGTTCTTTGAGATTCAAAGAACAGAGACTTCCTCAGGAAATGGAAATAACTGATGGTTCATGAGAAAGGAAACAAGATTAGGTGGGAAAATTTCAATAATCACAGAATTGTTTTCTGGTTACAATCACAGTTGCATAGTCAAGTTTCATGAAGGATTGAATCTTCTTCCTAGATACACAATACTGATAGGACCTAATCTTCCCATCTCTAAGAATCAAGGAGTAATTGATCCCAATTCTTAGGGTGATTTAGCAAATCTCAATCTCTATTTCCACTACTGTTATCCAACAACATCTTTAATTTTCTTTCCATATTTGTGTAGTCATTGCATGCACTGCCTCATAACTTTTCCTTATGCTTAATTTATTCTGTTATATTCAAACTAATACCTTCTATTGTTCTTCCTAAAACTTGTACCCACCAAACTGTTTGTCACATTTATTGCATATTTAAGCTTGAGGAAGGAAAGGATTTCATCAGTTCACTTAATATCCAGTAAAACTATATTTATTGGATGGAGTTCTTCTATCATATTATCTAGCTGTCTGGATAACATAGCTGTTATTTGGTTGAAGCAGCAACCTATTCGCTATGGCAAGAATTTAAAAATCACAAGGTATACAGTGCCATGATGACCTAAAAGCCACTTTTTTTTTTTTTCTCAGTAGGTAAAAAGGATACGCACAGATGTTGTCATGATGAAGTTTCTAGTAATTTGAAATGTCCCAAAGTAAAAATGTGCTGAAAGGTTAGATTACTAACACCCTAATCTTATAAGTATTCAAAAAAAAAGCAATCACCTGACAACAACATGGAGAGGACTCTTAAACTAGAGTGTAGATAGGATTCTCCAATTCTGAATTGATGAGTAGTTCATTACTAAATATTTTCCTCCTGTAAGGTACTGAAAGTTTCCATCGACTCAAAGAAGCAAATCAACCAAATTTTCCCTTTTGGCAAAATATCGAATGTTCATCGAGAACAAAGACTCAAGAAAAGTTTAGTACAAGTTCTCATTTCTTCCCTTGCCGGCTATGTGACTTTAGGCAAGTTAATTCAGCTCTTTAGGATTCAAATTCTACATGGACAACATTGGGGATTATAATGTTGCTACTAGATACTCTCTTAGCACATAGTCTGGAATATGGTTAAAAAGTTAATAAAGATTTCAAGATCCAGACAGAAAATCAGGAACCACTCACATATGTCAACCAGAGGGAATTTAATGTACAGAATTGGTTAATGAAGGTGCTGAAAGATCTGAAAGAACAAAAGGGGGAAGGAGAATTCTGAAGTTATTAATAAAAAGAAAAAGAAGTGCTGACTCTCCAGCGCCAGAACCCAGGTATTTATACCTGTTGCTGAAAGGTCTGCCCCTGTCAGTTCTGCATTCATTAAAGAGATGCTGCTTCCAGGAAGGCTGAAACCCTTAATGAGATTTTTGTCTTTTCATCCTACCTTCAGTGTTGCCACAGCAACCTCCAACAACTGTCAGCAATTGCAACAAGTACCTGAGTCAGGAATAAGGAGCTTATCTCGCCTGCAGTCTCCTGATCAGTGCTGTCCTACTTGCAGACACTAACAGAGACTCCATTGGCAAAAGAATCTGGGAAATGTAAATTGTCTAACCCTAGCCCACACAATCTAGAGCAGACCATAACAAAAATAAGAACTTTTGTTATGATCTGCTCTGGATTTTTTAAATGATTTTTATATTTTTAATGATTTTTATTCATTCATTGCAGTACTGGATATTGAATCCAGGGGTGCTGATAACAAAACAAATGGCTGGCATAAGCATTTGGTTGTCCTTATCATGGCTACTGATACTGAAGTTAGCCAGTGTCACCAATGATTTTTGCAAATCCTAAAGTCACTTCTAGGTCCTCATTGCATTGAGCCATTCGGCAGCACAAGACAGCTGTTCTCAGTCAACTTTGCTTAGTCTTCCTCATCTTTCTGACCTCTTAATGACAGAGAAACCCAAGCCACTCACTATTGTCCTCACCTGGACGATTACAATAGTGTTCCAATAGCTTCTTAATTGGTCCCACTGTTTCCACACTTGCTCTGTACAACTTATTCTTTTCATAGTAGCTAGAATAATAACTTCTAAAACAGAAGTCAGATAATGTCATTCTTCTATTTCAAGACCCTCAATGGCTCCCATTGCATTTGGAATAAATACCATGTCTTTTTCATGGTTTCCAGAGCCCTGTTGGACCTGATCCTCTTAGTCCCTGTCCAAATGACCACTCTGCTTCTGTTCCACTGACCTACCGTTCCTCATATGTACAAAGGCTCTCCTTCTTGGGGCCTTTGTCCTTGCTCTGCTTAGGACTCCCATACCCCAATATTCACAGGGCTTCTTCCTCATTTACTCCAGGTTTTTCTGCAAATGTTACCTCATATGGACATCTTTACTGGACACCCCATCTAGAACATCGCCTGCTTCTCTCTCTCCATGGTTCTCCATTCTCTTATCTCTTGTTCTGCTTTATTTTTCCTTTTAGCAATTATGTTCACCAGACATGATGTGTGTGTGTGTATCTTTACTAGAATGTAACTCCATGAAATCATAGTCTTTATTTGATTTACAGATATGTGTCTAGGAACATTAAATATTCAATACCCATTTGTTTTATAATTGTGGCTGAGAGTTTAGTAATATACCATGGACACTGTCTAATTTGCTTTTCTGGAGGCAATGTCTTTCTGGAAGTAGTGGCAAACCCAGTCCCCCACCCCTTGCTCTAATGCCATAGGTTGTCTGAGCATTATTATTATGTTATTATACTTATGTTTAATATATTTGTATATCTGTTATTATTATGGTTACAAACTGTGATCCCTTTTAAATGAGAAATCATGATTTATTTCTGGAAGTATTGACTATTCATTCATTCATTGCAGTACTGGATATTGAATCCAGGGGTGCTCTACTACTGAACTACATACCCAGTACTTTTGTAATTTTATCTTGAGACAGGGTCTCACTAAGTTGGTCAGGGTGACCTCAAATTTAGGATCTTGCTGTCTCAGCCTCCAAAGTTGCTGAGATTACAGGAATCACAACTATGCTGGCTTCTGTTGGTTACTTAAACAAACATATTATTACAATTAAAAGAGAAGTATAGGCCAATAATTACAAAATTTCAAATTTTATAGAAGATAAAATGTCTTATATTCTATACCAATCAAAAAATAAGACTTCTTTATTACTAGTGGAACTTTAGTTTCAGTAAATTTTCTTCTTGAAAATAAAAAATAAAATGATAGCCTGCAAAAAACCAATTCATTATGAAACAATAGCTCAGTGTTATTTTTCATATCCATCTTTAGCTCTTCTTTCCTTCAGAAACTTCAAAGACTACTGTAGCTCAGTGTGAGGCATTAACTTCTCTAAATCTGTATTTTTAAAGCTAAGTTTTCATAAAATAAATGTCTTGCATTGAATTTATTAATTTTCCAAAAATCAGAAGACTCCTCTTCCTAGATAAACTCTAGGATTTTTTTTATTGCCTTTTTAAAAATTTTAAGTCAAAGATACTACTTACACTATTTTAGCTATATTATTAAATCGCAGAACCTCAGTGCCTTCTACATAACTGATGCTTAATAAAGAACAGTAATGATGATAATTAATAGCTGTCATATTGACACTGTTTAAAAAGCTATGTTTATTAATTATCTATGACAATATTATGAAGAAGTTACTATTAATAATCTCATTTTAAAATAAAAAAATTGGGCTGGAGAAGTTAAGCGAAAGTTTCACAGAGACAAAGGTGCGCACTGCATATTCATCTAGCTTGCTGATTGATCTCCAGGATATTGGAGGTGCCTTGGATGATGTTGATTTGACAGAAGAGAATGTTCTTTGTCCCCTCTCTTGATAGACAGTTGTACATTCTTCACAGTAATTGTGAGACTAAGTCTTTTCAGATATCACTAAGAATAACTTGGATTACCTCCAGCTGATATCCTAACTTTATTTAGGTAGTAGAGTCAATATTGACATTTTCCCAAAAAACCCACACATTTTATAATATTTCCCAGTTATTTCTAGAGTTTTTTTTTTTGTTGTTGTTGTTTTTGTTAAGAATGGGCGTATGGCTCCCATTAGCTGAGCACATTATAACAATACACTCTTAAATAAAATTCTTATTCTTGTTATTTATACCAATCATGAAAAGATACTGTGGTATCTAATATTCTGCTGGATATATTTCTAAAACAACAACAACAAAATTATGTTCCCAAAATCAAGAGCTAAATATAATTATTCTACGAGTAATTAGTACTTTGAACTTCTCTTTAGGTACATTGCCATCTTTTGAAATAGACTAAAGTGGCTCATTGATTAAGTCACAACTTGTGGCTTTTCCTAAAGAACAGGGTATAGTTCACCAGGAATGCACAAAGCCCAGTGGCTTTTAAGAGATGTACATAGACTACAAAGCTCCAAGTTTTTTTAAAAACTAAAGATAGGGGCTTGGGTTGTGGCTCAGTGGTAGAGCACTTGCCTAGCATGCATGAGGCACTGGGTTCAATCCTCAGCACCACATTAAAAAAAAAAAAACCTAAATAAACAAAATTAAGGTATTGTGTCCATCTACAGCCAAAAAAATTTTTAAAATTTAAAGGGAAAATCTATTGAGGTACTTGAGATGGTTCCCAGAGAGAAAATACACTGAAAAATTGGCAAAAATGATTATTTTCTTCCCTTTGCTTAATTATTTTCTCTGTAAAATGAAGACATTCGACAAAGCAATCTTTGTTTCCTTCTTGCTTTCTTGCTCTATGATTTTATAGTATTCCAGTACAATATTGCAAAAGTAAAATGAAAAGACATTTCTTGTTTCGACTATCTATAAAGGTATCAAAAGGGAGGAGTGAAAATCTTACAGAAATGATATAAGCCTTTTCCAGCACTTTAAATTCTAATGGCCTCTGTATTCATACAGGATTGAACAATCACAACTAGAAGGTGATTTTAAAAAAATTACGCAAAGCTCTCATTACAACCGGTGATTATTTCAAAAATAAAGTCCTTTGACCAAATTTTTAAAAATATTAAAAATGGGCTGCCTACACTATTTAAATTATCTCGATTAATTATGTTGAAAGGAAAACTTTCACATTTTCTGTTTATTTATTTATTTTTGATTCTTAATACTCTGGACTTTTGGGATTTTATTTTTACAGTAATGAAGAAAGATAGGATAGTATGGAATAAAATACTTTCTTTATTTTCCTGATGCCTTTCTCCCAAGAATTTCTGACTTCAGCAACTTTTCAACAAACACTTATTTATTGTCTGCTGTGGGTCAGATCCTGAGCTGAGCTGAGCTGAGCAGATGATTCTCAGTTTTATATACTGGAGGCTTCAACTCTGATCTTTTTTTCAGTTCCAGAACCAGCCTTATAGCAGCTTGTTGGATATCTTCTCTTGATTTTCCTGCCTTTATCTCAAACTCTACATATCCTCAATTGAACTCTTTCTGATTCTTCTTCTAAAATATGGTCTGAAGTGTTTGTGTACTATTGCAGTCATTTTATTCATTAGCACATTGTTTTAGCTCCTCTAACATGGCACTTGGCTAGGTGCTGAGGATAGGGTAGAGAACAAAAGTGCAAGATTCCTGATGCCATTTTATCTACTGACCAGTAATAAATTGCTGAATGTAAAAATAAAATAAAATTAAAAAAGATGCAAGAAATATCTCCAATGTGGACATAACCAGCAGAAGCCAGTTCAGTGTTGGTAGGGGATGTGTCCCTGAGACCTGAAAACTTACAATGCCTTCCCAGTCCCTGAGTCACTTCAAGTAGTAACTCTGGAGTCATGTAAGGATGACTCTTCCATTCATTCATTTATTCATACATTTATTGAGTACTCACTTTATAATAAGCACTGTTAACATGCTTGAGAGGCAAAAATGAATAAAACATGTTTTCTGCTCTCCATGGACATCAGAGCTAGTGAGGAGAATAATCAATAATCAAATATAGTCAATAAGTGTCATGGTAATTTTCATAGATATCTATGTTCCTTCGATTCAGTAGTGGTGAACAGGGTGAAGGTGCTTACTAGAGTGTAAGCTCAAGGTCATAAAATATGTTTTATTACTCTTAATATACTCAACTACAGGACATGGAAATAGGAGTTCCAAGGAATAGGATCAATTTATATAATATAAATAATAAAATATATAGTATAACATATAATGAAAAAAATTACCAAACTGCTATTTTGCCTGGAATTTAGAGTAAAAAAGACTCCTATTGGCTAGATTTTTTTCTTCATTATTCTACTCCCCCAGATATGGAAAATTTCTCTCAATTTACCCATAAGTATTTTATGTTATTCATAATTGTATATCTGCCCTTTAAAAAACCCTTTTCTTCTCTGGAGATTCCTTGTATGTTCATGTAAGTTTCCTCATGACAAGGGTTTATAGTTATACCTCTGAAGCAATGCCTAAATTTTTTCCCCAAATATTGAACCATCAATGTCTAATCCAGAATCTGTTTCCTGATGGGTGACCCAATATTTTCCCCAAATCTCCAAGGAGGATAAACCGGCCATGGTGGTGCATGTTTTAAAGTTGTAATCCCAGGACACCTGGATGCTTTTGTGATACAAAAGCTAAAATGTTGTTTCCCATCTCAAAACAGCAATAAACAAAGACTTTAGTACCCAAATTAAAAACAAGAATCTAATGATATATAATGGATTCGGGTGTGTTTATTTTTTACTCACAATACCATAGTGAAGTTGATATTTCTATTTTACAGATGAAGAAACTGAGTCACAGAAAAGATGAATAATTTCCTCAAGTCATAGGACTTATAAATAGCAGAGTGGGCAATGGGAACCCTGATCCTTGACATAAACTCCAAAAGAAAGTTTTTTCCTGTCTCCCATACCTGATACATAGCAGAGGGCTACAAGCCTGAGTCACAGGTCCTCTTTCAGCCCTGCAAATGCTAACACTGTTTGCGTCTTTCATAATTGTTTTTAATTTTGCTCCTTGTTACTAAATATAAGTGGAAATACTTTCATCTTTCCGTAGCTTTGGTACATTGGGAGAATAATAGGTTATCTTTATTTCATAAGTACTTTTCAAAGATGGAATAATGAACTCACTCTTCAATTATCTCTTCATCCATGTAAGCCATCCTCTCTGTTTTGATTCTGTTTCTTGCTTTTTATTTTTTTAAAGCTGTTTCTTTAGTTTTGAGAAAGGTTAATTAATTTGTGTTGAAACAAAGGATGTTTACCTCAATCTTGTGTCGGAAAAAAAAGCCTTGTATAATTTTTAATAATGTGTTCATATTTGAAAAAAATTTGTTATGTAGTTCACTGGAAAATTCTTACTGATAATATTCATATTTTATTTGTTTATGGCTTGATTATTATAATAACCTAGAAACTGGGTAGGTTTATGTATAAATATGAACATGCACTGATATGTTTTATTTAACCCATGTTATTTTGTATAATCATCCACGCAAATATATTCAGAATGTACTTGGTCTCTCTGATGTATTTTATCTTGTAGAATAGCAATGTAGTATAGAATGCAGTGGTCATTTTTTTAAATCTATTTTTAGAAATTCAAACATCTGGTTTATTATATTCACAGTACACTATATAAATTTGATGGTCAAGTAAGGTGAAACGAAAACCTTTTGAGAAATTTTAACAGTTACACAGGAAGAATACTTTTAATGAGGCTTATGATCAAACAATTTTCTTCATAGTGTGAAAGTTTATAGGCTGTTAATTACTCTGACTCTGCAAAATCTTGATTTTTTTTCAAGAATATAGCAAGTTGAGCAAAGGTCTGTGAAAATTGACAACTACTCACCCTGCTCACTCCTTGGGACCTAAGAACTAAGTTGTCTATGAACATAACTGTGGTGGGGGGAGACATCCTTTGCATAATGGAACCTCAAAAACAGTGTACAAGTCACTCTTTCTTTTTCTCTTCCTGAACTTGAGATTGCAAGTTTGGATTCTGAGTCACATTCCTAATGATTTCCCTACAATGTCAATGAAAGTGTCTTGCTAAAAGAAGGAAGAAGATACCACACTGGAAGCAATGATAGAGAAAAAGCCATAGTTTGAGAATGCTAAGAAGGAAAAGCAGAAACCTAATTGTAAGGCCTGCTGCCACAAGCTTGCATAGAAACTAACTCAGGTCTGAGGTCCTCTGGAATAAATCTTTGGTGATAACAACACAGTCCTCGACAGGGATACTTTTATATTTATTTTATTCTCCATTATTGCCAGAGGCCTCAAATCCCACATAGTCAAAATCTCCATTCACTGCTGCCTGCTGGGCGTTTAACAAGGGCTCTTGTAACAGGACCCAGAACAAGTATGAACAAGAATAAAAAGTGCAGGGGCCAGCCAGGCACCACAGGCTGTGAGGTAGCCAAGTGGAGGCATTGGACAGAAACAGAGAAAGCAGACAATGACCCTCACTGCCTCAAGGCATGGCTTCAAAAGGTGTCAACACCAATTAAATTGTAAAAGCTCTGTCAGCTTCTGAAAAGTCATCCAGACAGGGACAAGACAGTACATAATCAAAGGACTGGGACGTGATTCTGTATGGTCCACGCTAGGCCTGGGACACACATGCACGCCTGGACATTTGTGATCCATATGTGAGCCTTCAAGATTAGGCTGTCCTTAAAGATGTAAATACTCTTCTGCTGGGAGCCCACTTGGTTTACCGCTGGCAGGTCTCACAAACCTTTATTAGCAGGTACCTAATGGTGGTCCCATAGGTGAATTGCCTGAAAATACAGCTGTAAGTAAAAAGGTACCATTGATTATGCCCATCGATAAGCTAAAGGATAATTGCCTAAACTCTTAGCTTGAGCTGACAGTGACAGATAGACCATCTGTAACAAACAATATCGTGGGGAGTTTTGTTGACAAAAGACTTTGTGGAATCTATTCTTTTTGGCAATACGACATTCTGACGACAATGAATTTGCAGGGAATTTGCTTCAGTTACATTAGGAAGGAGATAATTCTGCAATTTTTATTTGGCCTTGGAGAATGTTAATGTGGCTTTAAAGAAAATTACCTTAATCTTAATTCATGAGATAATCTCTCTCTCTCTCTCTCTCTCTCTCTCTCTCTCTCTCTCTCTCTCTCTCTCTTTTTTCTCCTTTTTTTTTTTTGCCTTCGGGTAACTATGATAGGTATGACCAATTTATTGGATGGTTTTCAAAGTGACAGCAGAGTTGGGGAGGAGAAGAAATGCATTATATAGCTAGGGGGAAAAATGATAGGAAGAACTGTCAAAGTATTTCTCACATATTTTATAGCTAAGTAATTTTCTTGGTCTACAGAACTTTTTCACTCACCAGATCAAGTAAAATGCCTGGGGTTTGAGGTAGATGGATTCATGCTGAAAAACAGACTTTAATGGCATTAAAGTTTCAAGCATGGTCATTTAAAAAAAATCACTTGAAAAGATTATTTTTACTATGGGGTTTTTCGTTCTCTCTCTCTTTTTTTGAGGAGGTTGACTATTTATTAAAAGAATTTAGAATGCAATTGTCCTTTTAAAAATTAAACTATTTGAATGCTCTTAATGTATTTTGTTGAAGGAAAGATTAATGAGATATAAAATAACATACCATATTGTGTATCAGGTTAAAACTATAATTTTTTAGGTTGTCTGTTATATAATTTCTTTTAAAAATATAATACTTCCTTAGAAAATAACTTCACTATTCACATGAAGCTAGAAAATTTGGGCTCATATTTATTCCAATTTTAGTATTCATCCTGGGTTAGTCAAGATGGGCTAAGTTAAGTTACAGTAACAAAGAAAGAAATAGCAGTGACTCAGGGCAGGTGTGATTTCTCATTTTTATCATTCCTGTATGGCTCTGGGGACTCTATGCAGCAGTGGCTCCTCCACTTGGTTACTTAGCATGGCACCTGTTTATTAATATAAGTTTCCAAAATTGTCACGGTAGGTAATAGGAGTTAGAAGGTCGGGTACTTGCAATTAAACACTTCTACTCAGGACTTACACTTATCATTTTTCCTTTAATTTCTGGAGGGGAATAGAATTATCTTGGGAACTTGGAAGGAGGAGGCATTGATATTGATAAATAGTTATAAAGTTTGCTAGAGGTTTCTTCTGATTACTAACTATTTTTTCCTTCCTTCTTTCTCAATCCTACCTTCAACCCCTCTGAAATAGAGATAATCCAAGAATCTCTTCCACACTCCTCAACCAGAACAAAGTCTAGGATTTTGGCATGGTGCCTAGAAGTCAGATATGAAGGTAGCTCCTCTTGGTATGGAGACATGTAAACATAAAGCAAGTTATTATTTCCCCTTACAATCAACGTATTGCAAAGGAATAAGCATGACAATGAAACTCACAGTCACGGAGGAGAGGTGGTTTAGACAAGCTGCTGGACCAGGGTTCAGAGAACCCCTAATGGCTGGGTAGGAATCACTTCTCTTCCCTGGGAGGAGAATCCCAGCCTACTATTCTTGGTGATGCCTTGCTCCACTGTCCAGAAGGCTCAATTCATCCCTATACTCCTTTGTAACATCTGTAATAGACATTAGGCAGAAGTCCTTCTTGAAAAATAAGCCGTTTTCTGAGTCCATTTCATGACTGAGAGAGGTTAGGTACCCAAAGTGGTTTTATGTCACAAATAGTCACCATCCTTTACATCCAGACACAGGCTTCCTCTGGCAGTGAAATTCTCTCAAAAGTTTATAGACTTCTTACCTATTCCCTTCTGCTCAGCTCCAAGTACAAATTCAGTGCCACTTTTTTTTTTTTTTTAAGATTTGGTTTCTCAAATATTCTTTGCCTGCCCCCCATCCCCACCCCCATTTCCTTCTCTCTCTTCTCTTTTTCCTTATTTGCATTTGCTTGTCTAAGACTGTTGATGATCAGTGGAAGAGGTACACAGCTGGCCTCTTTAGCCATTTTTACCCAAATGAAAGGATGATTGGGGTGCTCTAACTTTAATTGTATCTATATTCTGAGACATTTTAACCCATTCCCAGGTTTTAACACCATGTGGTAGCCACCCTCTTGATTTGATCATTCCCTTAAGACTTTTATTTTGTGTTCCTGCTTTGCCAAAGGCACATCTCAGTTTTATCTTTTACTGATTTTTTAACTGAGATGCAGTTCCTTTTTCTAACCTGGCTGGTTTCCCATTGTATGCTTCTATTTCTGTTTAATTCAGATTACTAATCAGTCTATAATTTACAGACATGATCTCTTTTTCTTCTCTCTTTTTAAAATTTTGATCTGTTATATATGACAATAGAATGCATTACAATTCATATTACACATATAGAGCACAATTTTTCAAATTTTTGGTTGTACACAAAGTAGAGTCACATCCTTCGTGTCTCCTTACATGTACTTAGGGTAATGATGAGCATTACATTCTACTGTCTTTCCTATTCCTGTACCCCTCTTTTGCTCTCCCTCTCTTTTTCCCCTTTGCCCTATCTAGAGTTCATTTAATCCCCCTGATTCCCAGCATATTATGGACCAGCATCCTTAAATCAGAGAAATCATTTGGCATTTTTTGGGGGGGGGATTGGCTAATTTCACTTAGCATTATATTCTCCAGCTTCATCCATTTACCTGAAAATGCCATGATTTTATTCTCTTTTAATACTGAGTAATCTTCTGTTGTATATATATACCACTTTTTCCTTTATCTACTGAAGGGCATCTAGGTTGGCTCCACAGTTTAGCTATTGGGAATTGTGCTGCTATAAACATTGATGTGGCTGTGTCCCTGTAATATGCTGTTTTTAAGTCTTTTGGTTACAGACCAAGGAAAGGGATAGCTGGGTCAAATAGTGGTTCCATTCCCAGTTTTCCAAGGATTCTTCATACTGCTTTCCATATTGGCTGTGCCAATTTGCAGTCCCACCAGCAATGTATGAGTGTGCCTTTTCACCCACATCCTTGCCAACACTTATTGTTCTTTGTATTCTTAATAGCTGCCATTCTGACTGGAGTGAGATGAAATCTTAGAGTAATTTTGATTTGCATTTCTCTAATTGCTAGAGATGCTGAACATTTTTTTCATATATTTGTTGATTAATTGTATATCCTCTTCTGAGAAGTGTCTGTTCAGTTCTTTGGTCCATTTATTGATTGGGTTATATGTTTTGTGTGTGTGTGTGTGTGTGTGTGTGTGTGTGTGTCAAGATTTTTGAGTTCTTTATATATTTTAGAGATTAGTGCTCTCTCTGACATGCATGTGGTAAAAAATTTGGTCCCAGTTAGTAGAAGACCTTAGAAGATGCAAAGATCTACCTTGTTCTTGGATAGGCAGAATTAATATTGTCAAAATGACCATACTACCTAAAGCACTATACAGATTTAATGTAATTCCAATCAAAATCCAAACAAAATTCATCTGAAAAAAATAAGAGACCTAGAATAGCTAAAGCAATCCTCAGCAAGATGACTGAAGCAGGTAGCATCATTATACCAGACCTTAAACTATTCTACAGAACAATAGTAATAAAACAGCATGGTATTGGCACTAAAATAGACAGGTAGATCAATGGTACAGAATAGAAGACACAGAGACTAACCCACTTAATTACAGTTATCTTATATTTGAAAATGATGTCAAAAGCATACATTGGAGAAAAGATAACCTCTTCAACACATGGTGCTGGGGAAATTGGAAATCCATATGCAACAAAATGAAATTAAACCCTTATCTCTCACCATGCACAAAACTCAACTCAAAGTGGATCAAGGACCTACGAATTAAACCAGAGCCACTGTGTCTATTAGAAGAAAAACTAGGCCCAAATCTCCATCGTGTGGGATTAGGCCCAACTTCCTCAATAAGACTCCTATAGTGCAAGAATTAATATCAAGAATCAATAAATGGGATAGATTCACACTAAAATGCTTCTTCTCAGTAAAAGAAATAATCAGTGAGGTGAATAGAGAGCCTACTATTTCGGAACAAATTCTTTTTCCTTTTTATCAGACCTTGCCAATTGCTCCCCAAATCGTTAGCAGACACTCTAATTTTACTAGAACAACATGTTTATCTTGCAAAAGATGTCTTATAAATTATCATAGGTGGTAATATTACCAAATGGTCTGCCACCACATGTGACTGATATCCATTTTATAGTCTCCACAGGGAGTGACCACTCACCAACCCCACCCTTGTTTGATAAACCCTGAAGCCACTTCCATGTTTTAGTGTTTGTTATGGCAGCCTTCTCTCCTAGTTTAGATAACTGTTAAAGTCAGCCCAGACTAGGCTCGGCTATACAAAGGACTCACAATTTCAGTAGCTTACAGCAAAAAGATTTATTTCTTTCTCATGCAAAGCCCACTATGCTCTTAGAAAACATTCAGGTCTGCTGAATTGTCTTCACTTGAGGGTCCAGTGCTATCCCCGCTAGCAACTAGGTTTCCAATAGCTATCACAGAGAAAAGTGGGTGCCAACAATTAAAATTTTTTCTATAATCTCCCACTATATCTAGCTTCTAGGAAGTGGGGTTGTATATTTCTCTTACATACCCAGCAGGACAGGAAAACTAGTTATTGGTGAACAGAGGTCATGTCTACTAAATATCCTGACTCTGTGACCTGAGGAACGGGAACACTGGTTCAGGTAGTAGTTCCTTAGCAGCAACTACTAGAAGCATGTTATTTCTGCTTTCTAAAAACCACTATTTTAATACTAGCTGACAAATTTTGTATGCTTATTAACTCAAAAGTACTTAAGGGATTTAAAATAACTTTTGGGGAGTAGCTTACATCTTCTACTTACCTAGATTCCAAGTAATTATCAAAATGGGTACTATGTTATTTATTTAAAAATTTTTGAATTAATACTGTCTGCTATTATATAAGAACACTATACTTTCTGTCTTAATATTATTCAAGAATCAACACCAATATTGAGTTAAATGGTGACCCCCCCAATAAGGCCTTGTCTTGGATGCTATGAATGTGACTTTATTTCAAAAAAGAGTCTTTGCAGATGTAATTAAATTAAGAATCTGGAGATGAAGTGGTCATTGGGGATGAGAGTGAGTTTTAAATTCAATGATCTATATCCTTATAAGAAGAGTAAGGAGAAGACACAGAGAAGGCCATGTGAAGTAGGAATCAGAGACAGAAAGGAGCAGACATATTGAATGCAGAGAGTCAGCAGTAGCTGGAGGACATAAGAGAATTTCCCCAAAAGCCTTCAGAAGGAGCGCAGGCTCCCAACACCTTCATGTTGGACTTCTCGCTTCCAGAATTATGAGAGAATAAATTTATGTGGTTTTGAGCCACTGGGTTTGTGAAAATTTGTTACTGCAGCCTCAGGAAACTAATACAGTATTAATCTAAGCTTTAGGCTTTTTAGAATAAAAGATGCAAAGAATACATATTATTGAATATTGTATTTGCTGAAATAAAAAAAAGTGGAGTTAGACATTATCATGAGAAAGTCAAGTAACTTAGTATAGAGTCCTAGTTTTAAATTTAGATAATCGGAGTTTCAGTTTTAACATTTGGAAGTGTTAAATCTTTTAAACATTTAAAATAAATCAGTTTCTTCCTCTTTATAAAAGGGAATTTTTTTTTTTTTAACAATCCCAGCCTTTCCAACCTGGGGGAATCACTTTAAGAATCAAATGAGTTTATTGATGTTAGTGCCTTGAAATCAATAATTCATCAGAGAAAGAAAATTTTAATTATGGTGATGGTGGACAACAAGAAACAAGAGATACAAATAAACCTTGGGCCACCTATTATAATTTCTAACCTTTTTTCCATTTAAAATGGAAGCTCTTTAATTTGCAGCAAAAAGATAAAATTGATTGTAAGCATTGGGCAAATAAAACCCTTGCCACATCATGAGAAAAGACGATTGACTTTAAACCTCTAATTTCTACTTTTTATTGTAGAATATATTTGAAAAGTAGAAAAGCACTGGAAAAAAATCAGCTTCCTTTTCATGTATTCAAGGAAAATGCAAGCACGTTGAAATAAAAAATTCTTAAAGTCTAGCTGAAAATGTCTTAAGTTTTACCTCATAGAAACCACCCCAGAAGATCTGTCCTCATGCTACAACTGGTGCCCAGAAAGACATGGCCTTGCTTCTAGAGCTTCCCTTTTGTAACCAATTTCAAACATACTGCAGAAAATTAACTTCTAAATTCTCATTTTGCTTCACTGACGGTGTTTCTACTTTGTAGATAAGCGAGAGAGGACATCATACATCTAGAGTCAACTAAGAATAAAACTTTGTCATTCATTCAATTTTGAGGTAGCAGGGGAAATATCTTCCAGAAGGTTTTGCCCTCGGAGAAGGAAACTTGAATGCCAGCAAGGGTGGAATGTAAATACTGAAGGCAGAATTTCCCCTTTGGTCAGTTGTTCCTTGGTTACTGATGTCTAGGTACTTGATGTTCAGTCTATGTTGCTGATTAACTAGGGTGGGTGAGTCAAACCTGGACCCTTTGAGCAGATTTTAACTATCTTTATTAGAAGTGTCTGTCCAAAGAGTGAAAATGGAATTCTGTTCTGATTAGTCCTCTCTTGAAATAGTTCTGCATTTCTGTGGTAGAGATTTTATCTCTGTAGATTTGGTATTAAATGTATGCACCCCCTTCTCTCATAAAAGTGCTAAGGAGGACTGTCATGCTGAATGCAGCAACCTAAATTTTAAACGAACTCCAGCTGTCTTTAAAGTGACAGAAGCAATTGCCTTATTGGGAGTTCTTTGATACTGCACATTATAAACCTTGGTAGAATTAAAAATCAATGTTACAAACTTTAGTTCAAATAATCTAGGAACAAAGGCATATTATGAATTCAGGAAGTTGAGGAGACTTAAAGAGAGATCCCCACTGGAAGATACCAGGAGTGCATGACAATTGAGGCTAAGTTTTTATAGCCCTCTGATGTTGATCAGCTAGATGTCTCATTGGTAAGAACTTCACCCAAACACCTTTGCTGCTATTTCTACCATCATGTCTCACATCTCTGTGTTCAGAAACTCAATGGTAGATATTGATCTGTTATCATCATGCTGTTCATTTTCAGGGAAGCTCTTAGCTCTTCCACTAATCTAACTAATCTACCTCATTATCTTCCCTCCTCCCCCAAACTTTTGGAACTCCAACTCCTTAATTAATAAATCCATTTATACCATCACCCTGCTCTCTAAATATTCCTTAAAAAATAACTGACTTTAATTGAAACTTGGCAATCTCCTGAACCTCTTCTTTCCTGCAAAGGAGAGGTGGCTTTTCCTCTCAGACTTTCAAGGTCAGAAGATGGTATAGGTTGGACTTGGGTTTTTCAATTGCTTATTCTCCCTTCCCAGCTCTTTAGAAGCTTGTGTCTACCATCTCTTCACCAACTACTATGAAGAGTTTAGTCTCTCATCCGCTGCCTTATTTTGGAGCTCTGTTGTGGTCACTTTTAGGAATTTCAGTCTCTGCATTAGGGGATCTATTTAACGGATGTTCATTTTTTTGTAATCCTACCTTCAAAATGTTTTTTTGGTTTGGGTATAACTCAGTGGTATAGCAGTTTCCTAGCATGCACAAGGCCCTGGGTTCATTCTCTAGCATCTCTTTCTCTCTCTCTCTTTCTCTGTCACACACACACACACACACACACACACACACACACACACATATAAAAGGAAGGAAGAAGAAAGGAAGGAAAGAAGGAAGAAAGAATCTCATGCTCTCTTCCACTTCTAACTTCCATAACCAACCTGACCAATTTCTGGGCCTTGTTACCAGGGGCCATTGCTTCCCTTCCAAAACCTCTGATGTCATGCATTCCATTCTGTGACTACTCCCTCCTAGTCTGGCTCCCTCACAAAACACTTAAGTAGGTATCAAATCTATGGGACTTTTTGATGGATTCAAATATCTCCCCAAAGTCCACAGGATAAAGGTTTGGTCTTCACAGTGGCACTGTTGGCAGGTGGAAAAGTCTCCAGGAGGTGGGGCCTAGTGGGAGGTCTTCAGGTCATAGGAGCAATGTCCTTGAAGGAGATTGTGGGACCCTAGCCTTCTCCTCATTCTCTTGGCTCCCTGGCCATGAGGTGAGCATTTTTGCTCTGCCACTCACTTCCACCCTGGTGTGTTGCCTCACAGTAGGCCCCAAAGTGAAGGGGGCTACTTGATCATGGATTGGAACCTCCAAAACTGTGAACCAAAATAAAACCTTTCTTTCAATAAATTGATCACCTCCTATAATTTATTATAGTGACAGAAAACTGACTGACACAGATTTTCTGGATACCAAACTAGGACCAAACTCAGAAATGATCTTGGATAATTAAGTATGAGATGGCCTTATTCCTGTTTCTCATAGTCTCTCCCACAAGAAGTCCATTGACCAAATTTATGTGAGACTGACACTAGTTTTTGGGGAAAATTGTTTCTAATTTTCTTTTGTTGTTGTTGTTGTTGTTATTTTTATCTTCTTACCTACCAGACCTCCCCAGTGGATAAAACAACAGTGCAAAATGCCCAAGGAAAAAAATCTGACCACATGTTCTTTATGAATCCATTCTTGTGTTCCTCCTATGTTTTACTTTACCAGATTTAAAGTGACTGATATTATAATGGAAATAATATATACATAGAGCCATAGATTTTTGTTGTGGTGGTTTCTCTGTAAAAGGAAATTGGAATACATACTAATATAGTAAGAGACTGTTGGGAAGTAATATTTCTTTTTTAGTGCATTAGAGTTATACATAATAGCGAGGTTCATTCTGACATAATCATACATGTATGGAGATATCATTTGCTCTACTTTAGTCTCCCATGCTTCCTCACCCCCTCCTCCTCCTTCCTTCACTTATTCCCCTTTCTCTACTGTACTCATCGTCCTTCTATATATTTATAGTTTTTTTTAAAATTGGTGCTTTATATCTATACAAAAAGATGAATTCACTGTGATATACTATATGTGTACATGGGATAATTTGGTCAATTTTATTCCAGTTTCTCTTTTCCTGTTCCTCCTCTCCCCCTCCCCCCACCACTTTTTCTCTTATTTTGTTCTAGCTTTCACATATGAGGGAAAACATTTGACCATTGACTTTCTGAGTATGGTTTATCTCACTTAACATGATGTTCTCCAGTACCAACCATTTACCAGAAAATGCCATTATTTTATTCTTCTTTATGGCTGAGTAAATCTCCATTATGTATATATACCACACTCTCTTTATCCATTCATCTATCCATAGGCATCTGGGCTGGTTCTGTCACTTGGCTAATGTGAATTATGCTGCTATTAATATTGATGTGCCTGCATCACTACAATATGTTGAAGTAAGATTTCTTACACTGAGAACTAGTAAAGAATAAAATAATGAATGAATAATTATTGTTTTCATACTTAAAAACAGCGAAACTCTTGACTTTAACATTCATTTTAAGTTTAGAAAAATGAAGTTTCACATCAGTACTTGTCAAAGAATAGGACTAGAGGCATTTGAGATTCTCAGTAGAAGAAAAGTGACAGTTAAAATGGTTTCATTGTCAGCTGGGGATGTGGCTCAAGTGTAGCGTGTTCGCCTGCCTGTCATGCATGCGGCCCAGGTTGGATCCTCAACACCACATACAAACAAAGATGTTGTGTCCGCTAAAAAAAAAAAAAAATATATATATATATATATATATATTCAAAAAATTCTCTCTCTCTTTAAAAAAAAATGGATTCATTGTCATTCTGTTTTCATTTGTTCATGTTCTGGTCATTTCTCCTCTCCAAATATATCCATTTTTATTTTACTTATCGATGTTACATTTCAATATGCATAGCAGCCCAGTCAAAAATCAAATTATCATAATACCGATGTATAGAAAATGCTGTAACTTGGATTCTTACAAACAAAATATAAATATGATGTGTTCCCTGCCAGATACTCACATCAATGTGTACACTCTATGGAGTTTTTTTTTTCAGCTTAAAATAAATGTGAGTAAATATAAATGTAGAAAGCTTTGTACAATCTAAGGTGTAACCCAAATGAAGCATCAAAATTTTATATGGCTTATAAAATTCTTAGTGACTAACAATATCATAAGCTACCAAGTAATACTTCCTTCTGTTTATCCATAGGATTAGGTCTAGGAGCATAACATATGTCAGCTTTATATCACTTTAAGTTGGTAATTTGATTATTTTGTTTTTCACTTCTGTTGGGTGTTTACTTTCAAAGAACTCATTCAGTTACAAATTATAACGAATCAATTCAAATACTTGTTAATATAAAAGATAACGTAACTGAAAAATACAAGGATAGATTTTGATATGGTGAGATCTAGAAGCTCAGTTTCCATTATCAACTCCTCTATTCTTCTTGCATCTGCCTTGGATCACCACACCCTTCCCCTTACTAATATCTGTGGCTTCATTCATGGTTCTGTTTGGATGGTGGCTGCAAGCCACCATCGTTTTAAGGTTGATAATATGATTGGACTATTCTGTTACTTTTCCTAATAGTTAATAGGAGTTTTAGGATTAATTCTGATTCATAGGACCTTGTCCATATGCTTAATCATAAATCAACCAAGGTGGACAAAAGATAGAACATTCTCATGAGACTAATTAATGCTTGAGTTAGAGGCCTGGATTCAAATTCTCCTTGAATTACATGGAAGACAAAAAGTTTTCAAACAAAAGCTGGAATACAATTATTTAAAAGGAGAGGTTTGACAAAGAGAACAATGTTGTGTATATGGAACTCATCAGTATGCAACACCCAAATTGTTAATTTTATACCTGTGCACCCTTACATATCTTGAGAATGTTTGATTCATCAGTCCTACTTTCCTGGGTTCTCTATACATGCGAAAACGTCACAATTGCTTAGTACAAGTGTTCCAATCCAATAGTTATCAATTTTTGTTTTCAAAAGTTCAGTTCCCTATCAAGTAGAAAGATTTTAAGAAGAAGAAGAAAAAGATAGAGAACAGACTGTGCAAATACCCAGTTAGGGCTTTATTGCATAAGAGAAATAGTGGTGTTTGTTGATTGGGTCAAAGTTAAAACAGAGTATTTCTTGAGAAACTTTGAACACCTAATCATTGACTTCTTTTTCTTCCCCACTCTCAAATCCTTGAGAATTTTGTGTAGACAGCATTTCTCCACAAACACCTAATAAAAAGGGGAATAGGAAGCAGAGGTAGGGAATTTTAAATAGATTTCTGAGCTGCAGCCTGGTTTTTATCAAACTCACACTCTGATATTCATTAGTCTGCCTTGATGTCTTTTAGTTTTCATGAACATAAGATAGTGCTTACTTTAATGATTACAGAAAACGGGCTTGGTTTTGAAGCCAATAATAATTTTGAATCATTTAATCTGGATCTCATGTCTTCTTGAAAACAACTAAAAGATTTGCTCAGTTCAGCCCCTGACTATTTACATGAACCCATGGGTTATGGTCACAAAGAGACCTAGAAATAACACATTGAAGTGAAAAAAGTCTTTACGCACAAGAGAGCCCTCCCTTCATGTGGAAGGACAACCTTAGTTATTCTGCTTACATTGTACATTTTCAATGCATAAATGACTGATTTCACAGTCATTATTTGCCGTTACATTGAATGAAAATTTATGTGGCAAATATCCTAGGTATGGTTGATAATTAACGAGACAGAATAGTAATTACTCCTTTTAAAGTATGCCTACATGTTTTACAAAATGGCTTAGTCTTGCCTGTTTGAAGATCTTATTTGTTTATATCAAGAAATCAAATACTAAAACTTAGAATTTTAAAAAGAATCCCAGAACCTAGTATGTAATTAAAACATTGAATAGAGTCAGGATATGTTGGTCAAGGTCATGTATTTTTAGGAGAGTTTGATTGGGTGCTCCAACAAGGTTATATTGAAGGTATGATCAAAGTGGTGGATTAAGAAAGAAGGAGGATCCAGTTGAGGGTGTCTGAAAAATAATTTGGAGTTAGCCTGCTGGAAAAGAAGATGGGGGAGACTGAGAGGAAGAGGGTATTCCAGAAAGAAACATCATAAACAAAAGAAATAATTGAGCCACAAAACAGCTGGAGATACCCTGAGAACCTCTAGCCTGGAAAGGCTACAGACTGTAGGTAGGATGGGCAGCGTTGAGGAGCAGTTGAAGATAGTGCTGCAAACAGGTCAGGCCATGGGCCAGGACTCGCAGGAAGCCTCATAGTTCACACCTTAAACCATTATAGTCCCCTTATAGGGGTTAATAACAAGAAGAATGTATTAAGTGTACATCTCTGGGAATGCTGGGAAAGCTGGGAATGGAACCACCATTTGACCCAGCTATTGCCCTTCTCGGACTATTCCCTGAAGACCTTAAAAGAGAGTACTACAGGGATACTGCCACATCGATGTTCATAGCAGCACAATTCACAATAGCTAGACTGTGGAACCAACCCGGATGCCCTTCAATAGATGAATGGATAAAAAAAAAATGTGGCATTTATACACAATGGAGTATTACGCAGCACTAAGAAATGACAAAATCATGGAATTTGCAGGGAAATGGATGGCATTAGAGCAGATTATGCTAAGTGAAGCTAGCTAATCCCTAAAAAACAAATGCCAAATGTCTTCTTTGATATAAAGAGAGCAACTAAGAACAGAGCAGGGAGGAAGAGCAGGAGGAAAAGACTAACATTAAACAGAGACATGAGGTGGGAGGGAAAGGGAGAGAAAAGGAAAATTGCATGGAAATGGAAGGAGACCCTCATTGTTATACAAAATTATATATATATAAGAGGTTGTGAGAGGAATGGGGGGAAAAACAAGGAGAGAAATGAATTGTAGTAGATGGGGTAGAGAGAGAAGATGGGAGGGGAGGGGAGGGGGGATAATAGAGGATAGGAAAGGTAGCAGAATACAGAGGTCACTAATATGGCATCATATAAAAATGTGGATGTGTAACCGATGTGATTCTGCAATCTGTAATTGGGGTAAAAATAGGAGTTCATAACCCACTTGAATCTAATGTATGAAATATGATATGTCAAGAGCTTTGTAATGCTTTGAACAACCAATAAAAAAATGAAAAAAAAGTGTACATCTCTGAATGATATGGTCACATCCTCTCACTCCCTTTTGGATGCTTTCTTTTGTCGACAAAATAAAATTTAACCCTCTAGCTCAGAGTGAATACCTTCTATCCCCCATGATGTTCTCTAAGGCATGGGAGGGTCCCAAGTCTCTTTTGCTTGAATTTTGTTGTGTTGTGCCTTCTGCCTAGAATCCTGCTTTTCACCAGTCAGATCCACACGCATTTGAAAAGACAACTCAAATGCCATCTTCTCCATAAAGATTTTGTTATTTCCCACTTCTTTTTCATCTTACACCCAGGGAAAACACATTCTTTTTCAGTCTTGCTAATAAAACACTTTTTCAAAAAAGTCTTCCTCAAGACATTTCTCATGCTCTTTCTTGAATCATGAATAAGTATATAATAAATAATATATAACACATACTATGTGCACATTCTGTATTATATATATGTCCATCCATTATACATAATATATATGTGTGTGGGCACATGTATGTGTGTATGTTTTGAATCCCATTACTAAATTGTAAGATCCCAGGTAGCAGGAATTGTCTACGCATTGTACCAGTTCTTCTTGTAGCATAGAGCACAGTGCTTGTACTTGGTGCTTAATTGAGAGGCAGGGCATGTTATCTTGTCCAAGATATCATAGAGAGAAGTGCTCTGCAGAAATTTTGCAGGGTTCTCATCAAGTTGGAAGAACCATTTCATGCTTTCCAGAATGACAGGTGAAATAGGTTAATTCTAAGGCAATTTTAAGTCACTTTAGAGTAGTGGTCAGAATAAAACTGTGCCTTTTAAACCACTTTTCAAATTGCAGAGATTACTTTAAAGAAAGTTCTTGCTAAAGAATTTATTTGGTCAAATGGAATGAGGAAAACTATATAATGGATCAAATGATTTTTGGTAACTGTTACACCTTTGAAAAGGTGAGGTAAATTGAATATGCTTGTTTCTTGATAATTTGTGAAATTAGACCAACTCAAGTGTCTATACAAGTTGAACATACTACACGTTGCCCACATTTTCTTGGATTCTAAAGTTTATAATATATTTTATCTTTGGAGCCTATATGTATATTTCAGTCTCTCCTACTGATGCCAAAATTAAAAAAAAAATGATTTGGCAGTACCGCTCAATGGAAAATCCATTCTTGGATATGCTGGGACACAGCAGACACATGGGGCACGTGTGAGTTTAACAGACAGATTTAGTGGGCTGTTTAGCAGCAAAGAGATTAAGAAGTTAAACTCAGTAGTTTCATAGACGCTGACGTTATTCAACTTCTGGTAAAAAGCATTGCATATATTAAAAGTCTGGTTCGTTTTTTTAGTCATGTACAGTAATTTAGACACTTTCAGTTCAGCAGTTCTATATAATCAAAACCATATTCTTTGAATACTTGGAAAAATTATCAGAAAAAAGCAAGATCCAACGTATTCTACAGAACAAAACATTTCAATAAATTCTATGAGTTGGAATCTGAGAGACAAAGCATTAGAAATTTGGCAACATTACTTTTATTTATTTATTTTTTATTTTGAAATTAGCTCTAGATGAAATTTTATTTTTGGGGTAATATTTATTTATTTATTTTTGCATTACAATTTTTAAAAATAGTTAACTGATTTCAGAAAATAAGTGGTTTTTGGATGGCTCTTGGAGACAAATTGTCAAAGTTTTTTATCTTGAGGAAATGTCACTAGCCCGTGGACAGGCTGTCAGTTATGGGAAAGTTTTCCAAACCCCACCATTTCCCAATGTCCCTTCCCTTGCTTTTCTTTCCATTGTGTTTTCTAATTAGACTTATTTCATTCTCCTACTCTTTCTGATTTAACTCGGTTTACTCTTGGGCTTTTCCTATCTGGCTTGAGTCAATTATATTTAACTATTATTATATTAGGAATTAATATAATAATATTAAAATTCTGTTGAAAACACTGAGAAGCCAAGTTATTTTGGCATTTCAAAATCTTTTCTTGTATTCATTCTCTTTCTCTCCCTTTTTATTTCTTCAATTCCTCTTCTTTCCTTTCTTCCATCTTTCCGTGTTTTTAAGGAAATCTGGCAACAGTCTGTAGTTTGATTTCTTTAAGCTTCTAAGTGATTTACTGTACTAAGAAGGTTGTTTTGAAGTCATAAAGACACTTTTGACTTAACCCCAATAAAAGTAATACAAATGAAACATTCACTTTTAAACATTATTTATAGTATATAGTCTGTTTTAATTCCTATAGGACTTTGGGGTTGGAGAAGACATAAAAACTTTCATTTAATGTTTGAATGCTTTTATAAAAGATTTTGCTCATTACTACCATTGATTGACAATTTGCCCTACTCCAGAAGATCACCTTTTATGGGGCTTATAACCTCCATTGAAAGATCTTCCTTATATTGAACTTCAGTTTGTATTCCTATGTGTCTCCTGCCTACTCATCCTACTTTTTCTCTTGCAGTCACTCAGAATAAGCAATACTTTTTGTTCTTTTAAAAATAAGTGAGGCCAGGTATGGTGGCATAGGCCTGTAATCCCAGAAACCAGGGAGGCTGAGGCAGGAGGATCACAAATTCAAAGCCAGCCTCTGAAACTTAGTGAGGCACTAAGCAACTCAGTGAGAACTTGTCTCTAAATAAAATACAAAAAAGGGCTGAGGATGTGGTTCAGTGGTTAAGTGCCCCTGAGTTAAATCCTGCAGTACAAAAAAAAAAAAAAAAGTGAGCACTTCAGATATTTTAAAATATCCTAGAAGTGTGCATAAAAACTGTCAAAAGTAACTACTTTTGTGAAGTAAAACAAAGGACAAAGGATGTTGATAAAGGAGAAAATTCTGAAAATTAAGACTAAAGACTAGAATTGCCTACACATTGATATATTACATTTATTTTCAAAGGACATTATTATGTCCTCCATTTATTATCTTTTAAAAAACATAATTACAGTTTTTTCAATTTTTTTCTCATATAATAATTATTTTAAAACCATATTGCTTCCTTTTTATTTTCTCTGCTCATATGGTACTCCTCTGTGAAAGGTATTTGAGTGTGGCAACCAGAATGAAACCAAAATGATTGATTTAGTTCATAGTGATTTAAATGTGATATGTGTATAAATCTCTACAGATTTACTCATATTTTAAAAATAGACAATATTTGACATATAGCCCTCATGAGAGCATCTAGTAAAATCAAACCTTAAAAATGCACAGAATAAATTATAAAAGTTACTAAAAGTTGAACAAAAAAAGGACTTTAGTAGGCAAAAAGTCTTAATAATATAGTATTTTCTACACAGAATGAAAATATAATTGTTATTTTTATGTTTTGGGTTTTCTGCCTGTGTTTATTAAATAGAGAAAAAAATCTAAATCTATATTATTCTCAATATAGTAGAGTTAAAAAATGTTTTAAAAGACATTCTTTTTCAAATAAAGTATTTTTTTACTGGTTTTGTAATAAAGTCTACTTTTTTTTTAGCAGATGCCTGATATTTTTAAAGTTTTTGATTTGACTATTTTGTTTGTTTTTCTCTTTAGTTTTGTTAACATATATAAAATGTTAGCATCTCAGAAAAACTAATATCTTTTAGCCCTTCCAAAAGATTAATGTTTTAAGATGAAATAAAGGCAAATGTAGAGTACTTACAAAGGCTATATCAGACTGTCATAGTCACAAAGGTAAAGAATCTATCACCTCAGCTCAGGTTGGCCAATCACCCTCTTCACAAGGCAGTAACATGGAAGTAAGCAAGGTCTTGGAACTCACACAAGGGTGTTATACGGCGGCAGATTGTTGCAAGACCGGACTTTTGTGCTATTTGTTGACTCTGTGAGTCAATTCTGAGTCAGCTCCTGACAAATCTACAGGGAATCTAATGAGAAGGCCCCATGGAATGGAATTACCCCAGGAGAGGAAGTTTGTTGATAAAGGAATTCTGAACTTTGAGTTTCAGGTCCAGTTCTAGCACTGACACTAGTTAGCTGGATGCCAGGAACCTCTCTCTCCAGTATCTTCATCTGTAAAATGAGAAGATTAAACTACATCAACAGGAAGCTTTATGCTTCTGAACTTTTGTGATTCTAGGGAATTACTGTGTAAAATCAGAAAGACTACATGTAGCAGGAAAACAAAACAAAATGTGCTATGTTGGTATATCAGCCACTCTCTGAAATATCAACATTTCTGAAAAGGGATGATAGTCATAAGCTGATTTCTTCTCTCTCTAATAGTGTGAAAGTTATGAAGAAGACATAAAACAATTAGAGATCAGCTATACAAACTGTTCAGAACACCAGACTACTGCTGCCTCATATTCACCAAGTATAGTCTATTATAAAATAGCTCATGCTTGCAAAATTTCTCATTCAGTGTCTACAGAAAAAAATGTAGGCAAAGAAGAGTTAAAAAGGATTTGTCTGTAAATATTCAGGATTGGAAATGGATAAAAACAGTTCTCAATGTTCAATAAGTCAATCTGTTTGTTAAAAAAAAATTGGAAATTGCCAAGGAAGTCAATGTTCAAAATCCATTCAATATTATGGAACATCGATTCTTAATGGGTTTGTTTTAAAATATGCAGTATTTTCTGTTCAATTAAGCATTTGTACTGATTTGGTTTCACCATTGGGAAGAAAAGTAGTAAATATCAAAGAAGGTGAGATGGAACCAACTGGTACCTCCCTTCACTATGGTTGAAACATAGTGAACTTCCAAATGAAATGCTTTAGAATAGAACTGTTCATACTATTAAATGAGATGGTCCTTACCCTGTTTGCAGAATTCTACTGGATGCAAAAAAAATTTTGAAGAACTAAAAAAAGTTTCAGATTTTGGTACAGAATTGTTCTTTTTATCTTTGCATTAAAGTTAAAAGCCATTAGCAAGCTAAATTTACTTGATTTCTGAAATATGAGAGAATATATTTTATGAAAATTTCTTGTGGAAATCTTGAAAATTGAAGAATTATGCTTATTAAGAAAGAACATTAAAATAAATAGCACATTAAATGAGTGACCCAATTTATAATGACCATGGTTGCATATTGTTGGGGACATTTGCTTGTGATTAAACTTTGTTCTTTCATTTAACCTCTATCTGAGAAGACAAATCTTAATTTTTGGAACATGAACCAAGTTAAAGTAAGATCATAAATAATACAACTGATTTTTATAATTCTCTGTTATCATGAATTCTTCCCATCATAGAAATTATTCTAAAGTAACAATTAAAGAAC
Source organism: Urocitellus parryii (assembly GCF_045843805.1). Taxonomy (NCBI): domain Eukaryota; kingdom Metazoa; phylum Chordata; class Mammalia; order Rodentia; family Sciuridae; genus Urocitellus; species Urocitellus parryii. The sequence goes on along the minus strand of NC_135539.1, from coordinate 118,962,507 downwards.
TCTGTGTGACTTGGGTTATATCCTTCCCCACCCTCATGGTTGAAATAAGACTGGCAAATTCATGGGATTAGGCATTCCCATAAGACTGTAAGAGCTTCCTGGCTTTATGCTGGCCAGAAATAACACCAGGGAATGTTTTTATAATAATTCTACTTTTGGGTAAAAACAGGAAAGGGAGAGGCATGTTAAAATTAAATTTTTAATAAGATGAAGAGAACCAAAAAAAAAAATGAGAAGTTTCCTTTCAGTTTGGGGAAAATACAAATTGACTTTGATCATTCATGTTATGGACTTACCTGTTTTTGAATGGAAACATTATCCTGATATGATCTTAAGATGTTATAAAATTGCTGTTCATTTTTTTCCTGAAACTATGCTCCAAGGCTAAGGTGACAATATTTAATGCACATCTCTGGCCTTCTTATAATATTCACTTTGTTGGAAAGATGCACTCTGCCAACTGACATCAATTCCAAGATAAGATTCAATATTTTTGCACCATGTGGATTTTCCAATATTCTCAATTTTTAATTTTGTTATATTTTTCATCTACACAATCAACAGTTATCAAATATGCATTACTCATTGATCACTGCATTTAATATTTCAACATTCTGATTCTAGTGCATTCTAAATGACAGAAAAAGAAAACACTGTTAGTAAATACTACATTATTTCTTAAATTTCGAAGGAGAGAATGTTGTTATCTAAATGGACCCTCAGGAGCAGATGACATTTTGCTTTTTTATGCTTTCCTTTTGGGTATCTGTTATCAGACAATAAACATTTTTTCCTGTATCTGACCATCATGGTATTTCCCTCTATTCCTTTTGAAAAAACATCAGCTTTCTTCTGACACTACTGTTATCCTTTCTAACATGGCAATCTTGGGCTAATGACATAAATCAGTAAATGCTTTTTCTTTAAGGCTTTTCTAATTTGTAATTAGAAAGAAAAGCTAGATTCTTGCTGATTACCTACAGGAGTGTGACTCTCCATGGTTACCTGTCACTCAAAGAGCTCTAGCACTGAGGAATGCTAATTAGCCCTGCTAAAGCACCATAATTGAACTGGAGAGAGGATCGCTGAAAGTGCAGATCTGCCTTCATTCACAACAGCCATGCCATCTGAATGGATGGAGCCATCCTGACAATGTGAAGAAATAAAGGGAGATGGGGAATAAAAAGAAAAACAATGATATTCCATCTGCCATTTTTTACTCTCAGTTTTAAAATGATTATCAAGATGTAACCTGGATACCATATAAATTTAAAAAAAATGTTTTCTTTAGCCATAAGAGAATGCGCTGTAGCACCTGTTTGACAATGATCTCCATGGTGGCGAATGCATTGAACTGTAAAAAAATGAATCATCTGAAACAAATGGATGTACTGGGACATCAATGCAGATAATCATAGTGATGATAATGCATGCATGTTTTTATAGAAAACAGTATTTTCATTTATTCATTCATTCATTTATATAATTGATCTTGCAGAAATGCTTGGTAAAATAAAGTTTGGGGCATTATAATGTCCCTGAAACATATGCATGTTAAAATTTAGACAACTTAAATGCGAATATAAGGTTTAGTTGAGAAAATCTTGGGCCATCCCTTACAGTACAAAAGAAAAGATGATTGTGTTCCAAAGAGGTTTCATCTTTTCAGCTCAATTCTAGTTATTAACATGGGAAATAAGCTGCAGACAAAATAGGACAGTGTAATGTTTCATATCAGCATAGAATCATGTTTTGGAACTGTAGAGACTGTAATCCTGTCTACCCTGGGGGAAGAGGATGAGGCAGGAAGATTGCAAGTTCCAGGCCAGCCTCAACTTGGTGAGACCCTGTTTCTGGGGATGTAGCTTACTAGTAAAGTACTTCTGCATTCAATTGACAGTACCACAAAAAAATGAAATTAAATTTAATTGACTTTGAGAAAGAAGCAATTTGAAAATCAATCAGCCCTCAAAACCAAGAAGAAGAGACCAAGAGAACTCTGTTCTGCAACATGTTCAGACAGCATTTATATAGATAGGAAAGGGAAGTGAGGGCCACAGGCTGCTTTTTGAGTTATAGCTCCAAGTTTGCCTTCTTTGAACATGATCTGATTGGTTGGCTGCCTGTGGTTGAAGTGTACTGCTATGATTGGCTCAAACCCAGCTAGCTATCACAAAAGCTACACTCCTTACTTTAGACTTGCAGGTATTTTATGTACTAAGTTATTTTGCAGTTAATTATGTTGGGACTCAAAACACAGAAGTAGCCTCAGGCCATATTTAGTTTAACACTAGAGCTAGGTTACATAGCCTTGGAAATTAAGACTTAGAAAAGCCGACAACTAGCCCCAAACTAAAGGATGGGTAAAGCTCAGGGTAGAATACAAGTCCCTGACCCCAAGTTTATCATTTGGGGTATAGAATACCATGACAATAGATAAATTTGATTCTAAGATAAGGGATTGAGCAGTACAAGAGTCACAAAATCAGAGGGCTTTGTTTTGTCTTTTGCTATAATACAGTAGTTTGCAATACGTTAAGCAGTGACTGATGTCCCCTATATATGTGTTGAATTATTAAATAAACAGGCACATTTTTATACAATTGGAATGTTTCAAATTACTTTCAGAATTGAAAATACTGAGCCACTCAGGAAGGTAATCCTTACTCTTCTTCTAAATCATCCTTCCTTTTTTTCCCTTTTCTTGCTTTTTCATGTTAAGTGTGATTCAGTCTAGAAGTTACATTGGGTGTGGTGACTTTGACAAATGTCTTTTAAAAAATAAACAAATAAAATAAAGGCATCCTGTACATCTACAACTATTAAAAAAAAAGGAAAAATAGAAAAACAGAGGGGCTGGGGTTGTAGCTCAGTGGTAGAGTACTTACCTACCATGGGTGTGAGGCATTGGATTTGATCATTGACACCACACATACACAAAAATAAATAAATAAATAAATAAATAAATAAATAAATAGATAAATACATAAAAATAAAGGTTAAATTCTTAAAAAAATAAAGAATAACAGGGAACCACTGTTATCCTAGCTTCTTTAGCCATGTGTTGTAGTCAACTACTTCCTCATTCAGAGAAATTACAACATGCTTAAAAAATGTAGATTGAAAGCCTAATATGAGAACAAAGAACCAACACCAAAAATACGGTCCCAGTAAATAGCTACTCTATTTCAGGTAAACATATTATTTTACATATCTTAAAGCAAACAAATACTTTTGATATTACATGCATGCTTTACAGATGAGGAAACCAAGTTTCAAATGTGGTAAGTAATTTCCTGAAGGCCATAAAGTTAGTAAGTGAAAGATTGATCAGGGAAATCTGATCAGTTTTCCTCCCAAACCAGGTTCTTTCTACAGTACTGTGTCTTATTACAGCTTCCAACTTTGATCCTCTGGTCTCCTCAACGTAAATCCTCTTAATTGATAATCATTTTTTTTTATAAAAAGAATTCTCATGGAGCTGTGATAATTTGCATCAGACTGTGGGTGATATTACTTGTAGAGTGAGATGCACCCAACTCTTAGGGTGATCAGGGAAGATTTCTTGAGATAGTTACTTTAGAATTGAGACCCAAAGGAAGAAAGTGGACCATACAGGCTGCCACCTTGGGGAGAAGAATTCAAATACAAGGAACAAAGTACAAAGACCCCATGAAAGAAGTAACATTTGTGTGTTTGAAGAACATATAAAAGGGCCAAATACTAAGAACAAATCCAATAGGGCACAGGGACAACAGAAGATGAGGTCAGAAAGACAGATCAGTCAGTTCTTGTAAATAAAGGAATTAATTTTATTTCAAGTGTAGTGGTACACATGAAAGACCTAAACAACCTAATTTTACCCTGAAAATTAACCTCTGCAGTCCTAAAGTCAGGAAATACTACAGAAAGCTCTGTGCAAAGCAAATAGTGATTGTCTAAGATAGGCCAAGATACTGAAATATCTGAAATTCCAGATGGCCCCCACGTAGGTGTGGTGACCAATATCTAAACCAGAAGCCCTGCAGCTTGGCACGTACCCCCTTGTGACACCCTCACGGTTTAGGTTTAAACTAACCTTTTTTAAGTGCGTCAACCCCTTGAACTGACCAATAATCCTTTCCAGATTCTTTCCCGCCACTTGATATGCTAATCATGTTTTAGAGTTGTTTTATGATTTTCCTGTGATGTGTGATGATTTGCTAAGAGATGTTATGATGTATGTGAAGTCCCTGCCTTCCCCAAAGAGTGTATAAAACTGCCGCAAACCCTGGGCTGGGGCCTCTCAGTGTCACCAGTTGCTGTGTGCAGAGAGGACCCAGTTAGCTCACAATAAACACCTCTTTGCTACTTACACAATCTTGGTCTCTGGTGGTCTTTTGGGGGTCCTGAACTAGAGCATAACACACAAACACAGAGTTTTAATGTTATTTTTTTAAATCAGGGATGAGCCATTTATACTTTTAAAAGATCACTAAGAAGATAAAAAATTAGCAAGAGGGGTAGCAAGGGATCCCACTGGGAAATTCTCCCAATAGTGGCGGCCACCTCTGGAGTTTCAGAGGTGGAGGAGGTAGGAAATCACCCATTCAGGATACACATCAGAGGCCAGGCTGACCTGATTTGGGGACTCTGGGAAGTGAGTATGAGAGGAAACTGGGACTTAAGGATGTGAGATAATGGTGTCAGCCTCAAAATGGGTGGATGTTAGTGCTATGTACCAGATCATAATTGAGGAAGAAAAAAAAATTGAGGACATATTAAGATAATGATTTTTGGGTAGGCAGTTAGATACACATTTTAAAAAGGAATAAAGGAAGGATAGAGATGCTGTTAGGTTTTGGTCATTCAATGAATACTTCTCTGTGACAGTTTGAAAATAGTGATATAATAATGTAGAATGTGGCAACTGTCAAACTAAAAAACAAAAAGCAGACTCATAAAAATGGCAAAGTATATCAATACGATCATTCAAGAAAATTTATTCATGAAAAGAAAGGTGAAATGATTGGAAAATGTCCTCTCAAGGTCATTTGGGAAGGCTACAGAAGAAAAAAGAAAGAGCAAAGAAAGACTTAAAAATGTGGTAAGTGGGCCATTCACCACACCTCTTCCCACCTGGTTAGTAAGAATTCCTGTCTGTCAAATCTGCATTGTTCATGTGAATGGAATGTGGCAAAGAGACCAACCCTTTTATAATATCCTTAACTCTGTCTTTCACTCTAACATTTGGCTTTTGGTCAAATTACTTGACCAAAGTAATTTGTTGAAAATAATGTTCTGCATCATCTTCTTTCAATTTGTGTGTGTGTGTGTGTGTGTATGTGTGTGTGTGTGTGTATGTGTGTGTGTGTGTGTTTATGTGCATAAAGGTGTTTTTATTGTCTTCCAGTAGTAGGTCCTATCATTTTTATTAGAGCAGATTGAATTTTAGCTTCTTTAATAAACATAAGTGTCAACACATATAATCTTGATTAATCACCAACAACACCAGAATTTAAAATTTGTGCTAAAATTGGTGAGAAGCTTTTTGCTGAAATTATTCATTAAAAACCTTTTTCACTTCTGGGGTTTTGCTAGAGAATTTCCTAGCCATTATTTATATTCATCTACCTTATCTAATTATGATTTTCTTCCTCTTGCCTCTAAAACTTAAATATTTAATTTCTACTCTATTCATCTTTCTTTCTTCCTTTTTTTTTTTTTTTGATACTGTGCTTTGTTTTCACCTGTGTTCAAGTCTCCCAAATCTTTTCCTGAAATGTATTTGAGTGAAGCATGGGATAGAGTGGAGTCCAATAGTAGACATATTTAGGGACAAATGTCACATTAGCACTTGTATTTTCTCTGTCTGTATGATGCAGATGTTGAGGCTACAAGCTGGGTGCTGTGCGCTCAGGGAATTCATGTCATTTCTTGTGAACTGAATGTGTACAGATCATCAGGTTATATATGAGTCATAGATGGTTCTAACATTCAAGATGTATACATGGTGCATCATTCCATCATTTCTGCTGTTTGTTTACATGATGAATATGTCCACCCTCCTTTCATATTCCTAACCGCCTTGAACTGTTTCTGATTTTCATTATCACAGAGGAAATTGGGACCCATGAAATTAAGTGATACTCCTAAGATTAAGGAGGCTGAGAAACACAAGTGACACTAAAATAAATAAGCCCAAGCCTATTGAGAGAGAGGGATGAACATCTCTAGTTTCTGAAATTAAGAATATTTAATGTAACCACTTATTATCTTCATGTATTCCAAATTTATTATATTTGGAATTAAAAACACATGAATACTCATCAAAATAAAGTATCTGAAAAAATTTACTTTCTTTTTTATGTATATATTTTTTAGTTGTAGATGGACACAAAACCTTTATTTTATTTATTTTTATGTGGTGCTAAGGATCCAACCCAGTGCCTCACATGTGCTAGGCACAAGTGCTGTACTACTGAGCACCAACCTCTGCCCTTACTTATACTTTTTGACATTTAAAATTGCTTTCTGTTGGCATACTTCATGACCATCCCTTGACATCTTCCACAGTAGAAGTAAAGATTGCATTTCCAGTCTTCCTCGTAAGTAGAGTGACTGAATTCTGGACAATAAGATGTAACTAGGTGTAATGTATGCAGTTTCTGGGTTTAAGGAGATGGGACATGTTGTTCCCTTCTTTACTTCTTTCTTATGGTAGAGATGTGACTTAGTGGTGAGTCATTTGAGACCTTATGAATGAAGCCAACTCCTTAGGAATGGCAAGGCATCATGACTGAAAAGTATTTGAGCTTCTCATGATTTTTTGGAGTACAGCTACTGTTTTAGTAAGCTTTCTGCTCCTGTGACTAAGATACCTGACCAGAACAATTCAGAGGAGGAAAAGTTTACTTTTACTCATGGTATCAGGTGACTCATCCATACATGGCTGATTCCATTGCTCTGGGCTCAAGGTGAGGCAAAATATCATGGAGAAACGCAGAGCAAAGGGAAACTGGTCCCTCAAAGCAGCAAGGAAGCAGGAGTGCATGAAGGGGCCATGCCCTTTTGCTCTTCTGGGGAACATCCCCAATGACCCACCTTCTCCAGCCACACTCCACCTCTCTACATTTACCACCCAGTCAGTCCATTCAAACTAGGATGAGTGATTAGATTACAGCTCCTGTAATCCAATTGTTTCACCCTGAACATTACTGTATTAACATAAAAGCTTTGGGGGATACTTCATATTCAAATCATAACAGCCACAAAGAAACTCAGACCAATGTATAATATCAAACCATTCCATTAAAATGGTATAAAATTCAGACAATTTAATTTTTGAAATTATGATTAAAAAGTATTTTTTAAACCCTCTAAAATGTTGAATTCAGTCTTGTGTCTTTGCATAAGCCATCCTAGCTTAAGCTCTGTTGTCTGTGTTACCTATGAGAGAGGAATTTATATTTAGGTAAACAGGAAATGTTTTAGCTCTTCTTAGAGGTTAATTTGCATTGTACACTACAGAAGTAGTAACATGTTGCTATTAAAAAGTTATTTTGGCAGCAAAAAAATTATTTGAGGTGAAAGTACTTATCATAAACCCATATTTTGATATTAAGAATCAGAAGTAGTTATAAAATAATAATTTTGTTGTGCATTAGACAATGCCTTACCTTTGGAAGATGAGAGTAGACACTTGATATGGCTGAAGAATATACCTCAGACTTTCTTGAATTTTATTTAGAGATATAATTTTATATAAAGCATATAAATTAGCAAGATAAAAAATATTAGGTAGCCTTAAAGACTCTTAATGAGAAGAAATGCATGAATGAGAATGGAGAGGCATGGACAAAAACAGGAGATGCTGTAGCTGCTGTGAGGCCCACTTGCTAGTTAAGCACCTCATTCCACCTGTCATACCTGGAAAGTCTTGGTGCCATCAGATCCGTGTTGTAGAACAATTACAGGTTGCTTTGTGTCATCAATGTTAGAAACTGCTTGAGAATTAAAACCTTGAATTATAGATGTTTGAGGCCAAGGGTCTGCTCTGTGGCATTTTGTAGTTGGTTCTGTTTGATCCTCTGGGGAGCATTTTACGGCAGATGCCGTCTAATGATGCCTTTAGTGATTAAGCCAGACATACCCAGGAACTACTCTGAGGCAGAAACAGTTCTGTAAATGTAATAAGACACAACCATTCTCTTGACTTACCCCTCCTTACCTCTTATATGACATTTTGTATAACCCTGAGGATCGCCTTCCATTTCCATACAGTAGAAGGGGTAGAGAGAGAAAAGGGGAGGGGAGGGGAGGGGAGGGGAGGGGGGATAGTAGACAATAGGACAGACAGCAGAATACATCAGACACTAGAAAGGCAATATGTCAATCAATGGAAGGGTAACTGATGTGATACAGCAATTTGTATACGGGGTAAAAGCGGGAGTTCATAATCCACTTGAATCAAACCATGTAATATGATGTATTAAGAACTATGTAACGTTATGAACGACCAATAAAAAAAAAATAAAAAAATAAAAAAAATTTAAAAAAAATAAATAAAATATTACAAAGAACAACAACAACAAAAAAAGACACAACCATGTTAGGTTACAAGCACCAGTTGGGCCTCCTCAGTAGCGCTGGTGAGATTTCCCTCTTGCTCACAGTCTTTACAGCTGATGCTTGGGTAAAGGTAGATAGTTAAGCCTGCAGCATTAAAGTGAAGGATGTAGATAAATATTTTGCTTACAAATGTATACCCTCAGTGAATCTGGAAACTTACTAGTTAGCTGTAACTGCTAGTTGTCAGATATTGACCAGAAATTGATAGTGGATAAGGAACGTGGGGATCTTTAAACAATAACAAACTACAGAAGTATAACTAGAGCACTGTGATATGATAATTGAAGGGCTCCAAACAGACACAGGTCAGGTCTGGTTCTGATTGGAGGGGATTGGCATAGGTCTCCTAATTAATGTAGGTATCATTAACTACAGAACAAGGTCCAAAAACATGCTAAGTACTCAAAACAGATTATCTCATTGATTCTTTCTCTATTTATTTATTTTGCAGTTCTAGGAATAGAACCCAGGGACTTTTATGCTGAGAAAGTGCTCTACCATTGAGCTACCTTGCCAGCCTTTACTGAGTCATTAGAGAAACTCTATGAAGTCATTGCCATCATTGTTTAAAAAAAGAAACTGAGATTTAGAGAGTTTTAAATATATTACCTCAATTTACATAATTAACAATTGGCAGTGCCAGGATACAAACCCAGACTTGTCTGTCTTCCAAGTTCATACCCTTAATATGAAATATCAATGTATTTATCAACAGAAATAATGACCATATACTATTTAAAAAATTGAATCAATGTGATGCATATTTTAAGACAAAGTAGCAAAATGATCTTATATAGCAAATATCATTTTCAAGTAAGTAGTTGCATCTATTTAATATACACTGAACTTCTTTAAATCTCCTTTACCAAAACCTTTCAGACACATCAATGGGTTCCTGATTAACTCTGCTGTTCCCATGGAGCTATTCAGGGACTTGCTCCAGCGTTCCTTCAGCAATGGAGCACCCTCTGCAGTCTCCACAGCTATGCGATGTTCTTAGGTGACTGAAGGCATCTGAAAGGGAAGAAAATGCAGCTATTTGCATCTTATCTACTACTTCGGCTAATATAAATGATCAGGAGTTAAATACATATTTGGAAATAGAAGTTGGAATTGAAATCACTCTTGGAGATCAAAATAATGTAGCTCAAATGATGTTCAAGATTTATTTGCAGGACTAAGATATTTAGAGAAGAAAGAGAATTGGGAGAAAGAGAGCAAACGAAATCATTTTGTAGGATATTATGGTAGATATATATTAGTTTTAAAAATAGGTGGAAAGGCTTTTTGGCAATCAAAATTGTATGACAGGGCTGGGGTTGTAGCTCAGTTGTAGAGTGTTTGCCTAGCAGATATGAGGCACTGAGTTCAATTCTCAGGACTGCATATAATTAAACAAATAAAAATTAAAGGTCCACCGACAACTAAAAAACAAATATTTAAAAAATTCTATGAGAGACTCAAATCAATAATAAGCTGTTTAAAACATAGGCAAATTGATAATATATCATATTATTGCCTCTATTTCTTACATATTCAAATTTATTTGTAAACTGGATTCTGAACTTTTTCATTTAGTAGGTTTCAGTAATACATTTCATTTTTCATGGTTCAAAACATTTTAGGAACAACTTCACAGAAAAGTCATGAAGAAAATTGAGGCAATAGGTATGACTTCAGTTGAGCTTTCCCAAATAAATCGCTTTTAAAAAGAAATCACTTATAAAATAATTGATTATATTCAATTATTAACAATATTCCCTTACTTTCTGACATTTATTTTATTTTAATTTCGTGTGACATTGAAGATTGAACCCAGGGCTTTGAACATACACTGTGCCACTGAGCTACACCTTTAGCCCTATACAATTTTCACTCTTTATACATGACATTTATCTTAAGCATCGTTATGAACTTGATGATTCAGAACAACACAAGAATTTGAATATTTCCTGTGAATTAATTGGCGATTTGGGTCTGTATTTCTCTTTCATGTTGCTGTGGAGAGAATATGCTGTCCCCTCATTTTTAGGTTGTTGCTTTTCAACTGCTTCTGTGTTCTCTCTCCACAGAAGCTAATAGTGTACACTGGAGAAGTACCATAGTTCTTAAAATTTGAACATGGTCTGTGGATTTTCTAATATAAGTCTAATATAAGTAAAACAACAGAAAATAAATGTCAAAAATTAAAATCTCTAACAATAAAATCCCTAAGAGAATTACATTACAAATAAGACAGCTTATCATTATCTTCTTACTAGATAACATATGTAGTAAAAATTCAGTGTCATCAGGGTACTGCTAGAGGAAGCAAAGGTTATTTTCACTTAAGTAAAGGAAGAAGATGCACAAAGGTTGGATTGTTTTCTGTAGTTTCTCATTGAATTGATAGAACAAAAACCAAATAGTAAAGATTCTGACCAAGTGCTGGAAATTCTATCCTTGCTAAGCTTGGCTGCCTCCAAAAAATGACAGTTCTACTCAGCAGTCACTCATTTTACAAGTCAAGAAAATGAGGTAGAGTGATGCTATTTATGTAGAACTATGTTCTAGCTAAAAGCAGATAAGGTAGACAGGTGACCCAGTGTTTACTTTGGCTTTCTGCAAAGCAGTTGCTAAATTCATGAAAATATATCCTCAGAACATGTAGCCTTCCCTATGTTGAGCCCTGCTGATTACTTTATAAAATACCTTCCATGTGGGTGTAGAGGAAAATTCTCCAGCATGGCATTAAGTTGCAAAACTGGCTGAGCCAAATGCATTAGATTATGAGATGTGAGAAGGAAAAATCTATTTAGATAATAAAGTTTCTGCCTATAAGAGTTTCTCTGGTATCTATAACTAACTGAATAATGTCCACTGACTTCTTCTACTGAGACATCTGAATAACAGCTCCCCTGATTTCCAAATATTGCTCATAATTTTTCTGACAGCCTCCAGAACAATAACTGTATTTGGTTCTTGATTATGATCAGTTTTACTCATTTATTTTGGGGAACACACAAACACAAACACACACACAATGTGTATGCACATACAATATTTTGTGAAAAATGTATAGAGATATATAAAAATAGTTCCCCAAATGTTAATTATTGGGTTATTGAATAGAGTTGATAATGTCGGTTTCAAAGAAAAAATAAATTGTACTTCTGGATCAAATGTGTGTTATCATAAAACTGATAAAATTTGATTTAAATATGATCTTCAGTCTAAGAATTCTTTAATATTGTTAGCTTTTCATATCAAAATGTTATTCCTATCTCTTTTTTTTTTTGGTACAGAATTAGTCTGGAGTGGAAATGTATCCAATTATAATTACGGTAATGAACACTGAGACTGAGTTCACATTGAAAGGAAATGAAGTTAGAAAGTAGTGCCAGGTGAAAACCTAGAACTAATCTTACTAATCCTGGCAGAATCATGTCATGGACCCCACAGAGTTGAGTGGGTGCTAGTGTTATGGGCATTGCATAGGTTTCCAAGGGGAAATTCAGAATATCTCACTTGAGTATATATCTGTATAAGAGCATATGCAAGTAATTCATCCATTTGAATAAATTGACGGGAAACTGTTAACTCAGCCAAAATGGTAGAATCCAATGTGTGGTCAGCAAAACCTGAAAAACTTCCAGTGTCATGTTTCAGGACATTCAGTGCACCACTGTCATTTAAGCTGCCTCATTTTTGTATGGGCATGGCACTGGAAAGAGGTAGCAGAGAAAAAAAAACAGATGAAATATCTTGGGCAGGATGGGGAAAGACTTAATAGTTGATTATGGGACCATTGGCTGTATTTTCTGGAAACTAAGGAGAAGGTGATTTCCAAAGACTTTCTAGTTCTACTCTTAGTTCTTTTTGTCTGAAATTTTAATACATCTCAGCTATTCAGAACACTTAGCAATTAAACATATTTTGTTTTGTTGCAACTTTGGAATAATGTTTTTGGTTGTTATTTAATTTTTTTAATTGAATTTTTTTATCATTGGTGATGACTTCCAGTTGTAAACTGTTCTCGTTGCTGTATTTTGCTTTAAAAATCCTTATAATACTTTCCAAGTGCCTTCACAGTATAGGAGTTCAAAGTTGTAATAAAACAAGTATTTTTAAGGTTATGATTTGTGCCTTAAAATTTCAACTTGATTAAAATATACTGTGCATGCTTGGTGTATTGCTGAAAGTAGCATGTAGCACACATGTTCAAAATTAGGAAAGGAACACACAGGATGCTTGATATTTATTAGGAAAACAATTTCATTTTTTAAAAATTAAACTAAGATCCTATTCAAGTATATTAAAAGGTGCTAAATAACAGGATTAATGTAATAGTCTTAAAGAATAGAAACATAAAAATAATTTGGGCCACTAAAAATTGAGTGTCTTTTACAGAATTAGCATTTTTTTCTGTGTGAAACCTTTGGTAGAAATACAGCTTCTACTTTTTGTTCCACTTGGATAACTGGCATCTTAATATCCATGGATTTGTGACCAATTAAATGAGAATCTCATGTGTAGGCTAAAAAAATTAATGTAAAGTGACTGTGAATTTTAAAATTTATTGCTGACTCATAGTAGTTTCTCTATATACATTTTAAAAATAAATGGAAGGAATGGGTGGATTAATATTAAAAACCTTGAATAAAGGATTGCCAAATTCTAAGGCTTGGGGTGATATATGAAAACTGAAACTCGGTTGAAAATGCTTTCCTTAGTGGTTATTAGAAAGGAGAAATGTCTCTTTCACTTTCATTATTTTTATGCAGTATTTGATAAATAAAATAGAATATGCATGTCTCATATTTATATATTGCAAAAATGGAAATTTTTGAGTATGTTTTCTAGATAGATGGGAAGATAGAAAGTGTGTTCCTGGGTGTATTGAACCAGGCATATATCTGAAATTCTAGTCATAGCTGGCTTTTGCAGTTTCCTAAATATACCATTTGCTTTCGTGGCTTCAGATGTCCTATCGTGACTATCTTTTAGTTGTAAATGTTTTCTTCATTTTGCAAGCTCTCATTTCTCCTTGAAGTACAGCCCCAATTTTTTCTTGACCCTACGGGGAGAATTAATATCTTCCTTGCATATATTCCCATACAGAATTTTGCAAGTGCCTGATCAAATAGGATTTATTTTATATCCTACTTTTGGAGTTTGTCTGCATTTCCCACGGCACTGTAAGTTTCTCAAGGTCCAAATGATAATCCTCAGACTACTACTTTGATATATTGAAGTAGAGAAAAGCAGTATCTGATTAGGATTAATAGTGAAATGTTAGAGTCTGTAAACAAGTCAAGATGGTGCCTGGCATTTTGCAGAGGGAGTGGTTTGTGAAGTAATGCCATCGAGCCATTAAGTGTGGAGATTCCTTATTGGTTGACTGCTGTATCTAGTTTATGTTAATTAAGATGAGCTGTGTGTAATGTATATATACCCCTCTGGTCCTACAATAAACGGCTCCCACTCCTGCTGCATCAATGTACACAAGCTGCTCGTCACCCCCCACCCCCAGCCCTTAGCTTGCCCAGCCAGCTGGGCTGCAGCAGTGAACTTGGGGAACAATTATGTATTTTTAAGAGAGACACTTCTGTAAAGGAAGTTTAGAAAAGTTACAAACAATTCATGAAAAAAGAAATATGAGAAGACAATAAATATGTTTAAAAATCATTGATCTCCCACAATCAAAGCCAATCATTACAAATAAAAATACAAATTGGAAACATTAAAAGATTATAATAGCTTGTGTGGAACAGGTGTGGGGAAGGCCCTCCTGTACTCTACTGGGGCTACAAAACACCTGGAGATCAGTTTGATGACAAATATTATGATCTTATAAATATAATATCTTTTGTCCCAGAAATTCTGTATCATAAGGAAATTATGAACATTGAGTTTTAGAATAAAATAATACTGGATACACCATCAAAGGTAAAAAAACAAGTGAGATTAGTTACATAACTCAACAAGGGAAATAATATGCAAACATTAAAATGCTAACACAGAAGAATATTTATTAACATAAAAATAGAGAATATTGAGAAAACAGTAAAAGACAGCACTTACTGATATAAGATATGGGCATTATGATCCCATTCATAATATCTCTCCACCTATCAAGAATAATACAGAAAAATTTTTCATATAGTAAAATGCAACAATTAATTTGGAACAGCAACTTCTACATTTTGCAAAGTATCTACAATGAATATTTGTCACTACCTGTCAATAGAAATATTTGATAAAAATAAAATAAAAATAAAAATCACTCAAGTTAATAATACAACAGGACAGTGGACTTACAGGTCTTTGGGGCTGAGGAGATGACCATAGGGCAGGGCCCAACCAAGTGTCCAGCAGTTAGGAGAATTGGTTACATACAGAGAGATTGAGCAGGCAAGTAAATATATCAGGTTCTTCCAATGATCACTTTCAAATTTTTTATCTTTGGCAGAAATGGGGCAGAAATGATACTGGATTATTCTTATTACATCCTATGAGAGTTCTCAAAATGTCAGCTTGTCCCATGATAGTGATGTTGATTTTGATTACTTGATTCAAGTGATCCTTCTAGTCTTCTTCATAATAAAGTTAAAGTCTTCTCCTTTCAATTAAAAATTTTGTTGAACCATCTTTTGACTTAAGTATCCCATTTCTAATCTTCCAATTTAATTAATATTAGTGTGTATTCATGGATTATTTTATTCCATAGATTATTAACTATTAGGATTGTTATCATATTTTCAAGTTCATATTAGCTTAGATTTTGCCAGTGGGAACCTCTTCAAGCTGATTTCTGTTCCTTTATGTTATGTTTCCATCATATTTTGGCTACTTCCTTACTTGCTGGCAAAACTAAATGTCTCAGGCTCATCTGCCACTTTTGTTGTGCCAATGCTGGAATCTGCCATTTCTGCAGGTAGCTATGAGAACTTCAGTGTTTAGAAACTGAGATCTGACAGCTGGCTGTGTTCATTGCTATGAGGACACTACACTGCTTTTCCCATTGCTATATCAATAGACAAAGCTACATCAGTAGACAAAGCCAGGGAATGTTAAGTATATACAAATATGCATTAATACATATATACACACTTTTACCAATAGTTCTGCCCACATATACTAAAAAGAACATGAGTTCACACCAACATTCACAATTTCAAATCAATACCAGTGTTTATTTTATTTCTTTACCTCTTCCATACTTGTAACTCCTTCTCTAACATTAGCTTTATCATCATCATCAATATATTTATTCATCTCATCAAGAGACTATATATAATCAATCTCCTATTGGTAGCCCTTAACCTTGCCTATATATCCCCCTCATCCTACTCAGATATAAAACATCTTGTATTAAGGCCTCTTCTGAATGTACCTTCACCCCCATGCCCATCAAGGACAATTTCCTCCTCTTGCTCAGCTCCTATAATCTCACTCTGGGCTACCAATGTTTCTGTACCCCTACCTCCCAACCCATGCCTAACTTCCTTGGCCCCTTGGTATTTAGATTACAGTGTATGGGAAAGAAAGAGGAAGGGAGGACAGGAAAGAAAAAATAAGAGAAAAGAGAGAACAGGAGAGAAGAGGAAATGAAAGGAGAAAAGCAAGAAAGAAGCCTTGATATTCTTACTTTGAAATAGAAAATATTAATTTCAAGGATTTTTATCTAAGTAAAGCAATATTCACATTTACATTGAAGAAAATAATTGCATAACTTTATAATTTGATATATTATTTATCCTTATAGATAATCTGTCCATTTATATATTGTCCATTTTTACAATATATTTATGAAAATGTATGTTAAATAATTAGGTCCATGTCATTTAGACAGGTTTCATGAAATCAAAATCAATAAGCATTGTATGTATTTATTAAATGTTTATTAAATTTTAATTTTAGAAAATTTTGTATATCAATTTTGAAACATTCTGTAAAATACTACTGCTTTATGGTAACATTATGTCAAGTTTTAAAAAATGTTGCTCATAATATATTTAAAGTGATTTTTAGGTAATAAAAATTACTAAGGCATGATAAAATGACTTGGTTGCTTATCAAAGTGTATGACTGTGTAACTTAGGAAAGTTCATCTAATTACTTTATCCAATAAAATGTATTATTAGCCTAATTACATACTTAGAATTATTTTAATATAACACATACAAAATATTTTTAAAAATTATTTTAGCTGCATAGTCATAGGTATATTTTGTGAACTAATCAATATTGAAAGCAATATTATTTAAAGTGTAAGTTTTGACATAATACTGTGGGTTTCAGCAGCATTTAATTAACAAGAATAGAATAAATTGCATGAAGAAAGTATATATGTTGTTTCATGAAATTTTGCTTTTAAATAAATGGATGTGCATGCCTCTTTGAATCTATCTACTGAAACACAATATAAAATATTTCTTATCAAAATAATTTCCAAAATAATTCAAAGTCACTGACTCAAATCATAATAAACATGTTCTATAAAACATCTTACATGGGCTGGGGATGTGGCTCAAGCGGTAGTGCGCTCGCCTGGCATGCGTGTGGCCCGGGTTCTATTCTCAACACCACATACAAACAAAGATGTTGTGTCCACCAAAAACTAAAAAATAAATATTAAAAAAAATCCCCCTCTCTCTCTCTCTCTCTTTCTCTCTGTCTCTGTCTCTCTGTCTCTCTCACTCTCTCTTTCAAAAAAAAAATCTTACATGAATGAAACTTCCCAACAGACAAATAAAAAAATACCAAATATGTAGAGAAATTTAATACATAAATGTATTGAGAGTTATAATTAAAGGTAGTCTGTTTTCTCAGTATTAATGAACTTGCACTGAGCATTGCCCAATAATGGAAATGAATGCTCTTTACCTCCAGTTGCTCCTAGTGGGCACATTGTGCTTTTGCCCTTGGGGTAGTGCCCTGATGGTATTCCTTATTGCCAATGTTAGCTGCAGAATGAGCAAAAATGAATCTAGAAAAAAATATAGTTATTTTTTGGTAATATTAAAAATGTTAATATTCATGGGTGCCCAAAACACTCCTCCATATTCCTAGTCCCTATTGAGTTGTCATTACTCAGTTAAACAGAATCAGCACTCAGAAGACTTGGATTTGGTATGACTTTTGCAATCCCACTGGGTGAGACCACTCTGGGTGACATCCTCCACATGGCCTACAGTGTACAGAGGAGACATTCTTCAACACAGGTGCTGAGACTATTGTTTCCCAGCTACTCTGCCACCATGGTAAACTACCAAGAAAACAAAGGAGAGTCTAGCTTCCAGACATTCATATAAACTAGATCTCAAAGACTATCATTAGTTCAACTATTTATGTGGACAAGGGCATTCCAGGTGAAGACACAGAAATATGTGAGTGAGTTGCGTGTTTAGAACATACAAGTACTTACTGTGCCTAGAGTTTAGGTATGTGGTGGTGAGAGGCAGGGGCTGAGTTGGTAAGGTAGGGGTCTAAACAAAATCAAGTAAATTCTCTGTAATTTCAGAAGTGCTTCCTTGGCAGTTGATATATACCTCTCTTATGGTATTTATCACATGATCTCATATTTGCCTGTTTATTTATATAATCACATTGTGAAGTCATTGTGATCCTGGTTATTTCTTCCTATTCCTCTCTCCTTCAATATCTAGCTCCCTGCCTAGTATAGAGTAGGTTCTTAACAATATATTTGGGCAGATGGACAAGGAATAAGACTTTGCTATTTAACGGGGTTGATTTTAGAAGCTCTCTTGAGTTCCTTCTTCAGAAATATGGCTTCATGGATCTGCTGTTATTAGGGTATACATTGGGAGTTGTTTTTCATCTTCTCATAATGATATGTTTATTCCAGTTATCTAGACTTCCATGTGAAGTAATGCTTTAAGACTGGGTGTCTGTTAGACAACTGGCCAGTTAAGGACACGGTTCCCAGCCAAGGAGCAGCTCTTCCACAGGCAGAGGTGGAAACCAGGCTGACCTTGGCCTTATTAGTAGACTGCCCTAACCAATTGAGCTAACCAGCCAGACTACAAAGGAGGCAGGAAAGAAATCTAACAACATAAATGTTCACTTCACAAGGTACAAATACAGCCTGTACACACATACACAAACTGGCTTGACTGTTTTGACTGTCAAGTTAGTCAAGAAAATATTTAAGCTAGTCAAAACGCAGTCAAGTTAGCCAAGATGCCTGTCTGATGTTTTTTTTTTTTTTTTTTTCCTCTTGACTAGACTTTGAGTGCTGATTTGACTGGTTTGTGTTTGTAGAAACAGTCACATTTTTCTTGCCAAAAGAGGATTTTTTTCCCACTGAAACTTAATGAAATAACTGTTACATCATATAAATTCACTTCCTTAAGAATATGTGTCAGACTATCAAATCAGTTAAGGAAAATTCTCATCTTTTTTTCTCTTTGAAATTATGGATGGGCTGGTTTTGTTCCAAATTAAGTGAATTCATAGTGCCATCTAGTGTTCAAAATAGAATTATCAGAACAACTATGGAGAAATTTAGAATCAGGCATTGGCTGTGAGAAAAAATGGCACAGTCCATTCTATTTGAATGAGTCACTGGCTGGTTCCAGCTAGTGTTTTCTCTTTTTGGATTACTACTTGTAGTCAATTGGGTATTGAAATTTTATTATGCTTACTGTTGTGAGAAATCATTGACTAACATACAGCTTGCAAAGAATGCCCAAACATAACTAGAACATGTCCCTTTTCTTTTAAGAGTATTAAGGATGAAATGAATACACAAATAAAAACAAACAACACAGCCCAAGATAAATGATAAAACTTGCAACCCACTCAAACACGATGATGTGAAATATAGAAATCTGAGGGCAGGTATTATTTTATGTCATATAATTCTGAATTACCTATTCTTTCTTTGAATGTGTTTGCAGCTAAGACACAAAGCAGAAAATGTTCCCTGAAGAGAAAAAACAACTCACAGACATGGAACGATTACTTTATTCCCACTTCAAGTAAACAAAGAAGCATCTGTTTATCAAACAGCTTCTGTCTTGAGTGTCCTCCATTCTTGTATAAAATTGTACTTACATTTTTCAGAAATTTTATAAAAATTTTATGAGGGAAATAAGCACAGTCAACATACTCTGAATTTGGGACCATTTTTGATCAAGGCACAAAATATAACGTATTTATAATTTGGGGGAATAGAACAATAATAATATTTAAATTCTTCTGTTACATTAAAATGTTAAAAGAACCTATTTAGGTCATTTCATCTCCCAGCAACACTGTAGTATGATAAGCCCCATCTTACAGTGAGTGGCAGAATTGGCATCCAAGTTCTATCTCCTATCCTGCCCTTGCTCCTGTTCCTTAGTGCAGTTTTGAGAGCTCATATGTGAGACAGTAAGAAAAGGATTGGGTACTGGAAGTAAGTGAAAGGGGAGGAAGAATAAAGTGCACTCGACGGAGGGAGGGTTGCTTAAACCAGACAAGCCAGGCCAACCTGAGAGCTTTATGCAGAGTTTATATGAGTCTTTATAACTCAAAAGGTCATACTTCTCTAAAGAATACAAGAATAATTATACCAATCATTAACAATCTAACTTGAATGAAATATCCTTAAATGGGATATTAATCATCATCACATATTTTTTAAAAATCCCTAGAGAGTTGATAAACTTCAATATGAAGATTCTTTAACATATTGAGTAGTTTCACCTGATTTACAGCTAATCTCGAAAAATCAAAAATTTTTTCCTTTTCCTCTCCATTCTGATTCATTTCAGAGCATTCGTTTTTTGTTGTTGTTTTAATATTGTTAGAACTACAAAGTTGTATTTTTTAAATGCTTTGCAAAAATACTAAAATAATAAAAATTTTAAATGTGATAAAATTAAGTAGAGCTTCGTTTTATTCATTATAGACTGGCTATTAATATACTCAATTTGAAGTCATTTTATTATTTTCATGAATGTTTTAATAGTTGTTTCTATCGACACCCTGATTGCCCGTCCTAAGAGAAAATCTTTTCCCATTGTAGTATTGCGTTGCTGTGGATGAAAAAAACACGCTTAAATGTTAAAACATTTATGACTGAGTCTACCTGCATTATCAACTCATCACCACTTATTGGTAAGCAATCACCATGCCTGTTGGCTAAAAATGCTATGCCAGAAGTGGTAAGGCTCACGCTGACAGCCGGGACTGGGCTGCTACTAGCTACTTCAGTACTCCTTGCCCTTGGCAAAGAACTTAGCCTGAGAACAATAAAACATATTGTTGTAAAACAATAAAATGTGCCCAGTTTGCCAGTTTGCATATTTCTGTGCGGTTGCCCATAATAGGGGTAGCTATGGGCAGAGCTTGCAGCTTTGCCAGCCCTGTTGGCTTTGAACAAAAGTGTTTTGTTCCAGGCTATCCTATTGGGTGGGTTCCTGTGGGTATTTTGAGGAATACCAAGGAAGGAGGTATTTGCTGTTTTGCTTTGTTTTGTTTTCTATTAACAACAAGTCATGAATTAATTTACCAAACCCCGACCCCCTCTAAACAAAGGAAGGAAGCCTTTGGGAATCATGCTGAAAGAAGCTGGCAGCTGGAAGGAGGAAAACATTTGCCACAGCAGTTAGAACACATTTGTTTGACTGGGTTTACTTTTTATCATCCAGTCTGCATTTGACTTAGCTGTTATGTTTGGTGGCACAGAGCTATATCTGTCCACACCCAGGTGGCCCTCCATCCCAGAGTCTCGGTCCCCCAGCACAGCATAAGTATTTATAGTAAGTGCCCAGAATACCTTGGCTGAGCTGTCAGAAAAAGTGAGCAGGTGCCAAGTGAGTTGTGACCACAAAATATTAGAAGGAACTTGTGATTCAGAGTGGGCTAAAAAAATAATCATATTTGACTGCTTCTGGAACAAAAATCAAGTTATTTTAATTTGTATTTTTCTGCTTTGCTAAAAATATCAGACTTCTGTCTTGTCTAAACTTTCACAGGGCATTACCCAAAAAATCATCATTGGCACTGAGCATTTTAAACCATCCATGTATTTATGTCATTCTGACCTTTGTGGGTAGATTCTGGAAATCCATTCATCACTGCATCAGTTGGATTTAGCATAGAGCCATGCAAGAAGTATCTGCTTGATAGCTATTCACAAAACAAATGAATCTGCAAAACATACCAGCAATATAAAAACTTTTTGAAATAAGTTAGGGCAGAGACAATGAAAGAGAATCTTATGGACTAACAAAGAATCTTTTAGGAATGGCATAGCATGTGCAAATCATGTAACTTGTTCAGGCATTAGCATGAACACCCAAGCAAGTTTCATGCCTATGAATGTTGGGTCATCCATTCTTTCTTAATCATATTTTAATTTTTCTATGAACAATCAAAAATGTCCAATTTGGGCTGGGGTTGTGCTTGGTGGTAGAGTCCTAGCCTAGCAAGTGTGAAGCACTAGGTTTGATCCTCAACACTGTATAAAAATAAATAAAATAAAGGTATTGTGTCAATCTACCACTAAAAAGAAAAAAATTAGAGAGTCCAACTCTATTTTAAGAAAGATAGCTTTTTATTCTTTCCATCGTCATAGAATGAAAATTTAATCTAAAAGTAAATAATAATTTTGAAAGAATGAAAATAAACATTGGTTCAGGTCTATATTCTAACTTAATTTTGTGTGCGTTTGTATTGCCTATAAATAAGTTGGTATGCAATGATTAAATAGCAAATTCTAAAGAATTAAAACACAGACTAATGTAATTATGCTTATTGTAGGTGTAAGAAATATTTGATGATAAACATCAGGAAAAATTTACAGGGTTTTGTCACCCTCTTCTTTCCTAATTCCATTCCATTTCTTTCTTTTTTTTTCTTTCTCCTTCTTTCTTTCCTTTTCTTCTTATTGCAGGATTTATGGAGGACACATTAATCCAGAAATTGTTCTTGTCTTATCAAAATTCATAAAATTCACGCCAGCATACAAAATCCTGCTTAAAATAATAGTATGTGAAGAGGTGATTCCCACTGCACTTGTGTAAGAATGTGCCTTCTCAGGTCTCCACATCTGCATAGATTTATATAGTAGAAAGTAGAAAAGCAAACAACAATAAAAATCAACCTAGGGAAATGCCATAGTTGAAGAGCACTGGTAATCACAGACTGAAGGATGAAGAGCTCTCTATAATTAACACATTTAGGCAGACATAGGAAAATGCCCAGTTACGATGAAACAATGCAGAAGGTTGTCCAGTGTAAACCACATAAAAACAGTTCATGTGTGCACAGGCAGCAAAAGAAAAACTAGACAGGAGCAACACTAAAATATTTTTCGAAAATATGTTTGGCTAAAGGTTTATCCTCATTGAGGGAAGATTGTCATCCAAGAACAGGACTACAGTGTAGTTATATCTGAACAGTTAATTAAAATATAACTAGTATTTGGTTGGCATATGTTATGGACTGAAAGTTTGTGTCTTCCCAAAGATCACACGTTGAAATGCTGACTCCCAGTGAGATGGTATTTGGAGGCAATGCCTTTTGGGGGTAATTGAAGTAAGTCATGAGGGTGGTATCCACACAATAGTATTAATTTTCTGAAGGACATTCTGGTAAGTGAAATAAGCTGGGCACAGAAATTACTAATATGGTATGATCTCACTTACATGCAGAACTTCATAAAGTTGATCTTAGGGAAACTGAGGGTAGAAGAGTGGTCACCAGAGGCTGCAGGTTGGGGTGGAAAAGGAGAGACGTTGGGCAAAAGTGTGCAACTTTTCAGTTTGATTGGAGGCAAAAGTTTCAGTGACCTATGTAACTGCATAGTGACCACAGTTGATAATAATGTATAGCATGTCTCAAAATTGTTGGAAGAATAGATTTTAAATGTTCTCACTACCCACATGCGTGCATGCGTGCACGCGCACGCACACACACACAATAAGTTGGTGAGGTGATAGAATTTTTAATAGCTTGGTTTATTCTTTCTACGATGTACACATGTACAAAAGATCGCACTGTATTTCATAATTGTAAACAATTACTATTTGTCCATTTTAAATGAATAAATAATGACAAAATTGGAAGAGACACACATGCACACACAGAAGGAGGATAGGTCTTTTTGTCCTCTGCCAAGGTAGCTGTCCACAAGATAGCAGGTAGGCCATAGCCAGACAGGGCTTTGCAGACGCCTTCCCCATCTACAAAGCTGAGCCATTTGTTGTTTTAGCTACCCTGTGTATGGTGATTGTTTGAACAGCCTGAACTAAGACAATGTACAGACTTAATCATATGATTAATTAACATTCCGTAGCGTGAATTAGTTGTTCTATTCAAAATTGTTATACATTTAAAATATTTTTAGCAAACAAGAAAAACTAACACTGATGTATACTGTTAAGAAAGGTCCCTGATCCCAGTAGGACCAAGAAGTCAAAGTGGGAAAGCCACTTTGGGTTGTTCAGCTGGTGATTTTTTGCTATACAGTGTCTCCATCCATCTCTCAGAGACATTTCTCAAATCTTCTTCCCATAGGAGGATAACATTCTATTGCCCAAAACATCTTGTGAGTTGAACATGGGGCACAGAGTGGATTTTCTGAAAATCTTGGGAAGAAGATTTGAGAAATGTACTGCCTCATCTCAGACCCTTTCCATCTTCCATTGTTACAATAAGATGCCAGTTGCTACCATCTTGAACACCTCTGGTGACTTCAGACATCAATTCTGTACTTACCTTCTTTTAGCACATTTCCAGAAAGATTCCCATATTTTCACTTATTGTGGGATCATCTCTTCTGCTCATGACTGAATCATCTCACCACTTCCACAGACATCCAACCCTTTAATGAGGAAGAAGAATGTAAGCTTTGGTGTTAGAAAGACATGGGTTCAACTGCCAGCTTTTGCTCTTATGGTGTGAGGTTGTTCTACACTTTTCTTATCTGTATAATGGAGATAATCATGTCTACTCTACAGTTTGGTTCCAAAATTAAATTAGAAATGGATTTTATAAAGCTCTTAGATTGAAACCGGACAGAAAGTTTCAACAAAACTGCTTCCTTTTTTGAGAAAGTGCCCCACTTCAAAGATAATGTGTTGACTGTCTGTGACAAATTAGTTACACCCATCACATTCATTATTAAAGCCCAATGACTGGTGAGAGAGGAAAAAGCAAAGAGTATTATTTGTCAACTATATTGATTGTCATTCTCTCTTTGAAACACAAAGAAAACCTTATGTTGTAGGCCAACTCTTTGAGAAAAGAATTTAGGGAATATTAATCCTAGTCAAGAAAGGATTTACCTTGGCTTTAAGAGGACTTGGAGCCATGTATATAGATTTAAGAGAACACTAGTAAGTTATTAACTCTGCATAGGAGGATAACATTCTATTGCCCAAAACATCTTGTGAGTTGAATATGGGGCATAGAGTGGATTTTCTGAAAATGTGACCTCACCACATTTCTACAAATTGCTTTAGAGATGTTGCTATCTCCTTTATTTCTTACTTTCTGTTTTTTGTATCTCTGTCTATAAGAATAAAATTATTGCTGTTTTTCAAAGAGTAGATATTGAAAAACATTAATATATCCTTTCAAATTGGGACATTCATCAATGGTCCCCTTTGGAGGGATGGCCGGCTATATAGCTCTATGATAGTGTAATATTTTGAAATATTAATATGTTTTCCTCCAATGTGTTCTTGTAATTTTTGGCTTTATTGCAGCATGACTTCCTAGGCATTTATCTACTCAAGGAAAGAATAATACAACAGGAAGAGCTGAACAGTGGAATTTTTACTTGGCTATTGAATTTTACAATTCAGACCATAGAAATGGATGTGAGTCCTGGGAAAAGACCACACAATGCATTCTGTGGAAGGTTTGATACAAGTGCAATGCATCTCATTAAGATTACACAAGGTGTCTCAGCACAGCAAAGAGAGAGAAGAAGAGGAGGTGGAAAACTGATTTTGTTGATTTTTGAGAACTAAGAGTTTCCTGTGCTTAATCTAATCCCTGTCTGCTTTCCAGGTTAAGGAACAGAATTTGCGGCTGGGTCTGGGGGGATCTAATTGCAGAGGAGTCCAGTGTCTCATTTCCAGGTGATGTGTATAGGTAACCCCCAGACCATGAGTGACATGGTCATAACTAAGCTTTTTATCACCTCACAGACTGCCCTATGCCTATGATGTTTAGGACCAGTAATGTGACAGAGATGTGGAAAATGGCATTGGATAACATCAGGGTTTGAGGGTAGCAGACAATCCTTATGCTTTCATGTCAGAGGAGTGACAAGCTGGTCTGTGACCATCTTGGGGACAATCAACAACAGGGGGGTGTAGTAAGCTTCTCTGTGGGATGCCAAGGAACTGATGGAACTATTGTCATTTTTGAAGAGTATCCCCTCTGTCTCTCTCCACTGTCTTGACACTATTTATTGAATACAAGACCAGGTATTAGGGATCAGTTTGCACACTTATTGAGATGGTTGTAATGCATTGGTACATTTGGGATAAAAAATGGAACTGTTTTCTGCCCGCCTTTTCACTATCTTCTCATGTCTCTTTCTCTCCCCTCCCTACACACCCTTCTTTCCTCTCTATCATAACCCAGGCACACCAGTCCTATTTCTATCACTCCATCACAGCATTCCTATTTTTGACTCAGAATCTCTGCTCTTGCTGCTTCCTTTCCTGCAATATCCCTCTACCTTTTAGACTGCAGTCCCAAGCTCCCTCGTGGGAAGACTGCTTTCTTGAACCACCTAGCTGAAGTAGCTCTTCCCAACCTCTAAATAAGTTTTTCCTGCTTTGAATTGTCCATAGTTCTCATTGCTGGCTTAAATTACCCTGTGTGTTTGTTCATGTATCTCCAATTTGAACACATGCTTCAGGAGATCAGGGGTGCAGTTATCTCCAGGGCTCTGAGATGAATTGCCTCAATTCTTCACATGTTTACATAGCACAAGGCCTCAAAACATGTATTAAGAGAAGTGCGGTGGTGCACACCTGTAACTCAATGACTCAGGAGGCTAAGGCAGGAGGATTGCAAGTTCAAAGCCAAAGCCAACTTCAGCAACTTAGTAAGACCCTGTCTAAAAATAAAAAATAAAACAGGTTGGGGATGTGGCTCAGTGGTTAAGTGCCCCCAGATTCAATCCTTGGTTGGGGGGGGAGAGGGAGGTGTGGGGGGATAAATGAAGCTATGACCTAACATTATTACTCTGGCTAGAATGGGGGAAAGGAATAGGAAAAAAATTTATATTCAGTATCCATAGTCCTTGAAAAAAATCATTCCTGATATTATATCTAGATCCATGAATTGGCAGGAAAAAGATTCTAGTTGCCTTTTAGGTAAGTAAAAGCAACATCTAAAGTTGAGTAGTTTGCATTTTTGATATGCATTTTTAAATAATGGATAATGATGGTCTAGTACCTGGAACATACTAAACATGTATCTTTTACCACCTCCTGACGAGACTGGGTTAAATGCAGCCAGATGTTCTATGACAGTGGTGCTATTTCTATGGTTATGACATCTGTATTGTACAACCAAAGATTGTTTTCTCAGCTGTGCCTTCCCTGGACACTCAGCTCTGTTCCTTACATGTTTTTGCTTCTCTAGATTCAAACACAGTGCCTGAACAAAAGAAATAACTGGCAATTATTGTTGACCATTCCTTTGTGCAGAGAAAGAGAAACTTCTATGCTGAGAGATTGTGGCTATTGCAGAGAATCAAGATGTAAAGAAGATACTGCTTCAGAAAATGCACAGAATACGTACATAAACACAGGCTAAATCTGTTTGTCAGTCTCGGCGATAACAATACAATAGTTAATTTACAATTGTCAGACAACAACTCATAGTTTGGCAAAGAATCTAGAAGTGGATGAGAAGACCTTCATTTGGTTACAGAGGTGGGCATCATGCTTGATGATACATTTCTAATTGATTGTGACTAACCAAAAGTATCACCGATTCTTATTAGAAATTTGAATTCAAAATGTGATGTCTCTTACAAATACTGTGGTAACCTTATTCTTTTATTGGAAACTTATTCTTCTGAAATACTAAAATTGACACTGTTACCTTTTGAAATATTAAAAAGAACTATAAGATATCCAGGGAAAGGTTTGACCTACAGAAAAAAAATCCTCCTAGAAATGAAAATTAAGCCTATAAGATGCCCTTTAAGCCTTCTTTGTTCCTTATAGATCTTTTCAATATTTGCAAAACTGAGATTAACACAGGACTTTAATTGTAAACAAGATCCTGGATTAAATTACCCATTTTAATTCACATGGCAAGTTTTTATTGAGACTCTAGTATGTGCCTGGCATAGGTCTTTATTTTGAGAATAATTTAATATTTTAATAACAAAGATGAAAGCAGGTAATACAAGTAAGCAGAGATGTGACCAGGATGGTTTTAAGTAGGGAAAGCATATGGAAAAAAATAAAGCAAGGTGTTTAGGGAGAGGGGATACATCAGATAGAGGGAGGTGGTCAAAAAAGATCTCCTGGCATGTTAATTCAGGAGGGGAATAGCTCATGTACTTGAATAATGGGAAAACAAGAAAGCAGTCAACATATACATGATTTAAGAAGAGAATATTGTGATAGTATGTTTACCATTAAAAAGGTCAGCCTAGGTCTCTATAAGTGGGCCTTAGATAGCATTGACAAGAGAAAATGAAATTCCCCCAAATATAATAACCTGTCAGGTTAGCTTGGAATTCTGTGTCTAACCATGTCCTGTAAAGGTACACTCATTATTAATAATGTAATGTTATATTTACTGGAATTTTGCAATAATGATGTTTGAGTCATTAATTCACAGTCAATATTGCCATACCTTGAGAAAAACATCCTCTAGTTTGAATTGATTTTACTATTGAGAAAAGAAGGATAATATAAAAATAAAATAAAAATACGTAGTTACACTAAATAATGTAACTACTGTCTAGTATAAAAGGAGGGGCTGGGGTTGTGGCTCAGTGGTAGAGTGCTTGCCTTGCATGTGTGGGGCACTGGGTTCCATCCTCAGCACCACATAAATAAATAAATAAATAAAGGTATTGTGTTATGTACAACTAAAAAAAGTTTTAAAAAAAGGAAATCATGCGACTTTTCACGAATAGGAATTAGTGAACCAATACTGATGTATAAATAAAATCAAAGTCTACTACACAATAGTAAAAAAAAAGATAGATAAGAACTTAAGAAATGTAAAATGAATTTCATATAATAAGCTGAAAGGAATTAAAATAGAGTGGTCCTGTGAAATTAATGAACTTCAACTATAAATATGATCCTTCTAATTGTAAGTTGAATTTGTAACACCTTTGTTCCTAGTAATGGAATCAAACTTAAAAATTTTAAGTGCACTATAATATTATTTTTTAATTAAAGTAGGACCTGAAAAGGGCTATAGTCATGTAGAGGTGGTTGATCTTTGGAGAATATTACATTCGAAATTATGGATTTTGAGATGGACAAATGAAAGGCCAACTACACCATAACTTCTAGGTGGACGGGGATTTTGCCTTTTGTTTTATGTGAAATCCATATGCTCCATGATAAGTGCATGTAAAAAATACCTGGTGGTAGATGAAGAAATCAGTTTTTCAGAAAATGTCGATTGGTCCTATTATATAGGCAATGTACTATGCTACACTCTGGGGATAGAAGTGAGCTTTTAAGAATCTTAACCATCTAATTGGAAAGGAAAACCCACGTGTGCACCCATCCTATGTACACAGGCACACACACACAATCACAACCTGAAGTGTAACACTGTGTAATGTAACGAGGCATCAGTCCTGGTTGATTCAGGATGGATTCGTGTTGTCAAGGTGCCACTTTGCAAAGAGCCTTCCTTTCCTGTGGACCACACTTTTAACTAAAGCTGTAGTGGGTGAGGCCTGTCTATGTCAGGGGCTGATCTCTCAGTGGAAAACTTAAGATAAATACAACAAAAAGATTAGCATCTCATACTGTGAAATTAAATGTGGATTGTTTACCAAACAATTCAGATTTAAAAAAAAAATCATGAATTCACGAGATCTTGATGTCTTCTCATTAAAAAACTGGTGGCATCCATAGCCAGCTGTGTTGAAGAGATGTTTTCTCTGTTAGTAGAATTCCTTTCTCTTGGATCTCTGATGTTGATTACTCTTTCACAGTATTTCCTTTCCTATCCTCTGTCCATCACGCCATGGCATAGTGCTTTAGACCCCAGATGATGGAGTTAGACAGACTAGCCTAGCCTTGCCTTGAATGTGGCTCTATCCTTGCTTAATAGTGGTGAGACCAAGCAGGTTCATAAACTTTTACAAGCTTTAATTTACTTTCTTTATAATGAAGATGGCACAGTACTATAATGGGTTGAACAGTGTTCTCCAAAACGCAGGTAACTGTCGCAGTCACTAACTCATGAATGTGATCTTATTTGTGAAAAGGTTTTTTTTGCAGGTGTAATTAATTTAACAATCTTGAGATAGGATCATCTTAGATTATGCAGATGAGATGTAAATCCAGTGACAAATGTCCTTACAAGAAGTAGAATGGGAGAAAGAGAGAAAAGAGGGAAGATGATGTGAAGACAGAGGCACAAACCAAAGAAGTCATGGAATATTGGCCAAATTAAATTATTATCTCATGTTCATGTGTGAATTTGTAACAATGAATCCCACTATTATGTATAATTATAATGCACTAATGAAAATATGGGGAAAAAAGAAGCTGTAGAATGCCAATCATCACTGGAAGCTGGAAAAGGCCAAGAATATTACTTACTAGGGCCTCCAGCCCTTCTGGGAAGACCACCCTGCTGCAACGCTAATTTCTGGCTTTTGGTCCCTGGAAATGTGAGAAAATAAATTTTTGTTATTTTAAGATACTCAGTTTGTGGTCACTTGCTTTGGAAGCACTATCAAACTAATTAAGAGACTCAAATCAGAAATTCATTGTGAGAACATGAATCAGTTGTACAACACATGATGCAGAGAGCACTGGGTGAAGTTTAGCTGTTACCATTACTGGAACAATCACCTTCTGTCCCTTGTGCCTGGTGTTCTTTCCTCCAGCTCCCGCAACATCCCTTTGACTTTCCTTTGGAGAATTTTCTGATTTTTAATTTTGAATGTGAGACATGGGCACAAAATGAGCGACACCCATTCTCCTAGGAGTCCTTGAGTGACTATTGTCTCAGACTATCAGATCCAGAGATGTCCCATTTTTGTTCCATTCAGGAGGTTGTGCTGTATTTGTATGCTTTTTTTCCTCTTCAATTAAATCAAGAACTTAAACAGTGATTGATATGGAGAATAAGCTAAATTAATTAGGAGCTATTAATAGCATTTCAGTTTTATTTCCTAAGTAATTTTAGTCTAACTTTTTCATTGCTTACTAGATATTTCCACTTGATTATTTTGACATGGTTTCCCTCTCAGTTTGTTTAAAAGAAAGTCATTTATATTTATATTCTTCAAAAGTTCCTTTTCATAATTATATTATTATTTTTTTTTACATAATCAGACTCCCATTCCTAGTCATCTTCAACTTATCTCTTTTGGTCATGACTCATAGCCATCAATGTTATTCAAAATTCCTCAATGTGTTATTTTTTCTCTCCCACTTGTCTGCCTAGTTCTGATTCACAATCTTTCAAACTGAGATTTATAAACTGAGATAAATATTTATACTGATATTATAAACTGAGATAAATATTTAGCCGAATGCAAGATTTTTCTCCACTCTTTGTTTAGAATTCAGACTACTGAAGATAACCCAGTTGACTTTTCCTACTCTCTTCCAAGACAGATCTCCATGCTTTAGTCATAGCTGCACTAGCCCACAGGTAGCCCATGGCAATTTCTGCCCCAGAATACTCAGCCTGTTCTATTTACATGGTCCTCTTTGTATCCAAATCCCACCCATTTTCCAGACCCAGACCTGACAAGGTACTTCATCATCCATTCTTGATGAGAAAGCATTAGCCATCCTTGATCTCTTTTCTATTGAACATTTTTGTGTTTGAGCAGCTTCATTATTAAGTAATTCAGATCTGAATTCTATATCACTTCTATAGTAAAAGCTAGCATTGTACAGATCATGGCACTTTAAAAATAAAGCAAAGTTCTTGAGACTGGGTACCATGTAGCCCCTGTGGTTTCCCTGGGAGAATTCTAAGCACACAGGAGATGTTTCAGGTATACATTTTTTTTTTAGGTTGCAAACAAGAAAAAACAAACAAATCATTTTTTAAAAGAAAGGTCATTTGTTGGTTCACATAAATGTAAATGCAGAGGGACAGCCAGCCCCACAGTGGCTCTCACCTGGCTCTCTAAGGATTTCTAGGTCTTTCGAGTCCTCTGTGAGCTGGCTTTAATTTCAGGTAGGTTGACTATGGTAGCAAAGTGCTTTCACTGATTTTAGGCATTATGTCTACTGCAATATACACTGTTCAAAAACTGAGAGTAACTGAGGGGGCAGGGTTAGGTCACATGATCATGGCACATCAGTATCTGTGGCCAAGAATTGAAAGTACTGATTGGCTGATATTTGTCTCCTTGGAGTTGAATGTGGAAAGGCTTCCTCCAACCACATATGTCTACATAAATTAGAATATGGGAAGGCACAGGGGGCTTTAGATAGATAATGCCCACTCTGATAGAAATTCTGAAAATAATGGCTGTTTGAAATACCTGAAAAATTGACTAGTGCCGTCCATTAATCCTTATATGTGATCATGAAGTTCGAACCAAAATATGCTGTTTGCATCATTAAAAGAGAGCCTAAAGGATTGAAATCTTTCATATATCAAGTGAATTGCCTAATACAGTTTCAA
Organism: Urocitellus parryii; assembly: GCF_045843805.1. Classification (NCBI taxonomy): domain Eukaryota; kingdom Metazoa; phylum Chordata; class Mammalia; order Rodentia; family Sciuridae; genus Urocitellus; species Urocitellus parryii. The sequence goes on along the minus strand of NC_135539.1, from coordinate 118,930,065 downwards.
AATATTTGCTATCACAGGAGTTTTAGAATGACTCACCATAACAGCACTTACTTGATAACTAATTAACTACTTTAGAGAATAACCACACTAATATGTTGCACATTAAATTTTCATGACTTGGAAGCTTTTATTAACTGCAACTTGCCATTTATTGAGAAGCATTTCCAAGTATGGGACTATTCCAAAGTGATAATCTGCCAAAAACTCATCTTAAAGATTTAATAAATGCATTTTATTTTTAAAAGTATCACAAAATAATTGTCAAAATATGATGCAAATTAGGAAAGTAGTTTAAATTTTATGCAATTCTAGTATTTTCCAATTCCTGTGCCAATGTCTTAAATAAGCTTTATTAATTGTTGCTGAGTTAAAAAATATATTGTTAAAGGATAAATGCCAGAAAAAAAGTCATGTTCAATTTTTGTTTTCTAATTTGTATCACTTCAACATATTGCCTTATTAAAAAACAGCCTGGCCTGGTGGTGCACACCTGTAATCCCAGCAGCTTGGGAGGCTGAGGCAGGAGGATCACAAATTTGAGGTCAACCTCACCAACTTAGCAAGACCCTAAGCAACTTAGAGATATCCTGTAGCTAAATGAAATATAAAAGGACTGGGGATGTAGTACAATTGTTAAGCACCCCTGGTTTCAATGCCTGGTACTCTACACACACACACACACACACACACCACAAATTAATACATATATTATCACAGAAGAATATTGTATTTGGGGGTTACATCTGTATCTTTGCAAGCGATCACAGTATTAAGAAATGTTTTGGTTGGGATGAGATATAAAACTCAGAAACTTTTACTAAAAAATGCCTTTTAAGAATGTTGTCTCTCAGAGGCAATGAAGAGCCTTTTGAGGCAACAGGATCATAAGCTCAAGGCCAGCATCAGCAACGTAGTGAAACCTTGTCTCCAAAGAAAAGGCTGGGGATGTAGGCTAAGTGGTAAAACACCCAGTGTGTGGCAGAGGGAACACAACCTCCCAAGAGCATCTTTTAAAATCTTTCAACTGAAAAAAGTGAAGTTCTACTTTATTCAACTTCTGTGCTGTTAGTTCCTTCTGTCTTCCCCCCCAACTAGAACCCCCCAACTAGAACTATACTGGACATTCAATATTTGATAAACCCTAATTCTCAGTTCAAATCTCACACACACACACACACACACACACACACACACACACATACATATGTATATCTATCTATCTATCTATCTATCTATCTATCTATATATATATATATATATTTCTTTTTTTTTTTCCTAGCCAAGTCTTGAAGGATATGGGATAGAAGACAAAAAGAGGTCAAGAGCCAGGGACACACACCTCCTCTTGGCAGAGTGTGTAATGAGACAGGATGTCCTGGAAGAAGGTCCAGTCCCTAAGGCATGGCAAAGCAATTGCCCCCGTGAGTTCTTCTTCTGGATTACAGAGGCAATTTGGACAACAAGTTCCTCTTTTAGAATTAAAAAAAAAAAAAACTCCAAGATTGATCAAGTACAATTAACGTACAACAAATCAGTCTTAATTAAAGAATATGGAGGGAAATTTGCAGTCGTATTACAAGTCCCAGAAGACATTCAAAGGATTAAGGTGCTTAGTTTTGGGGGAACCAAGTAGACAAAAACAACAAGCAAGGAGAGGTAATAAGAAAGAGGAAAAAAGTAGCAGTAGCCAAGGGAGAGAAATCAGCATAGGCACCGGGTGACTAATCATAAGTACTATTCAGTTAAGAAAATGGAAGGGCTCTGACTTTCACAGGATACAGCCCCAAATCTGCTCCAGCTGAGAGTGAGGTTATCATCATTTGAGCTGCTGTACTGCTGAGAAGTGATTTGGGTGTAGACAGTAAGTCCCTTGTCAACCTGATGCTGTTTGTAACCTTTAAGAGACTCATTTCCACACAGCTTGTTGTAACCAGAGTGAAACAGCTGTGCCCTCTTCAGGCCTTGGGATGAAAGGGTCTGATAGCAGGTTCCACCAATCTGCCTGAATGCAGGGAAGCGCTTGGGTCTGGGAAAGAGGAAAGAAAGCAGGAAGAAGGGGGATTTTTAAAGTGGGTGTGTGGGAGGAATAAAAAAATCTAGAATCCTGGTTGTGGTGGTAAAGATAACAAGGGAAAATGGAGACAATAGTTGAGGGTAAATAAGAGGTTGAAGAAAGAGAGCTACTGTAGAGAGAATTTGTCTCAAGAAGACAGCACTTCATGAGAGAGGGCTTTGTCCGAATCCCATACAAGTCAAGAGGAGGGAAAGCTGTACAGAATTGAATGAAGGGAAGGCAAAGGGAAAGGAGAACAAGAGGTTTCTGCAGATGGGTCTCTGCTCTGAGAGAGGTGGGGAGCTGTCTGGCCTCAGCCCTGGGTAGCGCTTCACACCTAAGAAGTGGAAAGGAAGTGAAGCTTCTGAGAATTGAAACTAAAATTTCACAAACATGGAGCCAGTGCAGCTGAACGTAGAAATATATTCTAATACTTAAGCACAGAGCAACTAGAAAATGCAGCTTCTGAAACTTGGAAAGCAGAAAAACCTGGTCTTAATAGGAATCAAAAGCTGGATACAGGAATAAAATTTACTTTAGACCTAGGTCTTGGATTTATGATTTTTAAGTGGGTGAAAATAGAAGGGGTGTTCTGGGCAGGATTACCATCAGAATAAGGTTTTACAAAACTGCATATGAGAGGCATTTACGGGATGACAGATTGGACATTCTGACACCTAGTGTATGTCAAATACTGAATCTTCCCAACTACAGGGAATAGGCAGGACACTGCCCTGATAGTTGCTAGTTTTCCAAACAAGGGAAGGGAAACTGCAGGGTCACAGAGCACAGAGCTAATAAAGCAACTTAGATGATTTTTTTTGAATTATGAACACTTTTGTTCAAGTCCCTGCTATTACTGGCCCTGTCACTTTGAACAAATTGCTTAACCTCTCTGGGCTTTAGTTTTGTTACCTCTAAAATGGGGAGCATGACATTTTATTGGATTGTTATGAAGACTGAAAAAAACTAATGCATATAAAAAACTTGGTTCTATGCCCAGTAAGTGACAGGTTAAGTGATCTAAAGAACAGGATGATGCTACTGTCATTGCTGTAGGAATAGCGTTGAAAATGTAGCGTCAGACCATAATCGGGAGCTTCACACTCCTGCTTCAGGGCTCTTTCTACCAAACCATGAGGCTAAACATGAGACCTGGATTGGAAATTTTTCATGGAAGTGATTGAAAGATGAGAGAGTGTCAGGCCCTGAAAAGAAATATGAGAAGTTGTTTTTTTTGAAAGATGTGGGAAAGTTTTCAAGGGGTGGGGGCAAGGGTGACAGAAATAGTCCTACAAGTATCCAAAGTGTGATTTGCAGATTTAAATATTTCCCAATGTCTGAAGAGAGCTTGATCACTATTTATTTTCAGGTATATGTTAAATCTGGCATATAATTGTAATAAATAATTCAACCTATTTTATGTTTCTGTTTATCAAATGTATGAAATATGATATGTCAAGAGCTATGTAATGTTTTGAACAACTAATAACAAAAAATTAAGTGTAAAAAAATTTAAAAAAAGAGAAAAAAAAACAAGTGAAAACTTGTGCATTTGTGTGTTGGTGGGGATATGTGTAAAATGCATTATAATTATTACAACTAGACAAAGCAATTTTCCCATTTGACACATTTTTAAGAGCAAAGCAATCGAAAGACGATTACTATTTAAAATATTATTGCAAGGTAAAGGAGATTTCAACATCCAAACATCTGTGTGCTTATTAGAAAGTTAACAACACTCATTTTGTTTTCACACACCTGTGGTTTCCATCATTCTTTTGGTTCTTCTCAACTTTTTTGACAATCTTCATCTTTTCTAGCATCATGAATCCAAGCATCCCAAATTCATCTTTTTCATTATATCTGTAGTAAGATGTGAAAGATACAAAAGAAAAGATAACCACTGAAATCTCTGGCATTTGAGATTATATAAATACAGTTGAAAACTCACAGCCCAAACTGTGACTCATCAGTGTACACAATACCATCCATGTTACTAGTTTCACTGGAATTTACGAAAGATGTTTAGGAAATGCTCATTAGGTTAAGTTATGTTATAGTGTGTGTGCATGCACACACACACACAAACACAACCTCATGTGTGTTAAAATGAGTAAAGGGAAACTTGATATGCTTTGGTTCCTGAAGAAATGCTAAGAATGAGTTTTCCAATGTAAAATTAAGAGAAAGGGAGAAAAGGGGGCCCCCTTTAATTGAAAGGAGAGTGGGCTAAGGAGGACAGATGGTAAAAACAGTGGAAGATGTTTTCTTCTCAAAAACTAGTGTCTCAAAAACTTGGAAACTTTGGAGCTGGGGTTGTGGCTCAGTGGTAGAGCACTTGCTTATCACACGTGAGACACCTGGTTTGAACCTCAGCACAACATAAAAATAAATAAAATAAAGGTATTGCATCCATCTACAACTTAAAAAAAACGTAAAAAAAATTTTAAAAACTTGGAAACTTTGAACCTATAGTGATTTTGAAACTATAGTGATTTTTCTCTTAAAAGTAGATGACATTAAATATAAATAATCCACAAATCAGAAGTCTTGCTCATTCTTCTCTATTCCAGGGAAAAGTGTTAACAGCCCTGCTGTGAAACATGAAGATTAAAAGCTCATCTAGAAAGGAGGGAAGTTAATTACTTTAAAGAATGAAATAAACCTAAATGGTTGCTGAAGTTACTCCTAGAATGCACTGATTTTTTTTAAAATCCTCTTGATATATATAAATTGTATTGGAAATAACAAAATGAGATAAATACCTGTAAGTCAAGGTTCAGGTGACATGGGGATAAAGAGTGCAGTTAAGGACACAGAAAGCCTCCTCAAGTCCTGGAGCACTTGTGGTGATCAGTCAATAGGAATAAAACTGACACAGGGGAAGAGAAATTGTGACTAAGAGGAAGTTCTTCAGAACCTTGTTCAAAAGCAAGAAAAAGGTAGGAGGGGGAAAGGTATTCATGCCACATCAAAGCCTGCAGAAGCAGCACAGGTCAGGAAGTAGGGTTTTGAGGGGATTGATGGTGGGGGTGGTGCTTTCTGGTGTTATTTTCTGGTGTTTTCCAAAGTTAACATTTTGGATTCTATGCACTTACAAGTACTAATGGAGAATTTGGTTTCCAGTGGCAGATAAATGGGAAAAGGTGAAATGATTGACATAGTCATTGATAAAGAAAATGGTACTTCTAAAAAGAATACAGAGAATATAAAAGGTGGGTGTCAATGACATAGAAAAATATCGATTTTCAGTTTTCCGTTGGATCTTGCTTGTAAAATCTCTATAAATAAGGGCTACACGGTGATGAAGCTGACCTCAGACATCCATTCTGGTTTGATGTGCCCTTCTTATGTTATAGCAGCAAATTCCTCCTTGTCTTGTGGGAACTACACAGCCACTGACTCCTTGAGAGGTCTTTCCTCCTTGCAGGGGTATCCACTGGGGTCTCTCTACTCTCTTGTGCTATCATTTCCATTTCAGATATTGGCTTCACATTTGATGGAGAACTTCTCTAGATAGGTAAGCATGTTTTTTTTTTTTTTTTCAAGTTTATGTGCTTAATTCCAGCTCCTAGACTAGGGTGTAATTATAGTTACTGGTTAATGCTTGTGAATTATTTGTGTGTGTGTGTGTGTGTGTGTGTGTGTGTGTGTGTGTGTGGTGCTGGGGATTGAACCCAGGGCTTTGTGCATGCTAGGCAAGCACTCTACCAACCGAGCTATAGCCCCAGTGTGATGCATGTGAATTGAATGAATGATCATGAGAGAAATCATGAGCTTCCCCACAAAAGGATTTTTGGAAGGATGCTTATTCTATTTGAGATTAGACAACCAAGGACAAGTCATATTGGCTTTGACACCAAAGCTGCTGGGAATTTCTATGCTGTAGAGCAGCAGAGAGGGAATCCAGAGCTTTTATAACTATGATATCTTAGTATCTCATGGATTGGGCAAGTTCTGGTAGGTAAAGGTGAGTCCTGGTGGGTGTAGGTGAGTCTTTGGCCCACAATGACTTCTGGGCCAACTCTATACCATGAGTATGGCTTTCCTTTAGCTTTCCAAATATGTGACAATTCAATCCTTACACATTTATTCCAGTTTCTTGCTAAACTTTGGGTTTTGTTTGTACCTTCAGCATTGCCCTGAGCCCTAGACCACTTGCCTTGTCCTTTGTCCCTTCACTGTGCTCATGTACTCTAGGCAAACTATTGCTTTATTCAGCTACGATGAACAGACCCCTTGGAGACATGACAGCTACCACTCAGGACCTCTAGCTGCAAGGCCAAGCACCGAGAAGACCAAATTTTTAAAATTCAATGATTTCTCCTGATTCATGACCTCTGCTATTGCTCTTACCCCTGGTCTAAGCACAACCATCTCTTCTCTCCTATAGTATTAACTAACCTTAATTAAGTGAGTCACCCTTAGCACACTGGAGTTAGATCATTTCACCCTCCCACCCAAATCTGACAATGACTCACCATTTTTTTTTTTTTTTTTCAGACAAATCCCAAATCCCCTCCCATGGGCTCTGAGGCACTAGCTGATGTGGTTCCCTTTCTGAAGGCTTCTCTTAATCTCCCACTCCTGGCTCTGCTTCTACTTTTCTGACTTATTTCTGTTCCTTAATCATGCTCCAGCCTCAGGCCTTGGCTTAAATTGTCTTTTCTTCCTGGAAACTCTTTCCTACATTCCAGGCAACTTGAGAGAACCCTGAGTCTGTGTGGTGTATAAAAAACAAAGATCTGCATTTTGCCAGTGTTCCGTATGTGTTCATTGATTATTTAAAGTTGAGCTAGTCTTAGACCCAGGCTGAAAGATCAGCCAATATCTGAACATTATCAGTCTCATGGTAGAAAAAGGAAATATAGAAAAACCTAAAAGAACCTGGCTCTTAAAGCTTCTTAGAAATAGTACATTAGTTCACTCACATTTCTTTAGCTAAAAACTGTGGTCAATTCTGATGTCAATTAGTCAGGGACTTAATCAATAAGAGATGTCAAATATGTTTTGCACAAGAATGTAGTCTATCATACTCCAAATAGCACCTTGACCAACTCCTCTCCTTCTTCAAGTTTTGCTGAAATTTCAACTACACAGCTAGGCCCACCATGTTTGATTAAACCACCTGGCCCCCTCCTTCCAAGCATTCTCACCTTACTCATCACCTTCTAATTTTAAAGTGTACTTTTTATACTATTATTTTATTATTTTTTAAATGTCTTCTCGCCTTGCTAGAATATAAACTTAATGAGGTGAAGGAGTGGAAGTCTTTTTCCCTGTTATGTCCCCAACTGGAATGACAGCACCTGGCCCTATCCCCCACCCCCATCCACCCCCACAACAGAGGAAGGAATGGCTTTGAATATGAACACGGCTCCTAAGCTACTTGAGTATTTGAATTCATGTACTTTTCTGGAATGTGAATATTTATGCTTCTGGCTGAATTTCTAAACCAAAAGCTTATAGATACAGGATGATTGTGGAAAACAAATTCAAGTTTATCTAGGTCAAATGAGGTGAGGATTTTTCCTGACAGGATCCTGGATGCTGGCTTTTATGCATTTAGAATCATGAATATTTGAAGCTGAAAGGCAAGTGACTCACCGGACACAGAAATTCAACCAAGAGATTTTTTTTTTTTTTTTGGGCGGGGGTGGGGGTGGGGGGTAGGGGCTGCCTGAAGGGGAAGAAAAGGAGAGGAAGTGAGCCCTGAGAGCCTGCGAGCTTCCTCTTAAGAAGGGTTGCTTTGGTGACGTGGCCGGTGCTGATTGGCTGGGTGACTCAGGACCGGGCAAGCGTACACTGTGGCCAGCGGGGATTGGTTGAGAAACTTTTGACTTTGGCGCCCTTCGGAGAGGAGGGGGAGGGGTAAGAGATTACATGATGTTCTTCTCAAAAGACAGAAACTTAAGTTCAGCATGAGAAACGCCATGGGGGAAATAAAGCCAAAAGGCAAGGTCTCCCACACACCCAACAGAAGGTTCCCAGTAGACTGACCACAACCACATTTTCTCTCTTCTACTGTTGATTGACTCTTCGTAGCTACAATGACTCCAGCTATTTCTCAAAGAGATCAGGTTTCCACTGTGCCTGGTCCTGAGACCTGGACGGAACCTAGGGAAGGAAGAGTGAGCACAAGGTGATGCACATTCTTCACTGTGCCAGGGACACTCTGGAGCACGTCTGGGAGGAGCAGACTTCTTTCCCTGTGCTCCAGGCTTGCCTCCGGTAGTGCCATCTCTGAGGGTGTCTTACTGGGTGGGTACTGGGTTATGAAATTGATAGGCATGAGCTTAAATTCCAGCCCCGCAAAATTATAGCTATGTAAACTGCGGAAAGTTCAACTTTTTGGAGCTTCAGTTTTTTCATTTGTAGAATAGATAATAACTTTCCAAATAAAGGACAGCATTTCTTCAGCAAAAACAGGAGATGAGGAGTGAATATGTCAAGCTCTTAAGAGGGAATAAAGAAAATCTAGTAAATGTGTAAAGTTGAATAAATGTTAAAAGTTTAGTATTATTAAAATTATGCATGGTTATTCAAGGTATATATTATACTATTAAAGGAAAGAATATGGAAATGGAAATACACTGTTAAAGATATATGGGGAGGATGTTGTATGGTTCAATGGTAGAGAACTTGCCTAGTATGCATCAGCCGTGGGTTCCATCCCCAGTACTCAAAAAAAAAAAAAAAAAAAAAAAAAAAATATATATATATATATATATATATATATATATATATATATATATATCTAGGGAGGATTTTAGTGAGACTTTTTACTGTTTAAATTGTGACCAAATAAGATCAAAAATGAAATCAGAAAATTGAAATGAAGGAAGCACATATTACTTCTTGAAATCAGAGGTTGCAAAACAATGTGAGAGGGAGTAGAAAAAAAAGAAGAAGCAGAAAAAGAGAAGATAGAACTATATAATAGGGAATTTTATTTACCAAACTTAGCAAATTTCCTATGTTTCTTTCTGCCTGACTCTTACTACCACTTTCTATGCTGCAGTGATGGGAACATTTTGGTGACACCCAATAGCTATGACATGTCTTAGAAAGCAGAGCGAGAATACTGAACATGACCAGGATAGAATTGTTTCATGATACAAAGTGATTTAACTTTAAGAATGTCGTCGTCCATCCAGGATCAAATTTTGTACTTAATTTCCTAGGAGTTATAACCAATGGGAATTGAGAACTCTTTTGAGAAGAAACAATTGTTTTAAAAAGAAAAAGAGCACTTGACAAGTCAAGAAACAGACATGGAAAGGAAAATGGCAAAGTGAAGGGTAAGATTCAACTGTAAAAATAAAACTTGGAAGCTACAAAAAGCAAGGAAGGGACCAGAAACTTCAGAACAAAACATGTGCGGGAGTTGAAAGTAAGCAGAGTTCTAAGATCCTTGAAAGAATTCTAGAAAGAGAGCAGGAGAAATGGAAATGTCTTGTGGAGGGGCTTTTAAAAATTTTTTTTGTTTTGTTTTTACTTTAATATTTATAGCAAATATTTGAGTTGGGTACTATCCTCGCTGACTTTTAAATGAGCAAACTGAGTTCTGGAGAGTTTTGACAACTTGCCAAGGGCTAACCCATGAGGTGTGATGGAGCTGGGGTCTCACCTAAGAAAAGTCTGACTCGGACATCTACTTTGCCAACCAGACAAGTGCACAGTTGCCAACACGTGGTTATTCCATAGTTCTCTAGAACATTTTTTTTTTTAATTTTTTATGACTAAAAATCTGTACCCATTGGATAGCAATTCCCCATTTTCTAGCAACTACCATTCTACTTCCTGCTCTTGAGTTTGACTACTTTAGTTACCTCATAAGAGTGGAATCATTCAACATTTGTTCTTTTGCATCTGGCTTATTTCAGGTTCATCCATATTGTAGCATGTGTCAGGATTTCCTTATATTTTTTAAGGCTGAATAATATTCCATTGTATGTATAGACCACATACAATATTTCCTTTAACCTCTCATTTTTCAGTGGACAGATTGTTTTTACCTCTTGGCTACTGCAGTAAACAAAGGAGGAGAGATATCTCTTTGATATACTGATTTCGTAATCATTGGATAAATACCCAGAAGTGTGATGGCTGAATCATATAGAAGTTGTATTTTTAATTCGTTGAGAAGCAGGTTTCAACATCAGCTGCGTGATTTTACATTCCTACCAATGGTATGGAGTGTTCCAAATTCTCCACCTCCATGCCAACACTTTTTATTTTCTGTTTTTCTCTGGGGGGTGGGTAATGGCCATCTAACAAGTGTAAGGTGGCATCTCATTGTGCTTTGAATTTACATTTACCCAGTGGCTAGTGATTTTGAGCATCTTTTCATACACCTGTAAGTCAATTGTACATCTTCTTTAAATAAATTTCTAACCAAATCTTTTTTGCATATTTTCAATATTTTCGATAGTATATTGTTGATATTCCTTACATATTTTGATTATGAACCCGTTATCAGATGTATAGTTTGAAAATATTTTCTCCCACTGTGTAGGTTGTCTCTTCACTCCATTGTTTTCCTCATTGTGCAGGAGATTTTTGTTTGATCTAGTATCACTTGTCTTTTTTATTTTTATTTTCATGGCTTTTGGTTTTGATGTCATACTAAGAAATCCTGGCAAAACCAATGTTGTAAGGCATTTTTTATCAGTTTTTTTTTTCTAGCAGTTTTAGAATTTGGGATACTACATGGAAGGCTTTAATCCTCTTTGAGTTGATTTTTGTGTGTCCTGTAAGATAAGAATAATCACATTACTTTTGATGTGGTTATCCATTTTTTTCCATCATCATTTATGGAAGTTGTTATCCCTTTCCTATTATGTAGTTTTAGCATCTGGTTGAAGATCATCAGATCACATATGAATTATTTAATGCCAGTACCATATTGCTTTGATTCCTATAGCTTTTAATATGTTTTGAAGTTAAGAGTCCTTAGCTTTATTCTTTTTTTCTCAAGATTGTTTGGCTGTTTAGTGGTGGCTTTATGGTTTCACATGGATTTTAGGGTTGGTTTTTCAATTTCTCAAAATATGCCATTGGGATTTTGGTTGAGATTGCATTGAATCTGTAGATCACTTTGTTAGTTACTGACATTTGAGCAATATTAATCATCCCAGCTCATGAATGAGGGATATATTTTTATTTATTTATGACTTCTTAATTGTTCAGCAGTTGTTCAGCAAATGCTCATGACAGGGTGTTAGGGTATTTCCCTGTTAACTCCATGCTGGTTAGAAGTTGAAAATGTTGCATATTTTTCAGTATATAATTCTTTTGCCTTGCTAGTTAAGTTTATTCCTAAATATTGTATTAATTTTCTGCTATTTTAAATAGAATTGTTTCTCAATTCTTTTGGGATTATTCATTGTTTGATTGAGAAACACCATTGAGTTTTATATGTTGATTTTCTATTTTTCAATTTTGCTTAATTTATTAGTTATGAGAGTCTTTTTTATTAAATAGATATTAGTATTTTCTACATGTAAGACCATATCATGTGCAAACAGAGGCAATTTTATGTCTTCTTCTCTGGTTTGGATATTTTATTTCTTTCTCATGCCTAAAGATGTAGCTAGGACTACTAGCACTATGTTGAAGAGAGGTGTTGAGAAGGACATCTTGTCTGTACCTGACCTTGGAAGAAAAACCTTCTGTTTTCCACCATTGAGTATGTCAGTTGCATGTTCCTTGAGATGGCTGAAGATAAAGAGGAGTGAATATTGAGTGATGTAGCACAAGAGGCTTCAGAACAGATGCTGTAAAGAATCCAGGACTAAGTATTTAATTTATAACAATAGTTAAAATCATCTTTCAAAGTGTATCCAAATACAAAGGTTTAAAAAGACAAGGTTTTATATTACCCTATATCCACAAGGCATAATGGTTTAAAATACATTGATGTTTTGATTATAGTACTGTTTCTCCAGAAACTCAATTTAAAACTTTTTTTTTTTTTTTTTTTTTTGTATTGGGGATTCAAACCAGGTTCTCTTATCCACTGAGCCACAATCCCAGTCCTTTTTAAAATTTTGAGACAGGTTCTTTCTAAGTTGCTTAGGGTCTTGCTAAGTTGCTGAGGCAGGCCTCAAACTTGCAATCCTCCTGCCTCAGCCTCCCAAGCCACTGGAATTGCAGGTGTATACCAGTATGCCCGCTGGAAAATATTTTTTTAAAAAATTCTTGTACTTACCCTTTTAATGTGCCAGAAATGCTCATGGCAGGGTGTTAGGGCACTTCTCTGTTAACTCTGTGCTGGTTAGAAGTTGAACCAGATTTGTGGCTGCTATGCCACATTCCAGGCTCAAGACAAGGTTGTTTAAGACCGAGAGACAAAAGCTCAGAGAATTTAAAGACCTCCTCCATGCCTGGTACTAATAGAACAAGTGCCAACAGTCCACTTTTCCTGTTATACAAGTTAAGTTTATGAATGCTTTACTGCCTATTTGAACATGAAATTCATATTTGCAGCATATGTATTTTTTACATTACAATACCTCAAAAGTAGTTTTATAGCTTAATTTTGGCCTTAATGTGTCTTCATGGGAAATAAATGACCTGGAAATGTTTCATAAACTGTGTTTATAAAATGTACTGGGTAAGCACATAAAAAACAGCCCATCCAAATATTTTGGCTTTTCTCTCTCCTACTATCTGGTCAGAGAAGTCAAATTATGTGTACACACAAGTACTTGTTCATTAATTTAGTTATTTGTTCATTCAACAAATATTTATGGAGTGCTCACTATGAACTATTTGTGATGCATTGTTCTAAGGTGTACTAGGAACTTAATGATAATGCTCAATTTTAATTTCATGTTTAGTATGTGTTTTTTACCCTGTGCTTTATGTTATTTTCTCATTTATCTTTCACAGTAAATCAATGAGTTAGGAACTATTTTTCTCATTTTTCTTAAAGAGAAAGTTAGCAATTATGTCAAAATATAGAATGTTAAACCTAAATATTTCTAAGACCTTACTTTTTCTAATGGATATTTACTTGTTTCTTTTTGTTATGATTTAGATATGCGGTGTTTCCCAAAAGCTCATTTGTGAGGCAATGCAAGAAAGTTTAGAGGTGAAATGATGGGGTTGGAAGAGTCTTAATCAGTGTATCAAGCCCCTGATAGGGATTAACTTGGTGGTAACTGTAGGCAGGTGGGGTGTGGCTGGAGGAGGTGGGTCCCTTGTCTTTGGGATATATATTTTGTATCTAGCAAGTGGAGTCTCTCTCTCTCTCTCTCTCTCTCTCTCTCTCTCTCTCTCTCTCTCTCTTTCTCCTTCTCCCTCTTTCCTGGCAATCTGTATCCAGCAGCTGCTTTCCTCCTTCACACCCTTCTGCCATGATGATCTGCCTTGCATAGATCCCTGAAAAATGGAGCTAGCTGTCTATGGACTGAGACCTTTGAAACAGTGAACCCCAAAGTGAACTTTTCCTCCTCAATAGTTTTTTTTTTGTTTGTTTGTTTGGGTTTTTGGTCACAGCAGTGAAAAAGCTGGCTAAAATGCTTTTCCAGCAATTCAGTGTTTCCATTCTTTTCTGGAATATAAAATATCTTCATCAGAAGTGAAGTTTTCTGGATTATTTGAGAACTTGGGTAGTATCATTAATTTAAGATGAGGGTCTTGCTTACTGTCCCCTTCCCTCCCCCCAATAAGAGAAATTGGCTCCAGGGAGTAGGATGAGTCTTAGTTTGCTAGTTTGCTGTGCAAAGTAATGGATGTGGGAATATTAGTTCTGGAGACAGAAGCTGGTACTGCACCTAAGTTTATTTCTTGTAGAGGGGAAGCATGGGGGTGAAGAGTATGCAGGAAAGAAGGAAAAGAAAGACAATTTAGGCAAGGAAACTCCAGCAGGAAAGAAACCAATGACTGATCTCTGGGCTATGGAGTCGGCAAAGACTGACTTCTTGAAGGAGTGGCTGGAGAGACTTGGGAGAGGCAGGTGCTGAAGGCAATTTTCAAGTGTAATGCCTCAGGCTATAGAGTGAACCATCCCTTTGACCCCACTGATAGCCAAGAAAAGTCATCGGCTTGGAGGGAGAAGCTCTATTGAGAAAACTAATGATGGTGCAAGATTTGCCTCTAGGTTGTCACAGGTCAGAGCAGAGACCCTTTGTGTATGTGAGATGGCAGCTGGACATCCCTTGGAATGGCCAGTCTATAGAAATTGCAAGGAGATTACACACACCTGCTACATGCTACCCCCCAACTCCAAGCTATCCATATTGTTTTGCATTGAGTTTCTCTTGGAGGCGGGTGGAGAAAGAGATAATGACCTGGGGTGGAAGGTAGAAGGGGAGTGGGATAGAGAGAACTGGACAGAAACTGGGAGTTGTGGTGAAGTTTGGCAGGAAGTGTTCATCGAAGCAGAGCTAAATTTGAATTCAATGTAGTTTTGTTTGTGTTAAATTAGCAGTATCTCAGTTAAGCCTTGGGTTTGGCATAGAATAATAACTATGAGTGTGAGTCAGGGAACTAATAATAGTTCAATGGAAGAGATGGGTACAAACTGGATCTGTCTGCTGAAGTGAGCAAACCATGCTGTAGGCTCCGTTTACATCTGCCGATTTCCAGTTCTCCCTTTGATCCCAAGGATGTTTTCTTCCCAGTGCCCAGGTTTTATTCCATCTAAATCCCATATAAAAGGGAATGTTCCTAAGCGGTCATCACTTTTTCTCTTCTTTACACATTTTGCCAGTTCTCAATTAGGTCAGCTCTACCTCCACAATATTATCTCTCTTCTATCCTCTTATCTCCTTATCACCCACTTGATTACTATAGTGACCTCCAATCCAAAGTCTTGTCTCCAGTCTGAATCAGCCTCCTTTCTGATTTAGGTGATGCTATCTGATCACTGCACATGTACTTGTCAGTATGTTGCTTGCTACTCAGTGGATCCTCATCCATTTCAAGCAGAGAAACTTCTAACTTCTCCAATAGCATTTTGAGCATTCTCCCTAAATGGGATCCCCTAGTTTCTATGTCTGCCAGGTATTTTCTGCCTCTGGGCATTTGTGTGAATTCTCTCTGCCCTAACATCCCTCCTTTCCCTCAGTCCCCAAGCTAATCTCTACTCAGCCTCTTTACTGGTGTCTGTATTTCTAGTAGATCAGTTGGAGATTCAGAGAGGTGTGTGATGTTCTACACCTGTGGAATTCCTGTTCATGAGAAGTCAGTCCTCTATCATAACAATAACTGCTCAGCACTATTTGGGTTGTACCTGTTACATAAAAATTGTCAATTATGTTGATAATGGGCTAATCGTGGACTTAGGTCTTAGGAGAAAAAAGTGGAGCAGAGGGTAGCTTCTGCCCTTGTGGAAACCACAGTCTTAGGGGTAACAAATAGGAGGAAAAGTCATGCAAGATTCTGAGTGCTACGAAAGAGCTGCAGAATCACCTGGGAGGTAATGGCCACCTTTCCTAGGGAGCCAGTTGACACTTTACTAATTAGACCAACTTTTAAAGAGCAGTAGGGTTTGTGAGGCCAAAAGAGAATGAAAAGAAACTCTTGGCCAAGGCAGCTAGCATATTGTTGTAAGAATGGCATTAGTATTATGATTTCCTTTGCTAGATGAGCTGATAACACTGCTGTTTTGACTTTCTCACCACTAATAAGGGTGTAACTTGAGTTACTGAGAATGGTATTGGTTAATTCTAATTAGACACATTTAATATTTCATGGCTGGGGTGGGGAGCACTTTTGTGTTTATATTCAGGTCTGACCATTCCTCTTCCTTTCTGTGTGGTCCCTTGCAAGTTTGAAAGTCTTTTTTTTTTTTTAATATGTGATACTCTAAGTTTAAATCATCAAAGTTGTAGCTCTTTTCAACCTTGCTGATTCTGATATTATCACCATGAGAAGTTTCTTGCTTCTTGCATAGATTTAAATGTACATAACAGTTGATGCCAGTGGTTTTATTTGGGATGTTTGGACATATTTACATTTGTACTTAGGAAAGCATCTTCTGAACTGTGACAACGAACTGTGAATTTATTAGGAAACAGGTCTTCAGAATATTGGCAAGGTTCTTGTGTTCACTGGAACCTCTATTTAAATATCTTTAGGGTCTGTCTTCAGAACACATATGTTCTTATTAATTGATTACACGATAATGAAAATGATAACAAGTTGACAGTTTTAACGCTTTTTCAATGAAGTGCTAGTATGATAAAATAGGCTCAGTGAAACTTCTGTTGGATTCTACTTTACTGAAGATGAAGAAATAGTTTAGAGTTTACTTTAAAAATGAGATAATATCATAACGGGCCAGTTAAACTGGCTGCACAAGTAAGTTTGCTACTATCACCTCATAACCTCCTTCTACGGTCATTTTATCTTTAGATCAGCCTGTTCATCTTAGTTTTTTTCCCTAATAATAATAATTGCCCTCATTATTATAAAAACTCATGTATCCACTTATTTATGAATCTAGCCTAGGCCAGTGATGGTGCTCCTAACTTCTAAGCTGCACTACCTCTTTAATACCAGTCAGAGTAAATATGCTTTCTGTTCACAGTACTGATAGCAGGAGTTCAGTTGATTTGAGGACACTGGGAACTCCAACATATTTGAAGTGTACCTCATCTTAAACTAGAATTCAAAACTTGGGTTGCTGAAAGTGGTAGGACCAAGACTATAAGACTTGTGTCTATTTCAGTAATAATCATGGCCGTGTTTTCACTACCAACCTTAAATGTGTGATATATCAGGATTCAACAACCTTGGTTGAATAAATACACCTATCAATGTCTGATGTACACAGGATGCAAGATCTCTCTGTTATTTAAGTCATTAGCCAGTGACTCCTTCAGGTCACATTTTGAACAAAGGAAACTTACTAAGCCAGTGATTTCTTGCAGTGTTGATATTAGGCAGTCTCAAAAAAGATAGGAAAATAGAAAATAGGAGAGACCTGCAAATGAGCATTAATGAAATTTCAAGCTGAAAAAAGCGGAATCATTATATTTTAATTATCTCTGTGCTTATTTGTTTTATTATTAGTGTTTTACTTTCAGTATACACACACACACACACTATATATATATTTAGGGACATAAATTTGTAGGTCTTTTGAGAAACATTCTAGCTCGATTTTAAAACTAGAGGATGCAGGACAAGGAGCAGAACTCAGATCTTTGTTGGAGGTGGAAGCAGGCTCTGCCTTCTCCCTGCCTGCACCTGGACATACCCTTCACAAGAGAAAAGTGTGGCAATAGGTCTTATTTGGGCATTTAACACTTTGACAATCCTACTGCACTTAACTAGCAAAGTCATCTTCTTGCTTCCTAAAATGACCATTTGACCCTTTCACTTGTCTTGATAAGTCTCCTAAAACCTGTTCATTCTCAGCTGATCATTTTTCTCATATTTAATTTGAATACCGTAGTCATGAGGTAGGAACATCTTCATCTTCCTAATGTTAAATCAACGGAACCACTTCTTAGTCACCCGTGCCCTCTGTGGTCTTCTTGTTAGTAGGAGTGCCTGTTTGTATTCAAGGCCAGCTCTGTCCCTGGGGATCTGATTCCTGTGCTTCTTTTCCTCCCTGGCCCTTTGCTTCTGCAATACCTCCCTTCTCTAATCTTCATATTAGTTTTTTTCCTCCAGTGAAATCTCAATAAGCGTATGAATATGCTCTAACAGTTCCTATTCCAAACAACACCATGCCAGATTTCCTTCAAGCAATGGCACCATTTCTCTGATGATTTGTATAGTTTCATAGTTATCTATGGTTGCTCTCTCTCCGCATGCATTCTCTACTCAAATAGTATGCGACTCTTAACAGTCACAGATCTGCCCTGTTTCACTTGAACTCTGAGTATCAGTCAAGAAAGATGGTTGATCACCCTCTCTTTTTTAAAGAACATGATCTAATGGGCATTCCAGCTGTTGCTTCCTAACACATCCTCATAAATCTCATACTGGATGAGTTTGTAGATCTTCTGGGTGGTTAATAGGTCTCTGAATTGCTGGCTGTTTTTTTTATGGCTGAAGGTTATGTAATGCTGCCCTTACATGTTGGGGGTTTGCTCTTCTAGGATGGCCTGAGCTGGAATATTCCAAAGGTAGAAGCTCTGCAAACTCTGGCCCACACTACCCACTGTCTCTCTCCATTGATAAAATAATAGTGGGGATGCCCTGGTGGCAATCCCTGGGTTTGTGTGCATGTGCTGATATATATATATAAAAATTTGCAATCTTTCTATTCCTTTACAGTTCTGCAAATTGCATGGCTTTGTTTTCAGGTGCAATGGAAATAATTAAGAACTTAATGCAGCGATTTTTTTTTTAGTTTCTGATTGTGCAAAAACAGGAGTAGAGAAGAAATAAAAACATACTCAAATTATTTTATTTCTGTGTGAAGACCTGTATGAACAGACAAAACCTTTTAGGATAAGTACATTGTACATAGAAGTCAACCTTTTGGTGTGACTGAGGAAGTTCTCATGAATAGAGGACCTGTCACTGAAATTCAGAACTTTTTTTTGTATGTGAAAGTACAACTTGGCAACTTTACCATCCATGAGAATGTGAGAGTTCTGGGAAGATGACTCATTCAGTTATGTAATGATATGAAACCATATTTGAATATAAAAATAAGTGAAAAACAGAGAGTCTAGGAGGGAGTACATACTGCTGACAATAGAGTATTCGGAATAGATATGAGTTCTTTGAGAAATTAACAGATACCATAATAGTGAAGAAAAAAAATGAATACTGCTCGTTGAAACTGATTCCATTTAGCATGTCAAATTAAATATGAAAGGGTCTATAGAAGATCCCTTGTTCAACACCATCCTGTAGGTTAAAACACCAAACAAAATCTGAGGTCTGGGGAGGTTTATGGATTTGCCAAAGGGATGCACAGAGTTTGGGCACAGCAGGGTCAGATGACAACCTGTCAACACCCAATTCTCATTTTTTTTTTTCTGGGGTTTGGCACCACTGTATATTGGAGAAAAATCCTATAATGACTTTAATGTGTTTCTAAAGTATTTTGGACCTAGAAAAATAATCCTATGTCCTGTGCAGGCTCAGGAATTTCTTAACTTGGCTGTTCCAGATAATATATATTCAAGCTTTCATATCCAGAAAATTGATGTTTGGTTTTCATGATATAAGATGGAAAATTAAGTCTTACGATGTATGGCAAACTATGAGGCTGTGTTTTTCACAACTTTATTTTCATTTGATATCTTTCACATGGGATGTTTTACTCACGTTTTCTAATATCTCAGGTCTGCAGGCTGGAGTAGTTGAATTCTTAGAATCTGTGTTGAAGTGGAAATCCCCCATGACAGTTCTATTTTGGGGAGACAACTTTACTTGATGTGCACTGTCTACCACATAAAACTGAACTGACCTGAATGGTTTTCCTTTTTTTAGGGAAAGTAGGGAAACAACTGAAATTACAATTTTTTTTCCATTTATCTAATGTGAATATAAAAGTGATTATGTAAGAAATACTAAAATATGTGGCAAAACAATAACGGTTAAATCTACTAATTAACTTTTGTTTGTAATGGAATTAGAATTTGCCTCCATATATTATTTGAAAATCAGAGACATTTAGTATCTGTGATTATAATGATGTATATATAGGAACGTTCTGGGTAGGCAGTTTGGTGAGAAGGGAAGGGAGTAGACACTGGAGTTCCCTTGCCAGGGCGAAGCTCCTGGCTACCACTGTTCCCCAAGCACCTCCAGGAAAGTTCCTTATACTCCTTATCATTTTTAAGCAGGCAGGCAATAACACTGCCCCCACAGTAGGACTGAGATGAGTTATACATCGAACTAACAAAGTACTTAGCACTTCAGAATTTTGCTTAGTTATTGCTGAGAGAATAAGTTAATGGTATATGAACTCATTATGCAAGGAGTCACTTGTCATTTTGTTGTTGTTGTTGTTTAAAAAAATACTTGAAAGAGAATAATATGTGGTTAGTTGAAATTAGGTGAATGGAATGGTTCCAGGACCCATTTCTCCTAAGATAATTGCATAATCTACCATGTCTCTTTCTGTTTCTCTCTTCTTTTTATGCAATCTTTTTTTTTTTTTTAACTATTGGTAACATTTTATGGTTTCCTCATTGGTTAGTGAATTAAAATCCTTGACATGTTCATTTTAGATGTGTATAGGAGTCATATTCCCCTTAAAAATTAGTTTTTAATGACCACTCCCAAGAGCTTATCTGCTTTGATAAGAGAAGACATTTTTTAAAAAGCGACATCCTGAAAGTCAGTTTCCTTTCGATATCGAAAGTACGTTACTCGGCATTTTTGACTTGTTCCCAGTTAAATGACAACACCATTTAATGACTATTACCACTAGGAAAGGTAAAATGATAGCTTTATTTACTTTTTAAAATTAAGCGCCCATGTGTGAATTCATGCACACTGAATTTTATAAATGTTCAGTAAATAAGATTAACGTTTTAAATTTCTTAATGCAAACATGAAGCTACCAGCAAGCAGGAGGCATCCACATACCACTCCTTGGAACAGTTTTAGGTACATCAGTTGGTGGTTCTGTAGTTCATGTGGATTTCTGGGTTTATGTCGCAGACCATCATCAAGAGCTGTTTAATCACATCCTCCATACACTTGTTGTAGCTCCCATGAAGTTCCTGAAGCTTTCCCTGTGTTTGTTCTTCAATTTCGTAGGAGACATTACTCTGAGAACCCATTATCTAGGAAGCAAGAGATGGAATCATCACACCATAGTCATGTTAAAATTTTGTTGTTTTATAAACCCTAACCTATTTATTGATGAATGGTCTATGGAACACACACTATCTATTCTTTTTCCAGATTTTTCCCCCAGAGGACAGACTAGAACACTAAGACCATGAGTGTGAAGATGGACTTTCCTGTTATGGAAATGACATAACAGGCTATTTTTTCACTTCTAACTGATGACCACGCAGTACAAATCACAAACCAGTTTACAGTCATGATACTATGCTCAGAAGTTTTCTCATCACATTTCTCATGTTTTGTACTAGTTTCCATTCTGATCTCACATCTCCCCTGTTGCTTAATTTCTGAATTACTAGTCTAGAAAACAAAATTGGTAGGCACCAGTAAGCCCACTTTGGCTAGTTTTTAAAGAGAGGGTTATTGGGTTTCCTATTGTTAAAATACATTATCTGACCTTCATTGATTCTTGGGAAGATACAGCTGAAGTACACATCCCAAATGCTTTTACATGCCTATGGAGACAGATACGGCTAATAGATACACTATTGAGAGTTTTGGTATAAATTGAAATTCTTTCAAATTGAGATATGCTTGTTAATTTAGTCAAACTATCCTTTAGCCACAGTTGAACAGACCTTTCTAATTACTCTTTAATTGGCTGTTAGCACTTTCCATCATGTTCTCTATCCTCTTAGTTTCTTATACAACCATGAGTTGTGATTGGACCAAATCCTTATCTTTCAGGGAGAGTTATTGGGAGAGTTATTATTTTAAAGGAAAACTGCACTGAGACACTTTGAAAGTCAACCTTAGATAAACAATCAACTCTTAATTCATCTATTTGTGAACTTGATCTTTCTTAAATGTGGTTTCATTAAGACAAGATAGCTGGATTTGCTTGTTTTCCACTTCTGTGTTAAGGGGAGAGGTGCATCTGGTATGATCTAAGTAGCTCCACTAATCATGACTTCCACCTTAGGGTTGCTAGACTGTTCTAACATCTGGAACCCCCATCATTGTTCTGGATCCTAAGCTTCAAATCAAATGCAACTGAGTCTATTGGGTTCCAGTTCTTTTCTGTTTATAATCCAGGCAACAAGGGCATCCCAGTTCAAAGAAAATAATTTTGAGAAGATGCAGCTTCTGAGACACTAAATAACTTTTACAAAATAATATTTTCATAAATGAGTATACAGAAAGCAGACACACATGGTCCAAATTTCCATTACTAAGGGGTTTAAAAATAGAACTGTTTATCAAAATAATTCTACCCAATTCAAACTTTTTTCTTTTTAAATTTACTGGTTTATTTGGGACTCTAAGGAATTGAAAAACAATTTTTTTTCTCTTAAATCCAATGTCTTAAGTGGTAAAAAAAATTAAAAGATCAACTGTTATGAGACTGTTACCTATGCTGGGTACATATTTGTTAAGCAAAGTAGAATGATCATATCTCCAATCTCCAAATGTTACAGAGAACTCATTACCTGTGTTGTGTTGTTCCTGTTGGCAGAAGCGTGTTCACATTTGGGATACTATGTACATTACAAGTTGATCATTCTGTAACATGTCATGATCCATTTGTTCAAAGGGTGCCACTTTAGGACTTTTTTATTTTTCAAAACTTTTACTTTGAGAGTGATGTGCACAGACTTCCAACCTAATGACTGATACTGACAGTTGGATCTTCAACACTAAGTATCTTTCCTTAGCAATTGTTCAAATGCTCCAGTTTCAGGGATAGCAGAATTTCAGGACCCACAATCTTAAGCAAAACAGTTTGGGACTCTCAATTTTTTATTACTTCAAGGAAACAAAATGCTCTCATGATATGAATTCAGAAGTAAAAAATATAAAAGTCTTCTGTGTGCTCATGGAAACCATTATTTGGGTCTTTTGTTTGGATTCGTGGCTTATCTGACCTTTACTAATGTTAAGAATAGATTTAATTTTCTGTAGTCCATATTTTCTTTTAGCAATGCCATATCTCTTTAGGAGTAGATGGTACATTAGGTAGAAATGATGAGCAAGGGATAAACAAGTCATTGATAAAGTAGTACCAGTGGATATATAACTATAACCCACATTTGAATAACCTGTCTGTGTTGAATAGTAAGAAGACTCCAAGAAACATTTGTATTAACAAAAGCTAAAAGGCAACAACCAAAAAAGAAACATCAGGGTACAATACCCACAGCAGGCATAAAACCATTTTTTTGGGTCTCCTCCCAGACCTCCTAATTGCCCTGGGTTAATGATGACGAGATTTAATGGGAATAGCAATATGCCTGACATATGGAGGTCATCCAAGGAAAGATCCGCAGTAATGGTTTTACATTATGCTTGAAGAAGCAAGAGGCTTAAACATGATGACTTTTCTATGTGAGCTTTTGATCAACTAGCTGTAAAATTGGCTTGGAGCTCCAATTATGAGAGCAAGAAAGAGTTTTAATTATTGTCTAAAGCAGTGAACAAATCTTGAACCAGATTTACATCTGATAGGATTCTTCAGGAGAAATAGTATTTCAAGAGGTTTAATCCAACCACTTGCAGAAATTATGGTCAGATTTGTTATGACTTAAAAAAAACAGAAATAACAACTATCCTTTCAGAGATACCCTACATATAATAATCAAAGCTGGTTGTTATGAAGGATGATTATTTTCTCAGATTTTAATATAACAGGATCCAATGGGAAAGATAAAGCCACAGAGGAAATATTTAGTTATTCATTATTTCCACTAACTTTTATTGCATGCCTACTAGGAGGCGGACTGTTTTAAAACCTAGGAAAACAACAGAGAATAAAACAATGAATCTGCTATTTTGGTGCTTACAGTGAGAAGGAAAGATAGGCAGTAAGAAAAAAGTGTAAATACTTAATATACCAGACAGTGATAAACGCAATGAAGAGAAAGAATGGACTGTAATGGAGTATTGCTTTCCTTTACTTTCAAAAGAGAGGTAATTTTAGATAAGGTCATCAGGAAAGAAAATTCATGATCACATATTAAATAAAGATGAATGAGTCAAAAAGATTAGAATTACAGGGAGTAACATGAGGTGTGTAAAGTTCCTGTGGCAGGGGCATGTTCTGTTTGACAAGTTCATTCTATATCTCATCATGCATTTTAAAAATTAATTTTACTAGTAAACATTAAAGAAACAAAATGTTTTCTGTAGTTTTTTTTAAAATGGTGTCAATCAATAATCTGTGGTAGCAATGATATTTTAGTCCCTTCAATTTGTATATTTGAGATTATGATTTTTTTAAATACATAGTCAACATCAGATAACAACTATCCAGAGACATATTGTCTGACAAATTTAAAACACCTTGAAACTGAAAAGGTAAACTTGATAATTCTGTAATGTTTAAGATCTAGTTTGGTGTTTAGCCTTGTGTGGACTGTATCTGCTGAATCACAGCATAGTTCTCCTAAGATTACTCCTTATGCCTTATGAATATTAATATCTTATCTTCTATGCAGCATAAGTCAGTGCGGGCATCCTGGCTTACCTTAGACTGTTTAAGTCGAAACTCCTGGTCTCTCTGCATTCTGTATTGGTCCACTTCAGCCATCGCCTCCTCCTTAGCTTGCTTCAGTCTCTTCCCCTTTCCTGGAAGTTCACAGTGGCATAGAATAAATGATATTTCTTTTAGATATGCATGGGATTTCAAATTTGATTTTTAAAAACATGGATGATTTCTCCATGTTTTTAGACTCCTCCCCCTAGAATGTCAAACTTCATTGCAAAAAAATAATATTGAAAATTTCTTATTTTTCTATAGGATTCTTTAGAACATGGCAATGACAACTTTCTTTCACACTTACATGTTTAAATAAAATATCTGCCCGTTTACTCACAGCAGTAACAGCCAGAGAACAGCTTTTGGCTCTCACTTACTCGAAAAGACATCATTTGGTCAGATTTTCTGTCCTGATTTGCTGCCAGGAATCCTTCAGTCCACACCAACTGGATCCTATTTGCCACTGGCAGTTCTCCAAAATCACGACAAACATGCAACTCAGACTCTATCAAACTGACTTGTAATTTTTTTAGACATTTTATTGGGATTTTTTTTCTTACCATTTGTTAATCTAGACTGTCTGATTAAACCCCACGGTACATCAAAGTAGATTTTCTTTTTCTTGTAGTAGCTTTCTCTGAGGGGGACTTGAAAGTGGTTGTAAAACCAATTGTTTTTAATGGTTAGGACATTTCCTTAAGTAGTCCCTTTTCTTTTATAAAGAGCTAAGGTGTAAGCCTTCAGCCAGCAGACATTGTGAGATGAAAGTTTGAGACAAATACAATCAGCTAAGCACACAAAGTTTTGGACAACCAATGTAATATTAATTGCTACTATGACCCCACCACCTTCAGGGGGTTAGGTACTAAGGATTTGTGATAATTAAAGTTGTAAAGAAACTGAACCTTATGAAAATTCTTTTTTTCTCTGCATCTCCTATCTTTCCATTTCAGTAAAATGCCTTTCTTCTTTTGCCCATTTAGTGTGATTTATCATGTCTCAAGATTTTGTTTACAATTTTTGTCAACTGTTACATTGTGTAGACTTTGAACTAGATAATATGTTCTCATTAAGTAACATGGAAGAAAACCTTCATATTAACTTTTGTCTATCATCTGTGTATGTTATTGATATCTTTGTAGCATTCAAATGTAGACAGTTGCTAAATTTCCCTACTAGGTTTGAGTGGCTTTGCTAGTCACTGGGTATGTATTTGAAATAAGGATAGATGCACTCTGACTTGCAAATTGAAATGTTCCTTTTTAATGTCTACCATCCTTGAATGGAACTGGTGAAACCTCACTTAGAATAGGTAATTAGCTTTCTTTACTGTCTTGAAAATCCACGTCTGGTAAAAATGAATGTTATTCTGGTGTTTGAGGCTTAGTGGTTGCTACATTAATGCCTACCTTCACCCTAGTTAACTAATGCTCATATTGTGTATTCGGATTCCTTTGTTCTCTATGTTTCTTACCATTTTGTGGAACCAAACACATTCTATTCCCAGAGATTCTGTGAACAGAACAAATAGAAGTGTTGGTACGGAAGCTGATTCCTTGGTCCACAGACTGCTTTCTTATCACTGTTTTTAACATCAGGACAATATAAAATGGTAATGTATGAATATTTTCATGGCAATAATGAGTTGCAATGCCTCTAAATATTTTATAAAATAAATCACAGATGCCATCATTATGTTTAGTTGCATAATATCTAAAACGATTGGTTTCAAAGTCGTAACTCTTTAGTACATAATAATGATAAAATGATAATAACAATAACAGTAATAATAATGGGACACACGCTGCATGCCCTTCCTCTGAGCAGGATCCTGTGATCCACTAAGAGCATGCACATAAGCTCGAACACCCTGTGACAGGCTCAGTGTGTGTCTGTGATTCCCAGGTCGTGGCACCAGTCACCTGCTGGCTCTCATTCAATTAAATAGGAGAGCCACAGGGAAATCACTGCTGGCACAGTAGTTTTCTGGATGGACTCAGCAGCTGCCACCGTGCAAGGGGCTATGTGTACTACACCTGATTTAATCCAGTGGAAGAAACAGAAGTCTAAAGCCTACAGCTTGGTTAGAGGTGAAGCACATGCACGTGTCAAATCCACTCATCTTAACCTCCAGCTTGCTTCTTGCTCTGTGTAGGAAGATGGCCAAATTTTGAAATTGTACTTGTTTATTCTGAAGCACCAAAAACATGGTGACTGTAGACAAAAAGAGGTTCATATTCTTAATTAATATCTGTACACTTTGTTTCAAATACAGGAGTAACCATATGAGACAGTCAGATTTTCTACATAAATAATTGAATATATGATCCACAAATTCCTATAAAGACACAGGATTATCAGGCAGAATGTCTTGATTTTTTGGTTTAGAAATTGTGTTCATCTTATTCGTCGTGATTTTAAATAGTGCTAAAAATAATGCTGTATAGTTGTGTAGGAAAGGAGGGTTTTACTTTATTCTTCCATTATTCACTTCAACTTTACTGACCACCTACTATATAAGCATACAGTGAACAACAGAGGAGAAGTAAACAATGCATGGTCCTTGCTTCCAGGTGACATAAATTTCACATACTTTGGAAATGTGTGCATGCTGCTCCAGCTTCCAAGAAGAAAATTGTAAAACAAAATGGCAAACTGCCTAAAAAAAAATTGTAAAAAAGCTAAAACATAAACCTTTGTTCTGCTTGTTCTGGAGCAGTTAAAAAAATCACAATGCTTATAGAAACACTGCTACTAAAATTCTATAGAGAGTCCATGGTTTGCCTCTACTCCAATAGTCATGCTATGTCTTACATTAAAAAAGTAACACCCAAAAGTGTAAACAAATTCACCCGGACACATATCACAGGACTTTGAGGAGGCTGTTGGAGGAGGTTAGGAGAAATCTCTGAGGAAGGAACCACTAGACTGAGTAGATGTACCAGCAAAGACAGAGCAAAGGTACAAACTAAGAAAGGACAAGAAGATCCTTTATAAGATGGATCTGAGGACAGTCTAAATAGTTCAGCCTCATTCATTTTTAGACATGTAGCTTATTATGCAGACATCTACATTTAACAAGTCATGGTTGAGATATATTCTACAGAATTGTTTTGTGAAGAGAAAAAGGGGGATTCTTGACCTGATTTTCAGGTATTTTGTGGAGAAAGAGTTAAAAAATCAATTTGGGGCAAGTTAAAGCTGAATTCCACATATGCTCAAGGTAAAGATCTTTTTGCTCAAAGATAGGCTCTGCTCTTTCTGGAATTGGACAAGTGAACTTCATTGCCAAAGATGCAAGCCCTGAGACACAGAGAAAGCAACTCTATTGCTTGGGCTACTAAGCTTTTTTGGAATCATTTCTGATGGGAAAAATGATATTTCATTTATTTTCTCAGAAATGAGTCAGAATTATCCACTTGGTACCACCAGAACAGGACATCATAAGCTTTGTAACTTGGAGCATGTTACTTAGAATTTGAGTCTGTTTTCTTATCTATAAAACAGAGCTAATAATCTCTTATAATAAGTTACTGGAAATATTAGAAAAGAAACTGAACTAGTTATTTAATGAGTTTTTAATCTTAGGAAAACAGGTTCAATTAACGTTAAGAAGGAAAATGATAAGCGAGGCATGAGTTTGAGGAAAAGTCCTCAGGCCTTCCCCAGGGATATCCTAGGAGAGGTAATCATAGTCCAACAGGACAGACAAGTCTGGAATTTAGGAGAAAGGACTGCAATGGAGGAAGATTTGCATGTCAGTCATCCAGGTTTGGGTGTGTGCTAGTCATAGCAAAGGTATTTGGACAGAAATTAAGGGAGAGTATAAAGAATGAGGAGAAAAGAGGGATAAGGTCTCAAATTGGGGGAATATCAACGTTCAAGAAAAGGAAGTGGATCCTCAGGAGAAGCCTGACAGTAGTAGGCAGAGAGGAAGAGAAATTAAAAAGAAGCTAAACTCGTGAAGAGAACATCCCAAGCAGCCTATAGCCAATGGAATCAAATGCTACAGAAATCTGAAATGGACCACTTAGGCATCTGACATTCTCAGATGTCTAATAAGTACCACACACTTTTCTGGATGTATGGAAATCCCACAGACTTCCCGTTGTTATGGAATCTGCCTTTTGGATGCAATTCAGGAGACAAAAATAGAAAATAGACAATGTATACATAATATGACAAGGATATTGAATACTATGAAGAATAAAGGAGCATAAGGGATAGAGAGAAATGGTGATAGGTGCTAATTTAGATAGATCAGTTCCCTCAGATAAAACGATAGGCAAGCAGAGACTTGAAGAAAAAACACAGATGGTCATGCAGGTAGACGAAGGGGAAGCCTGTTCAAGGTGGAGAGAACAGCAAGTACAGAGGCCATGGAGGGAGGGCATTTGACATGTTCCAGAATTGCAGAAACACCACCTCTTTGCTATGGCAAAGAAAACAGGACAGTTTAGTGTGAGGAGATGACCACAGTACTAGTAGTGGGCCCAGGTCAAGTGCCGCTCACAGCTCACAGCTCACAAGGCGTGTCTTTGAGATGCTAAATTCATGAAGGAGTCTTAGCTAAGGTGCGACATAATACTGATCATGATTTCAAAGGAGTTTTTGGCTGGTGTAGAAAAGATTTAGGGCTAAGGGAGTAGCATAGAGGTAAGTTGTAGTAGAGTTGACAAGAAGGGATTATATATTCTTTGGAGTTGGAGGAGTTGATTGATCAGTGTAAGAGACAAAGATGAGTTAGTGATGACCTCAACATTTTATTTTGAGGTGGAGTCTAGGATACAATTTTGTTGAGATGTCAAATATCCAGTAGTGACTTTGAAAAAGCTGATGTTCATCTGAATTTGGAGATCAGAGAAGCGGCTGGGGCAGGAAAGATCAAATTTGGGATCCTCTACATGGAGTCAGGATTATAAAGTCAGAGGATTGGATGAGAACGCCTACGGAGTGTCTGCAGATGTACAGAATAGGTCCCCAGTGGGGCGCTGATCTTCTCAGTGGGACTGAGAAGATCTAGAAGCCAACCATGAATGTAGTGTCCTGAAGTCAAATGGAAGAAGAATCTTAAAGATGAAAGAGGAATCTAACTGTGAATGAGATGCTGAATGCATCAGGTTTAGAAACATGGCTCATTTTGGCAAGAGGAGGCTTAGGAGAGTTGTAGGAATAGAAGCTCAGAGGAAAATAGAATGAAAAGATTATAGGCATAGGGAATATAAGCACTTATTTGGGAATATTTAACCACTAAAGGGGGCAAAGAAAGTAAGATAAGGGCTCAATGTGGCCAAATAAACGACACTTAGAGGATATTGTGAATTTAATTTTGTACCCCCTGCCTCGCTACACCTCCACCCCCCCAAAAAAATGACGTGTCAGAGTCCTAATTTCTGGTACTTGTGAATATGACCATATTTGGGAATAAGAGCTATGAAGATGTGATCAAGTTAAGGTGAGGTTGTACTGGATTAAAGTGGGTCCTAATTTCAATGACTGGTGTCCGTGTAAAGAGAGGGAGATTTGGACACAAGGACTCAAAGACTAAACAGACACACAGTGAAAAAGGACATATGATTGTGGGGGCAGACAAAAGAATGATAGAGATACAATCCCAGGAGTGCCCACTGCGACCAGAGGCATGCAGTACTCTTTGAGCACAGCCTGAAGGATTTCAACCTTGATAGCACCTCGCTTTGGGACTTCTGGCCTCCAGGACAGTAAGATAATACCTTTCTGTTGTTGAAACTCAACCACTTTGTGGTCATTTGTTACAGTGGCCCTAGGAAACAGATGCAGAAGAACAGTGAGGAGCACAGAGATGATGAGGTCAGATAGGCAGCAGAGGCTAAGACAGGTACTCTCACAAAGTAGAAAGGGTAGGTATCTGGATGAATGTGTCACCTGAAAAAAATAAGGACAACCAGAACAGAGGCCCCCTGATTTGCTCTGAAAGCAAAGGATTATTTGGAGATGCTTGGAGCTTTCTATTTGTTACTAATAACACCTACTACTTAAGGGGAAGAACATGTTCTTGGTTTTGGGGAATCATTAGTATTACCATAAAACCAACCAGATTCAAAGAATGCTATTATTTTTCTCACCAATTACAATCCCTGTAAAAAGAAATAAGTCACAAGAAAAAATAAAAAGAAAGCCCACCTCTCCTTTGGTGAAGTTGATTGTTACTGAGTTTCTCTTCTGACTCTAATCTAGTTCCCTTTCACATCCCCTTCCTTGATGTTTTCCTTGGCTTTTCTTTTACTTATATTTTCCTGATTAAAGATCACAATGAGTAGCTTTGTGTAGCTCTTGGATTAAATATAACCAAATGCTATTAGTCCAGAAAAATGGTCTATAATTTAATATCACCCACTCACAGAAATGAAAGTTCAATATACTTACAAATACCCTGTTAAGCTACGGACTATAAAGAAAGAGGAAGTATTTACAGGCCTACAAAACATATAAGACAAGGCCATGAAATTCTAATATAACAACTTTTATATTACTAGTTTATTAAAAGTCATGTCTTCAAGAACCCAGAATATGCACTTGCAGAGTCAAGCATTTATTAAATCAAGGTGCCTGTTTAAATAATTCAGAATATCTGCACATTTGGAAACAAAAGGTAACTTGCAGATGTAAGAAAAAAATTATTTGTGGTTGATATTGTATATACCATAAAACTATTTTGCATTATTGTATTAGCTGACACAGCATATCCTATAATGCGATTTATAATTTTTAGTTAAACGCAGACATTGTTTTCTACAGATTCTAAATGAGACAACTTGAGTGCTTATTTGTGAGAAGGGGTACAGGGCATGTTAGGAAATGATTCAAGAAATATGGGTCCTTCATGTGATGTTGAGTCTTGTGCATTTGAGCATTTCCAACAGTGTTAATGCAGAGCTGCAGTTTTCCAAGTTTTCAATGCATGCAGCTTTCATAAAAGATCACAACTAAAAGCAAAATTGTCACATATTGCACAGAAACACAGTCTCTTTTCCTTGTGTGGACCGCGATACTGAATTTGTAATATTCTGATTGAAGGCTCAGTTCAATATTCAGTTCAATGGACCTCCAGGGCAACTCTATGATGTTCTGTTGTAAAAATGTAACTTGTCTTGGAGCAATGCGCCTACTTTTATATTTAGATTAATGAACAATTTATTGGGCAAAAAAATGTTAACTCCTAGTAAGATTGTTTAAAGCAGTACAAACCTATTGTGATTCCATCTAACTGCTGTAAGGATGTTTTACACGTAAAAATATATATGAGAATTTTAACTAATAAATATAATTAGTCTGTATTCAGTGAATAGAAATGAATATCTAAACCTTTCTCGTCAACTTACTGGAAATAGTCAAGGACTCCCTGGGAATAGGAAATATAGACCCCAAACAAAGGACCAGGGTACAAAGAATGAAACTAGATTTCTCTATTCTACCTACTCTTGTGTTGTTATTATTTATAACAATATTCATATATATATAATACATATTAATTATCTCCACGTACTTAGTTTGAACTCAAATTCACTATCTTATATACATTTTCATATCCTTTAAACATCTTGGTTATTAGGTAGATTGATAATAGCTTGTATTTTTATTTATTTTAAAAAAGGAAAGCTGAAGTTCAAAAATGCTAAATAACCTATGTTAAGAAACATGGGTTTTAAACTTAAACCAACATTCCTTCTCCTGTAATGCCTCCCATGCTGACTTTCAAGCCTGTCCACAGCCCTGTCCACCCCCCCTCTCAGTGCCTCTGTGTCTGGTGATTGAGGGCCTTGAGAGCAGGAACCAGCATATTCTGTTTCTACAGGCCTGATGGGCTTTGGCCTTCAGGAGAGTTCCTGATAACATCACACCACATTCCCTTGTCTGTATTCCCTAAGGCAAAATGTTTGTACTCTATATTGTATTATGTAACAGCTTAACTGGGATCTGAGACAGTCCTCAAAAATGAAATACATTAATATTTTTGCAACATAATACATATAAACATTGCCATCTTGTCTGTCTTGGACTTTTATTCCTAAAACAATTAACAATGAATTGCCTGAATTACCTTGGGTGGGTTTTCTTTTCTCTTCCCAAGCATTTCTTTTCATTTTAAAATACATACTCATGAGTCCTACTCAAGCAGACTCCTAAGTTTGACTTCCAAATAAATGAATGTAAGAAAGAGAAAGTGATACAGAACTTCTACAGTGGTTTTCACTGTTGGGACTTATTAACCTTCATTTTGAATCTCTCTTCTGCCTTGATATGCCAGATTTTCTAATTAATCTTTTTATAGAAAAAATAAAGTAAAAACATATGATTTTGTAAAAACAATGACTGCTCATACCACTCATGTCATTATGCATTTCTTATATCAACGGCCTCTTAGATACTTATCTTCACTAGAGAGTTAGGTAAGAATCTTCAGGTACTCATTAGTGCTTACATCAAGGTGGCACAAAACTTGAAAGGCATTCAGTCAATTCTTATTGAATAAAATAAATGAATGAAAACAAAAACTACTGAAACATAAGGGACGTTACAACATACCAACACACCCTTTGCCACAGCATGCTTGGGGCGTCAGGTAGGATGGGTGCTGTTGTGACCAGACACTGCTGCCTGTTAATGGCTGTGTAAGAAAACTGTATTCAGTGGAATTTGTGCTAAGCAAAGAGAACCTACTGACATTTTCTGTAACTCAGTGTATGAGTTAGTTGTTGAAAGTTAAAATATTCTCCAAGATGCTTTTAAAGCCTGGGTTATTCTTTGTTGTTGGCTCAATACTCATGAACAAAGATATGGTATACTAAGAAAAAAAAAGCCTGCATGTACTTTAAGTTATTAGAAAATAAAATGAGCATTTTGTATAGAAGAAATACATTTTGCATTTTTTTAAATACTGATATCTGAGAAGAGGTTGCCCAAGGAGAGCACATGCTCAAGAGGCAAGAGAAAGGTTGGCTTTGTCTTCAAGTGAAGTTGAAGCCATGTTGTCCTTAGTGGCTTCCACTCCCAAACAACCTACATGGTTAGCAATACTTCTCTGCTGAATTTGAAAAAGGAGAAAAACATAATTGGCAAGAACGATTTGAACTGTACAATAATATTGATGATATATGGGCTCGATATTGTCCTATGTTTTCCTCTCGAATGAGGAAGCAAAGAACCTAATTGTCACATCTTTATTTTAGTCTTCTCCTCTGGAAATTTTAAATGTGGTTAACAGAAAGTTTAACAAAAGGTAGGGGAGATTTTTTTTTTCAACCAACCAGTATGGAATTGCTTTTTTTTTTCTATAAAATTACTGTATTCATATCATCTTGCAATTATTTGCATTTTTGTTGTTGAAGAGGAAATTGGGAAGTAGGTAAAGCATTTCTTTATCTTTCTCCTTACTTTTCTCTCCTCTCCTCTCATCTCTAGCTGGAATCTTCTCTGTTTGGGGTGTTGGTGTCTATATTGCTGAGTGTTCAGATAATAAATTTATCTTCATAAAGGGAAAGATTTTACGATGGTTGAAAGCCCTAGTGAACAGAGTAGCGCCTGTCTCCTTCCTGACTTCTTCTCTTGCATCACAGTGAACTATTCCACCACTTGCTCAATACAATTAAATAAGCTTTTTTTTTTTTTGTAATTAACTAAGCTTTTATCCTAATTTGGCCCTACATTCACCAAAAGAGTCACAGAAGCAACAATTTTAAGACATAATTCCTACCTCCCCAAACTTTGGCTCCAATGGAAGAGTTGGGCAAAACAATTATGAAGAAGATGAATGCCTCTACAAATTATTATAAAGTAAATAATGAAGTGATATAAAGTAGAATAGAAGAAAAAAATACAGATTTTGGCCTAAGGGAACTTAATTCAAGCTGTATATCTGTAAGTTGTTAGTTTTTCATTATAAAAATGGATAAAATTCATACAGTGCATTGGTTAATATCTTGACTGAGGAATCAGACCTCATCCAATGCTGTCTCTACCACTTATCCTCCCTGTGACCTTAGGTAAATTGCATAATTTCTCAAAGCATCACTTTCCCCTTTTGCAATAAAGGTCATGGTGAGTAGTATATAAGATAAATATTGAGCATGGAGGCTGGCACCATATTTTCTCTTTTTAAAATATAACTGTGGTCAAATCATAAATTTTGTTTCAAAATAGGAGTAACATTAACACCTTGTGAATATCAAAGAGTAGGAAGAAAGTTGAAGTTTATTGAAGACATTCACTTGTGAATATGTAGATACATGTGAATATGTAGATCTACATAAAAGTATAGAAAATGAGAATAAAATGGAAATATTTTTAGATATTTGGAATCAGCAGGGCATGGTGGCTCATGCCTGTAACCTCAATGGCTTGGGAAGCTGAGGCAGGAGAACTGCAGGTTCAAAGCCAGCCTTAGCAAGGTCCTAAGCAACTTTGAGACCCTGTGTCAAAATAAAAAATAAAAAGGGCTGGGGATGTGGCTCTGTGGTTAAGCGCCCCTAGGTTCAATCTCTAATACTAAAAATAAATAATCATAATAATAATAATAATAATAATAAAATATTGAGAATCAAAAGCTATCAAGAGAGGGATAACAATGAAATATAAACTGTTATGATTCCAATTTCATGAAAATCAAAACTGATGCTTAAAAAGGATAAAAACTTTGCTCGTTTACTGTCAGGTAGGGAGACACAGTATGGAAGTTGTCAATCTCTTCACCTTTGCACGAAATTGAGAAAACGCAAGGTGTGGCGGCAGGAAGGAAGCTGTGAACCCAGGCATTAAGTAACATCTCCATAACCTCAAAATCTGTGATTTTTTTTTTTTTCACTTAGCACATGGCCTCTCAGAAGGATTTATATTAGGAAACTTCATCCCCACTATAAAAACACAAGTTTTAATGAACAACCTGGGTTTCACAGGGAGGATGGTAAACCAGGGTTTAAACTCAGGTGGGCCTGACCTGGAAGCCCATGCTCAAGTCCCTGCTTCCCATAGCCTCACCCATTTTGTGACAAACCCCGTCACTGGCAATACTTACTCTTCTTGGCTTCCTCTAACTTGTCCTTGGCCCTTTTCTCTGCCTGAAGGAGCTGGTGGATTCCCTGGGACTGGCTGGTCATGGCAGCTTGTTCCACGTCAGGACGCTTCTGTGAAACCCAGGAAATGGCAGGTCCATTTATCTTTTGAGAAATCACCACATACCCTGGATTATTGTGTCAACAGCAAACACACAATTGTTTGCTCCAAACTGACCTCCTTGGGCGCCAAGGAGAGCCCAAGGTGGAATCCAGAAAAACAAGTTAAGTCAATATGAGGAAGTTGAGAAATCACTGTTTTTCTGACAGCTTCAGCTCTTCTCTGTGAAATAAGGCCCCTTTTCATGGGCTGTTGAGTCTACTTATAAAAAAAAAATTGAATAAGATGTCTTTTAGAATATTAGTTTCCCTAATCTTCCAAGAAATATTGACTTTTTTACTGAATTTATCTTTCAAGTTACAAGGTTTTTTTGTTGTTGTTCCTTATCCATGCAGTATTAGTTCCCAGACTTTATATATTTCTAGTAATTCAATTATCTGCTGAGGGAAAATTTTTTAACCTTCACCAGGAAGGAGGTTTTCTGATTTTGTGCATAGAAGATGGACTAGGTAGGAATCTCTTCTTTTCTTTTCCCAGGCCTTAGGTGATAGGAATGAAAAGATTTTGTTTGGGTATTGTGCTGCTCTCTCATCTTAGTACTGGGACTAAATAAATGATAAGGGAAATCATAACTGTAGATTTTGAGGTTAAATTAAAACAATTGAAACATGCATATTACATTACTTAATGCTTGTGTTGTGGTATTGTCCTAAGGTGGTACAGTAAAATCTACATACCTGATTTGATTCAATCCAGTAATAATTGGAAAAATGAAAATGTTGGTCACAATGAAGAATCATACAGTAATGGTTACATGAATCTAAACATCTTATTTGAAACTAAGAGCTTTTGGTGAAAGCTTTTTTTCCCTGAAGTGACTGGAGTTGCATTTATTAAAGCTTTTATAAACCACACCTCTATTACCACATCTATAAATTTCAGTTTCAATTATTTTAAATGTGTCCATGGATTTACAGATATTTGTAAAACAATCTGAGAATTAAATCTGAGTTCTTAATGGTTATTTTCCCCTAATCACTTTGAGTTGTCACATCCATACTGACATCCTTGCATTACCTTTGACAAATCTTTCCAAAAGGATTTTTTTTCTCAAAATAATCATTTTTCTTTCTTTTGGCACTCATGGCTAATTATTTTGTAAAAATACTTAATTTTAATTGCATAATTGCAATAACTAATGCAACTGGAACAAACACATTTATGAATAATCACTGCTTTTGGTAGAAATATATTTCTATTGAATTTCAGCCTTTCTTGGATATTGGCACTTTTAACTAACTGAATGATTGGAGATTATTAACTTTTCTATGAATTGGTAGATGGAGATTTTTACAAGAAACCTGCTTTAATCTTGTACCAACAGTATTTACTGAGTATTTCCTCATGTAAAAATTTTTCTAAGTCTCATACAGAATTTTAAAGGAAGGGTAATTCATATGAGGTACTGTTAGTAGAGAGAAATTATATAGGAAGGACTCTGTGAATGTGATTCTTCATAAGGTGCAGAAAATGCATGTGATCAATAAAAGGACAAATGAACTAAATAGAATTTCTCAAAAGAAGAAATGCAGATGGTCAACAAATATATGAAAAAAACAATCAACATCCTTAGCAATCAGGAAAGTGCAAATCAAAATTGCACTGACAATCCATCTGATTCCAGTTAAAATGGCAGTCTTCAAGGACACAAATAACAATAAATGCTGGTGGGGATGTGGAGAAAAAAGGTCTACTCATATATTTTTGGTGGGATTGCAGACTAGTACAATCACTCTTGAAAGCAGTATGGAGATCCTCAGAAAACTAGGAATGGAACCACTATATGACCCAGCTATCCCTCTCTTCATTATTCATCACAAAGAACTAAAGTCAAAATACTATAGCGATATGTGCATACCTACGTTTATAGCAGAGCAATTCATAGTAGCTAAGTTATGGAACCAGTCCAGGTGTTCATGAATAGATGAAGAAAATGTGGTATATATACCCAGTGGAATTTTCTTCAGCTGTAAAGATAAAATTCTGTCACTTGCAGGAAAATGAATGGAACTGGAGAACATCATGTTAAGTGAAAAAATGCCAGACCCTGAAAGTCAAGGATCATAAGTTCTCTCTTATATGTAAAAGCTAGAGAAGAAAAAAGAGAGAAAAAGGGACTTCATGGAAATAGGAAGGAGACAGGTAGAGTATGGATGGGGATTTAGGAAAACAGGAGGGAAAAGGGAAGAAATGGGTAATAAAATTGACAAAGTTAAGTTATGTTACATTAGTGAAAATAATACAGTGAATCTCACTATTTTGTGTCATTCTAAGGCACAAATGAAGGATTCATATGTCTTTCAAGCTAGAGGAAGCAGATATGATTCTGCTATAATTAAAAAAATTAACTTACCCAGTGGTGGGGTTGTAGCTCAGTGGCAGAGCACTTGCCTGGCACATGTGAGGCACTGAATTTGATCCTCAGTACCACATAAAAATAAATACAATAAAGGTACTGGGTACATCTAAAACTACTTACCTAGGTTAACACCCAGCAAAGGTTTTCCCTTGTCATTCATAAATTCCTTACTGGTCTAACCCTAATACTTTGCTCTGTGCTTCATTTTATTCATAAATATCTATATTTGCATTAATATATAAATGTGCATATATTTTAATCATCTAAGGGGACATTATACTTTCATATATTTACTTAGAATAGAAAAATATATTATGTAAAATATAAAAGATGCTTAATATCACTTCCTGCCATTGCCAGAGGAAAATACATCAGTGATTCACTTTGAAACTAATTAAATCATAAGCAAACTTGAATAATCAAAACTCAGCAACACCCTAATTCAATTTTGGCCTAATAAAGTCATCAAACTTAATCAGATTCTGTACTTAAGCTATGATGATAATAATGGTAACTTTTGATAAACCTAGATGTTCCATTGGTAAAAGGAATTTTTCTTAACATCTGTGATCTGTAATGAACCTATCAATGAGGAAAGATTTTAATTATGTCTTCTTTAAGGCCTCACACATAATTTTTAATTTTGTCACAAAAGTTTTCCTTCTCTTCACTTATTTAATGGGAGAGTCTTATTCTAGCATAGGAATATAGAGAACATGTTACCCAATCCCTCTGGACAAAAGATGCAAGGTTGAATTTCTGAAAAATGTCTCTAGGGAGAAGAAGTCTTCAGGCATAACTCAAAGTGGGGAATGAGGGTGGATTTCATCCTCTCCTGCCCCCAAAGGACTATCTCTCAGGGATAGAATAATCCACCAGAAGCAGAGAAAGATGGTGAGGAAATGTCACATCTCATCCTGAGCTCTGGGAGGAAAAACAAAAGTAACTATAATCCTATACTCTATGGGTTTGATATTATATTAGCAGGACATTCTGTGGAGATAAGATCATACCTAACCTAAGAGCATGATCTAAATGGCAAGACAAATAAGAAAGTCAAATTGAGGGGAGGTGGGTAGAAGCAAAACCATGGACGGGAAATCTGTGCTTTATTAATCATGCAATGGATTATTATTCATGCAAATGGGATACTTGCAATAACAGAGTTACTTTCTTTTTTAAATAGAAGCTAATTTCTATGTGACTTTTCATTTATTAAATAACATATTTTATGGATAATAATACTTTAAAAATAGTATCTACTTATAACCTAGGTTTTGAGTGTGTTCTTCAAAATGTTTAGTATTATTGAGGAACTGATGAAAAAGTATTTTTTCTTTTTTTTTTTTTGGTACTGAGGATTGAACTCATGGGTACTCAACCACTGAGCCACATCCCCAGCTCTATTTTGTATTTTATTTAGAGACAGGGTCTCACTGAGTTGTTTTCTGCCTCAATGTTGCTGAGGCTGGCTTTGAACTCTTGATCCTCCTGTCTCAGCCTCCTGAGCCACTGGGATTATAGGTGTGCAGCACCATATTTGACCAAGGGAAAAAATTTCTTTTTCTATTCACTAATAAAATAAATATCAACTATGTACCAGAAACTGGATAAATACTTTGCAATTTATTTATTTACTTATATATTTATCTTGCAGTACTGTGCATTGAACCTGGGGAATCATACACTGAGTTACATTGCCAGCCCTTTAAAATTTTTATCTTTTGGGATAGGCTGGTCTTGAACTTGCAATCCTGCCTCAACTTCCCATGTGCACCACTATGCCTGGCCAATAGTTTGCAATTTATAATGTGTATTTCCATATTTTACTCGTTTTAATCTTATAAATCATATCACATATCTCACATGATGCTCTGGACAAAGGCTTATTATCATATGTCATAATAATTTTATCAGCAATTCCTAAAACTCCTATAAAATAGTGAAGATTAGTGTTCAGGAAAACATAGCTCAGAAGATCTGAGTGACAGGCTCAAGGTCAAGTGGCTTCTAAATGGAAGAATGGAGCTGATCTCACAGTCACTGATCATTTTGCAACACACTGCTTGCTCTCTTCCCAGGAAGAATTTCCTTCCATATTTCTTTTTTTTTCCTGATGAAAAATATAAAAAGAACTCAAAGATTACCAATTGGCATTTCACTCCATGTGGATGAATTGTAATTCTACAGGTTTGTATCAGTCAGCTTCTTATCTCCCTGACAAATACCTGAGATAATCAACTTATGAAGATAAAAGGTTTATTTTTTAACTCACAAATATTTATTTTCTAGAGGTTTCAATCCATGATCAGTTGGTTCTATTGCTTTGGACCTTTTGTGGTACATCATGGTAGGACTATATGATAGATCAAACGGCTCTCCTGGTGGCCAAGAAGCGAGTGCAGGGGAGAAAGAGACCAGAATCCCACAGTTCTCTTGGAGGGTACTATACCCACAACTACCTCAGACCTTCCCTTGGGTCCCATCTCTTAAAGTTTCCAACACCTTTCAATAGAAGAGCTGGAAATCAAAACTTTAACACATGGATCTTTGGGAGAGCCAAACTATATCAGTAATTTCCAAATCCAAATTATAGCAGTAATTAAATAATTGATAATGAAAATAACAAAACAAAATTGTATTTAGCTTAAACTTAGTCTCTTGAACTACTAACAATTCCTCCTCAAGAAGGATAGTTTTTAGCACCTATAATTTTTCCTATTCTGTTTATTCAGTTAAGACTAGATCTTAACTATTTATTGTGTTTATTTCATCTTTTTCTATTACATCTAGAAATTTAAATAAGATTTTTTAAGTGGGGAGGTATGTTATTTTTCATTTCTATGGTAATAGAGTGTTAATATTGATGATTTCTATGGTCAGTATATAAGAAATACAAGTTACTGATACTATTACTTGTTTATTATGTTATACATAATGGAACACAGTCACATCAATGTTTATAGCAGCACAATTCACAATAGCTAAACTATGGAACAAAACTAGGTGCCCTTCAACAGATGAATGGATAAAGAAAATGTGGTATATATACACAATGGAATATTACTCAACCTTAAATAAAAATGAAATTATGGTTTTCATTGCTAAATGGATGGAACTGGAGAATATTATGCTAAGAGAAATAAACCAATCCTGAAGAACCAAAGTCCAAATGTTTGGTCTGATATGTGGATGCTAATTCACAATAAGAGGTGGGACTAGGGAAGATTAGAGGTACTTTGGATTAGACAGAGAAGAGTGAAGGGAGGGGAGGGGGTATAAGGGTAGGAATGATGGTAGAATGAATAGGACATTATCACCTATATGATTATAGGACTGGTGTCACTCTACATTATGTACAACTGGAAGAATGAGAAGTTATACTTCATTTATGGATGCTGTGTCAAAATGTGTTCTACTGTCATGTATAACTAATTAGAACAAATTTTAAAAATTATAAAAAAATCCATTTCCACTGGGGAATGATATTGGTCAAATTTTATTGTGATATTGTGTGCTTGTATAAATAACTTACAAAGAATCCCACCATTGTAACTGTTATAATGCACCAATAAAAATATGGAAAAAATAAAAATAAAATAAAATTTTAAAACAACTCAGAAAAAAACATGTTTATTATATGATATTATTTTATTACTTGTTATTTTAAATGATAAGCTGAGTGTTTAGTTGTACATTTTAAAATAAAATCCCACGGATTTCCATCTCAGCTGAGATAGAAAATGGGTCATTCTTTACAGTAACTTTGCATAAAAGGAAGTGTAAGAATTAGTAGAGTTTAAATTTAGATCCCTGATCTTTGATTTCCTTTTCTAAATTCTTCCATATTTCATTTTATTGGTACAAAATCCAAAAAAAAGTTTCTTAAAATGATAAAAATCTTTTAAAACAAAACCTGTGCTTTGGAAAATTTCCAATGTTGAATATTAAAGTATTATAGTAAAATACTCTTTTTGTTGCTTATCCTTAACTTGAAAACTCAGTCTTGAAATGTCTTGAATAACTGTAATAATATATTTAGCAAGCATTCATTATACATGTATTTTTTCTTTGGTTTTGTTCTTGAAGTTTCATTTCTCTTCAGACTTCCTCTAATTATTTATTCTGTCATTACCCGTACATGTTTCAGCTCATCATGTGATTCTTCCTCCCTTTTCTTATGTTGGTTTAGCCCTCGAATCTGAAGAACAGTGAAAAGTAGATTAATTCCTGTTTTCCTAAAGGCCCAGACCTTCTAGGTATCTCCAAATTGTAAATTTCAAATAACAACAACAACAACAACAGCAAACAAAACAAAACCCTGAGACTTGTTCTGGGTGTTTCCACAGAGCATAGTATCCTTTCTTGCTTTACTTGTTCACCATAGCTGAGTTAATTATATATATTTTTGAAGTCCTACATTGATAATTTTCTATTTTCTTATCTCTGTAACTAGGTAAGAGAATGGCTGCTTATCCCTGCATGGCTTCCTCTGATTTTCTTCTCCAAATTGCTGATTGTCCCTTCAATACCAGAAATGTTTCTCTATGCCCTTACTCAAACTCTTCCCTCTGCCTAGAATAACTTCCTAGCTCTCATTTGCCTCAAAATCAATCATTCGAAGTCCATTTTCAATGGATAGAGCTTTTCAAATCCTCTCAGTCCTAATCACCCTCTTCTTTATCTTTTACATCTTATAGCACTTGTGCACACTTGCATAGAAGGTATTTCTCAAGCTTGGCTTGCCCCTTTTTACTCATAAACTATGAACTCTGTGAGCATCAAGCTGTGCTTTATTTGTAGCTGTCTCTGGAACACTGCCTTGCACATAGCAGGCAGAACATCATTTTCTAAAATTACATTGATTCTTTCAGATGAAGGACTACCATGAACTCCATTTTCTTTGAGCAACTTAAATGGGGTTTCTGCTATATCTTAAACTGTGATTTTGGAACACTCGATGCTTCTTATATCAAAAGAACAAGCATGTGTTTAGTAATTCTTCTGGCAAAAAGATAATGAAGGTGACAAATATTTTAGTTAAATGTGGTAGATATTTAGAGCTGAAAGAAAGTATCCTTAACCATAGTGAAGCTATGAAAATTGTTTCCTAAATAGATCTGAGCACTGTTAATTCTAAGGACTGGATTATATAGAACAAATTCATTTCCTTCCTTCCTTCCTTCCTTTCTTCCTTCCTTCCCTCCTTCTTTCTGTATTTCTTGATTCTTTCACTTTTTTCCTCACTACCTGCTAATATGACACTCATTCATGTATTCAACAAAAAGTTGTAAGTACTTATGGTCTGCTAGATTTCCTAATGATAATCTGATCGTCTTGTTCTTTCCTTCAACTTGAAGATTTATAGAAATAAATTGTAATAGAAGATAGGCTGTAGGGATTTACAGGAGTAATTTCAAATGAAGTAGAAACATTGAGCTCTAAAAATGATAGAGGGATTCCCCTTTAACTGCAATATTTCCTCATTATTTCCATAAAGTGACAAAATCGTTGCTTTAGGTCATAGTTTCACATCTCCTTTGTAATAATCAATGGCTTCCCCATCTCTGATGAAGCTTGACACTACTTTTTGGGATATGGACTCTGTGAAAAATACGGATAGTTCTAGCTTAAGAAGTTTCAAAAATTTTTAAATAAATTCCTATAATCCTTCCAAATCTATGTTCTGTTACATATTGGTACAAAAATTTCCACTAAGTTATCTGGTGTTTATTCAAAAGGATGTAAGATATAATCAATGGAATACTATTTTGAAAGGTAGCTGATTGCATTTATGAAATGTAATCTGCTCTCAGTTGAAGCACTTGAAAGTCTTCTTTCACATGCCTCTCAGGATACCAAAGTTCTTGACTTTTCTTTTTAGTTCTCTGGTTGTTCTCTTTTGGTCCATTTTTCTGGCTCCTTCTCATTTTCTTTCTTCTCGCCCCACATAAATTTTGGAATTTTCCAGGGCTCAGTCTCTGGACCACTCCTGTTTACTATCTATATTCACTCCTGGGTGATCTCAGACTGTCATGTGGGCTCCGTTGTTGTATATGTGTGGTGATCACCCACAAATTAAATGTCCACATCACACCTCTTCCCTGAATGTTGGGCTCATGTCCACTTGGATTTTTTAAAGATACCTCAAATTTTATGTGACCTAGTGTGGATTTCCTGAACCTCAACTAGACTATTTCTCTCACATTTACCCCATTTTAGAAACTGATAGCTTTTCATTTCATACATGAAATGTATTAAGTCATTCTTTCTGTGATTTCCTACATCCAATCTCCAGAAAATCCTGTTGACTGTCTTTTCAACACAAATTCAGTCTGACTTCTCACA
Source organism: Urocitellus parryii (assembly GCF_045843805.1). Taxonomy (NCBI): domain Eukaryota; kingdom Metazoa; phylum Chordata; class Mammalia; order Rodentia; family Sciuridae; genus Urocitellus; species Urocitellus parryii. The sequence continues at coordinate 118,885,836 of NC_135539.1, read as the reverse complement.
ACTGCTTGCTACCACCCTGGTCAAAGCTACAATCCTCTCTGAGTAGATGATTTGCCACCCTCTTCTAACTACTCTTTGATTTCAGTTCTTGTTCCACTTGAATCTGTTTTCAAATGGCAACAAGAATAATCCTGTTAAAACATCAGAATAATGACATTCCTGTTCAAGGCCATATAATGACATAAACTGCAAGGTCATTAGCTACTTGTATTCCACTCACCTTTGCTCCCCAAAATCTGAACTTCTGGCAATACAGCCCTGCTCTCGTGGTAGGTCGAGTGGCTCCGTAGTAGGACTCAAAGACCAAAAGATTGAGGTCAAAACCCTGTCACATGGTAAACACTGCCATATCTGTGCAATGTTGTAAATAAGCCAGTACCTATGTGCTAAGTACTGTGTTGCTCAGCTCTGTGTCACTGTGACCAAAATACCCAACAAGAACAACTTAGAGGATGGAAAGTTTATTTTAGTTCATGGTTTTGGAAGTATAATCTATGGTTGACAGAGGCCAATGCTCTGAGCCCAAGGTGAAACAGAACATCATGGCAGAAGGGAACAATGGAGGGAAGCTGGTCACATCATGACAGCAGGAAGTGGGGATGGGAGCATGGGGCAGATGCATCCTTCCAGGGCATGCCCCAGTGACTCACTGCCCCCCACCATTCCCTACCTGCCTTAGTTACCATCCAGTCCGTTCATTCAAATGAGGGTGGACTGATTAGGTTACAGCTCTCACAAGTACAGTATGTAGATTAATTAACTCAAGTATGCGAAATGCCTGTCATGTAATAAATGCTCAATAAATATTCACTATTATTATTAGACATTGGATAAAGCAGAGACAATACCAAAACTAATAAGTAACCTTCATGTCTTTACATATCATTAATTATTACAGTGATATGTAATGGACAGTGTAATTGGACAACAGTGATGTTGTCCATTACACATCTGAACTATATGTTTGTTTTTTTCCCTTTTGAGTGAATATCATATAGTCTAAAATCATCCATTGATGTTACATTCTGTAAAGCAGGAGACAGTTCTTATTAGGTCAGCAAAGATTGTTCCCTTTATACACCCTATTTGTTGATATTGATCGTGTAACTTCCTGATCAGTTCTGGGTAGAAGCCTGTGAGGAAGCACCAGCAAACTCCTTAACCTCTTTCCTAATTAATGTCAATACAATTACAGACCCAGTTGCCCAGTTCTCTAAAACTTGGGCTCTCAAGCTGCCAAGCCCTGTGATCTCTTTAAAAAGCAAATAAATAGAAATACCACATGGACCATGTAACCTATCTGGAACCACTAAATATAGGAGAGACTTTGACTTGAAGATTTTGCTCAGGTGGTCATTATTGTGTCATATCATGGTGAAATGAACCACACACATTGGATTCACATTGGGCTCAGGTTTTGACTCTACCATAGCCAGGTAGCCTCAAAAGTGTTGCTTATATTGGCTAAACTTCTGTTTCTTCACAGGCAATGTTTAGAGTTAACTTTTTCACTTGTTAAGTATCAGAGATAATAAATAAAAGATGCATATTATAATGACAGGCACATAGAAAATTCATACAAGTGGGGCTGGGGTTGTGGCTTAGCGGTACAGCATTTCCTGGCATGTGTGAGGCACTGGGTTTGATTCTCAGCACCGCATATAAATAAGTGAATAAAATAAAGGTCATCAGCATCTAAAAAAAATTATTTTTAAAAAAGAAAATTCCAACAAGTGGTAGTTATTTATGTGAGTTGTTGGAGTGGCAGAGTGGAAGAATCAACAATGGCAGCAGTAGGAGTTCTTATTGTCTTGTGATTGACTTACAGCCTATGCAGCTATTGTGGGTTCTGCAGTCTACAGCTTGCCTAGGCACGAAGGGAAAACACTTGAGGCCCAGTGAAATTGGGTTGTCTGGAATTTGTTTATTTAAAAAAAAAACACACAAAAATCTCTGTATGATAAGTCTATGAATTCTGAAGAAATCACCTACAGGAAAAAGCATTCTGGGTGTTCTACCTTTTCTGGTTTTCAGATGATTTTCAGTGCCTGTTAGTGAATGGAGTGGGTTAGATAATTGGAAACGATTCCTGCTGCCTGGAAGGTTTACTTCCTTATGATTTTCTGTTAATCCATAACCATAACTTATGCCATTAGATCTGCTTGTTATTTTGAAGATTAAACAAGAAAATGGAGTAGCGAATCACCCAAGGTTAGATTGAGACATCATCCTTGATATTTTAGATATAGCATTATATCATTGAGGGAAAATAAATGTCTGAGAAAATGCATTTTTTTATTTGACATATTTTAGATCAACCTAGAAGTTATAGGTTCCTGAAAATCAATATATTCTCTATAATATTTTTTATGATACAGTTAGTTTAACTGAATGTCCACGAATTTTACAGTGTCACTGGCAAATGTAGGGGTGGATGTTGCAACAAAGGGCACATACTCCTGTGATATTAAGAATAATAGATCCTTCGGTTCATAAGAGTGATGATTGGGTGTTCACACTCTTGTGTGAGATGTGCCTCCCTCTAAACCTTGTTATGACATCGGCACATTACCCATCTGACATGAAAAAAATGAATAATAAATAGCAATTGGTCCAATAATAACATATTAATACAGCATTTGACATTTTGCAAAGAAATGTGGTCTGTGCTATCCATGTGACTATCACAAAATGCTGTCAAGTAGGTAGAACAAGCAAAACTTTGCCAGCTTTATGATGAAGAAAGTCAGGAAATAGGTAATTTTCCAGAGTCACCTAAAGGTTAAGCTAGGATCAGAATCCTTAATGTTCTTTCCACTCTCATTCTTAATGTTCTTTCTACTATGCTGTATTCTTAAGAGGTTCAAGGAATAAAACATTTCATGGATTTGCATTGAAGATTGGGTATCTGCAGTGACTTTGGACTTTGCACATATACAGGGGTGGTTGGAGGCATGAAGTGACATCTGAAAGTTGCTATAGATATCTGTCATGTTAGCAACTGGAGTTACATTCTCCCTACCTGTTGCCACTCCTTTAAATGAAGAAGGCAGCCGGTGAGCTTGATATGGAATCTGGAAATGCACAGTCCAGAGGTGGTTTCTGGGTGTTAAAGGGAGGGGGGTGTCCTAGTACCAAAACTATTGGTAAGGCATTAAGTGGCAGTGCCTGGTGGCACCATGCTTTTCGCTGGGGTAAAATTTGTTCCTGGGTGACTTAGGCTATCACAAGATTAGGTAGGAGAGGGTGTTTCCCAGCTTGTCTTTATAGAGAACCGAGACTGCTTTACATGCCATTGGCCCATAACCTCCCATAACCTCCCTCTCTAGAAACTCTTGGTAAGGGGCAAGGAGGAGGCTGTGTTCCTCTTTTTTTCCACTTCCCCCAGAGGCTACTCTTTATGAACCGTTTTATCTTTAAGGACAGTTTAAATGCTCCCTTAAACCTAGTTCCCCTTTTATGAATATATGAGAGAGGGAAAGAGTGTACACCCAGTTAGCTAACCTTTGATGACTCTAGAGAGTATTCAGGACACCTCAACAAAAGGAGCTGAGTACGGCTTTTCCCCTGGGATCGGTCCTGTCTACATACACAGTTCCTGTGTTCTAAGTAATCATCTCTCTTTGGCCAAAGAATACCTGACCACAGTGGATGCAAGACTGCATACCAGGAGAGTTTTCAGAGGTATTAGGGAGCCTGCATGAGCCACTTGAAGTTACAGAAGGTCTTTGTTTTGGGAACTCACACAAAGAAGTTGCTATAGGTTGGACCTTAAATGTCCCCCAGCAGCCCATATGCTAAAAGGCTTGTTCACCAGCCTGTGGAGCTAATGGTGCTGGTGGAACCTTGAAGAAATGGGGCCCAGTTGGAGAATGTGAAACCATTGGGAGCATGCCCTCCAAGAGGATGCTGGTTCCCCAGTTGCTCCTGTCTCTCTCTTTGTTCCCTGGCCTCCATGAGGTGAAGGGTTTTCTTGTGGTGTGTGTTACCTGCTATGATGTTCTGCTATTCCGTGGGGGCAACAGGGCCGACAGACAAAGACTTAAGCTTCTGAAATGTGAGCCCAAACTAATTGTTCCTCCTTGTTCAAACCCAGGGCTGCAAAAGCCTGAGTGTATTTTTTTACCCATCTCAGAAAAAAAGAACCTGGAGGATTCAATGGAGAGGGCTTGGGCCTTCTTTCCTCGGTCAGGACCATATGGAGGGCCAGGCTGTATCTACAAGCAGGGGAAATTTACACAGACAGGTTGAGTGCATACGGTGCAGATGGATTTCTTCAGATGTTTTATGAGTATGCATTTCTTTACCTCACAACCAAGGTGGTCCTGCTTTGATCTTCACCTCAATATTGGAGATGAGGCAAGTGGCCAGGTTCCTTCTTCCTTACCTATGATAACACATTCTTTGAAATTTTTTCTTACCTCACTGCCAGGAATATAAAGCCTTCCTAGGTATTCACTGGTATTAAACCCCAACAGTCCTTTTAAGTTGTTTATCTCAGGTTATGTTATCACAGCAATGGAAAGTTAACACAGATGGGTTAGTGGAAGTATAATCTGGAGAAGGGGAAACTTCACACCCACGTGGAAGAAATTGGGTTGTAGTGGGGGAAGGAGAAAGGGAGCCCAGCTCAGAGTGGAATGGAGCTCATAGTGCAATGCAAGTAGCTAGTGTGAGGCTGGGCTCCTCCACATGAGCCAGCTTCCAGGTCTGGTCAAAGATAGGCAATATTTAATTCTCAGCTTGTGCTTCTGACCAACTTCTGAAATCAGTGTAAGCATAAAATACTTGTGTTATTATGTAGACTTGATGTATATTTATGTAATCTTAATCTGCCAATCTGATGAGCAAGACTCACCATCTCAAGCTTGAGATTGATTACTATCAGGCATCAAAACCAAAACCAAGCAGGGCTAGGGATGTGGCTCAAGCGGTATCGCGCCCGTCTGGCATGCGCGCGGCGGCCTGGGTTCGATCCTCAGCACCACATACAAACAAAGATGTTGTGTCCGCCGATAACTAAAAAATAAAATATTAAAAAATCTCTCTCTCTCTCTCTCTCTCTCTCTCTCTCCTCACTCTCTCTTTAAAAAAAATTAAAAAAAAAACCAAAACCAAACAAAGCAAAGGAAAATAGAACATCAAGCCCAGACCCCAAAGCTGCATCATATAATTTGTAGCTCCTGGCCATGCCAGCAAATTGAGCTCCTGAGACATGACTGGCCAGTGCAAAATGAAGTGTTCTATAAATGTGAAAACACACTGAAATGTGAAAACAGAGCATGCATAAATGAATATAAAGGACCTTTTGAAATTAATTACTTGATAAAATAATAGTGTTTGGATGCATTACATTAAATAAAATGAATAGAAATTAATTTGATCTATCTATTTTCCCTCTTTTTTTTTTTTTTTTTTTTGATACTGGGGATTGAACTCAGGGGCAGGGGCACTCAGCTCCTGAGCTACATCTCAGCCCTATTTTGTATTTTATTTAGAGACAGAGTCCCACTGAGTTGCTTAGCACCTCACTTGCTGAGACTGGCTTTGAACTTGCAATCCTTTCCCTCAAGCCTTCTGAGCCGCTGGGATTACAGGCATGCGCCACCAGGCCCAGCTATCTCTCTCTCTCTCTCTTTTTAATGTGACCATTAAAGAGTTTAAAACCATGTATGTGGCTTGTATTTGAACTGGAGAGTATTACTCTTGAGCATAATTCTGCTACTTATTTACCATGTGTCCTTTGAGAAGTTACTTCCATTTTCTATGATTCCTCAAATGCTATGCTAATTGAAGTGTGAGGATAAAATGATTCAATATATTCAAAGCACTTAGAAAAATATCTAGGATATAGAAAACTTAAGCTATCATCATCTATCCATCATCTATACACCTAGCAGTTGTAACAATACATGTCTATGATGGTAGCACCAAAGTGACATTCAAAAGCATTGACTACTACCAAATGTTTTCATAAGAGTTTCTTCCTTTTCTTTCTTTTCTCATTTTAGCAAAAATATTTCAGCAAATTACAATTACTATCACCAGTGGACCCTAAGAAAAGAGTTGGGTAGGGATGTTTCTGTGTTTTAAGCAAATTCTTATAGCTACACAAATTTTCCCATGTATTTTGCTGACAGTTGGAATGATAAATTAATCATTTTTCAAAAGAGTTTCACAATTTCTTAAAAATGTGAACTCCCATGAAGGAATTTATTTTATGCCTGCCATGGCAGGAAAAGCACAATGCAGCAGCCAGCAGGGAGGGCATGTATTTTGGTTACAAACAGACAAATGTTGCTGGTTGTTTTCTGTAAATAGGAAGAAAATACACTGGAATTAGCATTTGCATTTGCTAGTTTCTAAACTACTTTTAATTTTCTTAGAAGTGAACCTATAATGTGGATTATACAAAGATAGGAAAATTAAAAACCTGGGGTCGAATTAGATGACATTAATTAGAAAGAGAGAAGTAAATTTAAAAATTGCACTTGATACAACTTAACAGACTTATTGTGGCCTCAAGAATTTTACATGTGCATCAAGAATTGCTTGTACAAATATAAATACATCCCACATAAATCTGGTACATAAACAGGAGTAGAATAATAGGAAAGCTCCTCCTTTATATGTTATGAATCATTATTCCAATGCATTTTAGAAAACTGCTTTTAATTTTTGGCTCCATAAATTAAAGGGAATGTGATGGGTAGCAAAAATTGATCAGTAAAAATGATTACAATGTTGGAAAATGAAATATCTGAGAACAGGGGGTTTTATTTTTTATTTGTTCCAATTAGTTGTTCATGATAATAGAATACATTTTGACACATCATGAAGTTACTACTTCTCATTCTTCTAGTTGTATATTCTTCTAGTTATACAGGTTGTGTAATCATATATGCACATAGGCTAATAATGTCTAATTTTACTATCATTCCTACTCCCATATCTCCTCCCCTCCCTTCACTCCCCTCTGTCTAATCCAAAGTACCTCTATTCTTCCCTAGCCCCCCACTTATTGTGAATTAGCATCCACATATCAGAGAAAACATTTGGGCTTTGGTTATTTAAACACAGAGATTTAAAGGTGAAACAAAACCAGAAAGTTTTTAGCCTGGAATAGGATGAATGACAGTTTACAAAAATCAGAAATGACAAATGAGACTGAGATAATGAATGCAACACACAAATAAAGATATTATCATGTGATAATCTTGGTTGAATCTCTGCCTGAGAATCCTCCAGTGTCCTTTCAGCCTTGAATTGTCTTAATTCACATCATTTGTTTGACATGTGTGAAGGAGCTGGGATACAGATCTCCTCTCCACACAGCTCCACAATACCATATGCATCTTTCTAAAATGGTGCTCAACCTTCTATATAATAATTATCAATTTATATGCAGATCTTGTCCACTCTTTAAGGACAGGAATTCATGTCTTCATTGTATTCATCATCCCAGAAGTTGGAGTTTCCTTGGCATTCAGTAGTAGGCTCTTAATATGTATTTGGTATCTAAATTTGGAATAAACATAGGACAGTTTGATTTTATTGTCATCAGGGCTGAATATCAATTAGTTCCTTAATAGTCCTTGATTTTAAGACTAAGGATAAGAAAGGATAATCCCATGTAGTCATAGGAGTTTTAGACTCTATTTCTTGCTTGGGCAATTTGCATGACGTAACATCTCTGAGACTCATCTTCTTATCTATAAAATAGAGAGTATGATACCTAAATTCTAGGGTGGTTGTTAAATTTTTATATCAATGCAATGATGTGCAAAATGTAGCTCAGCTCTGAGCATCATAATGTAGGCCATAAGTACATTCATTTATTCATTCAGCAAGTATTTCTTACAACATGACAGGACAGGCGCTGTTCTAAGCATTAATAATATAACAATGAACAGGGTCATTAACATTATTAGAACATACAAGGTAGTCTTTAGGTAAAACTACCTGCATATGATTCTCTGTCCCACATAGCCAGGATAATTCCTGTGACTGCTATTCTGGATCAGAAAACACTCTAATGCAGAATATTGGGAATGCAGGTGATAATCCATCCATCTACCATCTGGAAGATTCGTGAAAAGAGTGTGGTCTCAAGACTGACTTGAGGAGTTGAGTCTGTGTTGTTGAGCAGTCCCCATTGGTCCTAAACTTCCACAGTTGAAAAGTACACCACCTGATTCCAGAGAGCTTCTACACTCTGTCCCAAATTCCTAGTTTTAGATTCATCTAGGGAACTACTCAAAAAAATTAACTTGGCCATTTCCATAATCTGCCATTGCTGTTTAGAATTTAGATGTTTGAAAGGAAGCTACCTATTTAACAAACAAAAACAGACAGACTATAGGCATATGCATTTTACAGGACTTTGCTACTTTGTAACTAGTGAGTCTATTGCCAGTATAGACCTTAATTTCTTTTTAAAGTGCTTTAACTGTCTCCACCAGGGTCAAGGAAACAAACATGGCACACCTTATCACTCAATCTGGAGAATTCAGTATGCCCAAGTTCAAAAAAAAAGACCCGAAAGAACCAAGGACTTCTTTAAATTAGCAAGTCAGAAAAGCAGCAGGCCCAATGGCAAGATGGTCACATTCTTTCTTTCTTTTTATAGTCCTCCTTGATTTTTTATTCATATGAATCTACCTAGAGGGCTATTTCTGAAAATATTTTATTCTGGCAGAGATTTTGCTTTCTTAATTTAGGGAAAAGAAGAGCTATAGAAAGAATGGTCACAGAGAAGACACAGATTAAAAAATATCATAAAAACACCATCAAAAGCAGATTCTTCATTTTAGCTCAACTAGAAAATGTTTAAGTTTCATAACTTTGAAAGATAGATGAAGTCTGAAATAAATGATAGAAGTAATATTATTTTATGAGGGGTATTTGTGTCTCTATAGATTAATGATTTCTTTGGAGGTGTAAGACAAGATTCCATGGACCCAGAAACCTCTGAACTTTAACAGGATAATTTTTTTTCCTTTCTTCCTTGAAATTCAATTATCTGCCCCCTCCTTTTGCCTGGACTTTCTTTTTCTATCTTTCTTTCATCTGAGGTTCAGTTCTAGGCTGCGAAGGATCCTAGTGGTCTTGGCTGAGCTGGGAGTGAAAGGGATCTTATTATTCTCCCTTATGGGTAGAAATCAGGTTGATTGGGGCTGGGGATGTGGCTCAGCGGTAGCGTGCTCGCCTGGCATGCGTGCGGCCCGGGTTCCATCCTCAGCACCACATACCAACAAAGATGTTGTGTCCGCCAAGAACTGAAAAATAAATACTAAAAAAACTCTCTCTCTCTCTCTCTCTCTCTCTCTCTCTCTCTCTCTCTCTCTCTCTCTCTCTTTAAAAAAAAAAAATCAGGTTGATTTTAGGGCCAATTAGATGTTTGGCCTTCAACTGGGCCTTCCTTCATCCCCAAGGAATGCTAGGTAAGTGGAGTGTTTAACCACACCTAAATTCTCTTTATCTGAAAAATTGGGGAGGACTGTGTATCTCTCTCAGTGTTTAGTCTCGGTCTTGTTCTGTTGAACTTAGGTTGCAAACCTGTTAAAACTATGGCTGACCTCTAAAAGATGAAAAGATAGTCACTCTGAAATGGAAGGCCCAGAGGGAAGGAAGTAAACTATCACCCATTATTGCAAGTCACTGTGCTGGGAACTGAGTACACATTACATTGTTTACCCTTCAAGAGTGTTGAGTAATTATAATTCCACTTTTAGTTAATGAAATTAGTGTTCAAATTAATTCAACTTTTAAAGATCAGAGAGCCTTTTAAAAAGCAGTACTGAAGAAATTCTATCACAGGTTTATGTGATCCAGGGTCAAAATCATCCCTGTTTATTCTGACACCTTCCCAGCTAACAGAAGTTTCTATGCTGCTGTAAGATCTCAAACACTTTTGAACCCATGTGGGCTGCATTTGCCACCTATAATGATGCAAGACATGACAAAAATAAAAGCTCAATAGTTTAGCAAAGCAAATCCAAAATCTGAGCAGAGAACATTTGTGTACCCTAGGGGATCCCATCTAGTTGAGTGTAAGGTGTCCCCTACCTAACCTGAAACTGAAACTGGGAATCTACAACTTAAACAAACATATTGTCTCTTCCAGGGACAATATGGGACGAAGGGGAAAAATTTTGCTTTTAGATGTGACAGAATAAATCATCCAAAAGGCGCAAGACTCACAAAGCTAGGAGCAGAGGCAGGAAGGAAGATTAAAAAAAAAAAAAACAATAGTTCCATACAAAAGATTGAGCGATCTATATATATTGTACCTATTAATATTTCTTTGAACTGAATCAAAAATAAATGTTTCGAATTAGCCAGTCTCATATGTTGTACTGTGGTAGATACGAAGTAGAAATCACAGATTATAGGAATTGCTAGAGGAGCCTAAGAGAGAAAGCCTATGGAATTTAGGAGAAAGATCTTTGAGAGAAACTTTCAATTGCTGGGCTAGTGGCATTGATAAGTTATTGAGAAACATCACTGAAATTTGGCCAAGGTTATCTTCTGTCACCCTTTTGCCAAATCCTATCTCCAGGACTGGGCTGGGAATACACTTACCTCTATTAAGTGTTTTATTGGAAATGAAGGTGGGACTAGAAAATGAAGGCAGAAGGAAGAAACTGCATTTATTCAACAGGGAAATTCACTGGTTTGCATTAGCCTTCCCAGTACAGTAGCCTTACCATGTGACAACAAAAGGTACAGGCAAAACTATTCACAGTCAAGCAAACATATTCAGAGATACACGGGGTGTGGTTGTCGTGTTAATGGTATTATAGGGCTTTCTGTCATCTTAAGAAAAAGGAAGTGCAGAAATGAGTGAGTGTGTGTTTGTGTGTGTGTGTGCGCTTGACTGCTGGCTTGTGAGTTTCTCACTGCCTGAGTTTCGATGTGTGTTTCTGGATACGGGGTGAGGGAGTGGAGGATGGGTGGAGAGTGGGATGGGAAGGAAGCACAGTCAATGTGTCCAGTCAGCCCACCTTGAAGTCCATTTGTGATGCTTCCGTGGTGCTGGGTTTCACTCTCCATTCCTTCAGGTCTGGGAATGATTGTCTTTAATTACCTGTTTGGTTTTCCTCCCATATTTCTGGGCTACCACATCTGTTTTTAATTTTCTCTCAATTACAAAAGCAATATATATTCAATGAAGAAAATTTGGAAAATATAGAAGACAGGGAAAATAAAATAAAACCGCCTCATAATTCTGTCACCCTGCAATAACCACTGTGGATATTTTGTTGCGTATCCTTCCAAGTATTTAGTTTAACAAAATTGGAATGATACTCTGCATATGGCTTTATAATATGCTTTCCTCCCTCAGACTTTTGTCTGTTTTTGTGTGCCAAACCCACATCTGTTCCTCATCCTTTAGCGTCTCACTTAGGCTGTTCCCCATCTTCCTTCTGTCCTGCCATCCATTGACATGATGCGTATTCTCTGTTGGTGCCTTCCGCCATGTTTTTCCTTTGAGTACTCCATCTATTTTCATAAATTCACCTCTTTGCTTATATATTCAAATCCCTTTTTGTGATCACATAGCAAAAATCAAGACCTTAAAGCATCTAACAGCCTTTCTATTCTATTCATCCATGGAGAAAAACACGTAACTATGCTGACTCCTCAAAATGCTGTTCCCCAAATATGGTATCCCTCTTATACATAGAACGTGATGCTACTTCTTGGTCTCTTAGTGTTCCCTCCACCCTAAATAGTTTTTTTTTAGTTATCGTCTATGGGTTCTCCCTAAGCTTAGATATTTTCTCAAATATCTTCCCTAAACTCAGTGCAAATCTCCGTCATTGGCTTCAATGTGTTGTGTTGAACTGACTGAATCACTTCTCTCTTTTCTTTCAACCTGTATGTTCCTTGCAGAGAAGAATCAGAGCTAGTGGAGCCTTGACACAGAGTAATGTTCAATAAATGTAAATAAAAGAAGAGGTAAATGAAAAAATGTATACCTTCCCCTTCTTTTCCAGTTACTAAAGGTTTTTTTTAACCTACCTATATTACTATAATTGATCTTTTAAAAAAATCTCTGTGTGTTGGTTTGGTGACACTCTTTTGCTCGTTTGAAATATAAAGGTTTTGAACAGGATGACAAAGTTCACACTGCTAATAAAGGGCATAACCAGAAGCTTGGTGTTACTTTTGCTTTACATTTCTCACACATCCCCACCAAAGTAGCACTAAAAATGTAAGAAATTGTCTAAAATGGAGGGTATGGGATGCTGCAGTTGAATATATCCTGCTGAAGCATGGAATTTCTTGTAAATATCCCGAATTCTTTTATCTTAAAACTATCTCTAAATTTGTACAAATTCAGTGTATTTCTCTGTTACATATAATGTTTGCTAAAATATAATCATTTATTTACCAGATAATTTAATTCCAAGTGCTTGACTCACCCCCTCCCTTAAGTAAAATTGCCACTCCTAAAAATGCCTTGCCCCAAATTCATCATGTGTCTTTCCTAGCATGGCATGTAGTAATGTCTCCAGATGTCTGTATAAATCCAATTTGAAAAAAAATGTGCCATACCATACAGACTTTCCCAGTAGTGGGTTAAAGGCAGGACTTATTTACATTGCTATTTGCATATCAATGAGTGACGTGAGAAACAGCAATTCAATTACACAACATTTTTTTTCCCAATGAGCAATATTTCAGCTCCAAGACTTATCAGAAATGTATTATATCTAGACATGTTTTAAATACATTTTATAGCTCAGATGGAAAGAAATATCTCCTGACTCCCCTGGATGTATAATCATATTCCACTCTCCTCTCATCTGAACAACTAATGGACCTCCTGTGGATGACTATGAAATTTATTGCAAATATTTGTAAGATATAATGTTCCCCAGAGAGAAAAAAATTAATAAATGCTTATACATCTGGAATGAGAAAAAGTAACTAGAGAAGACAAAGTTTCATGTTACTTGATTCCTAGATACACCTGCTCAACCTTGCATAGGTCTGAGTCATAATAAAAGGATAAAAGTGCAATATGAGAACTATCAATGCATATTTTGATTGTACTACCAAGGGATTTTCATTTTATATAGCAGAATGAGACAGGAAATCTTCTATTATTTATGGCAAATTATTTATAGGGGATAGAATTCTCAAAAATCTGGATTTCTGCTTTATAAAATTATCTCCAAATGCAATGATCAGACTTAAATTCTGTACTTCCTATTGCTATTCATAATGGGATTCTTGATAAATATATCTTTTACCACTAAAAAATGTCTAAACAACCTACTTGGATTTGTTTGTGGAAAAAAATCATTGTAAAACAGCAAGAGCACTTTATTCTTGTGAGGAAATATAAAACAAGTGTGTGGTATAAAAGTGAGCTCTAAAAGCACAATTCAGAGACAACATACTTGAATTCCTTTTAATAGTCATTTTAGTTTTATTTATTTATTTTTTAGTTTCTTGGATTTTTGTTATTAAACACTGGATTCTCTTTAACTGGAGACATTGAACCCAGTGCAAAACTGCCAAGGTCTAGAGTTCCAATGACAATTTAAACCCATGAACCAAATGTTCAAAAATGAATACATTGTGCCTGGATCTGCACCTCTTTTAAGCTTATGATGCATACATGGGGCCTTTAAAGACTCCAAGAAGTGATTTTTGATCAGAATTGCCCTCAAGAACAAAACCATACTTTAAGAGTTCTGATCTTAGCGCCTCTTTGGTTATAGTGTGCTGTCAAAATACTGATGATGGCAAATACAAATACACAGACTCCAGAGAAGAAAAAGTGTATGTTCCCTTCCTGTAATATCAGCTCCCTCGCACCACCCTGCTATGGTGGCTGCATGCCAATTCCTGTGGCAAGATGTTTAAAAACAACTGTGTGGCTCCATATTGATTGGCAACATACAATTTGGCTCCATGAAGTCTGCAGAATGAATCAGGAACTAATGCTGTTACCTGCCCTAGTTCAATGTATCTTTGTTTGCTTACCACAGGAAAAACAATTTAATAAGAGGCAGTTTACAGTCTGATTATAGTGGGCTGTGGGGTTCAGTTCCCCATGCACTGGAAAAAATCAGCCAACAGATTTGGTAGTTTTATTTATTTTTTATAAAGTTAGCTTTTAATGGCCCACTTGCCAGTGAATCCAGAATTTCAAAGTCTGTGTCACTGACCTCTGATATAACTAGAAGTCCTAGATTTTACCAAGAATGTCTGGTTATGTCTTGAGGACAATACCAAATGCATTACAAATAAATTACAAAAATGTACTATATTAGCTATTTTGTCTATATAAAAATTTTTATGTTGATTTTTTTCAGTGAACCTATCAATTTAACACAAACCTGAAGTAAACATAGACAACCAACAACTGTGCAAATTCTATTGGAAAAAAAATTAATGTTAACTTGTAAGATCTACAAGAAAGAATATTACTTATTTAACTTACTTGAAAATCAGGTATTGAATTTATTTGGAATAAGTAGTTTTATTAAAGATTATTATGATAGGTCATGATAATTGAAAATATCAGTTTATAAATTATCTTTGGATATTAGGCTTCTTATATTGCTTTCACTTACCAGTGTTTAAAATTATATTCTATCAAACTTGGGGGCGGTGACTTTCTTTTTGTTAGTGATGATGCAGAAAGAGATTAGCTTTTACTTCTGGGGTCTTTGAAAAAATGAGTATCATTTTAAGCCATTTCATTTGTTTATTTTGAAATGTTTTTGTCCTCATCGAAAGAGACGATTCCCATTTCTGACTCAGTGAGAAGCCAATAATGGAATTTGTACTAGGGTTTAGGAACTTTTACTGCAGCATAATAAAAAATAAAATAGAAGTAAGACATAAAACATGGGGACATTTCTAAAACGTCCTTCTTCAGTCTCCAAGTGTTTCATTTCCCAGGCTCTGGTCCACCCTTCTTCCTGTGCCCCTTTAAATCACCTTGGGTTATTTGGATTTCTGCCATGTTCTCTTTCTTTCACACTAGCAGCATTTAGATATTAACACCAACTTCCAGTGCTACTTACTTTTTTTTTGGCTCTTAAATAATTTTTCACGTTTAAAAAAGACAAAGAGAGACAAAGAGTTGGAAGATACAATTATCTTCTTTTCTTCCCTCTCCCGTTTTCCCTCTACCCCCAGGAGAACATGAGTTCAGATACTTAAGAGTAATATGCATGGTTAACACAAATGTGATTCTGATTTTCCTGCACCGATTTGGAAAAATGACATAGCATCTTAGCACCTTTGTTTCATTTGGGATGCAAGGAGAAAAGCTTTTAATGTCTCACCCTGAAGTACAATGTTTCTTGTAGTTTTTTAAAATTAAATCAATGAAAATCTCTTTTAATTTAGTTTATTAAGAATAGTATTGCACAGATGTTGAATTTTTATCAAATGCTTTTTAATGTATCTATTGAAATTATCACATAATCTGTTTTTTTTTATTATATTAGAAGGTGAATTAATTTGGCCTTAAAGTGTATATTTATTTTTTAAATAAACATCTCTGGCAGTGACCTCTTTTTTAAAAAAAATTTCTGATGTTAGTTATTTTTACCTTTTAATAATTGTTATTTAACCCAGGTTTCATAAATCTTTTTGAATACATAACATTTGGGTTTCTTAATTTATTCTATAATATAATTGCTTTCTTTCCTTTCAGTTCACTTTTACTTTGTATTATTTCTTTTAGTCTGCTTTTTTAGGGTTTAATTTGTTTCTGTTTTTTTTTTCAAATGTCCTAAAAATGATTCTTAGATCAATGAAAATCTTTAATTAATATTCAGCCTTTATTCTTTTGTGATATATTCATGGATCCTATAGATTTTCCTCAAAGTATGGCTTTAGCTGATTCTCAATATTAAGATATGCATTTTTAATTCTCATTGACAGCATTGCCATTTCAAGTAATTATTTGACCCATGGGTTATATCTATTTTTAGACACATACAAATATGTATGTGTATAGATATGTGTAAACTGAATTTCTATCTGTATTTTATTTATTATTTTTGAACTTTAAATTTCTGAAAAAAAACATCTTTTAAAAATTTTAAATAATTGATCCAAATAATTGAAATTTAAAATATTTACTCCATCTGATTTAGCACTTTTTATTTATCATTTGTCTTTATTTCATTTTTCAGAATATTATTTTTGAGTTTAACATCCTAAAGATATTCTTAGACATATTACTTTTAAAGTTTTTAAGGCAATGAAAGAACTTACTGATTAAGTAAGGTAATAGGATCATACATAAACTAAGACTTCACTAACAAATTGACATACGTTATTAACCTACCTAGAATCCAATTTTTCTATTCTTTTACTTTCTCTTACCTTTCCAAATTGATTGAAGACCTCCTAATAAAAATAGCTAACATGACTTTGTGTTAGAAACTATGCTAAAGGCTTTATAGTCAAATTTCATTAGATTCCCAAAACAATCCTATGATGGAAGTATTATTATATTTCCTGGTTTAAAAATGAGGAAAATGTCATGCTCAAAGTAAGGAATCTGGTAAGTAACAGAACCAGTATTTGAATTTGGGCAGCCTTATTTCAGAACCTGATTCTAAGTATTCAATGCTAAGTTCAAATAACTGTAGCAATTATTCTCCTTGCTTTAGGGATTTCTCTTGGTTCTTTTCTTTTTCTTTTATCTAATTTTCCTGGTTTCCATTTCTTTGATTTTGACTTCAGCTTTAACTTTTTGCATAGGCTTTTTGACAGCTCTATTTTAACGACCCCTCAAGCTTTGATTTAGTACTAGCTTTTTATTTCTACTTAATGTTTGGCTCCCAGTACATTACTGTTCCTTAGGTTTTCTCTAGTCAATGCTCAGGGCTGAGTCTATTGCTTGATTAACAGGGGATGTTAAATGATAAGTAGTTCTCCCAGGACTCAGATAGAAACTTGAAACACATTCAATGCCTTCTCTAAACACCGTTTGTATTGATTTAGCCTTTTAATATTTCTTTCTTTCTTTTCTATCTTCCTCCTTTCTTTTTACTCTCTTCCACTTGACAGATATTTATAATTATTGAACGGGTTTGTTCTAAGCATAGGGCTATGGATATAAATAAAGTATGTTCATTGCCATGTAGACCTCATATTCCAACAGACTGGACAGGATTGTAGAAACCTTGATGATAATCAGTGTGACTGCATTACATAAAATATTTGAGATTCAGCATTGTAGTTTCATATAAGAGACAACCGTAGGAGCTGAAGCTTTAAACTAGTTTTTTTCAGAATGATGAAGAGAAGATGCCAAGGAGCTAAGTCTGAAATTAGAATGCCATATTACTGTTTTTATTTTAAAGTAAAATAAAATAAAAGCCTGAGAGAAAGAGCTCGGATGATTCTGGAAGAGGAGCTATGGTTTCGGAAAAAAAAAAAAATAGCAAAGAAAATAGTATGTTAAAATCTTTCACTGGGCTGTAGTCCCAAGGGCTCAGGAGGCTGAGACTGGAGGGTCACAAGTTCCAAGCTAGCTTTGGCAAATAAGTGAGGCGCTAAGCAACTTTGGCAATGCTTGTCTCAAAATAAATAAAGAAAGAAAGAAAGAAAAGAAAAATAAAAAGGGAAGGGAGGCTGGAGATATGGCTCACTCGATTCAATCCCAATTACTTCCCTCCCACTTCCCCCCACCCAAAAAAAAAAATCTTTCACTTGGGCCTCTACTTTCTTTATTTTCTCTTTCCTTTTCTTCTTCCTATTTCTCAAGGTGGTTTTGGTAACCACAAAGCTGGTGACAATTTATTAGTAACTCATTTATCAAGTACACCATACCATAGAAGTCCATGGTCAAGTCTGAAACCATAAGAAGCCACAACATCCCCAGCAAGATCTGTGAGCATTCAGGCCTAGAGCCCATAACATCTGCACAAAGTTTCTGACAGTGTAGAGCAACTCAGTGGGCCATTTTAAATGGTTCTCCTTCTCTTCTCTTTGTAGGGATTTCTCTTGTTAAACTACCAAAGCACTAATAAACTCAATTCCTCTAGTTAGGTTGAAAAAAAGTTCAGTGTGGGGGTTGTTTTTGTATGCATGCATCATTTCTATTGCATCTCTCTTCCATAGAAAAATGGTATCCAGCAATAAATTAGATTCCTGAAACATTTTCCGTTGTTACATTTAGTTTGTCTATAAATATGAGTAGGTCAAAGTATTGAGTTTTTTTTTTTTTTTATATTGTAAAGTTGTCTGTCTTTCCTAAATTAAAGAAATCTTTTCACATTTACTATTGAGACTGAACTGCCCTTTCTAAAAAGATCAAATTTGTATACATTACTAACTTTTATCTAACAGCACACAGCAATTTTAAGGAACCCCAAATTATCCATATTCCATTCTTTGCTACACTTAATATTTTCTGAATGTGTTGGTTAACTATTTCTGAACACAAAATAAAATTTTTTAAAAAATTGTATAGATTCACAAATACATTAACTTGAAAACTAGGCAAATTAATGAAAAAGAGAAAGAATGGTTCAGTCCAAAGTTACAATGAAAATTATAAATTAAAAACTATTTTAGGAGATCTTAGTATTCAGTATTAAACTTAGAGTTACAAGTGATTGTTGTGGTACTTAAGAAGAAATAGATCTAATGTATACTAGAAAAGATTAACTTAGATACCAACAGCACTACTGAACTACACATTAAAAGAAAGATAAGAATGATCTATTTTCTACCAATTTGACCTGTGTTTTCTAATTGAACTTTGTTTCCAAGAATAGAAGATTGCCTATTCCTCCAAAAGAAGAAGTAGTTTTATCTGGAATAATAGAATTTCTCAAAATAATAAACTCAGAATGGCTAAAAATAAAAACAACATATAGCTTACTTAAAATAAGTCTCCAGCCCCATTTAGTGTCCAATATATAATTGTGAAGACCATTAAGTACATACTTTAGAACACATTTATGAGTGGAAATTAAGCCTTCACCTCTGATTTCTCATTATTTACTTGTAAATTATATAATTTTTAATGTAAACAAATTAGTAAATTATTCCCAAGATTAAAAATAAAGGGTGATATAAATATTAAGCAAATATAATTCATAATACATTTTATTCATGAATGAATCAAAACATTTTAAGTTTTCTGAAATATTAATATATAAAGTATTAAAATAGTTTTAGTTTCAAAAATTAGATAAAATATTTTCTTATGCAAAATCTTAAGGAAATGCTTCATTATTCTTTTTAAAAAACTTTTTTTCAATTGTTGATGGACCTTTATTGTATTCATTTATCTGTATGTGGTGCTGAGATTCAAACCCAGTGTGTCACACATGCGAGGCAAGTGCTGTAGCACTGAGCCACAACCGAAGCCCTATTTATTTTATTTTTACGTGCTAAGGATCAAACCCAGTGCCTCACGCATGCTAGGTGAGTGCTCTACCTCTGAGCCCCAGCCCCAGCCCCTGCTTCATTCTTCTTAAAAAAATTTTATGCTAGAACCAATTCTATTTGTTTCTAGTGGTTTCCATAGCTGAAAAAATATATGGCACATTAATACATAGGTCCAAGAGAAGAAGTACATTATTAACCTTACTTACTAAATTATGTGTCCAAATTTTATCCACCCAATGAAGCAAGTTTTAAAAAAAAATTTCATTAAATTCTTGATATCCTTTGTGTCCCCCAACTGTTGTTGCTCAATAATTGAAAGATGATTAAATTCAACCTTGAACAAATTTCATGGAAAAATTTATGCTTAGAAATCATGTTTATAATGTTCTTTGTTGTTATTGCTGTTTTTAGGGATTTTTTTTTTTTTTTTTTTTTTGTGCTGGGGATTGTAAGCAGGCCTCGTGCACGGTAGACATAGTGTTCTACCACTAAGCTACATTCTAAGCCCTTTTTATTTTATTTTATTTTGAGACAGGGTCTTCCTAAGTTGCCCCAAATGACTTCAAGCTTCTGATCCTTCTGCCTCAGCCTGGAAATGACTAGGATTAGTGGAATGTTAAGACCTCAGTAAGCTAGAAGATAATGCTTTCAAGTATTTAAAGGGACCATGTCCTTCATGGAAAATAAACAAACAAAAACACCAAAAATCGAAACAATAACAATTTAAAAACACACACACACACACACACAGAAATGGGAAATATGTTCATACTTATAAACAATTCAAATTTTAAAAATTTTATTTTGTTTTTATTAGTGTGCTATAGTTAGTTATACATACTATTAGGATTCACTTTGACATAATTACACAAGAATGGAATATAATTTGCTCTAATTCAGTCCCCAGTACTTCCCTTTTCAGTCCCTTCCTCCCTCTCCTTGTTCCTTTCTACTAATACAGCATTCCTCCTTCTATTTATTTATAGTTTTCTTTTTAAATTAGTGCTTTATAGATGGATATAAAGGTGAAATTTACTGTGATATATAGATATGTGTACATAGGACAGTTATGTCAATTTCATTTCATTGTTCCTCCTGTTTCACATCCCTTCTCCCTCTCACTCAATCCCCTTCTTCTACTCCACTAATCTGTATTCTGTTTTCATGAGATTCCCCCCTGACCTCCCCCACCTTATTTTGATTCAAAACATTCAAACCTTGACTTTCTAAATCTGGCTTATTTCACTTAGCATGATATTCTCCAGTTCTATCCATTTACCAACAAATGCCATAATTTCATCTTTTTATTTTGTTTCTTGTTTTGGGGGGATTGAATCCAGGTCTTTTAACATGTTGGGCAAGAGCTCTACCACTGAGCTACAACCCCAGCCCGCATCTTTCTTAATAGCTGAGAAAAATGCCATTGTATATGTACACCGCATTTTCTTTATTCATTCAACTGTTGACAGGCATTTAGGTTGATTCCCTAAGTTGGCTCTTGTGAATTATGCAGCTATCAACATTAATGTGACCGTATACTGTATACTATGCTGATTAAATTCTTTGGATAAATACTGGGTGGGATAGTTGGGTCATAATGATGGTTCCATTCCTAGGTTTTTGAGGAACCTTCATAGTGATCTACAGAGTGATTGTACTAATTTGCAGTCCCATGAACAATGAATGTCTTTTCTTCTATATCTCCTCCAGCACTTATTATTATTTGTATTCTTGATGATTTCCATTCTGACTGGAGTGAGATGAAATCTCAATGTAGTTTTGATTTACATTTCCCTGATTATGAGAGATGTTGAACTTTTAAAAATATATTTGTTGGCCAATTGTATTTCTTCTTTTGAGAAGTGTCTGTTTAGTTCTTTTGACAATTTATAAATAGGGTTATTTAATTTTTTGGTGTTTGTTTTTTGTAGTTCTTTATATTTTCTTAATATTAATCCCCTGTCTAAAGAGCAGGTGGCAAATATCTCCTCCCATTCTATAGATCTGCTCTTCATGCTGCTCTTGTTTCCTTTGCTGTGCAGAAGCTCTTTAATTTGATGCCATTCTACACAATGATTCTTGGTTTTATTTCTTGTGTTTTATGGATCTTGTTAAAGAATTTGGGGCCTGTGTCAATATGTTGAAATATTGAGCGTACATTTTGTTCTAGAAATTGCAGAGTTTCTTGTTTAATTCCCAAGTATTTGATCCACTTTACTTGTGCAGAATGAGAGACAGGTAACCAATTTCATTCTTCTACTTATGGATATCTGCTTTTCCTAGCACCATTTTTTAAAAATGCTATATTTCTCCAATGTATATTTTTGGCACATTAGTTGAGTATCAAATGACTGTATATAGATTTGTTTCTATGTTTTCTATTCTATTCCATGGGGTCTTCATGTCTGTTTTGGTGAAAATACCATGCTGTTTCTTCTACTCTACCTCTGTAGTATAATTTGAGGTCCAGCATTGTGATGCCTGCTTTGGCTATTTTGGACCTCTTATTCTTACAAATGAATTTTAGAACGGTTTCTTTTAGTCATGTTAAGAATATCATTGGTATTTTGATGAGAATTTCACAGAATTTGTGTAATTCTTTTGATAGTGTGGCCATTTTGACAATATTAATTCTGCCTATCCAAGAACATAGGAGGCCTCTCTATCTTCTGAAGTCTTCTACAACCTCTTTTGTCAGTGTTCTATATTTTTCATTATAGAGGTCTTTCACCTCTTCTATTATATTTATTCCCAAGTATCTTTGTTTGTTGAGGTAATTGTGAATGGGATAGTTTTCCTGATTTCTTTCTCAGTAGATTCATTATTCGAGTTAAGAAATCAATTAATTTATCTGTGTTGATCTTTTATTCTCTATTTTGCTAGATTTATTTATCAACTCTAGAAATCTTCTGCTGGATATTTTTGGGTCTTCTAGATATAGAATCATCTCATCAG
Organism: Urocitellus parryii; assembly: GCF_045843805.1. Lineage (NCBI taxonomy): Eukaryota > Metazoa > Chordata > Mammalia > Rodentia > Sciuridae > Urocitellus > Urocitellus parryii. The sequence continues at coordinate 118,863,489 of NC_135539.1, read as the reverse complement.
CAACAGGGACAATTTGGCTTTTTCTTTTCTTCTTTGTATTCCTATAATTTCCTTTTCTTGCTTGATTGTTCTGGCTAGAGTTTCAAGAACTATGTTGAATAAGTATGGTGAGAGTGAGAATTCTTGTCTTCTTCCTGATTTTAGAGAAAATGCTTTCAGTTTTTCTCTATGCAGTATGATGTTGACCTTAGGTTTGTTCTATATAACATTTATAATGTTCAGGTAAGTTTCTTCCATCACTAGCTTCTCTGATATTTTAAACATAAAAAAGTTGGACTTTGTCAAATGCTTTTTCTGCATATATTAATAAAATCATATGATTAAAGTCTTTAAACTATTTATGAGATGAATTACATTTACTGATTTTTGTATGTTGAACTATCCTTACATTCCTAGCATGAAATCCACTTAATCATGGTGTACCACCTTTTAATGTGTTTTTGAATAAGATTTGTCAGTATTTTATTCAGAATTTTTGCTTGCATGTTCATCAGAGAATTTGGTTTGAATTTTTCTTTCTTTGAAGTATCTTTGTCTGGTTTTGGTGTCAGGGTGACAATGGCTTCATAGAATGAACTTGACAGTGTTATTTCCTTTTCTGTTTCATGGGAGAAAGATTGGTATTATTTCTCCTTTAAAGGTCTGGTAAAACTTGGCTGAAAATCTACTTAGTCCTCATGGGCTTTCTTTGCTGGAAATGAAATTAATAAAATTGTAATTTTATTTTTAATTGCTGCTTCAATTTCATTGTCTGATATTGGTCTGTTTAATTTTTCTATATCCTTCTGGTTCAATTTGGATAGGTCATATGTGCTTAAAAATTTGTCAATGTACTCAAAATTTTCTAGTTTATTGAAGTATAAATTTTCAAAATAATTTCTAATGGTCCTCTGGATTTCAGAAGTTTCTATGGTGATATCTCCTTTTTCATCTTTAATTTTATTGATTTGGGTCTTCTCTTTTAGTTAGTTTGGCTAAAGATTTCGAGATCTTGTTTATCTTTTCCAAGAACCAATGCTTTGTTTCATTGATCCTTTGTATTTTTTAATTACAATTTTATTAATTTCATCTCTGATCTTAATTATTTTCTGTCTTCTTATTTGGTTATCAGTTTGTTTTCTTTTTCTAGGTCCTTGAGACATAACATTAGATTAATGTATGGTTGGGTGTTTGTTTGTTTTTTGTTTTAATCCAGTTGTCAATCTATGACTTTTGATTGGAGAGTTTAGAGCATTTATTCAATGTTATTATACAGATATGATTTTTATTTTCTACCATTTTACCATTTTTATTTATCTCTAATCCTTAATTCAGGCTTGATGCTCACGTAATTGTTTGTTTTTCTAGTGGGATTCATCCCTATCCTGGTTTTAATTTTCATTTTTCCTTTCTTCTGCATGAAATATTTCATTGAGTATATTTATAGTGAAGACTTAGTGACTGACTTCTTTCAATTTCTTCCTATCATGGAAAACTTATTTCATCATCATTTCTGTCTCCTAATTTTGTTATTAGTTTTTTTTCTAGGTCCTTGAGTCATAACATTAGATTATTATTTTTTAATATAGAATAATTTTGCTGAACATAGTAATCTTGGTTGGCACCAGTTTTCTTTCAGGGATTGATATATATTTTTCCATGTTGTCCTGCTTTAGGGTCTGGGTTGAGAAATCATTTGAAATCCAAATGGGCTTGACTCTAAATGTGACCTGCCATTTTTCTCTTGTGGCTTTTAACATTTTGTTTCTCTTACCCCTGTGACTTTGCACATTTTACTCCACTGAGTCTCTGAGCCTAATACCTAACAGAATTTCAAGATCTCATTAAAACCCCTTTGGCATGGCTTCAGGCCCATAAACTAATCTAGGTATTTCTGCATTCCCTTAGAACTATTTTTTTAACTACTTTTGTTACTTAATAATAGCATTTTCACTTTCTCATCATTATCCTTCTGCTCAGTAGTCATTGTCATTCCATTAATTCTAGAAAAATGATTAGTATACAGTAGATATTCAATTAATGTTTATTGAACTGATTGATGGAAGTCTTTATTATGATGGCAGCAAATGGAGATGCATATATGTACAATATATCCAAGATACTGACATGTTTTTAGTCACTGATTTCCTAATCAATTAGGGGTTTGTTTGCCTATGAAGATTTCTCTTTGGCATCAGAAATAAAGCTAATAGTCAAAATTAAGGTTTTAAAAATAACTTTTCTCACCAATTTTATAAATAATGTTGACTATATTTCTTCTGACCATTTTCTTTTTTGTGATTACTTACATATCACGTCCAAGGGCCCTAATCTACTCTTTAAAATTGAGTAGCAGTCCACATTATTGTCTATAAAGAACCATGAGTTTTTGTAGCCAAATGCCACACAGCCTGAACCACCAGCTGTAGGTCACCAGTTACTTCTACCCTTCCACAGTCCCATGGATTTAAAGAGATAAGACCAGGGAAGTGTAGATTTTCTTCTGCTCCTTATTTTAAAAACATTTCCCAACACTTTGAAACAACTAGTTTATATTCAGGCTTTAGATGGATTAGATTATTGTCCAAACAGACAAACTATCCACTGAAGAAAAAACATTTATCCAAGAGCAGTATCTCTATTTAAAATAACTGTTATTGATACTATATGCCACATGTTATCCTAACCATGTTCTATGCATATGAAAATTAAAATGTTTATCAGTGTGTCTTACATCAGTAAGAGGAGGCTTAGAAGGATTATGCTATAGTTTGTAGACAGTGGGGACAAAATTCAAACTCAGGTGTTCTGATTCCAGAACCTCCATAAGTGACCACTATACTCTAGTCCATCATCAATAAAGCACCCCTTTTCCTTATGTGTTCAAGATGGCTGGAAAATATAATGAGGCTAAATGGTACAGCATTTTTTACTTAAATTAAAATGCTGCAGTTTGTTTATGATGACCTATATGAAGTCTGAAAACACAGTGGCTATCTCTGCAATTGTGGGGCCTATCTAATCAGTCGAGTGACTTTTTTTCAGTTTATTATGTTGGAAGCTAGGAGTGTTTTCAGTATTGGGTTTGAACTCCCAAGGAAAAGAGACTTGATGGGTTGATTTTTAATTTTCTTAATTTTTTATTCTTATCTATTCATAGAATATCATGCTTTGTCTTAGATTAAAACAACGGCAACCACAATAACAAAACTTAGCAAGTTTCCTTAAAATGATCATAATATCATGTCAAGAAATGAAATAAGGTGCCAGTCATTCAACATGCCAGTAAATCCCATACAGTAGAAAGACATTTAATGTGTTCCATTTTAGACTTTGATTGGACTTTATGAGGGACACTGAGACACAGCAAGGCAAAGCATCTTATCCAAGGTCATATGACAAAATCAGAACTAGAACCAAGAACCAATTCTGTTTGTCTTATTGTATTTAATATCTAGGTTTTACTTTCTTTGACACATTTCTTATGACTCTTGCCAGACAAAATAAAATTAGAGTGTGTGATAATCTGTTGCAAGCATATGAGACTGCAATACTCTTTATCTCTTCAAATTCTTCAACAATGATACCTATAGCATAACATCTATGTAGCAATACCAAACTCTTTATAGTTAAGTCAGTTCTTACCTTTCTGATGCCAGCAATATCAGTCCAATTCTCTTTCTGATTGTGAACTTGATGATTACTTTAATGAAGAATTTGGCTGTTATACACTAGCAAAGTCCTTAATTTTCCTCCTCTGTGGCTCAAAATGTCTCTGGCCCTCACTTTTTCTTCCTTCTTTCCGGTTTCCATAAAATGTAAGTTCTTTGGTATTATCTAAACATCAAACTGTGTCCTATTTCCTGTTCTCTTATATTTCTTTCAAAACCTGAATTTTAAACAGTTCATTGTGTCTTGTTTTCGTTTCCATCCCCTGATCTTCATTGGCTCCTTCCTTTGTACTGAAAACATGCTCAGAGATTTCCTAACACTAAACATCTGTTTTTGCCTTACCTCAAACTATTAGTCTTGTTCTTTTTCTATGCATCTCTAAATTTCTTGAATAGCTATCTGAATTAACTGCCTACATGTCCTAACCACATATCTATAGTTGTGTCACATGTCCTACTTCCCCACTGGTGTGGTGAATTGTTCTCTCACAACACATACTCATTATGTCAAATCCAGGCTCTTATATTTAAACTTCTTTCCCATGGTGGTGGCATTTAATAATACTTTTCTTTTCTTGAAAACATTTCCTCTTTTACCTTTTATGACCCTACCATTTCCTGAATTCCTCCCACCTCTGTGTTATTTCTCAGTTTTCTTATTTAGTTCCTCTTCCATCTCTTCCTTATAAGCTAAGCTATTACCCCAAGTTTTTGTATTACTTTTTCTCTGTTTCTGAATTATATCTTTGAGTCATATCATCCCCTCCTATAGCTTCAGTTACAAGAGAAGTTGTTGGTTTTCTGAGCCACAGATTTCTTTGAGAAACTGACCACACATTAACATAATATATCAGCTAACATTTATTGAGAGCTTACTATGTGATCTATTACATTTTTACAATAATCCCATGAGGTTGGATAAGAAAACCTGCCAAAGATCCATACCTCTTGCTATGGTTTAGATGAATGTCTCCAGTGGTTTATATGTACACATTTGTTTCCAAGACTGCTAATATTGTGAGGTACCATATTCATTTAAAAGAGGAGACTTTATACTTTATACGAGGTCCTTAGGTCATTGGGGGCATGCCCTCCAAAGGGATTATTGGATTATTGGACCTTGGTTTCTCATTACATCTTTTCCTACCTCCTTCTACTTCCTTGGTCAAGATCTTAACACTTGCTTCAACACAGGTTCCTACCATTACCATTTGCTACCCTCATCAGGAGCCAAACCAGTGGGATGCTTGTCTTGATTTTGAACCTTCAAAATCTGAGCTAAATAAACCTTGCCTCTTTATAAGTTCATTGCCTCAGGTATTTTGTCATTTTAACACAAATCTGACTAATGTACCTCTCAAGTTAATATGGCAACAGGAGCATGACTGACTTGTTAAGGAATACTGTAGAGGTTAGTGAGGTTTGAGACAGTTGAAAGGGCTGACAAAATAAGACTGGAATGAGAAAGAAATGCTTAAATAGTGCTTCCTCAGAGGAAGGAAGGGATTTTGATGCTATTATAAGTGTGATAAGAAGGTATTTCAGTATTTTTAGCAATGGTATATATGTAAAATGGAAAGATTCAACATTTTAAAGAATAACACTAGACACAGTGTAGAAAATTGATTGGAAGGGGTCAAGAGTGAAAGCAGATTTTGACAAGGGTGGTAACATTGGAGGTGGCAATAAATGATCCAATTCTGGGATATTTTTATGGAAGTGTTGGTAAGATTTGATGGTTGGAATTGGATGAATATGAAGGAAGAAGGGGATAGTGATTGACTCCTAAGTTTGTGATGTTATTTACTAACATGAGTAACAGTAGACAGGAGAGTTTTGATGAAGAGAAATAAACTGAGTTTTAGATGTGGATGGAAATGTCAGGTGTGCAGTTCAGCATTTAAATCTGGAGTTAGAGAAGAGAATAGAGATATTCTAGTCTTCAGAATTCATATGGGGTTCTGTGAAGATTACTAGGAACTGTGAGCCTGAAGAAGTTCAAGGACTAATTCTGGTGCATTTAAACGTTAGAGACTGGAGATTTAAAAATGAATCAACAAAAGATCAAGATGGAACAGCCACTGATATGGGACAAAAATCAGAAAAGTATGGTTTTCTGGAAGCCAATCACAGAAATCATTTCAAAAAATAAGAAAGGATCAACCATGTATAATGATACCAAGAGATGAAGTAATGTCAAAAGTGAGAATTGAAATTGGGTGATTCAATGTACAGATTTTCAGGGATTATCCATTTTTAAAATTAACCTTCAAAAAAAATAAAGTTAACCTTCAAAGCCTCAGATACTAGGTAATTCCATTTATTAAATTAAATTTCAATGAACATAAAGATTCTTAATGTAATTATATCCTTTATAATTGAAGCTAAATGAAATTTTTACTTTTCTTATTTGTCTATATAAATCCAGAGATAACCTCATGTTTTCCCTTTTTATTTCATGAGATTGTTAAAGCTTGGGAGTGCTCTACCATCTGAAGTGTGATAGGAGATGTTCCTAGAGGGTCTGCTTTTTAGAGCTGCAGCTTCTATAAGTTCATGGTAAATGGGTTCACATTGTATCCAGGGAAGAATTGCTTTGTTTTCTTCAGGACCTAAAGTAAGAAGGCAGCATGATCTTCCAAGTTTATTTCTTAACATTGGCATGTTGTTTATGGAACCCAAATAATACTGAAAAGTTATTAGAATGAAAGGTACAATTTAGTAAGGAATACAATCTACTTTTTAACTCCATTAAAAATACTTTAGTCCATCTTGTGATTCAAGGCAATTAGAATAAACTTCAAAATAAAATAATTAACTATAAAGGCTATTATTCAATATTTTTTGGGGGTGGGATACTGGGGATTAAACTCAGGGTCACTTGACCACTGAGCCACATCCCCAGTCCTATTTTGTATTTTATTTAGAGACAGAAGCTCACTGAGTTGCTTAGAGTCTTGCTAAGTTGCTGAGGCTGGCTTTGAACTCATGATCCTCCTGCCTCAGCCTCCTGAGCTGCTGGGATTAAGGCGTGTGTCACAGTGCCTGGCTTCAGTGTATGTATGGGTTTTTTTTAAACTTAGGTTATTATTTTGAAATTTAAACACTACAATAGAATTTCAAAAGTAATGTCTACTAAAAAAACTGATAAGCCAATATTGCTTATGCATGATTAAGTATGTTGTTTTAAATTTTAATTTACAAATGCCTCACTCAAACCATTACACTTTTTGTATCTGGGTTGACTATTCTATACAACACATCTCTTATTGATTTAATTATCTAAATGCCATTCTGGGGATGAGATATAAGTAATCTTTGAGTAATACAATTTCTAAATGAGGCAAGCTTTATCAGACTTGGTGACAGACTTAGAGAGGAAGTCATGTGAGAGTTTTCAAGGGTTAGGAATAGGGTGTAAGTTGGTGTTCAGTATAAATGTGCCACTCTGGTTCCATGCCCAGGGCCCTATCAGTGGGTCCTTCATCTTAGAGCAGCTCTTCCACAGAAGCACAAGAGATAGTAGGGTCCCTAGGTTGTCCTTCTCTCCAAACTTACAAAGAAAATGTTCTAATAATCTGACTGAAAGTGAGAAATGTCAAAAATACATATATTGTTTTTCAACCATACAATTTCATGCTTTTGAAGTCAATAGTACTGAAATGTGATATTGTTATGGTGAGATTGCAATAAATTACCGAGTCAATCTTAAAGCAGGAGACAGAAATGTATCCATCAGTTGGTGAGCCAAGGGGCATGCTGCAAGTCTCCACCCTTTGATCCCCTCTAAGGGTTAGAGTACATTTTTATAGTCTCAAATTCCATTAATCATAAATGGCTGTTGTTACGATTCAAAACCACAAACAAATATAAGATCATAAGCAGAAGGAGAAGTGGGTCAAAATGACCCCAGTTAAGTACAAGTTAAAGAATGGATACTAATTTCTAGACAATTGTTCTCTGGCAAGGTACATTGTCCAAGAAAAATAGGAACAAAAATGAGAATGATTTTGCATTGTATAAGAATTGCCATTTTGTGTTGCCAAACATGCTATGCTAAGCAACTGTTGGAGGGTACAGAAGCGGGGTGTTCCTATAGGAGAAGCATGAAGTGAAGTCTCAGAGCAAAATGGAGTCTGTTTGGTCATTGTCCATATAGCCTGGCCCATAACAATATGAGCCAGTGTTTCAAGGATAGTTACAGAGCTCCTCTTGACTAGAGTGAAGGTCATAAGCAGGGAGAACCTCTCTGCTACTTTGGCACTATAATTCTTAGCATTTTTTAATGTTGCCTTCCATTTTATCAAGACATGAAAACATGTGGCTAAAACACAGCCCCTCTATCTTTATCCATTGTAGTTTGTCAGAGACCAGCTATACATCTGCCTCCAAGATGAGGTTGTAGGACAAGGTAATATGGTGAATAGTGCCAAGCCTAGTTCTTTTTTCTTTTAATTTATTTATTTATTCTAATTTGTTATACATGACAGCAGAATGCATTTCAATTTACAGTACACATATAGAGCACACTTTTTCATTTCTCTGGTTGTACATGAAGTAGAGTCACACCATTTGTGTCTTCATACATGTACTTAGTTTAATGATGTCCATCTCATTTCACTATCTTTCCTACCCCCATTATCCCTCCCTTTCCTTTCCTCCCCTTTGCCTTATTTAAAGTTTCTCCATTTCTCCCATGCTCCCCTCCAATCCTGATCCCCATTATGGATCAACATCTACATTTCAGAGAAAACACTTGGCCTTTGGTTTTTTGGGATCGGCTAACTTCACTTAGCATGATGTTCTCCAACTCCATCCATTTATCTGCAAATGCCATGATTTTATTCTCTTTTAATGCTGAGTAATATTCCATTGTGGATATATACCAAAGTTTCTTTATTTACTCATCTATTGAAGGGATCTAGGTTGGTTCCACAATTTAGTTATTGTGAATTGTGCTGCTAGGAACATTGATGAGGCTGCATCACTGTAGTATGTTGTTTTTAAGTCCTTTGGGTATAAACTGAGAAGTGGGATAGCTGGGTCAAATGGTGGTTCCTTTCCAAGTTTTCTATATCCCCTAATTGTATATCATTTTCTGAGAAGTCTAAGCCTAGTTCTTAATACTGCTACCCAGAGTTGTGCAACACCTGCACTCACATTTTATTAGGTAAAGCAAGTATGTTGGCAGAACTATTCAGGTTTGAGTAGAAAACATCACAATCATATCCTTAATCCAGATTCTCAAAGTCATCTTGGTTGGGTTAGTAGGACATGGTCAGAAACATAGCTATCAATATCTGTCACTCTAACAGCTGCAGGTCTCATGATCCAAGAACAGAAATATAAGTTAGGAGCCATTCTGAGGATTGCAGATCCCAAGGTGATACTTAGGTGCACTGAAAGAGAAAAGCCTAGAGAGACTGATAACAGAGTGTCGCCAGAGAATAGAGAATAGGCACCTAGAAGCTTCCTATGCTTGTTTTCTTGTTTAAATACTACTTCCAACAGACACAGAATGTCCAATACTTTAATACCTGCTCATATTCAGATTGAACTCCTGACCTTGAAGAACTTAAAATGAAATAGATTCTAAGACTTTTAAATTATTTCAGGAATTGTAAAAATAGATATTTTATTTGACTACATATTTTATTGCTACAGAAAATATATATAAAAATGGTTAATTGAACATCTATTAACATTCCCATAGAAAAATGTCCATGATCATTGTTCCAGAGGTGGACTGGTTAGCATTTATTGAGTATTTTCTCTCTACTAGGTATTTGATACACGTTATAATATTTGATTTCTTGCATCGATCCTGTGGATTTGTTGTGAGGCATTTTATGCTCAGAGATGTTTCAACAACTGTTTACCATGCTCTAGGTTATATGAACTTAATGTTTTATGTGGATTTTCTCATTTAATGCTCACAAAAACTGAGGTAGCTTGATAATTATTCTCATGTGAGGAAACAGAAAAAATGTTAGGCAGCTTTATCAAAGGGGACAAAGTTAAAATATAGAACAATGAATTTTTAGTTTGCCAGGAAATTCGTCCAGTTTTGGTGTTTTCTTCTGGTTTCTATGTTCAAGTGCTAGTGTATCAACTTTTAATGTCAGTACAAAAACCCTTCCGATTTTGAACCCTTTCATCTTCAAATTTTAACTTCACTGTTTTAGTTAGCTTTTGCATCTCTGTGATCAAAACACCTGACAGGAATAACTTAGAGAAGGAAAAGCTTATTTGGGGTTTACAGTTTCAGAGGTCTGAGTCCATAGGTGACGAATTCCATTGCTCTGGGCCCAGGGTGAGGCAGAACATCATGGCAGAACAGTGTGGTGGGGGAAAGCAGCTCAGCACATGGCAACACGGAAGGGGAGGAGGTGAGCTGTGTGGGGAGAGGCAGAGAGCGCTCTGCTCATCAGGGACAAACTAAAAACTCCAAAGGCCCACCCATGACCTACATCTTCCAGCCATACCCAACCTGCCTACAGTCACCACCCAGTTAACCCAAATCAGTGGGTTAATTCACTGATTGGTTGAGTCTGTCATGACCCAATCACTTCACCTCTAAACTTTCTTGCATTATCTCACCAATGAGCTTTCGGGGGCACACTTCATATCCAAACCATAACACTCACCATATACAGTATCTTATGTCCTATCAATTTGACCTCAAAATTTTATTTGGAGCTTGTGCATTTTCCTTCAGCTTACTCTTACCATCCATATTTCAAAGCATCTTCTTTTTATGTTTTAATTATTGCAAATAGCATCCTAGTCTATTTTCTTACTCCTATCTTTACTTCTCAATAATACTTGCACAATGTAATGAAAAGTAGTTAAAACGAGATCTTTTTAGAAATGTAAGTCAAATTAAAAATTTAAAAAATAACAAAAAGAAAAAGAGTAAGAACCGAAGTCAGATCTTATCCCTCCTTGCTTAAAACTCTTAATGTTCTTCTCATTGTGTAACTTCCAAGCTCTTCAACTACAAGAACACGGAGACCTGCTTAAATGCTTGCAGAGAGGGAGGGTGACTGTTAAGCCACATTAACAAGTAATATATATGGACACATAAAAACTATCTAAATAATATGCTATTTTGAATTCTGCAATTATACATGATATTCCCCTTTCAAATATCAGAATTGTGTTTTAAAATAATAGGTATATTCACAGTTTTGCCATTAGAGTTATACATGAAGACTATCTTTTTAATGTTTGGCTATGTAAAGCTAATAAAATAACATGTCAGGAAAAGAAACCTCAATATGAAATAATGTATCTGTCTTGTTAAATAGTTTGCCTAAGCATAAGGACATATCTACTATCCAGAAATAATATATAAAAATTTTAACAGTAATATTTTCTGTATTAGGTTTCGATTTACTCTCACTAGAGTATTAACAAAATTTTAGTCTAAAGCATTTAATGGGATTTTCTTTTTTGTTCCAGTCTTGTATGATGGTTTTCTTTTGGAACTTCTCTTTTCATCTTCTCTGTCTTACTCTAAACTACAACCCATGGTAGCCAAAATAATCCACATAAATGGTTATTTTTCCTCAGAATTGATGCACTAATTTGATACAATCCCTTGTCTCCACACCTACTCCAGAGATAGTCATTTAAAATATAATGTCTTCTTAACCTTGAACTCTGTGATTAGATATCAGATATTTCTGTCCATGTTTGGCACTCTCCGACCCAGGTAATAGCATCATTTTGATTGCAGTAGCCATTTACAAATGCCTACAAACAAACTGGACTGTCTTTCAAAATCTGCCACATGAAAGCGATTTAGCAAAGATTAACATACATTTCTGATGCTCCCTAAAATAATCTCCCTATAATTATTGATAAACTCTTCATCCTACTTTATTTCATCTACTGCATGACAAAATTCATGGTCCATACTCTATTCTTGCTCATAATAACATCAAGAATAACTAAAATTAAATGATTTTTGTATACTTGGATCTTAATATTTAATTTTTATACTCTATTATATAACAAAAAAGTGTCTTCTAAATTGTGAAGCAATTACATGTGAAATGCAGTTATTTTTAAATGCCATAATTTCTTTTGCTTCTTTATTTTTTCAAATTTTGATGTTATTACACTTATCACACATGAACTTCTGTGCTTTCTGCCAGAGTTTTACTTATAGAGTATAGGAAATGACCCTTATTTAAAGTTTACATGTCAAAAATAATTCTTGTAAAATTCAATAGATAAGCTTGATTTTATTTACCCACTGGAATTAAGTCATAAATCACTCAGTTGCATGGATAACAACATCAATTTGCAAAATCAAAATGCATTTAGTTAGAAATATTAACAACAAATATACCTCATACATTAATGATTGTAAATACCACATTGATTGATTCAATTCAGAAGAATCGTTAATGTTATCATTTGTCGGTTGTTACCTTGGTATATTTCCTTAACGAAAAATCTGAAGTGACTTGGTTCCCTATTATTCAATCAAAAAATGAATGATTAACAACACGTTCACCTTATCTCATGGCTCAGTTTTTCCCTGAACTCTGCAACACAGATGTTTTGGATCTGATCAGAGCAAAATGGGAGGGCCACATGAAACTAGTATGTAACTGCCAAAGAGAATTGTTGTATTTCTCTTGACTATGAAAGATATCTTGACTGAAAATTTATTGTTATTACTATTCACAGAAAATGAAAATCTACAGCTTCATACTAAGGCTTCTCTCCATCTCATATGCACCATATATTTGGCAAAATTTAAAAAGAAAATTAAGTCCCAAGAGTTTTTCTTTTTGGAAAGAGACAAGCCATCTGATTTTGAAGCTGTAATTAATTCTAATAGTCAATGTGCAACACTCCAGAGGTTTCTCATGTAATCAAATGACAAATACTTTGTACTACATTAAATCAGTGGTTCCCAATCAGGGTAGTTTTACTCCCAAGGGACATTTGGCAATGTCTGGAGACATTTTGGTTGTCACAGCTGAGGATAGAGAGGCCTGCTAATGAGCATCCGGGTAAATGCTAGAGGTACTACTGAACATCCCCCAGAGCCCAGGACAGACTCCATAGCAAAGACTTACCCAACCAAAATGTCAATAAGAGAACTTACATGAGAGCAAACAAAATCCACCATTGTATGTCATTAGAATGCAAAATTTCTGTGTAAAGAGTTAATTTTATGAGTCTTTTCTTTTTTCAAGTGTATCTAAAATTTCAGTTGCCGATAGCCAGATTAAAAGCTCCTCAGAGCTACCAAGTCTGATAAATAGAAAATAATTTGGTGGGGTGGCAGAGTAGGGGTGATTTGTGGTGACTTTGGTAGTGCACAAACACAAAGCACCCCTATGAGCTGGCTTTTGAAGAGGAAAAAAAAAACTGTGTATCAAGCAGAGTGTATGCAGCTCATTAGTTACCTAACTGGACTCTCTGTTCTTTACAAGAGAAACTTCCTCTGGGGTTGGAATGGGGGTAGGGCACCCTCAAGGGATGGGAGAGGGGGCGGGCAGTTTTCGAGTCTGAGAAATACAAATCTTTGAGGTGACTAAATTAAAAACATGCTATGAAGCTATAAACTCACTACTGAATCGGTGGCCTCGGGTCAGAATCCCTGCAGGAGAGCCGTTTCCTCAATGCCTGTGCTTGTTAACTTTTTCTGTAAGGAGCAGCCCAGAGCTAAGTCAGCTCTGAGCAGAACTCTGCAAGGCCACATCAAAAATGACGACAGGCGGGCCGGTGTGATGAGGCATCGGTGGGAGGTTCACCCTGGGTGAGGATTCTGTCATGGCACACCCCGGGGAAAATAGCAAGGACAAATGTAAATGTTCTGTTTCATTGAAAATCACTTTGGATTACACAAAGCCTATTCTTTTTTACTTGAAAAGCTACCAATTTCTGTATTCATATGTGTAAGACATGGAGATTTTCCGATGGGCCATAGAAAAACTCAGTGACAATTCCCGTGCATCTTTTCTCCACACTGGTTAGATGGTGCATTTAGCAGCAACCCATCCTCCTCTCTCCTGAGAGCTTGGCACCTCCCTTCATTTTTTAATAACTGGTTTGTAACTATGGAAAAAACAGGAGACACATCATAATCATCCTATGCAATTGAAAGGGGTTTTAAACCAATGTTAGGTAGCAGACATTGCTCACTTCCCTTGTTTTTTAAAATTAATTTATTTTTATGGTGCTATGGATTGAACCCAGGGCTTCATGCATGCTAAGCATGCACTCTATCTTTGAGCCCCCAGCTCTGAATTAAAAAAAGAAAAATCCTAATGCCCAATACAGGGTTTCAACTGGGAGCAATTTTACCTCCAGGAGGACATTCTCCATATCTGGAGACATTTTTAATTGTCTAAACTGTTAAAGGGTTAACACAGTCTAGTAAGTAGGGATTGGGGATGCTGCTGAATATATTTCATGCCCAGGATAGGACCCTGCAGGAAGCCATTTATGAATTACATGAGGGTCTTCTGTCGATATGGTACCTAGGGAGATATAGGTTTGGCATTGCGAATTATTTGTGGCTCTCCCAGAAATAGATCGCCCAATGCACGTGATCTTTATCTCTGCTGTGCTAGGAAGATACCTCATAGTAGCTCCAGAGACCGGTGTAACTCATTGGGAACTGGATAGTCCACCTTTAACCTTTTTGGGTGAAGAATGTTTTCTGAAAAGCCTTTGATATTTCCTGATATAAATGAAGCAGGAGAGGGCTCCATTTTGCCAGAGTCTAGAAGCTCCATTGCTTTCCCGTCCTGCCCCTGCTTTTGAAACTACTTTCTGTGTTTTGTGGGGTTTTTCGCCATTCTATTTTTCTTACCTTTTATTTCTCAGCCAGCCCATTTCACTGGAGGGGAACCCCACTTCCACCACCTGCACAGGACACAGGCAAGACAACCCCACAACACAGAAATATCTGACAATAAATGTCAATAGTGGCAAGACTAAGAACCTTAGCCTAATATAATGTCAGGAGCATAAATGATGCTTGGTGCTTATTATTTTTGACTTATTAACACATACAAATTCTGTTTATGGAAACTAAGTAATAAAACTGGGAATGAAAAGATTTTGATTAAAATTTTCTAAGCCTTATAAAGATAAAATATGTTGTACATCTCAAAAAATAGTTAAGAATAATTTCAAATATAGACATACTCTGACACGCCTCTTCAAGAATACCTCCCTGTACAAAACAGAAAATTGATTTAATTTTAATAAAGCATGAACAATAAACAGAGCTCTAGAATATCAACCTCAATATACAAACAAAATGATAGTTTTAACGGCCATGTCAGCAATGTCATAGTCTCTTTGTTACAAACTTACTGTATTGAATTTAAAAGTCTCAAATGTTTCAAATAAGCAAACTGTTACAATTTTGAGATGCTTATGAAAATAAATGAACTCGATGAAAATAAATGCTAACTTAAACATATAAGTGATATCACATTAGTTTTCATTGTTTTTCTACTTGTTTTCTTTTTAATTATCTGCCTGTGTTTTCTCATTTCAAGACTGAGTTCATAAAAGCAAAAGGCTTGAGTTGAAAATTATTTAAGAAAACATGTATTCTAAATCATTTTGACTAAAGTTTCCTGTACCGTTTTCTTGGGCTAAATTAAGGGTCTTGATCCTATAAAACATAAAACTCAGCTGCATGGCTGGATTCATTATGAATTATGTAAGTTCTCTGTTGTTGTTATTGCTTAGGATGTCAGCATTCATTATGTGACAGTGTTCAAAATACCTGTGTGGTGTAATCCATCATGCTTTTGGCATGTTCTTACCTGTAAGTATTTATATTTTCTTTTATATTTGGAAGTGCTAAAATAAACAAAGCACATTTTAAAAAAATTGTTTTGGGCCAAATTTAGCAAACTCCCAAATAACAGCTTCTGTTACACCATACAAATAGTCTTTGTACCAGTGGGAGATGTACTTAGCTACTTTCAGATTTCTGTAGGTAGAAGCACATTACTTAATAGGGTATATGAAATCCTCAATTCTGTCAAATCTGCATATGCCAAGCTGTGTAAAATACCCGACAGTGTACGCTTTGAAAATTTAAGAGCTATTTTTAATAGTGTTTTACCAACAGACTTTGTATTTAAAGCCCTTTAAGATGCATTGTTTTATTAAGTGAATGCAAGGCCAGTCTATGAGCTATGCTAATTGGCTGCCTCTCTTTGTCACTGGGGTCAAAATTGTAACCATCTTCATACCAACTGATCGCATACTCTTAAAGACATGGGCCATTCCAATTAAGCCAGATTAACTGAAAACAGAATTGCAAAATTTTTATTTTAGACACTACTTAGATGCAGTGTCCCCAGAAATGGGATTCAACTTCTAGATCTAAATGATGATAATTAGCCATTAGCCAAGTGCCTTTAAGGAAGCTAAAACTGGGTTTCAGTGTTTTCCTATGCAAAATATAAGGGTTGTATGATTCTGTAAATTTATTTCACTGAAAATATTCCTGAGAGAATTCTATCTTTTAAAAATGAGTATTTGTTTTAAATTTGGTGGAGCTATTGCTATGCTTGCTGTCATTTTATTTCAAAGCATTGTGGGTTTCTAAAATATAATCTCAACACAATGATAAAATCCTTTTTTAAAAATTACTGTTTAAAATTTGAGGGCTTTTTTTTATTCTTAGAGATCAAGAGAACATTTTATATGCACATGTAAACATTATTTGTGTTCATTTATGAAAACAAAAATTGCTTTGATTTCTTTACCCATAAAATGTAAGCACCTAACTCATCAGTCTTGGCATGTCAACTTCAGCTGCTAAAATAGTCTAATTATTAAATGTGAGTAATGATAAACCTTTAATGTTTTTAATAAGAATTCTCTGACCATTATTTTATACTAATTATAAAATATACTAATTATGAATTGTATGATATTGTGAAACACAACACTACTTCTTGAGAATCACTCTATGTTATTGTATCATAAACACCAAATTAAAAACCAAAACCCACACAAAACCAGAAACAAAACAAGTAAAAGAGGAGAGAAGTTCAGGAAGTTCCAGTTGGTTGGAAAGAGCCCCTATTATAACAAACAAATGGTGAAATATATTGAATCATTAAGGTTTTTCTTATCTAGAGAAGGCCATAAAAAATGAGAATATGTTGGCTTGGTTTTTTTGAGATTATGTACATCATGTCCAGATGTATCCTTGCCCTAGGGGATCTGACCACCATCTTTGTCCAGGTAGAATTACAGGTGGCAGACCATGGATAGACCAAATATCCTTTTCAACTGGTCCAGAGGTAATGGGATGGAAGATATCTTTTTCCTTGTTAACTGTTCCTTCCGCTTCTATAGAACAGGTATTATGTGAAAGGCAAGGGGATTCTCAGAGGGAATTCTCTGATGAAAGAAAGACAGAGGTTAAAGTTCTAGCCAACTTCAATAATAACATAGGCCTCATAGGGTAAGTATCTTAAAAACTTTTCAAAAAGGAAAAGGATGGGTCCTTAAAAAGCAAGACCAGGTTATATGCTCTCATATTAAAGTCTGTGTACTCCCAAATCTATCCTTTGTAGATTAAGCCAGATTAACTTATTGGGAATAAGTTCATGTGATGACATGTAGGAGTGTTCAGAAGTGAAATGATCAGATTATAAAAGCTGTATCGAGTCAGTGGATTAATCATGTGATGAATTAACAAATTTGAAAGAAACATAATACTGGGTTGTAACTGTAGGCAGATGGGGCACGGCTGGAGGAAGTGGGTCTCTGGGGGCATGCCCTTGGGGAGTATATCTTGTTTCTCTGGTTCCTTCCTCTCTCTGCTTCCTAATTATCACAAGGTTGGTGGCTTTCCTTCTCTACACCTTCTACCATGAGGTTCTGCCTCATCTCTGACCCAGAATAATGGAGTCGACTGACATTGGACTGAATCTCTGAAACTACAAACCCCAAATCAGCCTTTCCTTCTCTAAGTTGTTCTTGTCAGGTATTTTAGTCACAATGATGACAAGCTGACTAACTTACCTTGTCAGTCCCACTCTAAATTCTACTCACTCTCCTATTTTTCTCTGATGGTAAAACCTTCAGGAAAACCCAAGGAGAGCTGTCATTCCCAAGATTGTTTAAGGTTCCATCCATCTTGAAGATTTCCCTTTGGTTCCTTTTCATATAGTAGGTTTATGCATATTATAAAACCTCAAAATTAGTTTTACTCGCTGCTCTTTCTGTATATTTCCATGCATGTATCCATTTGGCACTCTGGTTAAAGATTGTTAATTTAATTTTATGTCTTTTAAAAATAAGGATGCTTCAGGAAAGAGTTGCCATTTCCTTCTGCCTTATAGCATGATGAATTTGTAATATGAAAGAATAGCATGTAAATAGTGATTTGTGCATTTTTTTCTGATATAGTTTTAATATATGATAGTAAAAGAATATTCACACTGTACTTCCATAACTTAAACCCCTAAATTCCTAAAATTTGCCATTTTCAAAAACATTCTGTTCAAGAGATTTTCCATACTGTTATAATGATTATGCAGCTTTCTTTTTAGCTGCCACTATTTGATTGCATGATATAAATTATGTAAAAGAAAAGCAGATGTATTCATAACTATTTTCTGACAGTTTTTTAGTTGGATGTCAAGAATTCAGGTCAGGGTAACTGAATTTTTCACTGTGGCAGGAATTTTTTAAAAATTAAATTTTTCCTAGGATATCATATTGGCTACTTTTTGAAAATGCCTACTTTCTTATGAAAATCCTATCTTTAGAACATACACAAATTCAGTTCTAGTTTTCCACCTTTTCTTGCTCCCTTGTTCTCTCTCTCTCTCTCTCTCTCTCTCTTTGTCTCTCTCTGTCTCTCTCTCTTTAACACCATGAGCCTAAAGCTTTCATGATTTGGCAGGTCCTTGTTATCAAAAGGAATTCATAAAGATCTTACTTTTGCAAATTTTATAAAGCCAAGGTCATGTAAATACCTCCCTAGATCTTGAAAGAGGCCTCTATGAGTCAGGGATCCTGAAATACTTTAGTAACTTCCAGGTAAATTTACCTCTGCTTCATTTTTGAACTCCTGATCACCGAAATATAATATGTGCCTTTATTTATTTAAGAGAAGGAGTTCACATGTACAGGAGTCTTATTCAGCTCCATAAAGTTACTGAGAGATAAACAATGAAAAGGATTCTGATGTAAAATACCCAGATTATAAACTTTACTCTTCCTTCTCCCTTTTTCCTGTCTAGCATAGCACAATCCACCTCTAGCCAAATGATCTACTTGGTTGGGAACAGACATCACAGAAGTCTAGCTGGGTGGGACATTTTAGAATATGCTGTGCAATCTCAGAAGGTTCAGTTCTGAATTCAACTCTGATATGTGTTCGGGAAATATAATTGAAAACAAAATCACCTCTCAACCCAGAAATCCTCTACACAACTATCAGAGATAGAAAATACTTTGATTACTGAATAAATATTCAACTAGATTGTGATGTACATCACAGGCAATCTGATAAGAGATTGCAAAAGAAAGAACTCTCATTCCCTCATCAATCAAGCCAAGCAGATACAACCCTCAGTACATGCTTTCAAGATAACAGTATCTATTTATCAAATCAGAGGACATGACAATCATTCATAGTTCATCCTAACTTGACCATGATAATTTATACTTTGTCAGTATCTATGTTAGCTGAATTACTTTATCCAAAGGGAGAATAAACCTCTCAAATCTTTATCACAAGAGATAGTTTTACAACTTAAGATTTTACATCTTGAAGTAAGATGCCCTCTAAAGCTAGATTTCTACTCTCCCATAAAAACTAGGAGATAGGGATGATATGGAAACATTTCAAAGAGATGATTCCTAGGTCCTTGAGAAATGCATTCCTAGGTCAAAAAGCTGAGAACCTACCAAGTTTTTAAAACAGTATGTGTGCATACACACAAGCACATATACATACATGCAATGTAAAGAGAGGAGAAAGTAATTACAGTTACAAGTTTTCTGTGATAAATATTCTAATGAAACGAGAGGGAAGAATTTTTTTTATCATCACCAGAAAGTTTTAAGCCTCTTATTTCTAAATTGTATTTGTCCTTAAAATGTCACACATGAGAAATCTAGGTCAGTACAAGGATTTTGTCACAACAATTTCATGAGTCATATTTGTATAACGGTTTGTCCTATTTAAGTTTGTCCTGTCTACATATGATGCTGTTTATTTTATATATTTTTTAAAATATTTTTTTAGTTGTTGATGGACTTTATTTATTTATTTGTTTTATTTATAGTGCTGAGGATCAAACCCAGTGTCTCTCACACATGCTAGGCAAGTGCTCTACCACTGATCTACAACCCCACCCCTATTTTATACTTTTTTAATATCAGTTTTTCTTCTTGTTATCTTTTTATGCTAAAACTCAAGTGAACCTTTCTTTTTCTTTCTTTCTTTCTTTCTTTCTTTCTTTCTTTTTTTTTTGCTATCTATGATGGGTTTTTTTGATTGATGTATCCTATACAGAAGACAAAACATCTCTGTAACTATGAGAAGGAGGACTTGTTAAACATTATCAGGCTGTCACAAGTAGAAACATTATAAAATGTGTGTTGCCCCTTAGACTTCTCTAACTACTTGAGAAAGGCGTAAAACCCACTTTATTTTTGGCTCCCATCACCAGTATTAAATGTTAAGTAATTACTCAATTTATTGCTTTTTAGTAAACTACATTATAACCTTGACAACATTTAATGTTATATAACAACATTTTCTCTTTGCAACTCTGCTGCGGTAGAGAAAAAGCTTGGAAATAATTAATTAACCTATGCTTCTTATTTTACAGATGAGGAAACAGTGGCCTCAGAAAATGGAAAGAGTTATCCAAAATCAGTTAGTTAAGAACTATCTAGATACAACTTTCTTTTTCTCCCCTTCTTTCCTATGTCCTCATGAAATTGCTCTTTATTTAGAAAGAAGTAGGTGTCAGCCAAAGTTCATTTCTTTTATTTGTTTTTCTATCATCTCTTTTGTGGGTTTATTATCAACCTCATGTGTTTTATATGAACAAGAAAGATCATGGAGTTAGGATTGAGACAGACTTACATGGCAAGTTAATGGCCATTTTGAAGGATTTGCAAACCCAAATGCCTGCAAGATTTAAGATGGTAATATAAAACGATTAAGATGAAGATAGAAGACAGAACATTTAAAATTAATGAACTAAACTTCCAACTCAAGAAACTAGAAATAGAATTGCAAACCAAGCCAATGTAATATAACAAGAAAGGAAATAATATGCATTGAAGAAAAAAACAACAAAAACAAACAAAAAATGAAATATAAAATGACTACGTGTGAGAAAATTAAGAAATCCCACAAGAAATTGATTCTTTGCAAAGGCTAATAAATCTCTAGCAAACTGAAAAAAAATGTAAAATATGAATACTAGTAATTAAAATTGATATAATGATATAGATATTAAAAACTTTGAAAAGCTAGCAAAAAAACATTAAGAGTAACATTATGACAGCAAAATGATCAATTTCGATTAAATTAATAAATTTTTGGAGAACACAACTTATCAAAACTGCCTCAAGATGAGTTGGAAAAACTAAAACCTTTTTTTAACCTATAAATTGATTCTTTTATTAAAAATTTTTGCTCTCCTCTTCATGTGAAAATCTCTGAGGTCCAGATGATTTTTCCAATGTCAGGACTCAGAACACAATACATCAAAGTATGGTGTCTTGACATGCTGAAGGAGGAGGGCCTCAGAAGCAAGAAGGTGTCTGTGACCTTCTTCCGCCCACCCTCCCATCTTCTGCCTCTCTTTCTCCCCTGAAACAAACCTAGAAAGATCACTCCCTGACCTACTTCCCCTAAAAGTAGGTCATAAGACCCTTATGTGACAGGTGTCCTGCCCTATCCCCAGAGGAAAGCAATGGTACACAGACGACCAGAAGAATCTGATTCCTTCCTCAGTTTATTACTATTAGATTGGCTCCCTTTTGTCCAATTCTGTTTCTCTACAATGATCCACTTTCCTCAGATTTAGCCTAAAGACACACTTTTTGCCCTGGGTCTTTGGGTCTTCATTTCTGGAGACTTCCATGTCATGTAAAATATATTTAAA
Organism: Urocitellus parryii; assembly: GCF_045843805.1. Classification (NCBI taxonomy): domain Eukaryota; kingdom Metazoa; phylum Chordata; class Mammalia; order Rodentia; family Sciuridae; genus Urocitellus; species Urocitellus parryii. The sequence goes on along the minus strand of NC_135539.1, from coordinate 118,841,687 downwards.
GAATTTATTTTGCTTGGCTTTTATTAATCTGTCCTTTGTTATAGAGATGTCAGCTGTGAGCCCTGTAATAGATGCAAAGCAAATATTACTTTTTTTCCTCCCCTACAATAAGGTGTAACACTCATCACATAAACATTTCCAGAAAAAAAAAACAGAAAAAGGAAATGCTTCCCATTTTATTTTAAGGGGCTAGTATACTCTTATTCTCTTATTCTGGCTTACAAGAATGGAAAAGTAAAAAACAGTGCAAAACTAATATATTTATTAGCACAAAACTAGACAAATATTCAAAAGAAAAATATACCTAGTACCATGTCATAACCAAATAGACTTTTAGATTTCATTCCAAATTCAATGCATTTCAAATGCATTTCACACCAGAGTTAAAAAAAAATCAAAATGAGAGCGGGGGGGGGGGGGGGAGAGAGAGAGAGAGGGAGAGAGGTGTATCTTAATTATTTCCACAGATATAGAAAAAGATATATTTATGATATGAAATATATCAGTAAATTATGTAGAGAAAGGTAGTTCCTTAATATCATAATGACCTTCTATAAAAAATATAGCTGACATCATAGTAAATAGATTTTTATTGAAAGATTTTTGTCCTGGGTTTGGATTGAAAAGCACTCTTTTCAAGAAGATATTGAAGGCCTATCTTAATACACTAAGGCAAGAAAAACAAATAAAAGGAAGAAAACTAAAAATGGAATAAATATGACCATGTGCATAGAAAATCCCCAGGGAATCTACAATTACTGAAGTTCATAAATTATTTCAGCAATGGTAAAACTACAATACAAAAAATAGAAGAAGAAGAAAGAAAGAAACTACAATTGTGGAAGACATCATTGTACAAAAACAATATGTCACTTTATATGAGGAGTAAACAAATAGAAGATGAATATCAAAACAAAATTCAATTTAAAATAGTATCAAAAATATTGACTATTAGTATAAAAAACATTATTGACTATTTATTAGACTATTAGTTAATAAAAATGCCAAAGATGTGTAAATTTAAAACAATAAAACATCCCTAAGAAAAAGTAAAGAAGCAGTAAGCAAATGAAGATGTTTACCATATTATTAGTCGAAAAATAAGTAAAGATATAAATGATATCCAAATTGATCTACATGATGTAATCAAAATTCTAGAATATATTTTGATCAAACTATTGCCAAAATTTATACAAAAATACAAAGGTTAAAGATTACCCAAGATATCTTAAAGAACAATGCTAGAAGGCTTACATGTTCATGTATCAATATTTTATAAAGGTATTATTGGTGCATAAATAGATTCACTGACCAATAAACTGAATGGAGTCTAAATATACATTTCTATGTAGTTTATGATAAAGGTTACATTAGAGTTTACTGGAGGAAAGGATGATTTTTCAGTACATGAGACTGGGTTAGTTGAATATTAATTTGGAAAAAAACACTCTGATCTCAACACTATGGAATAAGATCAGTTTTAGGTAGACTGTAGACCTAAATGTGAAAATTTAGTGAATATTCAAGAAGGAAGCATAGGAGAATATCTTCATGAACTCCAGAGTGGCAATAAGTTTGCTAAGATGACACATCTCCCTCTACATTCATAGGGGAAGAATAAAACAAAATGGCATATTGGATTACATTGAAATAGAGAACTTCTGTTTATTTAAAAAAATACTAAAAAGTAAAAATTCCAGCCATTTAGTGGGAGAAAACAATTTGCAATATGTACATCTGACAAAGCCTTATGATTAGAATATATGAAGAATTCCTACAAATCCACCAGGAAAGAAAAGACAACTCAAAAGAAAAAAATGGTAAAATATTTTGCCTGGCACTTCACAAATAATAATTTCCAAGTGGACAACTTGGAAAGTACTCAATTTCACTCATTATTAGGGAAAAATAGACTGAAACATATGTGATGTTATTGCACCCTCAGTGGAATGACACAAGTCAAGGTCAGGGGGATAGCACCAAGTGCCAGGGAGGCTATGGACCAGTTAGAATGCTTGTTCACTTCCAATGAAAGTGTAAATTGGTGCAAATCAGGTTGGAAATATTTTGGGCAATATCTAACTAAAGCTGAATTGTGTGTACCATATGAGCCAGCATTTCTACTCCTATGCTAAATTCTCTTAAGTACTTTTATGTAGGTTGACTAAAAGATAGGCAGCAGAATATTCATGACAGCATTCTCCGATATAGCCAAAAATTAGAAAGAAGACAGACGTCTACTAGCAGCTAAATGAATAAAGTGATACATTCATGAATGGAATTCCATACTACAAACTGAACGAACAAGCTATATATACACAGTGCAACATGGATGAATCTCACAAACACAATGATGTATGATAGAAGCCACACATAAGAGATAAGTATTATTTATATAAAGTTCAAAAATAAGCAGAAAGTGCCCATCACTTGTAAGCCATGGTAGTGTTGATCTTAGGTGGTGATAGTGGCTGGAAATGACAGTAGGTAGAACTTTGGAAGAGTTGATACTGTTCTCTTTCTTGATTTGGTATTTATTAGCTTTGTGTTAACTTTTAAAATATTAATTGAACCTAACATAACGTTTGGATTTTTCTGCATGTGTACTAAATATCAATAAAATGGTTAGCAAAAAAATTCAGCCTGGAATGGTGTTGCATGCCTGTAATCCCAGCAACTTGGGGGACTGAGATAGGAAATTGCAAGTTCAAGGCCAGCTTTAGCTATTTAGCGAGACCCTGTCTCAAATTAAAATAAGTAAAAATAAAAAGGGCTGGGAATGTAGCTCAGTGGTAAAATGCCCCTGGGTTCCAGCACCAGTACCACATAACAAACAAACAAATAAAAATACATTAGTGGCTGACTGGATCCAGTGTTTACAAGAGCATTAATTATTTACCTATAGCATATTGTTATCACCCTAAAGATATGGGCCTTAGTATTGTACAATCCTCTAGCTTTTCAAGAAAAACTGAAAGTATAAATTTCTATGCAAACTTTTTTTATTTTTAATGCCTCCCAGCCTGTTCAGGTTAAAAGAACCAGAATAACAATGTGAGCAAGAAAAAAAATAGTGGCTCCTTTGAAATTTGCCTTTCCAGTTATGTAATGGGGATAATACTACAGCGCTCAGTACTGACTTCAACACTTAAATACAGTAAGGTAAGTATGTTTATGAAAGTGGCTAATGTATAGCAAGCGACTATAAATTGTGGCATAAATTGTGGCCATTGATACATGGCTTATTTTCATTTATTGTTTGGAATCATGACCTAGCTCTCAAAATACATCTTAATTATCCTTAAGTTTGAAGTAAGCTTTTACTGAATCATTACTATGACTATAATAGTGTCACGTTAAACTAACACAGGGCAGATGTTCAACACAAATGAATAGATTAAGATATGTGTATCAATTAATGATATCCTTTATTTATATGCTTTCGTGTCTCACCATATTTGACATATTATTCCAATAATATAGCATGTAAGAATATGTTAATATTAGGATTCTAGAGATTGTGACAATTTTGGAGGGTAATTATAAAGTTCCTAGACTAGTTAAAAGTGATCTTCAGGAAGTTGGAATTAAATGTGTGTTATTAAAATACATGTAAAACGTGTTTCCTATTCCATCCTAGATAGATGGTAAGAATAGGATGGTAAGAATATTCCTGCTGCCACCTGTGATTTCCAACCTTCTTCCCATTTCTCTTAAATAGTCCTCAGTATCCTTGTCAGGTGGGAGGAGGGGCCTCACAGGTGTGGCCTCCGATTGTCCTCATATGTCTACCCTCATCATTCTTGATCTTTCTTTTAGCTCCGATGACATCTCTCTTCACTCCAGAGCTTGCTGAGAGTGCAGTGCTACTCATACCTGACAGTGCTGCTGAAATCTCCAGCTGACATGCACTTTTGAGGATGCTACTATCTATGCCAAGGGCCACACATCTTATCACAGCAGAAACTCTGCACTATATCCTATCGCTCTAGGAGCTGCCACCAGCAATGCCCTGACACCTCATACCTCAGCATTTTACAGTGTGCAGGTTCAATTATAATCATTTTACCACTTACAGTAATCCAAGAGACCTAACTGCAGCTAGATCTGAAATATTATGCAGGGAGGAGGCAGATGGCCACAGGGAGATGCAGAGAGGCAGGGGAGAGAGAAACAGGGGCCCCAGAAACAGAAAGGGATAGAAAATCTCTTGAGCTGCTGGTGGCAGCAGGAAAAGTGTCTTCAAATGGAAACTGAAGTCCTACTCTAATGGGCTGATTTCAACCAGTCTGGCTACTGCCTATGGTTCACCACAGAGAAAGGAGCCCTTATTTGTTTTCTGTTGGGAATGTGACAGATAACCAGGGTTGGTGGACACCTACAGAACCTGATAGTGCTGATATTATTCTGTGCACCACATCCCTGAATTCAGGAGAAAAGGGCCCTTTCCTGAGAACCTGTTTTCCATATTTTAGCAATAGCTTATAAGAACCTTAGAGTTCCCCATGTCCAACTCATTTGTTTTGCCATTGGCAAAGCTGAGACTTACTCAGAGAAGTTAAATAATTTGTAGATAACTCAACTAATTTGTTACAGAAATAAGACTAGATCCTAAACCTTAGAATTTTCACTGAGGGCTCTCTCCATTATATCACTATCAGTGAATTTTTCTGATCCTTTGTTATGAATGAATTTGCTAAAAAAAATGAACAGAATAAACTGGAAGGAAGGCAATAGTAATTGTGTCATTTCACTATTTCTTGCATGAACACCCTGAGCACATTTACATGAACAGCACTGGGCACATTCTAATCAAGTAAGGAAGAAGGTAAAGAAAGTTCTTACTCTGTTCAAGCAACAGTTTGATTTTCATCTGCTCATTGCATGCTACTAACTTTTTAAAACATTTAAGCATATTACTTTTTAAATGGAGTTTAAGTTTAGCCATGATCAACAATTAGTAAACATTGTCTTAAAAATTATGAATATTCTCTCATTTTTAATAAATCGGAGAGTCGATTTTTTACAATGTGATTTTGAGTCTATTCCAATTCATGATTCTGCATGCTTCTCTGAAAGTGATTCATGACACATATGCAATTCATTCATAAGATATACCATGAAATGTATATGATGTATCACGAGGAGGTGAGAGTGAATGTCACTTGGTAATGTGTAGACTTGACTTGCCAATGATACTTTAAATGAGTAGAAAGAGGTTTTCATTGAAAATGTAATAAACAGTTTGACTTATGGTACAGCCTACCTATGGTATATGAATAATTCTTTCCTTTAGATACAGAGGAAAATACAGTATAAGAGGAAGTTATTTATTTAGAATTTCATATTCTTTGAAATATAAACCACATACACAAATGCTATCCTGAGTGGAAAAGGAAAAGAAATATGAGTATAATCTAAAAATCACTTAGTACGTTGCATTTTTCTTGAGAAAGTCAGTATCAGTCATGTTTACTGTGTTCATAGAATATGTTTCTGGTTAACATCAAGTTCATGTATTTCTTAAACAGGGAAGGATTAAAGTCAATGAATGATTTATTTTCTGTATTATATTTTTGAATTTAAAAAATAACATCACACTTAGAAAAAGCAAACAAAACTAGAAATCATAAAGGAGAGCATTATCACCTGACAATCAAACATTCAGATCGTTAACTGTTTCCCTCGTGGCAAACATACTCAGGACATCTGTCTATGCACACATTTGTGTTCACTCAAAGAAATACACAAACACAAATTTATTTTTGCACATATTGGATCTTATAAAATATGCTCTAAAGAACTTCTTTTTTCCCCATCCACTAACACATTTTCCCATTTTGCAGGAAGAGAGATAAGTTCATTCATGAATGTACTTTTAGGAGTACTCTCCTCCCCCTTGAGTTTCAGTTGTATACACTTTTAACATAGTACCAAAGTGAATGGTACTGAATAATTTAAAACTCAATAATAGTATTTCAGAGGATGAATACCAAACAGTTACATTAAAGAACATTAGCCAGAATTCAGATCTGTGAGGTAAATTTGCAACCTTATTATAATTTAAAAAAATTTTATTACAAAGTTTGAACAAATCAAAAGAATTCTATAAAGACCATTAAGCAGGATTCACCAATTATTATTATTTTGCTGTATTTTTCATCTCTCTGTCTTGTTATTAATCTCTTAATTTAGTCTCTGGGCTTTTCTTTTTATTCTGAAGCATTATAAACACATGTTGACACTTTGTTCCTGAAGATTTCAGCCCGACCCTCCAAAAAAATTACAACATTCTCCTACATGCATTTCCCAATCAGCATAATACTATTATCATTAAAATTAAGCATTTGAAAAAAAATCTGGGGCACTGACATGATGCCATTCATGGAAAATTCCCCACCTGACCTCAAGGGATGGGTCATAGTCAAACCATAGGAACACTAAAAATATCATATAGTTGTCTTCAGGTTGTGAGTATAAGGTGTATATGATACATAAATGAATTTCATGTTCAGTCTTGGGTCCGTGAGAATTACAGACCACAAGGTTCATTGAGCCAGACTGAAAGGGAAAATAGGTCCTCTAATGAGCATGTCAGGCAAGTGCCTGGGAGCAGGCTAGTGCCTCAAAGAACTCACAGCACCTGAATTTTGGAAGTACAGAGTTTATAAAGGCAACCCCCACAAAAACTACAAGGACAGTTGAGGCACATGTAGGTCAGAAAAGACTTGTTGAGACAGATATTTTGATTACACGAGGTAATTGTTTTGATTATACATTTCAAGGTCATTTTTGTTATACATCAGGACCATAGGCAGGGACATAGGAGGGTCCCACTGTACTGTCAAGTCAACATGGCTACAGCTGTCAGAAGGTTGAAAAGAAAACATTTTAAGCAAGCATAAAATGGAGTCAGCTCAGAACAAAATGGTGTAACTTTGGTTCTTTTCCATTTCAATATCTAGTTATGTATAGGCAAATGCTCCTAAATCTGAAAATTCTGAAATACTTTCTGGTCTCAAACATTTCAGAAAGGATATCCAACCTGTATCATATCCCTAACAAAAATTACAACACATTTCCTAAGATTATTTAATATCAAGAATTGACTTATTAAGAAAGCCAGCTTGCAAAAGCTAGAAAATAAACCCATTTAATTACAATTAAACAACTCAATTTTTTAGTACAACTAGTTTTGTACAAGCAGTTTTTAGATTTTTTTGTATACTGGGGATTGAACTCAGGGGTACTCAACCACTGAGCTATATCCCCAGCCCTATTTTATATTTTATTTAGAGACAGGGTCTCGCTAAGCTGCTTAGTGCCTTGCCATTGCTGAGGCTGGCTTTGAACTCATAATCCTCCTGCCTTAGCCTCCCAAGCTGCTGGGATTACAGTCATATGCCACCACACGCAGCTAGATTATTTTTGATTCATGATTTCATCTATATTTTCTTCGTTCATACACTGTTTACTGTAGGCCAACATTTGCAAACTTCAAGCTAAAACAACTAGTTATGTCCATCTAAATGGAGGCACTGCATGATTTGGTGAATTGTCCTCCTCTTGGAAAAATATAGATTAATGTGTATCTCTAAAGCTATCATTACAGACCACTAGGCAGAGGATCACTGTCTTCCACTAGGGTGAATATGGACCTGGTTCTTGTGCTTCAAGGAAATTTAAAAAAGCTTCAAGGTATCTTATTCATCTGGACTGGCAGGGATCACAAGGGCAAACCTAAAACAAGAGATTGGATTTTTCAGCACTATTTACTTGGGTGAGCAGGATGAGATATACACTTTTCTTATCTCGTCCCATTCCCTTGTTTTTTCCTTTTAAATCATTTGCTAATATAGAAACAAGCAACCCCCTCGTGGCAAGGTAAAAACTCTCTCTTCTCTATATCTCTATGCACAAAACATGTTTTCAGCCCCTTCCAGGTGTCCTCAAACCATACATTCTTTGTTTAAATGAAGAATGATCCTGTCTAGAGTTAGGATGTGTCTAATAATCAGGGGAAGGATGTGCTCACAGCGTACATGTATATTGGGAGGGGAGGAGGTCTCTCCTGTTAGGAGGAGCCGCTGGCTCCAATGTGCATGTAATATACACGTGAACCTTGATCTGCTGTCATGTGGAAGGAATTACACTTCTGCAGCTTGCTTCTACCACAACCCCAGCGGGGACTCTAACCCAGGTCTTGAACTCAACTCATACAGCTGTGGAACTTGGAGTTCAAACTCACCGGGTGCTATGAAACCTAGTCTGCCTCTTCCTCCCCATCATCCTTCCTTCCACCCAACCATTGGAAAGAAGTCCCACAGGACAGCAGGCACAGCTGAGGGTAGAGCCCGGCTTGCCTGTCCAATACTCAGAAGTTACAAACGGAAGTTACAGAAGACCAAACTGTGAGCAGGTACCGATAAAAAGGGAACCACTGACTTCCTGTGAGCAAAGGTTTCTCCCACCATTGCCCTTCAGAGCAGCAGAGGCTGTTTAGTTCTGCTCAAAGGAAGTGCATCAGTGAGCTCCCCTGAAGGTGCTGCTCCAAGGAGCTGAATGGTATGCTGGGAAGGCACTCTGCAGCAAGACAGGCCCCGTTCCCATTGCTCACACCACTATGTCTCTGGCTTTATGTGTTCCTGAGTTACTGCCATAAGTCACAGATTGGTGGCTCTCAAGTGTTAGCTTGCAAGGTTCACAGAACATGCTTTGCAGCTGCTCCACCCAGCTAGGAGGGGTGAAACCAGTGGAGCATTTTAGGCTGAGCTCATTTCCGCCCACATCAGAAGTAAGAGAGAAGTTTGTGCAGATCTACAATGTGCCCTCCATTAGCTGTTTCACATCTTCTGAGCCCAGATGCCACTTCCTACACCATGTGTTGATGGGAGACTACATGGACCAGAGAGCTGCTCCTAAAAGTACTTAGGCTTTAAGTCTAAGAATCCTTTCCTTAGTCACTCTTGCTTGCTATGACACTATTTAACACATCTCCACTCCCTGCTCCCTCCTGGGATTTTATGTCTTGTTGCATATTGAGTGCATGAAAAAAAGCAAAAGCAAAGTTGATAAAGGAGAGGGGAATGAAGGGGATGGAAGGGGGTGGGAGGGAGAAAGATGATATCAACCAAACATTTATTAAATGGACCACAACATAGAGAAGATAAAAGAAGTGAAACAAAATTGAATATCACCAAGCTATACTTTTTGTGTTGAGGAAAAAAAGAAATGAGTCCATAGGAGAGAAGAAGAGAACAGGAAGTGATTAAAAGATACAAAACAAGAGGGGTTGAAATTGAGCAAGAACAGGGAGATGGTTACTTTAATCCACATCTACTGGATTTTACAAGCCTGACTAGTATAAATACAGGGGAACAGTCTCAGGAGCTTTTCACTCTTCCCCTCCTCCCCCCAGTGGATTTCTCAAACATACCCACAGAATATCTTTAATATATTTTGCTACTGAGGCTTCATGACCTTTCCCTTGTTTCTGACCTTCTACTTGGACTCTAATGTCTGTCCCTTTCCTCCCCAGCTCAATGGTCTCTCCCATGCATCTTCTCCTACCCACTCAAGCATAGTTGATCACTTCCCCCTTTAGGCCACAATGCCATTACCCTTGAATCACGCTGCATTTTAAAGTACTTGTTTATAAGTCTGTTTTTACTACTAGATTGTGGCGGGTATGGATTTTGTTCCTACTTATTTTTGTGTTCTGGGGTCTTATCATCAATGTCCTGAATGAACATACTAGACAGACTTCTCAAAATATTTCTTGAGGAGTAAATAAATGAATATTCCAGTGGGAAAAAATGTCTTTTTCCCATGTGAAGGATCGAAACACTTTCTGTTGTAACTGTCACAAAGTTTATCCTCATCTAACTTAAGCAAAGAGATAATGTACTGTTTAAAGGAGAATAAGACATGTAGGGGTATTGCTAGATTATATACAGCCAGACTGACCACAATACCATGTTTCTCTGTATCTCTTAGTTCTCATTCTCATGGATGAATTTAAGCTGCTTTGGGTTTAGCCCTTAGAATTTGTGTGATAACAAGACCCAAACCCCAGCCATTTTTTATCTATTTATTTCTCAGTCAAGCAAAAAAAAAAAAAAAACAAAAAAACAAAACAAAACAAAAAAACAACAACAACGAAGAGAAGAAGAAGAATATAAAAAGACTTTTGCAGAAATGCAGTTACAATTGCCTAGATTACCATTACTCTTGGGATGTGTGTCCATTGTGGAACCAGGAGAATGCTCTACTCTGATGGGCTTACACTTAAGTGATGTGCTCCAGCTCTGCAATCACCTTCTCCATAACCAGAGGACTGAGAGAAGAAAAGGGGGATGTGCTCAAAGGGTGACCAGAGGAAGGAGAAATTATAGGTGGATGGCAAAACAATGGGTTGGCTACAGGGTAGATAAAGAAGAATTTTTATTTCTGTAAATCTAGGTTTGAGAATTGAGGGCTTCACGTATTACCAAACTCTAATGGAAAGTTCACTTCTTACTTTATTTTAGTATATCTTATACCTTTTAATGCAATTTTTAAGGGAAATTTTGCTCATTTTGATAATAGAGTTATATTAATGCCACCAAGGAAACAAATTCTGAGTTAAATATAGACAAACTAGCTGATTCATATGGGCCAACAGGAAAGGACACTTACAAGGGGGAAGAATAGTGATGTGGTTACAGAATTTAAAATAAAACCTTAATATATCTTCTCATTGCTGCGTTTGCTATAAGATTTTTTTCATGTTATCTGTTTGCTGATTAGTAAACAATCCCCAAAATAGAGCTTAAAATAAAATAGTTTGCTGTCTTATAATTCTGGGAGACAAGAATTTGGATAGTGCCCAGTGAAGATGTCTCAACTTGCTCTGATGTCTGGGACCTCAGCTGGAATGTCATTTTTGTCAAAACAACTGGGGATGAGAAAAAATTGAAGGCTGGTTACGTGTCTCATTTTCTCTTTTTCTGTCAAATCCAGTCTCCAGCCTGTTGTTGTTCAGGTCACAAAGAGAATGGTTTTAAAATTCTTTAATGTTTAAACAATACCTAAAGGGGAACAATACCTCATGAGGTATGCAACATATGAAATTAAAATTCATGCCTATACGTGCCATGCATATTTATTTTAGCATTGCCTAATCTCTGCAACTGCAGAGTTGAACAGTTGCAGTGGAGACCGTGTCTCAAAAATCCTGAAATATTTACCATTTGACTTATTTCAGAAAATCTTGCTGACCCTCCTTGCCTTGGCTTCTCCTCGTGCCTAGTTAGGCTTCCTCACAGCATGGTAGCACAGGGTAGGTGGATTTCTTACATGGAGATTCAAGTGGTAGTATTCAAGAAATGGAACATGGAAGCTGCCATAAAGCCTTTCTATTGTTCAAGCCTTATTAAAGAACATTTGGCCATCTTTAGTCTCTCACCCTTAGAATTCTAATAGCTCTTAGCGGTCTGACCTCATTTTTATAAATTATAAAACTTTTTATTTCTGATCCAATCTTAGATTCAATTTGCTATTCTTCTGGGTGTTTCCAAACTATGATAGCAGATTGCTTTTTAATTATGAAGTTGTTGATTACTAAATAGTAGTTCCCTTGATTTTCTAGCCCACAGAATGTCCCAACCAGATGGAATGCTGCCAGCTGACTACTGCTTCATGTGTTCAGGTTTGGGAACAAAGTCCAATGTCATCATCAGCCAGCGTGTCAAAGAGAGTAGGAGGATCAGTTTCCCTTAGCCATTTTCCTAGGGAATAGTGTTCCCTCAAAAGAAATAATGGTCTAAAACCCCTAACAGTCGGTCTGAACCAACCAAATACATATGAAGGCAGAGTTCATTGACCCAAACACAGGTGCCATTCAGAGACATATTAGAGGTCCCCTTCAGATTGGAGGTCCTCAAAGAATTGTTGTTACATTGCCAAATAAGGGACTGGAAAAGATGGACTTACAACCATTTTGAAACTCAGGTTTATAAGTGATTAAAATTATGGATTGAAATGTTTTGGACATTGGATTAGACTCTTATTTGAAAAAAGTTATCATTTTACTTTTGCCCCTCCTTTCACTATTAAAATTCATTGTCTGGGGATATCAATGTGTGAGAGATAATTTTATAGGTAGGAAGAGGTGAACCGTTTCTCTTAAATAGGGAAATAAGAAAAGAGTGGTTGAGTGGTCAGAGAGCAAACAAGTGACAAAACCAAGAATAGAAATAAGGTCCCTGTGGTTCCTGAATCAATGTCTAGGTTGCAGGCAGTGTCCTCTGAGAAGATGAAGCTTCTTAAGCCCTAAAAGACACTGTGCTTGATGCTTCAGATGTCAGTTCATTTAATTTGCATTCTAATAGCATATTGTTATATTTGAGGCAACTGTGATTAGAAAAGGTACATAACTTTTTATAAGGTCTTAAAATCTAGTGTCAGGAGTTCCATTTTTAGGAAGAAAAGCTGAAAGAAAATCGAGAGGTCTTCATATTGGTATAATATAGTTTCACTACCTATTTTTTTTTTTTAACATTCAAGACTCCTCACAGGGACAAAAGAAAGGTATGTCTTTCATTCATTCATTTTCTCATTCACTTATTTATTTATACCATTCTCTCCTTTGCTAGCAGATATTTGTTAGCACCTTCTAAAAGACAGACACTGTTCCTGGCACCAGATTGTCAAAGGTGGGCAAGATAAGCAAGACCTTCCCTCTAATGGAGCTTATGTTCAAAAGGGAAGTCAGACAAAAAGTAGATAAAAGCATCACAACTATTGAAAACACAATTAAGGACAGAGAATGAGAGTTGGGGATTCTCTAAGGGAGGAGGATCTGGGAAGGACTTTCTGAGAAGATGAGAGTTAAGAAGTGATGTAGCAATCAATGAGAAGAATCTGAGAGTAGGCAGTAGAAGAGAAAGAGCCCTGTTTAAGTTCAGAATTCCAAATGAGTTAGTCTTAAGCTTAAGACAACTTGGGAGAAGCCCAAGGGAAAAGCTGTGTAGAAAGAGGTATGAGAACCAGGCTGGGGCTGGAACTTGCAGGAGCTAATAGGCTGTGATAAGGAATTTGTGAAGTATTTGAATTGCAAATAGAAGCTTTAAACCAGTACATAGATTATTTACATTTTAAGAAACTCTCTCTTGCTCAGTGTGGGGAATGGCTAGGAGGAGAGGAAGGGTGGGAGCAGAATGAGGTTGGAAGGCTGTGACAGTCTCCAGGAGAAAAGCTGTGTTGTTTAGACCTGGAGGTAGCGGAAATGGAATAGATGGAATTGATAGACAGCATAAAAGCAGCAAAATAGACTGGTAGACCAATGGTACAGAATAGAGGACATGGATACTAAGCCACATAATTACAGTTACATTAGACAAAGGTGCCAAAAACATATATTGGAGAAATATAGCCTCTTCAACAAATGGTGCTGGGAAAACTGGAAATCCATATGCAACAAAATTAAATTAAACCTCTATCTCTCACCATGCACAATACTCAACTCAAAGTGAATCAAGGGCCTAGGAATTAAACTATAGACTCTGCATCTAATAGAAGAAAAAGTAGGCCCTAATCTTCATCATGTGGGATAAGGCCCCTACATCCTTAATAAGACTCCTAAAGTACAAGAATTAATATCAAGAATCAATACATGGGATAGATTCAAACTAAAAAGCTTCTGCTCAGCAAAAGAAACAATCAATGAGGCGAATAGAGAGGCTACATCTTGGGAGCAAATTTTTACCCTCAACATAAGCTAGAACACTAATCTCTAGGGTATATAAAGAACTCAAAAAGCTAAACACACACACACACAAAAAAAAAAACCACAAATAATGTGATCAATAAATGACCCAAGGAACAGAACAGACACTTGTCAGAGAGGATATACAATCAATCAACAAATATAAGAAAAACTGTTCAACATATCTAGCAATTAGAGAAATGAAAATCAAAGCTACTGTAAGATTTCATCTCACTCCAGTCAGAATGGCAGTTATTAAGAATACAAACAACAACAACTGTTGGCAAGGATGTGGGGGAAAAGGTGCACTCATACATTGCTGCTAGGACTGCAAATTGGTGCAGCCAATGGAAAGCAGTATGGAGATTCCTTGGAAAACTGGGAATGAAACCACCATTTGTCCCAGCTATCCCTCTCCTTGGTCTATGCCTAAGGACTTAAAAACAGCACGCTACAGGGACACAGTCACATCAATGTTTATAGCAGCACAATTCACAATAGCTAAATTGTGGAACCAACCTAGATGTCCTTCAGTAGATGAATGGATAAAGAAATGTGATTATACACACACTCACAATGGAATATTACTCATCAATAAAAGAGAATGAAATCATGGCATTTGCAGGTGAATGAATGGAATTGGAGAATATAATGCTAAGTGAAGTTAGCCAATCCCAAAATACCAAATGCTGGATGTTTTCTCTGATATATAAGGAGGCTGATTCATAGTGGGGTTGGGAGGGGGGGCATGGTAAGATTAGACAAACTCTAAATAGGGCAGAGGGGTGGAAGGGGAAGGGAGAGGGTATGGGGGTAGAAAAGAGGTTAGAATGAGATGGACATTACCCTAAGAACGTGTATGAAGACTCAAATGGTGGGAATATACTTTGTATACAACCAGAGATATGAAAAATTTTGCTCTATATGTGTAATAGGAATTGTAATGCATTTGCTGCCATATATAACAAATTAGAATAAAAAATGAATTTTTAAAAAAGGCAGATTTGGGAGAATTTGCTTCTGGATTGGGCTGGATTGCTTAAAATGTGGATGGGAAATGAGGAGAAAGGAGAAGTTAACTATCTGGCTTGAGTAACTGTGTAGTTGGGGATGTCCTCACCCAGGAAGGGGCATCTTCTGCTATAGTAGGACAGGTTTGTGGAAGAGAGAAATCAAAAGTTTAGGTTTAGCTGTGGCTGTCTGTGAAATATGCAAGTGCCTTGTTTTAGGCAATAGGAAATAGGGGCACACAGGTGAGTTTGGACTGTGAATAAAAAATATGGATAGATACTTGAATCATAGAAATATCTGACATTTCCATTCATGGGAATCAAGAGATTATTTTGAGACAATGTTTGGAGAAAGAAGAAGGCTGCAAACTATAATATTTGCTAGATAAAAGAGATTAGGTATCAAAGTTCTGAAAAAAGCTTTGCTTTTATATTGCACTCAAATTTTATATCACATTTACTTTAGTTCTCAGAAATATGTTTGACAGAAAGTATTATCTGATTATGCGTCATTTCTATTTCTACCTGAGTTACATAGAATTAGTTCTATTTCTAGGTGAAAATGCCTTAATGTAGAATATGGGAGGGCTGGGTTGGGTTCTTTAAATTTGGAACATGGATTCAAATGTAAGTTCTGTTTCGCAGATTGTAAGTGAACTATGGAAAGTTTCTGTACTAATCTGGGTCTGTTCATTCATCTGAAAAAAAATGGTGATACTAATAGTACTAACTTCAAACTGAAAATATGAATGGGAAAGTTCATGTTGGTGCTTAGCATGGTGCCCAGCACAGAGCTGCTATTACTATGTTATTATTTTTTTTTGAGAGAAAGAGAGAGAGAGAGAGAGAGAGAGAGAGAGAGAATTTTTTAATATTTATTTATTTATTTATTGTTTAGTTTTCGGCAGACACAACATCTTTGTATGTGGTGCTGAGGATCGAACCCGGGCCGCACGCATGCCAGGCGAGCACGCTACTGCTTGAGCCACATCCCCATCCCCTACTGTTGGGTTTTAGGGGTAAAAAAAATCTAATAAAAAGCAAAACTTCTTTGTGGTGCCTTAAAAGGTGCTCTTGGTACCCTGGCCTATAAAATGGTATAGGCACAGAATTGTCTTCCATTTTCACTCCAGTTCACTATTACAGTGTCTTTATTATATTGTTGATAATTATTTTTTATCATGAAAACTTATAATCTTACATATTAAATATCTCAACATTCCCATACAAACTGAAGTAACAAGATTTATTTGATAGGAAATAATAAATGCTATGCTTCTCCTATAAAACGTAACTTTTTCAAGGTAAAAATTCCTTTGATACCAACAAAACCCAGTGCTTGACAATCATCCAAAAGGAAAGTAAGATAATTACAAAGATATAAGCAAATCCCGAAGGTCTGAAGAATCTTGTATTCATCAAAAAATTGAACACACACACATACACACACACACACACAGAGACTCACATATGTTTGTTCATGCATATATCACATCATGATATTATATTACAGTTATTTTTGCATTAGTTGTTTTCTTCCCTGAGTTGTATTCCTTGACAGCATGGTTAGCATCTTCTTTTATTCTCACTGTACTCTACATATACTCTGGAAGAATGTGTTAGCTTTCTTTTGTTTCTACCTCCAAGCTATCTCAGACACATTTTTTTCTTCTTCAAATCCAGGGTAATTGTGGCAGAAATATGTATGTACCCCCAAACTCATGTTTCAGTTCCCCTTCCCACAGTACAGAGCTGTTGTTGATTGGTAGATGCCCAGTTGGAGACTACATTTTTCTAATATGCCTTCCGCTATATCTAGGTCTGATTATTTTTTGGTCAATAGAATAGGTGGCAAAGCTATGTAACTTTAAGGTCAAGGTCTTTAAGGATCTAGGGTGTCTTATCCATGCTATTAAATGCAGACAACGGAGAGGCCAAGGGCTTACAGAGCATCCAGATGTAGAGTCTGGTCCTTGACTCACTATGCAGAGAGTGGCTGCCAACCCTGGAACACTTCATTGGATTGATTTGTGACAGAGAAGTAAGCTTCCACTATGTCAGAGTCTTTATAAGTTGGAGGTCTAGTTGTTCCAGCAGGAAGCATTTACCCTAATTAGCAGAGCTTAGAGTAAAAGCTCCTTCCATTGAGACTGCTACATCTTTGGAAGATAAGTTTGATTATGCATGCTGATTTCTCTTCTTCCTGAGTAACAGTGTAGAAAATGAATTTGTCTGTAAACAGGAAGAATAAAGGTGCCTGACTAAACAAGTATAGCAGATAAGATTTTGTAACTTTAAAACTGGATGCTCTAAAATTATCATGTTCCCTTATTTTCTTGTAACTCAAATTAAATCCAATCTTGTCCCCAGAAAGTGTATTCTCTATATCATTGCAAAAAAAAAATCCTGATAGTCTTAAGTAGCCCAGAAGCATCAGGAAGTATCTTGTGGTTCTTCATTCATTTCAGCAACTATTTACAACACATCTCTGTCTTTGGTCTAGATAGAGTCTTCATGGAATGCATGCTTGGAGAGAGAGAGAGAGAGAGAGAGAGAGAGAGAGAGAGAGAGAGAGAGAGAGAGAGAGAGAGAGAGAGAAAGAATAATCACCCAAACAGTATAACAGGTGTCATGAAGAAGAGTAAAAAAAAAAAATATTGGGATGGAAGGATATTTGATCTCTTTGGAGAAGTACAAGAAAGATTTCCTGGAGACAGGGACAACTGAGCTCATACTAGAAAGACTAGAAAAGATACACCTTAATGGCAGAGCAGAGATTTCAAAGAGAAGACAGCATGTGTAAAATCTTTTACGTTGAGAAGACCCTAGTACAACGGTCTGAGCCAATATGTATGTGATAGAGATAAAGGAGCCTTGGAGACTGTGAAAGCTGGGACTTCTGAAGGAGCTGGGCCTCGATGCAGTCTTTGAGGTCCTCCAGCATTTTCCTTTTAAACCTAAATTTGATGGGAAGATATTTACAGTACAGGGATTGGGTACACAATACATGATTGCATTTAGAAGAAAATGGGGAGAATGGATCGGCAAGTAAGAAATAATTAATAATAGCAGAATCAAATAACAGGCAAACGTATTAGGAGACTGTTTTAGTTGTTTATTCAAGGGATGTTGGTATCAAAATTAAAAGTGGTATGGATGGAAAGAAGTCAATAAATTTGAGGTACATTTAGGAAGTAAGGTGGAGAAGTCCTACTGGTGAATTAAATCAAGTAAGTTTTATGTATGGTACAGACTAATGGGAAGAGCTGTAAGACCTGCAAGATTCTCTACCTTATTCTAAGGTCCCCAGCTGCTGCTTCTAAGAATGGAAAGGGTGAGAGAATCTGCATGTTACAACCCGCACTCAGAGAGACTCAAGATTGCCTCTAAAACAAGTGTTATCAGAACCTCCATGCTAAAAATTTTAGACAAATTAGAGAACGTGTTTTTTAAATGTGTTTTAGTCATTAACTAAGGCAATACGTAATGATTTTGAGATGCTGAGAGTGTGATTTTTGAGAGTTGCAAGAAATTGAAGTACTAGGGATGCTTTATATCAAATTTATAAATTCTCACGTTTGTGTTACCTCTTGTTATATTTAATTTAGCTATTTTCTCTTTACTGGGGTTCAATCCATAACTCATCTAATGCTGTTTACTCTGTATTTGAGATTTTGAGATTTTCTTTTAGCTTTCTGAAAGGAGATTTGTTCTAAACAAACATAAAATTATTGCATTGTTCTGCCCCTGATCTTCTATGCTAACTTATTTCACTGATTTTAAGGTACACATTTTATAAAACACATTTTAACATTGCTGAAGTCAGGATGCATCTTGTAATTGACAGGGCCCTCAAAATGATAAAAGAAAAAATACTGAATTCCCCTTTTCTTCTCTTAACAATACAGAGAAGAGTTCTCACAACTTCCTAGTTCCTTTGGGGAAATAAATAAATACATAAATAAGCTTATTGTTTATTCCAGCCCAATTAAACACTTCTATCTCTCATGTCTAGTTTAACTCTTTTATTTCCTCTCCCTTTTCCACATTCCATCAGGTCTTTATATGTACAGTCACAGAAGGAAACCAGACCATTAGGTCCTTTGGAATTGCTTCTCCTTCCCTCCCTTTGGAGTCCCTACCCTTCTTTTTCTTTGGGGAAGAAGAAATGGGAAGCATGCTCTATTGGATATGTTTTAATTATACCTTATTGTTTATTCTCCACCAATTATTGAACATTTTTCCTAATTCATTGCAGCAACACTAACATAGCATTACTAGCTCCGAATTACAGGGATTAAATAATCTCCAGGACTAGTATTTAATTCCATTTCCTGACTACTGGACAAAATCTTTTAAAAAATAATAATACAGAACTCCTGTGTCAGAATTGATTATTGATGTAGAGGGTACAGGGGCTGAGTATGTCTACCATAACCAGGAGAGTTATGTTCTGGTGCCCAGAGTGGGAAAAACTGTTAAAGCAACATCACCTTCCTTCTCAGGCAACTTGACAATGGAAAGATTTACTTTTTTCTGTATTTTTATTTTACACAAAGACAAAGGGGGTGGACTTATCCAGTAACAGATATCCTTGTACAACACCTACATTTTTTAAAAAACAGAGGGCAGAACACAAGAATATTTTTTTAGGTCAAAGTATAAAGACATGCAAACATATCGTCCTATGTGTCCCTATAGGATTTTGTTTACTGATAAGAATGTGTATCAAATTTTGATATAATTTTGTAATTGCTGGTGTTGATTTGGTCCTTTATTTAACTGGTGGACATTTCTTTCTGCCACTATCTTTTGCCTATGCCACAAACACAAACATCTCCACCACTTGGCAGCCCTTGAACTCTTTCCAACACCAAATATTTTGGGCACACCCCAGCCTCTTGCATAAGCCTCATCATTTATTCATTCATTTAACAGATAGTACCATGAATGGCAATTGTTACACTAAACACTGCTTAGATCTCATGGTTGACTATTTAGAAGGCAGGCTTATGGGCGACTCATGAGGAGTTGAATATAAATAAACAAATACATTCCTGGATTTGGAGAAAACAAACAAGGTCCTCAGAACATAACATACAGGGACTTTTTAAAAATGAGGAACTGACAGTAAAGCTGTTGCCTAAAGGAAGTTATGTTCGGACTGGATGGAAGGGGTGGGATGAGAACAACAGCATCCTGGGCAGAATGAAGAGCAAGTTTTCTTAGTGGGAAAGAACTTGGTTCAAGGACCACAAAAAGACAAGCATGGCCAGTGCATAGTTTAGGAAAGGTGGAACATGGCATTAAATGGGTTGAGTAATGTATTATGGAGGAGGTTGGATTTCATTCAATTGAAAATTGGATAAATATTGGTAGATTCAAAGTACAGACTTATCATGATCCAATTTGTATTGAGAAAAGCTCAATTTGTTTGCTCAAAGGAAATACTGAAGGGAAATAATAGGGAAACTTGGACATAAGTTAAATGCTGCTTCAGCATCAATGGTGGCTGGGTCCTAAGTGACACACTGGAAAAGGGCACAATTCCAGGCGATGGTAGAGAGAAAATGAATGAGATCCATTAATGAATTAGATGTAGTTGGGAAAGCAAAGGAGAAGTAAAGAAAACCCAAAACTTAGGTTCCTGGCAAAAATGACTGTATTTGTTTGTACATTTGCAGATTCAGATAAGACTGAGAGGTGGGGCAGGTTTAAAAAAGAGGTGAGTCAAGCTTTCCCATGCTGTGTTGAGCTGGCTGTGAGGCAATGGTGGACTGTCAAGAATGCAGTAGCAAAGGTAAATCTAAAGAACTGAAATTTAGATCTGACTAGAGATTTAAATTTGTGAGTCAGCATGAAGGAGTCACTCAGAAAAGGAGAGGCGGGTCCAGGACTGAGCTTTGACTGTGTCTCAGTAGTACTTACAAGTCAGGTAGAGGAAGAGATCCAACATGGTGACTGCTGAGGAATACCCAGTGAGGATTGAGAAAAATCTACAGGCGATGTTTTGTAAACTGACAGAGATAATGGTTGGAGAAGGAAAGCCTAACTATATTTAGTGCTGCTGAGAAGCACAGGAGGACTGAGAAATGTGATGGTATAAAATCTGCAACTTCCTTGGCAAGAAGGTTCAAGAGCAGAGCTTACAAGGCTTCAATAGTTCCCCATAGACACCATTTAATGTCTACTAAGGTCTACCTTCAGTGCTTTTTATTCCAGGCAAACTTCTCAACCTCAGGCCTAGATCAAACACCCTACTGCATGTTTAAATCAGGGCACTGAGCCCTTGCTGTGTCCTGAACAGGTTGTGATGATTACATCATCAATAATTATGTCTTCCATCAAAGAATCAATAAGTCACAGAGCAGGTTTGGTTTTGCTCAACTTTATTTTCCTTGAGTTGGGCAAAATGACTGTCCTATATTAGGAGCTGACTCTATATTTATTGAATGAAAGAGTGAATAATATCTGCTTCTGTAGTTAACCTCATGTAACTTGTTCATCTTTATATTAACTTAATGCAACTAAAAATCTAAAAGGTTATTTTGTTTAATTAAACTTACTCTTCCAGCTTTTAAAAATCTATGGGTAAGTCAATCAGCTATAATTATTTTGAGCAAATTTTGTTGATCAAAATTTGAGCCAGGCTCAGTGGCATAGGCCTGTAATCCCAGTGGCTCAGGAGGTTGAGGCAGGAGGATTGCTAGTTCAAAGCCAGCCTCAGCAAAAAGCAAGGCATTAATCAACTCAACGAGTCCCTGTCTCTAAATAAAATACAAAATAGGGCTGGGGATGTGGCTCAGTGGTTGAGTGCCCTGAAAGGAAAGTGACCACAACACTCGGAGTGACCAAAAGATCTTTATTGCAGCAGTGCAACAAAGAGAAAAGAAGGAAGGAAAGAGAGAGAGAGAAAGAGAGAGAGAGAGAGAGAGAGAGAGAGAGAGAGAGAGAGAGAGAGAGAGAGGGAAGAGATGAGATGAACAGGGAGAGAGCAAGAGCAAGAGAGAGACAGAGAGTGCACGCAAGAAAGATAAAGAGCAAGAGAGAGAGAGAGAGCAAGAGAGAAAGAGCAAGAGAAAGAGAGCAAGAGAGAGGGGGGCCTGGCAGGAGGGAGTTTTTATAGCCCAAATCTAATGGGGCCTCTGGGTCTGCAAGCTGCCTTGTTGGCCCAAGGGGGGTTGAGTGCTCAGCCTTGAGGGGGACTTGACACAAACAGGTGATAAAGGACCAGATAGAGGGGGGTTTGAGTGCATGAGCTATCTTGCAGCCAACATCTGTTCAGCCTGCCCTGCAGACAACACAGTTCAGCCTGCTCTGCACCCAACATGCCCCAGAGTTCAATCCATGGTACCCCCCTGCAGCCCCCCCCCAAAATTGAGATTATTTTAGATACATGCTGTTTTTAACTAATCAAAAAGTATCACTATATCTACTATGTGTAAAATCTGGTGATAATTTCTGTCCCTTTGCTAGCCTCAGTTGTTTTGGCAAAATACTGACTAAGCAGCTGCCCACCTGTCGCCCCTCTTGGCATCAATGAGAGTGGATCATTCAGTATGTTAGGAACACTCCCTCCTCTTTTCTATGAGAGTTTTTCACATCAGCACGCTGAGGACCCACGTCCCAGGCGCAGATGTGATAAATGAACAGAGGTTTCCCCAGATGTGGTAAAGAAAGGCCAGCTGCTACTACCTAGATTTCCAGTGTTGTGCTGGCCACTGTCTAAGGAGAGCTGTGCAGCACCTCCTGACAAGCTGCTGGGAATTTCTTCCTTTCCACTTCTGGACAGCCTGGACCTCAGTGCTGTCAAATGTGCCATTTGCTATTAATTCTATGGTGAGCCATCAGAATTGTGTATATATTTATTATCCATTTTTGTCTCTATACATCAGGATATATTTCCTTATGTCTTTATAGTACACAATATATGTTTTTCCTCCCCAAAGCCTATGTCCTATAGACATTAAATTCAATTTTAACAGATAATCCAACTCAGTTAAACATATAATAATCTAACTCACTTATTGCTAATCTTAGATTCCTCAGGTAGACTATTTCTACCTACTTGTCTAAAATCAGATCGAATCTCTTAGCTTCCTGAAGAGACCTGATGTCTCTTTAAGGCTGCTAAACCCTGTATAGAGAGTTGGATCCAAGGTGGAAGGCCAGACAGAGGCCGCATTCTGTGTCGCTCTGTGACTGGGACTCAAGTAGTGAGAACACTGCTTCTCTGCCAGTGATATTCTTGCTCCTGCACTGGAATCATAGTCACTGTGTCTGTCCAGCACTCCAGGCCTCAGCGTCAGAGTAGGTCGCCCAACTCCTCGCCCACGCAGGACAGCCAGGTATCCGAGCAGGACAAGCGGCACCCGTGCAGAACTTTTGGCTACCCACCTGAGCAGAAATCACCGATGCCACTTCCACACGGCACACCCGGCAGCTTCCCACATGGAGGAATTCTGGCCACCACTCCTGTGTGGACCCCCATCTACCAACGTGGGGCTCCCCCGTTCGCTGCCATCTTGGGACTCTGTGGCAGTGAAGATGGTCCCCTACTTGCAGTGGCCTGCCTGCAGCCAAGAACTTCACACAGGCTCTGAAGTCAGCCACCAGCCACACACTGCATGCCATAGAACTCCTATCTGAACTCATCATCCAATACCAGCTCCCCACCCCTGACCTGACACCCTACCGCTGAAAGCAGGCGCCTCCATCTTGGTCTCCTTTATCACCATCTTCAATGGTGGGAAAATCATGGTTTGGAACTCTGGCTGACCAGGTACCCAGTTTCTAACTCCCTCCTCTCCCTAGCAGCCGCTACCCCATCACAGTGACACCCTGGTTACCTTTACCATCCTGAGGGGAGAGATACCAGCTAACAACAGATGACCCCACCTATTGGATGAAAATGGAAGCAGGAAAGATACTGATTGCCAACCAAAACAAGCCCTGTTTCTTCCTTCAAGATTTTTTTCCCCCTCTCTCTATTCTCCCTCCTTCACATCCCCAACATATGTGAAACTAGGTACTTTGCATGAATTAGGATTTTCAGACCTGGGACGTATGAATAGTATATTAAAGTTGTGTTGTATACTCTTCCACCCCAATATCTACTATTTTAACATTTTTAAATTTTCCTTAATATTTGTATTGTTTGTTTTATGTACTCTACTGTCTTCCAACTTACTTGTCTACCCCAAATTACTTCTTCTCCCATCTCTTACTACTAATCTTCCTCTTTATATTTCTCTTTTACTCTTCCTAAGCTATAACAACTCTATATTCTCACCTCCTACCTCCTCAGCATATCATCCTACTCCTCACATCCAGTTCTTTGTCCACCATCAGAAACTGTAAACCCTTTTACAAATCTACTGAGTATATTGTAGGTTATAATTGAATTCACCATTTCTGCACATTGTGACCAAACTGTAAATGTCTTAATAACAAACATTTGCTTTTAGGGCATAAATATATTTTTTTATATTGGGATCTGATAACATTGTTCTTGGATCCCTGCAGAGACAGTATAAGCCTATAGGGTAAAAATGGTAATGCCTGGGATCCACAGTGCTAGAAGGAAAGACACACACACAACATGAAAAGACAAGGGAAGAAATTGTCCCAAACAAATCAGGATACCACATTATTAGAATCCATGGCCAACAAAGCAGAAGAAGTGACAGAGAAGGAGTTGCGTATGTACATAATTAAAATGTTCTGTGAAGCGGTAGCGCGCTCGCCTGGCATGCGTGTGGCCCGGGTTCGATCCTCAGCACCACATACAAACAAAGATGTTGTGTCCACCGAAAACTAAAAAATAAATATTAAAATTCTCTCTCTCTCTCTCTCTCTCAAACCTTTAAGAAAATGTTCTGTGATTTAAAAGATGATATAAGCGAGCCAATACAGGCAGCAAAAGATCATTTTGACAAAGAGCTACATAAACAAATACAGGAAGAAAAAAAATTACTTCAATAGGGAGATAGAGGCTTAAAAAAACCCAATGAGAAATCCTTGAAATGAAAGAAACAATAAACCAAACTAAAAGTTCAATTGAAAGCATCACCAACTGCTTAGACCACTGGGAAGACAGGACCTCAGATAATGAAGACAAAATATATAATCTTGAAAAGAACGTAGACCAATCCTGGGAACAAATTTTTACACCTCACACTTCAGACAGAGCCCTAATATCCAGAGTATACAAAGAACTCAAAAAATTAGACAATAAGATAACAAATAACCCAATCAACAAATGGGCCAAGGACCTGAACAGACACTTCTCAGAGGAGGATATACAATCAATCAACAAGTACATGAAAAAATGCTCACCATCTCTAGCAGTCAGAGAAATGCAAATCAAAACCACCCTAAGATACCATCTCACTCCAGTAAGATTGGCAGCCACTATGAAGTCAAACAATAACAAGTGCTGGCGAGGATGTGGAGAAAAGGGTACTCTTGTACATTGCTGGTGGGACTGCAAATTGGTGCGGCCAATTTGGAAAGCAGTTTGGAGATTCCTGGGAAAGCTGGGAATGGAACCACCATTTGACCCTGCTATTGCCCTTCTGGGACTATTCCTTGAAGACCTTAAAAGAGCATGCTACAGGGATGCTGCCACATCGATGTTCATAGCAGCACAATTCACAATAGCTAGACTGTGGAACCAACCCAGATGCCCTTCAATAGATGAATGGATAAAAAAATGTGGCATCTATACACAATGGAGTACTATGCAGCAATAAAAATGACAAAATCATAGAATTTGCAGGGAAATGGATGGCACTAGAGCAGATTATGCTTAGTGAAGCTAGTCAATCCCTAAAAAACAAATACCAAATGTCTTCTTTGATATAATGAGAGCAACTATGAACAGAGCAGGGAGGAAGAGCAGGAAGAAAAGATTAACATTAAACAGAGACATGAAATGGGAGGGAAAGGGAGAGAAAAGGGAAATTGCATGGAAATGAAGGGAGACCTTCATTGCTATACAAAATTACATATAAGAGGTTGTGAGGGGAATGGGAAAATAAACAAGGAGAGAAATGAATTACAGTAGATGGGGTAGAGAGAGAAGATGGGAGGGTAGGGGAGGGGGGATAGTAGGGGATAGGAAAGGTAGCAGAATACAACAATTATTAATTGGGCATTATGTAAAATTGTGGATGTGTAACCGACGTGATTCTGCAATCTGCATTTGGGGTAAAATCGGGAGTTCATAACCCACTTCAATCTAATGTATGAAATATGATATGTCAAGAGCTTTCTAATGTTTTGAACAACCAATAAAAAAAATTTAAAAAAATAAAAAAAATAAAAAAATAAATAAAAAAAAAAGAAAAGAACGTAGACCACACAGTGACAATGGTAAGAAATCATGAGCAGAACATTCAAGAAATAGGGGATAGCATAAAAAGACCAAATTTAAGACTTATTGGGATAGAGGGAGGCATGGAGTTCCAAAACAAAGGAATGAACAATCTATTCAATGTAATAATATCACAAAATTTTTCAAACATGAAGAATGAATTGGAAAACCAAATTCAAGAGGCTTACAGGATGCCAAATGTACACAATCACTACAGATTTAAACCAAGGCACATTATAATAAAAAATGCCTAACATTCAGAATAAAAAGAAAATATTAAAAGCCAGGAGAGAAAGGAATCAGCTTACATACAGGGGGAAGCCAATTAGACTATGTGCCAATTTTTCAACCCAGACCCTGAAAGCTAGAAGATCCTAGAACAACATATATCAAGCTCTGAAGAAGATGGATGCCCATCAAGAATCTTATAGCCAGCAAAATTAAGCTTTAGATTTGATAATGAAATAAAAACCTTCCATGATAAATAAAAGTTTAAAGAATTTATAACTCATAAACCTGCACTGCAGAACATCTTCGGACAAAATATTCCATGAAGAGCAATTAAAAAACAACAATAAAAATCAGCAAAGGGAGGTATTACACTAAAGAAAAAAATAACCAAAGGAGAAACCAAGTCAAGTTAAATAGCAAAAATGGCTGGAAATACCAATCATGTCTCAATATTAACACTGAATGTTAATGGCCTAAACTCACTTAACAAAAGACACAGACTGGCAGATTGGAAAAAAAAAAGACCCAACAATATGTTGCCTCCAAGAGACTCATCTCATAGGAAAAGACATCCACAGATTGAAGGTGAAAGATTGGGAAAAATCATACCACTCATATGGACTGTGGAATCAAGTGAGGGTTTCCATCCTAATATCAAATAAAGTAGACTTCAAACCAAAGTTAGTCAAAGGGATAAAGAAGGACACTACATACTGCTCAAGGGAACCATACACCAATAAGACTTAACAATTATAAATTATAAATATATATGCCCCAAACAACGGAGCATCTACATTCATCAAACAAACTCTTCTCAAGTTCAAGAGTAAAACAGACCACAACACAATAATTCTGGGTGACTTTAACACACTCCTTTCATCACTGGATAGATCATCCAAACAAAGGCTGAACAAAGAAACTATAGAACTCAATAATATAATCAATGGGGCTGGGGATGTGGTTCAAGCGGTAGCTCACTCACCTGGCATGCTTGCGGCCTGGGTTCAATCCTCAGCACCACATACAAAGAAAGATATTGTGTCTGCCAAAAAACTAAAAAAAAAAAAAGAAAAAATTAATAATAAATAAATATTAAAATTCTCTCTCTCTCTCTCTCTCTCTCTCTCTCTCTCTCTCTCTCTCTCTCCCACTCTCTCTCTTAAAAAAAATAATACAATCAATAACTTTGGTTTAACTGACATGTATAGAATATTTTATCCTTCAATGAATGAGTACACTTTTTTCTCAGCAGCAAGCACATGGATCCTTCTCTAAAATAGACCATATATTATGTCACAAAGCAACTCTTAGAAAATATTTAAAAAGTAGACACACTACCCTGCATTCTATCAGATCAATTAAAAATTAACGATAAAAAAGAAATAAAAGCTACTCCAATACCTGGAGACTAAATAATATGCTACTGAGTGAACAATGAGTAGCAGAAGACATCAAGGAGGAGATTAAAAAAAATTTAGAGGTGAATGAGAACACAGATACAACATATTGAAATCTCTGGGACAATATGAAGGCAGTACTAAGAGGAAAGTTCATGGCATAGAGTTCATTCTTTAAAAGAAGAAAAAGTCAACAAATAAATGACTTAATATTATATCTCAAAGCCCTAGAAAAAGAAGAACAAATCAACACCAAAAGCAGTAGAAGACAGGAAATAATTGAAAATCAGAGCTAAAATCAATGAAATTGAAATAAAGGGAACAATTGAAAAATTGACAAAACAAAAAAGTGGGTTCTTTGAAAAAAATAAATAAAACTGACAAACCCTTAGCCATGTTAATGAAGAGAAGGAAAGAGAAAACACAAATTAGTAACATCCGTGATAGAAAAGGAAATATCACAACAGGCACTACAGAAATACAGAAGATAATTAGAAATTATTTTGAAAATTGTACTCCAATAAAATAGAGAATACCAAAGGCATCCACAAATTTCGAGAGGCACATGAGTTGCCCAAATTGAATCAGGATGATATACACAATTTAAACGATCAATTTCAAGTGATGAAATAGAAGATGCCGTCAGAAGGCTACCAACCAAGAAAAGCCCAGGACTGGAGAGATACATAGCCGAGTTTTATAGCACCTTTAAAGAAAAACTAATACCAATACTCTTCAATTTATTTCAGTAAATAGAAAAAATTTTAGTAAAATTCTGGCAAATCAAATACAAATACGTATTAAAAAGATAGTGCACCACAACAAAGTAGGATTCATCCCAGGGATGCAAGGTTGGTTCAACATATGGAACCCAATAAATGTAATTTATCACATCAATATACTTAAGTATAAGAATCATATGATCATCTCAATAGATGTAGAAGAAAAAGCATTCAACAAAACACAGCACCCCTTAATGTTCAAAACACTAGAAAAACTAGAGATAACAGGATCATATCTCAACTTTGTAAAGGCTATCGATGCTAAACCCCCAGGCAAACATCATTCTAAATGGAGAGAAATTGAAAGCATTCCCTCTAAAAACTGGAGCAAGACAGACATGCCCTCTGTCACCACTCCTATTTAACATAGTTCTTGATTTTAATTCTTGAGCTATATGCAATGTTGAGATATGATCCTGTTTAAGGTCTGGTATAGTTATACCACCTACTTAACTCTTCTTGCTAAGGATTGCTTTAGCTATTCTGGGCCTCTTTTTTTTTTTTTTCCAGAAGAATTTCATGAATACTTTTTCTATTTCTGGGAGGAATATCATTGGAATTTTGTTTGAAATTTCATTAAATTTGTACAATGCTTTTGGTAGTCTGGTCATTTTGACAATATTAATTCTGCCTATCCAAGAACAAGGAAGATCTTTCTATCTTCTAAGGTCTTCTTTAATTTCTTTCTTTAGCGTCTGTATTTTTTGTTGTAGAGTTTTCTCACCTCTTTTGTTAGGTTGATTTTATAGCTCAAGAATTAAAATCAAGAATAAATGGGATGGATTCAAACTAGAAAGCTTCTTATCAGCAAAAGAAACAACCAGTGAAGTGAATAGAGAGCCTACATCTTGGGAGCAAATTTTTACCCGCTCACATCAGTTAGAACACTAATCTCTAGGGTATATGAAAAACTCAAAAAGCTAAACACCAAAAAAACCCCCCAAATAACCCAATTAATAAATGGGCCAAAGAAATGAACTTCTCAGAAGATGATATACAAGCAATCAACAAATATAAGAAAAGCTGTTCAACATCTCTAGCAACTAGAGTAATATAAATCAAAGCTACTATAAGATTTCATTTCATTCCAGTCAGAATGGCAGCTATTAAGAATACAAACAACAATTGCTGGTGGGATGTGGGGAAAAAGGCACACTCCGTACTTTGCTGCTGGGACTGCAAACTGGTGCAGCCAATATGGAAAATAGTATGAAGATTCCTTGGAAAACTGGGAATGGAACCACCATTTAACCTAGCTATCCCACTCCTTAGTCCATACTCAAAGGACTTAAAAAGAGCAAACTACAGGGACACAGCCACATCAATGCTTATAGCAGCACAATTCACAATAGCTAAATTGTGGAACCAGCCTAGATGCCCGTAGGTAGATGAATGGATAAAGAAAATGTGGTATATATACACAATGGAATATTACTTAGCAAGAGAATAAAATCATGGTATTTGCAGGTAAATGGATGGAGTTAGAGTATATAATGCTAAATGAAGTTATTCAATCCCCAAATACCAAATGCTGGATTTTTTTCTCTGATATAAGGAGGCTGATTCATAGTGGGGTTGGGAAGGGGAGCATGGGAAAATTAAATGAACTCTAGTAAGGCAAAGGGGAGGGAGGGTAAGGGAATGGGCAAGGGTGGGAAAAGATGGTGGAATGAGATGGACATCATTACCCTAAGTACATGTATGAAGATGCAAATGATGTGAAAATACCTTGTATACAACCAGAGATTTGAAAAATTGTGCTCTATGTGTTTAATATGAATTGTAATACATTCTGATGTCATATGTAACAAATTAGAATTAAAAAATTTTAAAAGGATATATATATATATATAGTATATTTTGTACACTTTTAAAAGATCATATAAAGATCATATGTCAAATCCTTTCCTCCTGACCTCTAGTTTTGTCAAATTTTCTACCATAATAGCAAGTTAACAGAATACAAGTATTTACTTAAAAATAGATTAAGCTAATTTCCAAAGAGTTTTCTATTATAAATGTGTTTTAAGAAATAGAGTGCAGAGCTAAGCACACAAATTTGTGGTCTGTGATGCCTACTTTCCATTAGGTGTACTCATATGAAAATTAGTGATTTCACAACTATCTTATTTAAAAATATGTATGCAGCCAGGTGTGATTAGTGCATGCTTATAATACCAACAACTCTGGAGGCTAAGGCAGGATAATGGCACATTCAAGGCCAGCCTCAGCAGATTAGCAAAACCCTGACTCAAAATAAAACAAAAAGAATTCAGGTATGGCTCAGTGGTAGAGTACCCTTGGGTTTAATCCACAGGACTAAACAGATAACATCATAATTTTTACAGATTTAGTAATCTCTCTCTTAGAGACAAAAAGTATAAAAATACATAGTACAGATAAATTGAGGAAAGAAGTGAGAAGATGAAGCAGGATGGTAAGTAAGGAGAAGATAAAATTTAGGGACTTGGGTTCCAATCATAACTTAGATCTATTTTTTTTGCTATGAGGTCTTAGACAAATCACGTAAACTCTCTCAGAACAACATAGATAAGATGGAGATTAATAACATTATCTAGATCAAGAGTAGAATAAGAATTAGGTAATGTGTGGAAAGTGTTAAGCACAGCTCATGCACAGTCTCATAAGGCAACACAGATAATAATAATCAAAATAAAATGTAATCATAATTATACTACTGTGAAAATGTTGTTACTGAGAGTTTAAGCTATGAGATTATTTCCATTTGCACCAACTGGAAGCAAATTTGTCTCTGTAGTTCCTAGCAGCCAAAGTAAGAGTGTAAGTCTATAAATATCAAAATATTTATTTACATAAATACAAAAAGCCTATAATAATTCTTAACTGGGGATTGTAGAATTAATGCATAGGTTGTCTGCCTATAAGTCCTCCAAGTATTTACCTATAGTTCAAAGAATCAGTTGCACATGTGTGTACTTTTATTTTTAAATGCATATATTATGATAATTATAATAATTAATTCATTTGTATTGCTGGGTTCATAATAGCATTTTGCCAGTAAACATCTTATTCATGGACTTACTAAGAATACCATCTGAAAATGAAAAGCATTTTTATTCATTTCTTGTCCTATCGATAAAGTTGAAAAAGTCTAACTTTTGTAAAAGACACTTGGTATTTTTTCCCCCTCATCAGTAACATGACGAATATCCTAGGTCAATGATGTATTTATTAATGTTTTGAAGCAGGACATGCTGTGATATAAATGACATTCTGATTCCATTCCTAACCTCACAAGCATATCTTGTAAAGATTTTGGGGGAAACTATTAAGCCCCCTGAAGGTACTTTTGCATAGGAAATGGGTTCTATGCTAAAACTGTCATGTTTCTGGAGCTTGAATGCCCACATGGTGAATGTTACTGGTTGCCAAAAATAACCAGATAGGTAGTTCATTCCTTCACTTGGTCATTAAATAAATCAATGCTTTTTTTTTTTTCACTTCAGATACTGTATCATTTTGCCAACTCCCACTCTGTTAGACCCAGGCTGAGTTTTATTTTATCATCTCCTAGTTAGAAAAATTATTTATTGTTTTGACAGGATTTCTATTGTTGAAAGTTATAATGGATATTCTAAAGAATTGCTGTATGAATAGTTGAAGATTTTTCTTGCAGGGGAATAATCTTTTAAAAGGCCTACTAGCTTAGTATAACTACTTAAAGGAAGTAAAATGCCATTGCATTTACTTTGAAAGATTTTTTTTTAACTTCCTGCAAAGAGGTCCCTTTACAGTATTTTTGGAGAAGTAAGTAAAACCGAATCTGACATCACCACCCTCTAGTTGCTAGCTCCATGTAGCTGGCAAGTGGTTTGCTCTTAGGGTAGCAGAGGAGGAAATTGCTCCCCGTCTGATAAAACAGCAGTGAAGCGTATGCATCCATTTCTTTTATTTTTGATTCGGGTTTACAGAGAAAATCTTTTAGAGAGATAACCATTACTTTGCCTTTCAGGGGGACGCATGCTGTTTCTTAGGGACACGGCTGATTTGCAGATATGACCATGTATATGTGGCTTAAACTTTTGGCATTTGGCTTTGCCTTTCTGGACACACAAGTGTTTGTTACAGGTAGGTACAAGAATATTCATATTTCCTTAATTGGTTTTTCTTTTCTTTTGGAGAAACATTGATTTGAAATAGATATTAAAAATAAATTGTGTTTTGGGGACTGGGCGTGATAAGTCTGCTATAAAATGGTCAAGATTGTTGTGGCTCCAGGAGACATGGCTTGTTTTGTGACAGAATATATTGTTTCTGTTTAAAAATGTATATGTATTTGGTGTGGGGGAATCACAACTTAAACA
Source organism: Urocitellus parryii (assembly GCF_045843805.1). NCBI lineage: Eukaryota > Metazoa > Chordata > Mammalia > Rodentia > Sciuridae > Urocitellus > Urocitellus parryii. The sequence continues at coordinate 118,808,797 of NC_135539.1, read as the reverse complement.
AAAAAAAAGCATCTGTTTAGTTACAAACTATTAAGGTATTGTGAAAGCAACCCTGCTACTTACCCCTCACACGGTGATGTGAAAACGTGTTGGTGAAAGTCTGAGGAATTGTTTAATGAAAAATAAATGGGTTTTGTTTTTAGCAAAAAATTGAACTGTTTTTAAAAATCCTAAAATGGCTTTGGTTGCATGAGAGCCACTCCCTATTTTCGGATCAGGAGTTTGCTTCCTCAAATTTTATTACTATTGAAACGTCTGAGATATTTTATTGAATACGTAGGTACATGATTGTTCAAAAAATACTCTTAGGTATTTAATGAAACATTGAAGAAGGATGCATTACCACAGGATGCATTTTAAGTCAAACTTTAGTTCCTTGCTAATAATTTTAATGATATTTTGCTTTGGACATTCTTATAGGGCCACCGCCCTCTCTGGGCATCCTAGCCTTGAGGAGGTAGAGGTATTTAAATTTTTAAGAATCATGCAAATGCTATGTCTTACAGAAAAATTCAATGGATTAGGCCTTTGGTCCCTATTTAAGCTTGAGATCTTTGTACAGTTATGATCTACCCAGTGGGTGTTTCTGGAAGATTTTTAGTTTGGGTCATGAATACATTTTGGTTCAATATTAACTGTAACTAATAGATATTTAATATTTCTCCTTATGATGTAGGAAGTTATTATTAAAACATCATTGAAAGTGGCATCTTTGTAGAAATTCCAACCATTTTTTAAATGAAAAGAATGTTCAAAAAATCTTGTTTTGTGAGCTTTTCCCCTTACTCCTTCCCCCTGAAAGTCAGGGCAGCCTGATCGGGTTACATTATCAGTCCATATTTTAAGTAACTAATGACAGTGGAAAGAAAAACACTGTACTTTAAGTTTTTTTTCATTGTAAAGCTGGATTAAAAAAAAAACTTTGTAGGTACAGCATTTCTTGAAGTATGAAACATGCTTGCCAAACTGCCACCCCCGTGAAGTCTCTTTATTATAATCAAAAGCAAAATATAAAAAGCAGTAATTTCATAAGATGATATATGTGTATTTTCATAAATCAGAGGACATTTTCACTAAAAATTCCCTCTCAGAAAATGTTATAAAGCATTTATAAATGAATGTAAAGGAATATGGAAATATTTTGTAGGTCACAGATCAATTCACCATAAGAATTCAAATCAGTTTGTTAAAAATGTTTTTCATCATAAGGAAAATCTTTGAATTCATGATCAAAATAAAAGTATAATAGAATCTGGAAACCTTTAAATCAACTTTTCTAAATAATTTATACTATAAATGGATAGATATACATTGTTCTATTTTAAAAATTCAAGTTAACCTTTAATTGTCACATTAATATTAAAAACAACCATTTTTTTAAAAAGTATTGGGAATCTTATTGAGTATATAAATATTTGGGGAAAACATGTATTAACATAATCCTGTGTCTACAAATTTGTTTAGCATACTTTTAAGTTCCAAGAGATATTTTGTGACTCAATGTATAATTTGGCAGGTTATTGTTTAAATTTTGTATTTTTATTTATTAGCTACAATTCTGTTTTATTTAAATGTGTTATAATTGGTTTAGTGTGTATAGGAAATAATAAACATTGGACAGCAAAATTTACACTTTTTGTTCTAAAGGCATAAAGAAATAGTCAAATGTAGATGAGATATCAATGAATAAATATGCACACAACTCAGATGCTTTATTTAATATCTAAAATGCCATGTGGACAAGGTCAAAGTTAAGATTCGTCAAGGCAAGAACAATGCTGGAATCAGTTTTACACAAAAGTTTTGACTCTCCTTGCATAGTACCTCTAGGCTATGACAATTGAAAAATAGATCCTTGTTTAAAATTTCTAAATAATTCTAGGGAAGAATGATGATTTTGACAGCACAGGTAGAGGTGACTGTTCTCTGGTCATAATGAAGGCATAATGCCAGGCAAATCTACCTCTCCATGGCAGAACAGAACAGTTAAGAGTACTTTGAATTATGCCTTGTGAAATGTGCTATAGGTTTTGTTATGAGTCATAACAGTTGTCTCATTTCCTGGGCATAATTCTTCATTTTCCATCTACGTTAAAAAAAAAATCTCATGTCACAAACACATCCTGTATCTTGCACATCACAGACATTCAATGCAAATTATTAATTGAATTTGATAAGCAATCCTATTAAGTGTTAAATGCAGCTTAAGAGAATCTGGGGTGTGTATAAGATTGCTTAGATGATCTTTTAAAAATATTTCCCTACTAAAAACTTTTCTTATCATTGCTAGATTTTTGTTAAGGGAAGATAAAGTGGGATTGGAGGTCTGTATCTCCTTTCACTCTCTTTCTCTTACATTACTAAACACAGAAACAGAGTAGTTAGCTTAAGCAGGTTTATTTCCCTATTCTTCTTATATCTTTTCATCAGTGGCAAATAAGTAGTGTAAAAACACAAATATTGCTACATTATTCATATACCTATCTACATAAAGATACGAATATATTCTGTGTGAATTATGTTCTATATTCATATATGTGAGTTATATGTGCTATTTGGTATCTGTCTTCAGTCTAACTACTGTTTCTCCATATTTGTCTGCCTTTTAAATTTTGGGGTGCTATAAACTTGGCCAGTTATTATTCTTACTTTCTACAGTCTGGGTTGTTTACTGTTATCTACTATGTACTGTGGTCCTATTTCTCCATGTCTGGATTACTCCTGTAGAAATATGAAACCTACCTCCTTTCCTAAATACAAATATTTAACATGCTTCTCCGCTCCTGAAATTTTGCTTTTAGTAATCTCTAAAATCTTTTCTTTGTTCTAATTCTCCATTGCCATCACCATAATCCATGGCTATATTAGTTTTCACCTGTAACACTGTAAAAATTTCCTAATCCCTCTGTTTTTTTTAAAAATAATAGTTTCCTAATCAGTCTCATCCTTTTCCTGTACATTGTTCAGCTTAAAAATACAATAGAAGGGGGAAATTCAGATATTTTCTCATGGTGTAGTCTCTAATCTTGTAGGCAGAGCAACTGGGTGGGCCATTAAGCTGAGAGTTGGGCATGGAGCTGGTGGTGATCTTTCCTTCCCTTGTCTAAGGATTGAAAGAGAATAAGCAGTTCTTCCACGCTCAAGGCCTCTTTCGCCCTGTGCAAGTCCCATCTCCTCTCTGACATTCTCTTTTGTCACTCTTGCCACGAAATATCTCCACCGAAAGTGGGTCCTTTTACTACCTTTCCTTGGCATTTTTCAAGTACTGTTTTAACGGTTGTGATGATGGTGTTCATATGTCCCTCTGTGGATTCACTGCCATTATAACCTATGTAAATGCAGAAACGATATCTTAAGCTTCTTCATATATTCTATACCTGATTTCTCACCAGATACTGAGTAAATAGTGAATTTTCTTAATAAATTCATAGATTATAGTCAAGAAGAAGAAGGAAGAGGAAGACAAATCAGACAAATCTCAGAGAGGGTGGTCGAAAGAGAATGTGAGCAGAAAAAAAATTTTTGAAGACTCAAGTGGAAGGGTGGCTTTTGCCTTTTTTTTTTTTTTTTTTTTTTGATATTTCCTTGTTTCATCTACTTGTCTCACTTCTTGTCTGGAGAGGTCTCCCTGGCCTCTTTAAAATCCATAGTTTGGAATGTTCCTAAATTTTCTTCCACTGCTTTTTGGACATTTTTGCTAATGTCATAGGGTAGGTCAGCATCATTATTCAAATGTAGGTTCCCATAAGAAGAAAAGGAGGGAGTGGAGATGGAAGAGCTCACGAAGAGAGCTCTTGTGACAGGACAGTACAGTCAAGGCCAGTCCTTGCACATGTTGGTGGGACACTGATACTAGTTCACTGAGACTGTTTTCAAGGGCAGATAAAGATGTGTGAACATGGAGAGTTTGAGGACTAGACAGTGAGATAGTGAACTTCAGTCTGAGGTAAAATCCTGAGACTAATAGTGAGGATGCTGCATTTTGTTGGTGAGCACACAGTGCTAATGAAGACAAAGGCACATGTTCAGAACAGAATGTATTAACTCAATGGGGTACAGAGTAATTTTTCATTACCCTAGACAGTCTTCATAACATTATGAGATTATTTATGCAGGAAAAAATGGAATCAAAATTTAACTTCTGTTTAAATTCAGTTTAGAGTAAATATCTTTGTCAGTACTAGATGCCTTGTCTCACAGCAGTTGCTATTACCAGAGGATTAGTGATATATATGACTTTTACATATGGAAAGAGAGCAGTCTGGAAATGAGAAAGGGAAAAAATGAAATACAGAAGGTTATTTATTTAGTAATATATGATATAGTCATATATGATGTCTACTTCTACATATATATATATATATATACACACATATATGAAAGATAAAGAAGCAATTATACTAATCACTGGATTTTGCATACACAGCCCTAACCAACATTTAGATTAGAAAATATCTAATAATTATCTAAAAACTTTATCTACATTACAGTTTACATATGTCAATGTATTATTTCAAATTCTGTCTGTCAAAAAGCCTAGGAATGACAGTTATATGCAGAAAATTATATGTTTGGGAATCACAAAACAATCAAGAGAGAATAAAGGAAGATACCAAAACTTTTCTACTCTTTCTTCTAGGACAAGCAAAAATTCACAAAGTCAAGGTTAGCAAAATAAACAGGCATCTACTGTGTCCATTCACAGTACCTTCAATGGATTCACTTCTACAAAGATAATCAATGAAGTTTTTAAATTTTTTTTGGAGTCCTTACTACAGACCCAAGTTCAAACAAAAGTTAACATATTTCTATGGTGCTTATCTATACACGTTTAAGACATTAATTTCCTGCTAAAAATGAGACAAGTATTTGAAGTGAAAAAAACTGCTTTACTGAAAATGCAATATAACTTATTTATATTGATTTATGATTATATTATAATTACAATGCAATGATATTCAAGGGAAAATGATCACCACTCATATATTTTAAAAATTACTTTTCATTAAAATTTTAGCAACAGGAAGGAAAAGATCAGCCCTCAAAATAGTGATCTGTTATCATTGGCTGGAGTCAAGAGCTGAGGGTCACCCTAGCATCACACCCATGGACAGTGGCAAAGTGAAACGTTAATAAAAATCACTGATAGACAAAAAGAAATTCTCTACATTATAACTTGGAAATGTCTGTCCCAATATTCCAGAAAATAGTTTAGAAAAACCTATATAAATAACAGTGATGTTAAGAGATGATATCAAAATGATATGACAGTAAAGGGTGGTCACTCTATTTTATAAATCCCCACTTAAATAAAAACTAGAAATTTGTTTACAAAGAAAGGAAAAATATTCAGCATCATAGGAAACAAGGCAGGAATCATTCCATGTTGGGAAATACCATGGCTTTGAAGTAAGAAATATTTTAGAAATTTAACTCTAAGAATTATATGATTTTGATCCAAATCATTTTCCCTCTTGAAATAGTTTCCTTATCTTTAAGTTGTTGTAAGCATTCACAGTAATAATATTTGTGAAAACACTTTGAAAACTATGAGCTACTCCCTGTAAGGTGATACATTCATTCATGTAATCCCATGAAATCACGGCACATAGCTATTGAACACAGAAGTGTGATTACAATTATCATTTAATTTGAAGCACTAAGAGGACATACACGGTCAGTTTAAAGTTGAGGGGTAGAGGAATAAATCTTCATAGATCTTTGATTTCTTTTACCTTTGCATCCCCCTTTTCAGAGATTTTTCAGGCTACTCTAGATTGTAAAGATTCTATAAGCTCCATGCCTTCTACATTCTTCACTAGGAATTCTTTACCATTTCCTATTATAACAATAGCCTGAAAATATTTTTTCCTTCAGTTCCTACTGGGCCCATCCTTGCAAGTACAGAATAATCCTGTAAAAGGATAAAAATGTCATATTTGTGCATCCTTTTCTTTAGTTACTCCCTAATGGGGTAGAGAATGTTATGATCCCATGATTTTGACACCAGGGATGTTTGACTCAACTTTTATTTTATTTGTTTTTTATTTTAAAAAAATAAATGACAGCGGAATGCATTAAAATTCTTATTATACATATACAGCACAATTTTTCATATCTCTGGTTATATATAAAGTACGTTGACACCAATTCATGTCTTCATACATGTACTTTGGATAATGATGTCCATCAATTTCTACCATCCTTGCTAATCCCCTGCCCTCTCCTTTTCTCTCCCACCATGCCCTAACTAGAATTCATCTATTCCTCCCTTGCTCCCCAACTTTTAAATGAAAATAAAAACTTCGTTAGAATATACCAATATGAATTTTTCTTGAGTTTCAGAAAAAGAGACCTCCATTAAACCAAATTAATTATTTCTATGTAGCTTAAGTAAATTATTTCCAATTTTTTAATTTTCATTTTTGCTTTACTGAATTCAATAGTATCACTTTCATTTAAATTTTTTCAATTACATGTACTATTAAATTCATGAATCAGTTTTACCCACATCAAATTATAGCATTTTACCTTATTGTCATCAGTTTTCTAATTATAATTTTACTTGTCAAATAATAAATCTCTAAAATTTTTTAAAATGGTTTAGTTCCTTTATTTAGATAGAAAGATTTCCTGGTGTGCTGTTTTAGCAACAGATATTTATATTTTTATTTTTGCAATTCATTGTTACCTAAAACAAAATCTAATTTTTCATTTTTCTCAAACTTACATTGGGAAGCATTAACCATTTTACAATTTAGGTTATGTTGATATTTCCATCCGTAGCATTTATATTGAGATTGAGAACACTTTCAGTTGGATTGATGTTGAGATTTTAATAGTTTTGATTATTCCACAGGTAGCCATTGGAAAGTTTAGAAATATCTCTGGAACTGCACTATAGATTTATGTTTAATTCTCACTCATTTGTAGTATATTCTGATTAGTTTACTAACTTGGTACTAACTTCTTATTCATGGAGCAAAAAGTTTAAAAAAAATTAACATGGTAAATTTAAATGTCCTCAGTGTAAAATGGTGGGTAGGAAAGTTTCACATCATCCTATCTTCGTGTACTAGTAAAGACAAAAACAATTAGCATTGTACTTGCTAAAGATTGTATTTGCAGTTCTATTTGATATTTAAATCCCTCCAGATTTCTCCAGCTTTTTCTGTAGCTGCTTTGTGACATATACTATATACTATTGTTGTAACTTTCATTTTCCTAAAAATACAATAGTTTCCTGTCTTCAAACCATTGGCTATGCTATTTTTAATTCCTTGGATATCTTTTTTTTCTCCAATTGAGTAAATTATAATTCCACTTCAAAATTTAGCTAGAAAATCATGCCTGCCTTCCGGGGCAGCCACACTATCAAGAGTCACACTGCATCCCTTACCCTGGGTAGGTGTCCTGCTGCTGTGATGGTCTGTGAATAACACTCCTCTTGGAGTGTTTATATATAGATAGATAGATAGATAGATAGATAGATAGATAGATATAGATATAGATATTGATATATAGATAGATATAGATATAGATATATAGATATATAGATATTTGTTGATGGACTTTATTTATTTATATGTGATGCTGAGAATTGAACCCAGTGCCTCACACATGCTAAGGCAAGCACTCTACCACTGAGCCACACCCCCAGCCCCTCTTGGAGGGTTCTTTACTTGGCTCTCACAATGACTGGTGAGCTCATGTAGTTTGTCACTGGGTTTCTGCTTAATTACAAGTGTCTGCAGGTTCATGACACTTTTTTTCTGAATGCACAGATGGTCTGTGAGTGTGATCAACCCATCTCTGTATGTAGGAAGCACTTGATTCATGATTCGTATGAATGATTTTAATTCTGTCCATTTGTTGTTACCATTATTTAAGTGAATTATTCCAGGTGAATTTTTCTATATGGTAGAAAACTTGCAAAATTTTAGGAATAAAAGATGGAAGAAATTGCATAAAGTTTTTGCTGTCATTTGTTTTTTTCCCTCTTTTTCTTTTGATCACATGCTATGTGTAAAATCGCATATCCGATTTTTTCTAGAAAAATCATGATTATTCTAGACAATTGAAGAAATATAGAAATAAATAAATTGGCAAATGAAAATCTCCCAGTTTACCATTACTCAAGATCTAAAAACTTTCTGAATATCTCATTTCACCAGGACAACTAAATCTATTCATTTATTCATTAGTTCATTAATTCTTCTGAGGAACAACTATTTGATGCATGCTTTCTCTGTGCTGCTTGTTGGGAATACCACTTCCTGTTCCCATTCTCATGTAGTCTGCAATCTATTTATGGCAGTGGCTGCTTAGAAATTAAGTTTTGACTTCCAAGGTCTCCATTAGCACCCCAAAGTTTGCTTGTCAAAGTAGTAATAATGTTCTTTGCTACATATGATTATTGGTGTTGGTAGTCCTTTATAAATTATAACTAAAAATCACTCTCTTAAAATCTATGTGTAATTAGTAAGACTACCTCCAAGTCCCTGATCTGACTAGATTTTCTCTGCAAACTCTTCAGTTAGAGTTCTGCAGTTACCAATGAGTTGTGTAGATTATTATTCAATATTTATTTTTTTTAGAAAAGGTGGATGCAATAAGGGACTAATTAGGACAATAGACCTAATTCCTTTAGTTAGTTTTGTGATTTATAGTGGAAATAAAATATGTATATGGAGAGAAAAGGTAGAAACATACATCCATACACTCCAAACCAACACATCCTTAGCTTTTTGTTGTTCTTTCAGAGTAGATTTCCAAAGTCACCAGTTCATAAACAAATCAGGGCTGGGTGGGATGGCAGCTGGAATTTTTAACCCAGGTCTATCTCATTCTAGGCCTTGCTTTTTTCCAGTGAGTTAATCAATGTTGTGTGTTTAGCTTGATAATAAAGTAATTGCAGACATGACTATGTCAGTGGGTAAAATGCATCAGGACTGGAGGGCAGTTGTTCATTTGTGTGAAATATGCATTTAAGTCCCATCCACTGGATTTAGCTACTTGAATCTTTGTACACCGAGCCTCTTCCATATTTTTGGCAAGAAAAATTCATTTGAGATTATGTCTCTTGGAAAAAACAAAACATATCTTTGCTTTTTAATTATCTTTACCATGATTGCTGATGCCACACAAATAATGCAAAAATGATATATTAACTATTATCTTGAAAAAGGGGATAATGAAGTATAAGACTGTGTTTGCCTTGAGGTGAGTGATACCATGGAAAGAATGGATTTTCCCCTTCTTAATTGTTTTTTGATATTACATAAAGTGAAAGCCATTGAATAATTCACCAATGTATCTAAATTTTTGTTTTGAAGTACAAGGGAAGTAACTTGACCTTTGTTAAACACTTTGATCATGGAAAACACATGAAGTTCTCATCTTATTCCAGGAAGTGTAGACACCAGAGTCATCCAAAAGATGCATTAAATGAATCAGGTAGAGCTCTCTTATAGTTTCCTATTACAGAGACAAGTTTGATTTAGTAACTCTAGGGACCAAAAAGAAAAAAAAAATATGTTTGTTAATTTGTCAAGATGATAAATATGATCTGCTAATCAGATAATTTAGGACAAATAACTTACTTTGACTTCCTAGACTTAGTTTTCCAAATATATCTTTTTGTTTCTAAAATCAGACCTAATCAAACCCGAGTATTTCTACTTTTTAATCATCCATACATGTTTTTACACTGTGAATCTACTTATTGATACTTTAGACATAATCAAGATGTGTAATAGCTAAGGAAAGCAGTGAAGCACACATTATCAGTTCAGAGTTTGTCTCTGATAGGAAGTGATACCAGGGACTTAGACAAGGAAAAGAAAAGGGCCAGGAAGCTGATGAAAGCAAATTAGATGATGATGATGCAGACTTTGGACTCAGTCAAGCTCTACTTTTAAAAAACTTCAGAAGTCAATGGTTGAAATCTTGTCTAGATTCCCATCTGAACCTGCTAATCATGAAAGATTGCAAAAATTCACCCTTTAAACCTCAGTTTCCTCAGATATAAAATGGGAATAATAATGGGATAGTAATTGAGATGATTTGTTTACTGATTCTACAGTTGTTTACGGAGTTCCTACTATGTAACAGAAACTGTTTTCAATGCTGACACAATCACAAATAAAATGGAGAAGATACCTACTCTCATGGAACTTACATCCTAGCAAGGGTGGGGGGGGGATAACAAACAGGAAAAGAAATAGGTAATTGAGAAAATTTCAATTGAGTGGTGTAAAGAAAATTAAGCAGTCTGATATGATAGTCATAGGCCAGATTCATGGGTGAATGCTTCTTGAAACAGACTGATCAGAGAAGATTTCTTTGAAGATATGTTATTGAGTCATGTGTTGGTTAGACAAGAACATGGAGATCTATGTAAGTGGAAATGCCAGGTGCCAAGGCCATGTGGCCAAAGCTGAAAATTGGCATGTTCTAGGCACAGAAAAGTCATCTGCCTGTGGCATGGTGAGGAAAGACTTAAAGTTTAATATTGAGCCTAGAACGACAAATGACAAATAGGAAGCAGATCTATAGCTCCTTGTTGAAAATGCAAAGAATCTGGATTTCATCCTAAGTATGAGATGAAGCCATTTTGAATTTGTGACAATGACCTAATCAGATTTTCATGATAAAGACATAACTCTGGCTGCTATAAAGAGAATATATTGGGTGTAAATCAACTCTTGGAGCCAATTGAATCAGGAAGAGGGAGGAGATAGGGGATGGTGATCTCGACTACTGGACTAAATCTTGGCAATGGAGGTGGGAAAAAAAAAGGACAGATTAACTTAGAACGAAGAAAATAGCTGCATGAAAGGACAAAGACATTATAGAAAATGGTTTCTTTTCCCCCATGAGTTACGGAACTGGGTAAGAACCCAGTAAATTGGCCAGTCGTTGTGTACAGATGGAATTTAAAGCTAAAGGACTGAATCAGACTATTTTGATAGACAAGAGCAGAGGGCGTAATTCTGAATCCTCTGGGGACACTCCATAATTGGAAGGATTGAGAAGAAGAAATAGGAAGACAACATAAGACAGGCTAGCCAGTGGGGAAAAATGAAATACACTTTGCTTTGAATGTTAAAAGAAGAGTCCATAAGGGTAGAGGGCCCAGCACTCTTAGTGGTATATACTGAAAAGTCAGGAAAATTTCACATAAATATCCAAATAAATGTCTTGTCTGAATGGTGAACAGTGACTGTGAGCCTCCTAACTATTGGCATATATCCCTATTTACTTTAACATTGCTGGAAAAATAATTATGAATTAATTTGTCACGATATATAGAAGAATTATATATCTTTAATATACCACCACTTGCAAAGCATAGTTGCTAAAAAAGAAGAAAGCTGTGGCTTTAATTTATTTTAATAAAAACTGCAAAATACATTGAGAGGCTAATGAATTAGAAGTTTAGCTGAAAAGTTTCTTGAAAATATAATGCTCTGTTGAGTTGCTTAGTGGCTTGTATTTTGTTTTGATGTATATTGATAAAAATAGTTAAAAAATACTACTTAAGCTAATGCTTGGAGAAGTTCGAGTCTTTCTGTGTGAGTTAATTGGTTATACAAAAGGCTTATTTATAAATCAAGTTTTAAATCTCCCATTTCTTCAGGAAGTTTGAAAAGCAACTGGTTATTGATTTAGCAGCTATTAGGTAGAAACTAATGTACTTGATAAGTAGAAAGCATACAATTGGAAATAAGTCTTTTGATATCAGTTTGGTAGGTTTACTTAAAAGAGATTTGTATTTCAGAGCAACTTGTTTTAATACTAACTAGTAATCTATACTAACTACTAAACTAACCTGAAAAATAGTTGAGGGCTGGGCATGGTGGGGCACACCTGTAATCCCAGCAGCTGGGGAGGCTGAGGCAGACATATCAGAGAGTTCAAGGCCAACCTCAGCAACTTAGGTCCTAAGCAATTTAGTAAGACCCTATCTCAAAAAAAAAAAAAAAAAAAAGGGCTGGGGATGTTGCTCAGTGGTTAAGTGCCCCTGGGTTCAATCCCCAGTACCAAAAAAAAAAAAAAAAAAAAAAAGAAAGAAAAAGAAAAAAAATAAGTCATGCTTACCTTGTGCCAGGAACTATTTTCAATAGTTTACAGATGTTATCATGTTTAGCTTAGGTTTGCAAATTGTTACAATTTCTAGTTATAGCTACCTTTGTTTCCAGATATTAGTAAAATTTACTGGCTATCATATTGTAAGAGGAAATAGTAATATTTAATTTTCTTTGTTCTAATATTAAATACTAGAATTGAGGAAGAACAAATCAGAAAGGGGAGTAACACTGAGTGCCCCCGAGGGCCTGATGCTTGAGAGACACTGTGCTCTTTAGCCTCAGAATTATTTCTACAATAATCCTGAATTCTTATGATTACTAAATGAATATATGGATAGACTTTTCCCATTAGTTTTATTTTATTTTATCCTTTTTCAAGTTTTTCTTCTAATTACTTTTGTTTTCTTCCATTGCTGAGGATGAAACCCAGGGATCTATGCATACTAGGCAAGTGCCCTGCCACTGAGCTACATCCCCAGCCCCTTGGATATTAGTTTTAATAGGGGAAACTATTATATTTAAACTCAAAGAACAAGTAATCTAGATATTATTGGTATTTATTTTGCCTTGTGGTAGTTTTGCTTACACTGAAAATGGGGCCGGGATGGTTTGGTGGTTTACTGTGATCTCAATAGTGAAATCATATTGAAAGGCTCAGTCTGCACAGGAGAAAGTCTTATTGTTTTCTCCTCCTGCCCCTGCTTAATTTTCAGATGAATATAAAGGAGCAATTTAAGCACCACTGCTTACTCCACATTTTAAAGAATAAATTGAGAGTGTGGGGAAAGGTAGAGATTGAGAGAAAACATGCCAGTTTAATGAAAATACTATATTAGTGTGTGAGAAATAGAAATCATGCATGTAGGCACTGTCTACTGTGAATCTGAAAGTATAATTAGGTGTTATGCAGAAAAACCTTGTGTTTGTAAATAGCAATGAGACAAAAGCTTAGTAAGTCTAAATAATCAGTTTTCAGATGTGTTAGGTCAATTATGTGGACAAATATCAGTGTGTATTTTTATTTTTTATTTTGGGCCCATTGTTTCAAGAATAAAGGTTTAAAAGAAGGAAATAACATCCCATTGAAATATAAGGGGAATGATGTTCATGTAAATATAAACAGCTGTGATGGCTCTTTGCTGAAAGGCAACTTTAAAACAGATGGAACCCAGGAGTCCACCAGAGATTCAAGAAGGTGGAGGTTCTCACACTGGGGAAGATAAAAAGATACTTTCAGGGTGACCTACAAGAGAAAGTCACCAAAGCCTTTGAAATAGATTTTCCCTTTTCTACTAATAGACAGTGGTGTTATGTTCAGGGCAGCTAGAAAGTCTTGGATGAAAGAAGTATTGGGAATGGCTAGTGAAGAGATCAAAGGCAAGCGGAACCTCAAAATTCTGGAATTGGAACAAGTCAGATACAATATAAGAAGTACTTCAAAGGCAGAGAAATAAGAATAATAAAAATACCTTTAGTTGTCAAATGTGCAATTTGTGCCAGTTTTGTCACATTCTGTTTTGCAGGAGCACTGTAAAACTAAAGCTATTTTCTATTAATGTCAATTTTACTAAACATGTTTTCCCGTCTAACTTAGTCAATTTCCAAGAAGAGAAAAAAGAATTCCAAATGATTTTACTTGTTATATGCAATAGAATATATTTTCCTAAACTAAAATTTGACTTTTATGCTTCTTAGTATAGGGTCGTTATAGAAAATGAATGTGAAAGCATTTTTTAAAATGTAATGAGATGGGATAATATGAGGGATTGTTACATTATTTAAACATTTGGAAAACTATAAAGGAGTGCAGAAATTCTGTTATTGCTGTTATAATTAGCTTCTCATGGTTTTTTACTTTAAGAATTGAAGTGAAATTTGAAATTTTATTTAAAAATAAAAACTTTGTCACATATTATTCTGTAAATTAAAATACAGAAATATAGACTGACCATTATCAATGTGGACTCCTGTTTTGTAATTAGTCTATTTTCAAACATATGTATGCTAGAGGGCAACTTACTAAAGAAAAAAGAAAAATCAGTGCAACTTTAAAGCAATGATTTTGTATAATATTGGCTCCAGTTTATATTTTATCAAAGCCTAAAAGGAAACACTTATCATGGGTCTTTATTTTTGCTAAAAAGGAATATTTATATTTTAGAACAAAATATTTTCATAAAGGTGTTTTGGAAAAATCATGTGCCTTTTATTTTAATTCATCCATTATTCCATTTCATATTTAATACTGAAAATATCACTTTAATTGTTTTTAAACAAAAGTCCATGATAACTCATTTAAAAATCTATTTTGCCCATGAATTTTTTCAGAAGTCTCACTTCCTAAGGATTCCAGTACCATAACCTACCTTTTAAGCAAACCCTCCATTTTATGGGCTAAACATCTGGATTTGATGGGAAACAAAACATTTCCTTCCTCTGGCTTTTCTAATAATCCTCTCACAGATACACATGCTTCGTGTTTGTTAATAAATTGACTTGATTTTAATATCTACTGTTTTAACACACAATGAATTATGGCATTTTCAATTAAATTCATTTTAGATTCCTTATAAAAACAATATTAAAAGCTACCCTAAAATGTATTAAGGCCACAGATGTTTTCCCTTATAGTGTTAATTGATTTAAGGTCCATCAAAATGTTGTGAAAATGTACTGAGATTAACAATAATGATGGCACATGGTTTAGATTAAAATTCTTTTGTGTAATTTTTTTAATTAATAAAAGAGTTTATTTTCCTCCAATTGAAATAAATGTAGCTAGCAGATTGAACCAACAAAGCAGTAGCTAAGATTTTATTCTCTAACTTTGTAATGAAAGGTATTTAAAATTAGGGATCATTTGATACACCTAAAATTTACGTGCACGGATTACAAGTGCTAGTTTTGTTTTGAGTGAAGAGAAGATGGCTACGCATTCTCTCTTTATATCTACTTCCCTATTTCACAATTGTAGCAATTAACCTATTTAACTCTTCATTTGACAAAATACAGCACATAACAAGAAACTTCGGTGTCTTGGTGCCTCTTCTCAAATACATTTCAATTGATCTTCATGTCTTTTAACCTTGCCCTCTTATTATAAGAGAATAATATGCACTCTAATTTGAGAAAATCATGTAAAGTTTCTCAAAATTCACATTAATATAGGCAAAACAATAATATTTCAACAAAATATAGAATTTTAAATTTTTTATAGAAAAGAATGAAAAATATAAATGTTTACCCATCATGTGCATATTGAATTACTAAGAATGAATTACAGATCCATGAATACTTAAGGAAATTTTGATTTCAGGAAATATATCAATGGACTGAATCTGTCAAACCCATTCAATTAATGTAGTAACAATACTTTGTTATTTACATGACTGATTTTTAAATTTATGTTAAAAAATCGTTATATCGCATAAATATTATCAGAGTAAGTCAATTTGTACACAGGGTACAAGAAGAAATAAGACATGGCTTTTATTCATGTTACTATTTAAAATAACACCTGAATTTCATATTCTTTACTATTTAGTGAGAGTCAAGTATTCCTCACAAAATGTTGTGTGTGTGTTTTTTTTTTTTAATTCACCACAATATTTCCTGCTTTTACTTGGGCTAGGACTCCGGAAGAAAAAGTTTAAACAGAAAAAAGTTTGGAAATTTGGAAATTACTGAAGAATACAGCATTGTTGTTTACACAACAGTACAATTTCAGAGAAAAAAAAGACTTTAGAAATCATCTAGTTCAACTGTCTGGTTTACAAATGAGAAAACTGAAACTCAATGATGTTTAATGACTTGTCCTTTATTATAATAAAAATGAGGAAACAGTGCAGGATTCTTCTGACATATTATAAGATATTTACACATTGACTGAAATAATGGAATAAATATTGAATTAGGTATTAAATGATAAGTTTGAATCTTAAATCTGCCACCAATTTATTCACCATATTTAAATTCTGATAGGTAGTTTTGAGTAAGTTACTTGACCTTTTCAAGCTTCAGTTCCCTTTTCAATTAGATGTAGGACTTAGACCAGTTTCTCAATCTTGAAGCTACTGGCATTTTAGCTGGAGAATGGGGCTGTCCTATGCATCATAGGACACTTAGGAACATTCACACACTAGATGCAGTGGTATCCTGCTGTACCCCCCCCCCCCCATCTGTGACACCTCAAAATATCTCCAGGCTTTGCCAAATGTCCTGAGAACAAAACTGCCTATGTTAACCACCTTCTCGGAGAACTACTAAAGGAGTTGTAATTTCTTTGGGCTGTTCCAGTGGTAAAACAGTGTGGTTCTAGACTAAGTGGTTAGCCACTGGGTACTTCTTCAGAAATCAACCCCTAAGAGTTATTCACCAGGAAGTTTGTTGGTTATGGTACACAATGACCAAAGGGCACTTCATATAATTTATATACAGTTAATATAAGTGCTAAAAAATATTTGCAGGTGAGAAATGTTTAGTGACAGTAAAATACAAAATATTTTATAAGTTTAAGACGGTTTAAAATATATAAACTATATTCACTGTAACTGGCATTTTTTAAATGTAAGAATTATCTGTCCCTATTAAAGACAACAGCAATTTGGTCATCGTTTCAAAGACAAATAGAAACTCACTTATAATCATGGGTGTTCACTATCTGGTGTTCCTTTACCCGTGGCAGCTGTGCAGGGCAGTTGTGTCTGATAAGATCTGACAGAACATTAAAGGTTTCAGAGTGAAAAAAAAATGACAGATGTCTTGTCATCCTTTGCATATGGAAAGAGTAGGAATCTATTATATTTAGTTTTTAAATTAAAAGGTATTGTTGCTTCCCTTTCTTTCTTTCTTCCGCCCTTTTCCCCCACCCCATCCCTACTGGATCTAGACAGCTGCCAGTGGAGGTTGAAGGACTCATTCAGGGACAGTGGACACTATAGGAGCTATCAAGATACACCAGAGACTTTTGTGTGGCCACTGATGCCAAATCAGTGAGCTAACACCATGTGTCTACTGCACAGCACTGGATCAATTCCTTTGTTAAGCATTGCTACAAGTCCTCTGAGGAAGTTGACTGACCTTCCATTTTTACAAGAAATGCATGTCATGGAGGTGGGGTCAGGGAGAGGGTACACAGGAAAGTTTGGTTGCTACAAGGTAGAAGCTGAGAGCTCAAGTAGGTAGTTTGGTTATGTTCTGCCAGATGGAGATAAAAACTGAGGCAGCCACATCCTGTGACCAGAAATTGTTAAAGTAAGCAGACTTCTATGGGGGAGTAATAGTAAAGAGCTTTAGACTAGGAGATTAAATGAGAGTAGGGGGAAAAAAATCAACTTTGCTTAAGATGGCAGTACCGTGTTTGGTTAGAGAACATTGAAACTCCAACATAGGATAGAATTAAGAATCTTTTTTTTGGGTGGGGGGATGTTACCAGAGATTGATCTCAGGGGCACTCTAACACTGAGCCACATCCCCAGCCCTGTTTTGTATTTTATTTAGAGACAGGATCTCACCAAATTGCTTAGCACCTTGCTTTTGCTGAGGCTGACTTTGAATGCGAATCTCCTGCCTCAGTTTCTCAAGCCCACTGGGATTACACGTGTTCGCCTCCACGCCCCGCAAGAGCTTTTTATACATATTGTATGTATGTGTAATCATATGCTAAATGTTTTGATTCACCTTCTTCGAGCAGAGCAAACTTAGTACTATAATCCGAAACATGCAGTTCCTAGAGCAGAGAAAATTATCTGGTTGTTTCTATTAATCCAAGTGTTGACAGTCTTTCAGAAAATGAAAATTTGTCCAAGTTTACTCGTAGATGATACATTATTGGAGAAAAGAATTTTTTCTGTATTGAATATTGTCTCCAGATTACTGGTGCTTTGGAATTTTTTTTTTTTCATTAAAGAAATTTGACTTTTACTGGCCACACTGTTTTCTGTTTCCATTGGATTCAAACAATGGAGATATAATTTTTCCCCAAGCTAAGGGAGAGGATGTTGAGAATCAACAGTTTTCTTATTTTAAAAAAGCAAATTCATTATAGATAGATATTCATCTGAAGTCCTAAAAGTACCGAAATAAAATATAGTCCATTTTTTTGGGAAATAAAATCATAATAAACAGTGTTTGCATTTTTAACTCTCTTGCTACTTCTGGGTTCTAACTGAGACCGGAAGGAGAAGTTGCAAAACATTATGAGAAATTTTTGCTCTGTATTTTTTTTCTTCTCAATTTCCACCCAAATGGAAATACCAGAAGTCTAGAAAAGCCCATACTTGCTAAATGCCCATTTTAGTGCTTCTTTTCCACAGCAGGTCCTCAGTTTGCTCCTCATCTTTTAATGTCCCTGTCCTTTTCTGAATGAACACAAGTTCTTCTATATATATATATATATATATATATATATATATATATATATATATATATATATATATGCTGTAGCCTTCCTCCATGCCCTTGGGGACATCCTTCTGGTTCTGTGTCCATGCAATGCCTCTCCTTATTTTTTTTTTTTTTTTTAAATTTCTTTCTACTGTAAACTCTTCTAAGGGAAAGATTTACTTTTGCATATCCAGTGCCTCACATCAGAGTGGCCTTGACACATTTATTTGTTGAATTAATCATGAAATGAATCAAAAAATGAATGCCTGTACCTCATTGAGAGAAGCTGGCTATATGGAAATATTTTAGCCTGTTTTGTACAGATAAATGGATACCGAGGCCTGCTATTCTGATGGCAAGTATGGCAATCCATTGATCTTACCAATTATTTGATTACGTTACTGTCTACATAAGGAGGGAAAAAAAATAAGGCAGTGTACACTGTTGATAATTATACTTCTGAAAGACATACAATGAATACTTTCATTCCTTGAAGCAGGACAATATGGATGCTCTTGATATTCTCCATGACTTACCATCTATCTCTACTGAATGAGAAAAGTATCTGTTTGTGAAGCCGTAAATTTAGGGCATCCTTTTTGCTTTTTTATTTTTTTTTCTTTTATATAGATTAAATTAACAAGTTCTCTATGCTTCTTCTGTGCTTTCCTCTTCCTGTCATCCCCTAAAAATGGTTAGTGCTTTGACATTTGTGACCTGGAATATGACATGGTACATGTATAGGACAGTATTTGATGTTTGATGTAACCATGCTTTTGTTTTTGTGCTAATTTCTGGAAAATTATTATAGTTCAGTCACCTTCACTTTTAGAGAGAGTAGCAGAGTTTTCTGATGGTTCTTCCTACTGACTTAGAAGGAAGTGCAGTTTCCCGTTTTCTTTGGAGTAACAAATTTTAAAAGTATTTTTCATGAAACCGATTGAATAGCTTTCCGATGCCCCTTACAGATGGAGGTAGAGAATATCTGCGTTGGCTGCTAGTCTTTATTTTAGTGGTAAATAAGAAAAGCATTTTCTTTCCCGATAAGATTTTTGAAAATATTTAAAAGATACCTTGATGACGAATTTAAAATTAAGGAGCAAATTATTTCAAGTATAATCACTGTTTTTTTTTTTTTTTTTTTTTTTGAGCTATAAGCTTTTATTTCTTTAAAGTTGCAAACTGGTAACTGATAAACTTGACAACCGCTAGTCTGATAAATGGGCCGGTGGAGACTTCTGGGCCAAAATCTGTAAGAAGGAGTTACCAACTTATTCATGTTTTGATTCTGCCTTGTTCCTTTGCCTGTCACCATTGACTCATTTCATAATAATTATTTGCTTATTTTGTAAGAAAGACTTTTCTTTTTGCTTATTTTGTAAAAAAAAAAAGAATATTTCTGTAAATATTCTACATATGCTAGAATCACTGTATGCCTGTGAGCAGGAGGTGAATCAGTGGATAAGAGACAAGTGGCCCCTGCTCACATGGACTTGTGCAGGCCTCCACCAATGAGGAACAAGGACCTGTGCTCAGTCTGAGACGTGCTAGTTGAGGTTGTCTGAGGAAACTGGCAATGTATGTTCAATGACCAAACCCTGAAGGATTTTTTTTTCCTTAATTCTTCTATAGAACTGGTCTATCAGTTTGCAGTTAATGAAGAACATTTTGGTAGTTTTTCCTTAAAATGCGTATACCATTATACAGAAGCCTTTGTCCATATATATATACATGGCCATATTTTAAGATAGATTTCTAGAACTAGAATTTTTGTTTCAAAGACTAGAAACGTTTTAGATTTCTTCGTACATAGTGACTGACAAATAGCTTTCAGAAAAGTTGTTGTCTCTGGGCTTTTTCTAGAAATGTGTTTCCTTTCACAAGCTTTTGTCAGAGTTTACCTTTATCATTTTCAAACGTATTATTTTATAGGTAGGACTAATTCTTAAGTTTATTATTTAGCATTGAATTTGATTTTTATTGAGGTTGGGTTTCTCTCTCTCTCTCTCTGTGTGTGTGTGTGTGTGTGTGTGTGTGTGTGTGTGTGTGTAGTGTTGGTGACCAAAACTATGGCCTCATACATGCTAAGCACACACTCTACCACTCTGCTACACAGTTAACATGCCCAGCCTGAGGTAGTGTTTTATTTTTTCTAATTTTAATGTTTATATAACATTTACATTTCCTCTTCTGTGAACATATCACAGAAAAAATGTTTGTACATTTTTTATTTTGTGCAGTTGTATTTAAATTTTGATTTGAAATTATATAAAAGATTATATAGAGAGATATAATTATCTATCTATCTATATGTATATCTATAGAGAGAGGCAAAAGTAATAGCAAAACAAGAAAGAGAGGTTACAAAATTATCAGCTGTGATAGTCTAAAGAAGGAATTCTTTGTACAGCTGTGAAATATCCTTCAAAAAAAAAATCTTAACTATTGAGTTTCTGCAGTGCTCAGAGGACACTTGCAGTGGACACTAGCTTCCATCATTCCAGGAAGAGAACCCAGTATGCAACCTAGGTGTCTTTGACAGTAAGCCCTTGAGCCTCACAACCCTGCCCATCAAAGAACCTACCAGAGCACAGTGACTCAAAAGTGTACCCTTACGCTGCACTGGGATTCTTCACCTTCTCCTTCCCCCTCAGACTGCCACCCCCAACCACACACACCTACCTGCTAACTTTCACACCAAGCCTTTGAGAACAGCAGTTTTGGTAAGTCCCCATTTCAATTCCTTTCACAATGGAGTTGCACAATCTTTGAGTTAAAAGAAACCTTGGAGTTCAATGTTCGTATCTCTTTATCCACATATCCACATTAAATCTTTTCTAAAGACTATTTTATTTAAAGGAAAGCCCATTTTAATCGTGAACTGCTCAAATTTCTTGAAATCCACGATTTCAAAATCTTCTATGCTAAGACTAAACCTGTGGTCCTCAAACTAGTGTCAAGACTCCTTCTTAAACATTCCTATACATAAACTTCTTTCTTAGACTCAGTTATGGACTATGAAGAGCTTTTCTTTATGTTGCTCCTATGTATATTTACCACGAAAGAATAGTGAATTCTAAAATATTTATTTATTCTTGGTTTAACAATAAGAATAAATTCAGTAAGTGCTAAGATAAATAATATTATATGAAAGAAAACTGCATACTAACTTGGCAGGGTGACACACACATGTAATCCCAGCAGCTTGGGAAGCTGAGTCAGGAGGATGGTGAGTTCAAAGTGAGCCTCAGCAAAAGCGAGGTGCTAAGCAACTCAGTGAGACCCTGTCTCTAAATAAAATACAAGAAAGAGCTGGGAATGTGGCTCAGTTGTCGAGTGCCCCTGAGTTCAATCCCCGGTAATTCACTCCCCTGTACCCCACAAAATTTTTAAAAACTGCATACTATAAAGCAAAGACTTAATAGAAATGGTGGCACTGTTTTACATTTTTACAAATCTCTTTAATGTATATCTTAATAGAAAAAACTAGATTCTTCTGTTTGCTTTTATATTCTTTTTGTTGCCATATAGTTCTCAGAAACTATTTTCCAATAATGAGAGAATTAGAGAGTAAAAGGAAAATAACTTTTAAGTATGCTGTCTTGTACCCCTCTTCACCCTGTGTCCCCAGGTCAGCCTCCTTTGAATACTCTTGGGTTTCAATTCTTTTTTTAATATGTGTTACTCTGCACTGGACCCAGTACTTGAGAGACCTGGTACCTGGAATCAACTAATACATGTCTTTCAAAAAGACATATATATTGGGAAGTTACCATGTCCAACAGTTTGACTATTCTTTGACACATAATATTTGTATCAAGTGAGTATAACTAGCATATTCATCACCTCATACATTTATCACGTTTTGGTGTTGAGAACATTCATTGACCTCTTCTGGCTATTTTGGAATTTACAACACATTCTTATTAGTTATAGTCACTACTATACAAGAGAACTCTAGCACTTAGACCTCCCATCTATCTGTAACTCTGTCCCTGTTGACCAGCCTGTTCGCTGCCTCTCTCCAGCCTCCCTACTCTGCTCTGGTCTCTAGTAACTACTGTTCTACTCTTGCTTCTATGTGATCAACTTTTTTAGATTCTACACACAAGCGAGATTGTGTACCATGTGTATTTCTGTGCCTGGTTTATTTCATTTAACATAATGTCCTTTGGGTTCATCCATGCTGTTGCAAATGACAGGATTTCATTCTTTTGCAATTTTTGTGTGGTACACCTGCAATCTCAGAGTCAACAAAACCAGTGTTAGGCAATGTGATTCTGCCATACTGGGTTGATGATTTTTAACAATAATACTGATTATAAAAATAATACCTAAAATAACTGATAATACTAATCACTTAATATGCTAGATGTATATGTTAATATATGTGTTAATTTTCTCATCTATTTTTTATATTAGGTTTTATGTTCTTATTTTTTTTTTAAAAAATTCTTTAGATGTAGATGGACACAATAACTTAATTTTTTTAAAATTTATTTATCTTTATGTGGTGCTAAGGATGGAACTCAGTGCCTCACACATGTGAGGCAAGTGCTCCACCACTGAGCAACAACCCCAGCCCCTCATTTTTTAAATATTATTTAGCTCAGAAATTAGAAAATTTGTTTTGCGTTTACATAACCAACAGAAGACAAAACCAAAATTTTATCTCAAACAACTCGATTCCAGTGTCATTTTGAATAGGATTTTTCTGGGAGCTCTGTTTATATGTGTGTGTGCTCATATTAGTATAAATATAGATATTAATATATTTATAATTTTAAGCTGAAATGTTATAACAGGACTTTCTCCATACTAATTCATTTTCTATCTCTTCTTTTAGGACAGCATTACACATACTGCAGATGTTCTCAGTTAGTTGACAGTTATTTTTGTGTTCTTCTAACGTGTCTGCTGCTGTAATTTCACATCCCGATGTTTTCATAGCATTTTATAAATTAGGTTTTCTCCTTTGACCTTGTGGGCTTCCTATCAGGCCCTCAATCTGGACCCACCATTCCTTTTGCAGTAACTGTGCCACATGTCCAGAGAGTCCACTCTACACACGTAGAAGGAAGGGCCTGAATTAGCATGGCCCTACACCAGAACAAGGACTACAGTCCAGGCAGAGATGGAGCACCTGTGTCCTGCTTGCCGGGTCTGTGCTCCTACGAAATGTGATACATTCTTAAGCCCATGACCACCCCACAGATGAAAAGAGACCCTCTCCTCACACAATTGCACTACAGGCAGGACTGAACTTGCGATGACTTCTTCTATGTAATTCTGAAATCCCTGGACCTGAGTCCTGCTGTGTGCACCTGCTTCCTCTATACCTTGCTCAATTTCATTCTTTTCAGTCCATTAACAAAAAGAAATCAAGCTGGTAGCAGTAACAATTAGAATAATAATGGTCTTTAACTTTTTATCTGTTTAGAAAAATAATAGAATTCTCAGGAGTACTTTTAGCTATACAATTCCTTGATCTAATAAAATAAGCTTTAAACTTCTTGTAAAGTGTAAAGGGGCACAGTTGGATTTGTGGAAATAGAAAGAGGCAATCCTGAGTTTGAATAATTTGAGGTACTGTTGAGTTTCAGGAAGTAGTGGAAGGAGACTTCAGTTAGAGGCTTGGTCTTATGAACAAAATCCTGACGTGGATGTGAGAGACATGTGGCCTCCCCTATCCAGAGCTGGTCTTGTGGCCATAATAGGTGACATCGTTATGCAAGGTCATTTTGCAGTAGTAAAGAGTGCAGTTAATTAACTGGACTTCCTGGATTTAAATCCCAGATATACCAGTGAGTGTGCTTCTTTGGAAAAGTTGATTAATCTCTCTGTGCCTCCGTTTCCTCAGAGATACTAAAGAATAAATGATTGGCACATAAAAAATCATTGAGTACATGTTAACAATTATTATGATTATTTTTTGCTAATGTTCTTTGTATTCTTTTTTATCCTTTACATATGAGGTCACATTACCTGTCTACCAACAGATATCAAGAACACAAGCAGCAGAGATTTTTCTATATCAAAATTCACAATAAACATATTCAGTGTGTCCAAATGATATATATATTTTTTTACACTCCATATGCCTTAGGTCATTTAGGGGAAAGTATATTAAATAATTAGAATATGCGAGGGACCAGTTAAATAATATTACTTTAGGTAATTTCTACAGTAGTATAGGACTTTACAGTAGTTTTTATATATTCATATAAGACAATAAATAAATAAATATATATATATATATATATATATATATACACACACACACACACACACTTGAGGGGAGTGTGGATTTTCATTTCATGTCTGTGGCTAGCTATGAGAAATAAGGAACAGAATATCTTCCCACATATTAAAGGGAACTGTACAAAGATGGGAAATAACTGTTTGAAATGGCTGCTTGGTGAATTCAGCCATAATTGCCAAGTGTCTTGACAGCAGTAGAAATTATTTGGGTAGCAAGAAGAGTAGAGATTCTGTGGGTGAGAAAAACTAAGTCACTACCTACCTGAGAAGACACTTCAGAGAATGTGACATGACCCTGAAAATTTCCAACTATCTCATCAGGGCCCAGGGCAGACACTGCTGTGGGCTTCCCAGTAGAAAGCAGAACTGATTTTTCTTCTTTGTCAACTAATATTTTTTAATGGTCATTTAAAAAATAGACATTTTAAAAATAGTCATGTTACTTGATGACAAAAAGTGGCCTTTAATAATAGTGAATGTTTTTTGAAAATATGGAAACTTGTAACCCAAATATGTCAGGAACCACTTTCATCTTCATTTCAGATGTCTCCATCAGACAAGTGCATAAAGCTCTGGGACAGGTGCTTTGGGAAAAATACAAAATCTCTCAGAGGCTATTATAACCCTGATTGTTGCCTGATTGCCGGTCAAAGGCTTATTCTTCTGGTGCCCTGGCCCACAGGCCTATATTCCTGTAGCACTGGAACAAATTTTTGAATAGTTCTTTCTTTTTGAACTTCGGGTAACTCACATATCAACAGTGGTTTATGATAAGCGGAAGAAAATGCTTATCTTTTTCCTCCTAAGGCTGGTGTTGTTTGTGGGTGTGGGGGTGAGGCTATCATAAAAATCTAGGTCTCTCATTTTGGAAAAGATCCTTTTTATATGAATGGAATTGGAGACAGTACCAGGGAGGCATTTGGGGACTATTCTTCAGTTCTTTATATCAATTTAATAAATTCAGTTTTTATAGAGGAAGACATTTCATTATTTATCATAATTTCAATGGCTGTATTTTGATATCAAAACTCGCCAATATCATGAAGTCACTGTTGAGACCTTAAGGGTTAGATATGAAAGACATGAGAACAGACTGATCGGGCAAGGATGTTTTGCCATGGTTGGCTCAGCTCCTCTGGTTGTCTGAGCAAGATTTCCACCTTGAGGTCACTGGAGTAATTAGAATCCTGATCTGTCCCTGCAGTTAATGTGTCTCAAGAAGAGATAAACTGTGAACCTAGCACATACATCTTTTTTCTTTGGATCCTTATCATCTGACTGGCAGCTACCACAGAGACATTTGAGTGTGGTTCGGGTAATACATGATAATAAATACCACAGCATAGATGGTGAAGCATATTTGGGAGAGTTTGGGGGGGGATTCAAATTGGCACAGTAAGGATAAAATGATAACATGGAGAACTATGTTTGATTCCTTTGTCCTGGAAAGATGGCTTAAATGTATATACTGTGTATATTAAGACACCAGTGAATCTTTACTTATGAAAGACAGGTCATTATTCAGTCTGCTCAAGTATTCAAATTTAAAGATGTAGGCAATGTTGTGGACATCTATTTATACAGGTTTGAATAACAGAAATGAACCTGGTGTATGGCTGGAATAGTGTGTATATGTGCATTTCTGTGTGTGTGTGTGTGTGTGTGTGTGTGTGTGTGTGTGTTTCACTCAGGTAGAAAGGAGAGTGTAGAAACAATGGAGAAACTGTTTTTGGTAATAATTATGTCCCCCCCAAATCCTTTAGACTTGATAGATCTTTCCTAGGCCAAATGGTTTTACTGATTATCTGTAATTCACGTCTATTTTTTTAAAGAAAAGGAAATGTTACAGTGTTTCCTAACCATGTCTGTAGGCTGCAATTAAAGTAAAAAATGAAAGGTTTATTAATCAATTAACTGAGTTTAAACTGTGATGTAAAGGCAGACTTAAAATATGACAGGACCATAACAGAGAAGATGTGAACAGATTTCACCTTAGGAAGACTAGACATACAACTCAAGAACATAAAATATTCTCTGTGCAAAGTGATCTTAACACTCTTTTCAAGGTATACGTCCATCATGAACATGCTTTGAAAAATAGATTCATTTTTATTTGTCTATATGGGTTAAATACAAACTTTCTTGAATTCTGATGATTATAGGAGGCCTCGGTATCGATCCTGTGGATCACTATAGCCATTGTCTTTGTATTCAGCTGTCAAACAAAATAAAATTTACCAGTGTTGCTCAACTAAGTTGGAGCAACATTTCCAGAGATGTAGCTGGATGAGACACATGATAGGTGCAGAGGCATAGTCATGCCATAAGCAACCCACATCTTTTTCATGTTTCTTTTCCACCTTCCCATTCTGCAGGCTTTTGTCCTAATGCTTGCCATTTTGTATCTAAATAAGGGCTGCTGTCCACTCATACCTCTAATCCTCATTCCAAGAAAGAAGAAAGAGAAGAACACAGAAGCAAGAGATTTTTGCCTAATAAGGTGGTGTCCTTTATTCATGAATAGAAACCCTCCCCAGAGGCTTTTGTGTACACTTAGGGGTAAGAAATAGATCCAATGGTCACCCATTGCTATGAGGGGTGAGAGGGAGGCACTGAGAAATACAACATATTACTTTTTCAATTCAATTGTAGAGTTAAACAAGGATGAATGGCATTCTGAACAGCTTTGAAATATTTATTTTATTTGATAAGCTTCCCAGTGTACCAAAAACAAAGGAAAAAAATAGTGTGTTTATTCCAATGGGAATAATTCTTGATAAAAGAATGCCGACTTCCTTGGCCATGTAGATTTTTAAAGTCAAGATTTTGCCTTTGTGGACAACAAAGAGGAGGCTCATTCATTCATCCATTCATTCATTTTATCTGTGTTAGTAAGTATTTTCGAGCTCACAGCACAAAACTAAACTCTGAGAAGAGAACAGAAAAGAAAAATCATGGTTTCTACCTTGGAAACATGCCTATTTTATTCATAGAACAGCACCTGTACATAGCTATACAAATCAGCAATTCACAATGTACCACAGGAATATATTAAAAATATTTATGAAAATCAGAATTTTCAGGTAGCTGATAGCATTTAAATTCTAAGATCTGGATAGGTAGTGACTGTGTCACAGGTACTGACAGTGCACAGCATGAGAAGAGGTGATAGCAAAAGTAAACATAGGGAAGAATGAGACCCCAGGTACAGTAACTGTGTTTGCAGAGTAGAGAAGGAAATGATAGAAAATCACACAGGCATCCGATAGTAGCTGTTTCTGAATGAAGAAGTGAAAGTTAAAATATACTGTCCTAACAGCTGAATATCAATTATTAAAGTGATCTTACAGACAGAAACACTGGGTGAAGGGCAGAAATGATGAGAACCAGCCATATGGCTCTCTAGGGGAAGAGCATTACATGTACTCAAATCTAAGGTGATAGCTCAAATCCAAGGTGATATTTTATGTGAATATATGCACAGTGCCATGGTAGCAAAAAATAATGTCATCTCACTTAGGATTCTGAAAGCCATTTAAACATCAGGTAGATGAATAAGAGGGGCAGGGTACAACACATAGAAAAAATACAAAGTGTTTAAACGATTGAGTTTGCATACAAACTAAGTGCTTTAGTGCTGCCCTGCTTCTTTTGTATTACTACTAAAAATGGGAAGTAATAGGTAGAGAAAGTCAGGGAGACTGAAGACTTACAAAAACATCCTTGCAAGTAAGAAGTTAATGCAAAATTGGTAGTAATGGTTCCTAAGGCAATGGGTAATAATTCCATTGGAAAAATAACACGTGATTAAGGGTAAGGTGGGAAGGAGTGACAAGAAATTAGGAAGGCCCTGTGTCAGGAAGGGGATTTTAAAAAGAAGAGATCTGTAGCAATAGCTACAAGGACTCCAGGAAAAATCAATGCTTTTTCCGATCAGGTGAAAAGGGTACATGTAGAAGAAGTACAGAAGAGGACTACTAGACTGTAAATGCTAGAGGAGGAGATAAACATGAGATTGCTGACATTTTAGAACTTAAAAGTGCAAAGGTGGAAGTTTTAGCTTTTCTGAGTTGAGGAATCCATTTCTCTCTATGGAAAAAAAAAAAAAAAGGAGAGTCCTTTAGTGAATAGATACATATTGAAGGGAAATTAAGAGAACTTTACAGAAACCTGACCTCTGTCCATAAAAGCAGCAATAAGACCACCTGAGGGTTCTGGTACATTCAAATGGAAAATATTTTCATAGTTACAGTAGATGATATACAACATACTCGCCGAATCATGTGAAACTGACAATATTTAATCACCGTTGACCTACAAAAGAAACCACTTTGTATGGTTCCATCTAATGGCAGTAGTTTCAAAGGAGCCTAAATAATATGGTTGAAAGTGTACCCAAAGCTTAGCACACTGGGCAAACATTACAAAGAAATGCCTAAATGGTTGCACAGTAACCACAAAAATGAACACATTTATATTCAGAGTTCAAACTGTGGTAGATTTGAGAGGGTGTTTGGAAATGACTAATTTTTAGTCGCTTCCAAATTCCTGCTCAAGATTCTTTATCTCTCACCAGTCATGCTCACACTCGTTGTCTGCCAGCCTTTTCCGGTGCTCACATGCACCCACCTGCACCCTGTGTCCTCCTTTCATGCTTTTTGCCGTCCTTCCTTGTAATGTTCCACGGTACCGCCCAATCCACAACGTGCTCACGGTACTCAGAAGACTTCTTTAGAAAAAAATAATTAGCTTTTCCTTTCAAAACACATTTGTTTTTTTCATTTAGAAGGATTTCATATTATTTTCATAGTGTGTTTTAACCTACCCTAAATAACCCATTGCTGAATTCTATAGATATGGGAACCAAGGACCTAGGCACCCTTGACTTCCCATTCTATTAGAACAGGAACAGGATCTATTCCAGGACCCTGCCAGCCTCTCCAGAACCCCTTACCTTCCCCAAGCAAGTGAAAAAACATGTGTGTGTGTGTGTGTGTGTGTGTGTGTGTGTGTGTGCATGCCAAGAGATATAGTAGAGCAAAATTTTAAATTCAGGAAATATATTAATTGAATTAATAGCCTAACTCATCTTTGAGCCCTAAAGCCCACTGAATGATGAAGCCATTTTTTTTTTCTAAAATACAGATTCTTCCCCAGTTCTCACCCTCATCATCCTGTTTGTAAAGGGAATAATTTAAGTCAGATAGTTCTTTGGCATCACCCACTTGGCCCTAGGAAATACAAACTAATAACAATTTTATTTTTCTGTTGTAAGGACCTAAATTTAGAACTGTAAAAACATTTTTTTCATGTTAAATAAAGCTCAAAACTGGTATTATCTTCTATTTGAATTACATTTTATACATATCTCAGGAGTTTTGACATTTTATAAGTTAGGTCATGAGTGATGTACTCTATTGGAATAGTTTGACTAGGGCTTTCATGAGGGATGTGGCCTTTAAAAATACCGAATAGAAGTGTTTCTTTTCATTTTCTTTAGCTTTTTTAAGGAAAAACACTGGAAAACAAAATCTTCATGATGAAATATTTATTTAGCACTGTTATATAACCTTTGTAGGTATGAAAACTATATTGAACTTCCTAAATATGAAAGCTAACTGGCATGGGGTTTAAGAAGTAGTAATAAAACAAAACACCATTGAAGAAGCACATAGAAAAATGAACACAAAATAGCATTGGACACATTCAGTACTTACATATATAAAAGCAAAGACTTAAATTTTTAAGACATCATTTATGCATTTATTATGTAATATACTCCGGAAATATTTACATTATGTTTTAAAACCTTGCACTTTCCTGTCATCTACTCCTGAACTACACACACACACACACACAAGATACATGCACACACACAATCATAAAAACATTTTTGAAAGAATTATAATGGCAGTGCAGTTAAAAAATAAATAAATACTATCTCTCCACTGTAAGTTGCTTTTTAATTACTCTTTTCTAGCCTTTTATCCTGCTTCACAAACTCTTAAAGATTTTTTTCTAGCATAACAATCTACATTTTCTCACTTCCCATTCTCTTCTCCACCTACTACTTTCTGGTTTCTTCTTCCAGAACATTCCTGAAACTACTTACACACTTATAACCAATATCATCTCCCCTGAATCCTCAGTTTTTAACCAATGAAATATGAGCATTTACTTTACCTTATCTCTCAAAGACATTTGACATGATGGACACTTTCCTTTTTGAAATTCTTTTCTAGTTTTCATAAAACATGAAACCATCTTCTCTTAGTTTTCTTATTTATCTCAGTCCTTTCTCTCCATTAGCTCCTTAATGTTGGTGTTGGTTTATATTCCATTTAGGGCCTCATCTCCTCTGCCCCCACACTACATCACATTCTGCCATTGCTTAGTATGTCTTCTGTAAGTTGATGGTTTTTACGTGTGCATCTCCAGCTCTGCTGCCTCTCCTGTGTAAGGGGTCCAACTATACACTCCCAGTGCTATCCCACTGGTACCATACACTCAACAAAACCAAAACTGAACTCAAAATCCTCCATCAATCCACTCTGCTTTCATTCCCTATTATTAGTGAATTATATCAGTTTCCACATACTTGCTCATGCTAAATGTCTAGGGTATATGTTGAATTTCTCCTTATCTCTTAATATAGCACATTCAGTTATAAAGTACTAATCCTGTATTCCTCATCTCTCTTAACATGTTTACTTCTATCTACTTCCATTGCCACAACTTTGATTTGGGTCACTTGCATTTTGGCAGTAGTTTCTGGGATTGTTATCCTCATACCTCTATTTTTCTTGCTAATGGGATCTTCAGTTAAAAAATTGGGGGGGGGTACATTTACTTAATTATTTAAGCCCTCCATGTGACTTGAAGTTCAACTGGATCATGCTGTTTCCCTGCTACCAAGTTAGTTCCTGCTTGGTCAAAGGAAATCATGGTGATTTCATTTCCTTTGGTGGTGATGTGATTTAGCCCAATGAAACATGAAAGAGGTTTGGGGAAACTCTTCCCTCAATCTTGAAGAGACAAAGGAAAGACAAGATCCCTCTTCTGTATCTAAGGCTGGCTTCCTTCCTTCCTTCCTTCCTTCCTTCATTTCTTTCTTTCTTTTTTTTTTTTTTTTTTTTTTTGGCACTAGGGATCAAACCTAGGGACACTTAATCACTGAGCCACATGCCCAGCACTTTTTATTTTTTCTTTTAAGACAGGGTTTTGCTAAGTTGCTTAGGGCCTGGCTAAGTTTCTGAGGCTGGTTTTGAACTTGCATAACCCTTCCTCAGCTTCCCAAGCTGCTAGGATTACAGGATGCACCACCATACTCAGCTCTAATGATATCTTAAGAGAATATGATTCTTGGTCATTTTGAGACCAAGAAGGCAATTAAATCATACCCTGTGGAAGTCAGTGCAAAAAGGTTGAAGGAATCTGGGCCCTGATATTATCACTCTGCCCATGATATTAACTTTAGTTTTTACTAATAATAAATTCCTTAAGGTTTAAACTGGGTATGATGGCACACACTTACCATCCCAGCAACTCTGGAAGCTGAGCAGGTGGACCAAAAATTCAAGGCCAGCCTCGACAACTTAGCAAGACCCTAAGCAACTTGTCGAGGCCCTAAGTAACTTAGTGAGACCCTGTCTCAATTTTTTTTTTTTTTGAGAGAGAGAGAGAGAATTTTTTTTTTTAATATTTATTTTTTAGTTCTCGGCGGACACAACATCTTTGTTGGTATGTGGTGCTGAGGATCGAACCCGGGCCGCACGCATGCCAGGCGAGCGCACTACCGCTTGAGCCACATCCCCAGCCCCTGTCTCAAAATTAAAAATGAAAAAAAGGACTGGGAAGGTGAGTCAGTGGTTAAGTGCCCCGCCCCTGGGTTCAACACCTAGTACCCAATAAGTAAACAAATAAATTCCTTAGTGTGTAATATAAGTTTTTAAAAATGCTAATTGTGCATGATTGATAAAATATTTTACAGCCTCTTGATCCATTTTACATCCCTAATCTCCCTTCTGTATACAACAATTGAGTTGCTCACCCACCTAAAGTTCTACAATAATCCTGAGGATAATGGTCTCATTTCTCAGTCTGTAATAGGAGGCCCTTCATCACCAGCTTCACATTTTCCCCCAGAAACATTTATAGAATTACTTTTTACCTTAAACCTTGATTTTCAACCTTGAAGAACAATGATTACTTTCAAAAATATCCTAGACTTTTAGTTTGGGGCCACACTGTTCTCTTTTCCTGAAAAAATCGCCTTCTCTTCCTGCTTAACTCCCACACAATTTTCTTAACTTAGATGTTCCCTTTCTCAGGCACTTGTTCTCTCCATTTCCGTATGACCCAAGACACTATCATGCTTATGACTTTGTAATATGATTATAATCTAATGACTGAAAGAATTAACCTCAAGTCATACTTTCTGCAGCAAATCCTGTCTCTACTACTAAGAAGCTGAATGATGGAGGACAAGTTATGTATTGTGCTTTTCTTCTACAATGAGCATAACATCCTATATGATTACAATGATGTGATAAATATGGGAAATATAAATATTGTCTGTACCTAGTGCAGTGCTTGATACATATTGAGTGTGGTGTATATATTAGTGATTGGGACTGTGCCCATGTGATCTATTTTCTCCCTTAAGCTGTGGCCAAGACTATGAATACACAGTTTCAAACACAGCATCTTATACATGATAGGCATTTGAAAATATTTTTGGGGGTAAATAGAGATGAGTTTGTTTTAAACAAATGAAAATAAGTATTTGCTTATTTCTATTATAAAGACATAGCCCCATCCTCAAGTTTGTTTTTAATCCAGAAAAATGATAAAATTCATTTTTGTCATTGTCCCTGTGATACTGAGAAAAATAAACAAGGTGTGGTGAAAGACTAAAGTATAACGTGTTCTCAGAATGAAAAAAGATGTCCCTGAAAATGCAGCAGAAAAAATACTTTTGATTTATGATTTTTTTCTTTACTTTGTTAGTATTTTTATAAAGCCAACCCAATTTAAGAATTTGAAATTGTGAAGTGTTACTTTCCCCCTGAATATGGTTTTAATTAAATGACTTTTTCCATGTGGGTGGTTTATGTATACAACTGGGGGATAAAAACCCTTCCTTCCTTCATTGGTAGGCATTTGTGAGTTCCTTTGGTATACCAATTTATTTTATTTTATTTTTTTTTAATTTTAGTTGTAGTTCGACACAATACCTTTATTTTATTTTTATGTGGTGCTGAGGATCGAACTCAGGGCCTTGACCATGCTAGATGAGAGCTCTAACTCTGAGCCACAATTCCAGCCCCCTGTACACCAAAATATGTTTGTGTTTTTTATTTCATCCAGCTCTATCTTCTTAAAACAAAGGCCTTCATTGGTTTTGCATTTGCTTCCTTGTCCTGCTGCAGTGCAGTGACACTGCTCAGCTGGCCTCAAGACCACGCTCCCGTTTAGGAGTTCCTGGGGAAGCATCTAACGCTCATCCTCTCAATTAGGTAATGGATGCTGGCAAGTCAGGAAGAGCAAGAAGAGTATTTCCAATTAGGGCATTTAAGAATAAACTCACAACCAGTGAATGGGAATTTTATAGAACAGTTTTAAGTATTGGGGAGATAGATGGGTAAGCTTTATGATCTTTCAGTCATGAAATGTTATGACCCCTTAAACACATCAGGATGTGTAACATTGTCTTTTAAGTAGAGCTAATCTTCAACATCTGTGTGATGGTGTCATAAGTGGGGCAGTGATTCAAGCATATACCAGATGTGCTATGAGAGTGTCCAGTCTCAAAACCATTCAACTGTAAAAATGAAAGAAAAGTTGTTTCTTCTTTCTCTGAACTATTTACAACCATGCATTTTTTTTCAAAGAAAGGTTTTAATTTGGGAATAATTTTAGATTACAGAAAAGTTGCAAAGGTAATGTACAGAGTCTTCATTCATTCATTACTCAGCTCCCTCTAATATGTTTGTTAAAGGGCATGTTTGTTAACACTAAGAAATAATCATTGCACAATGCTATTAACTAAACTACAGTTTTTATTTGGATCTCATCTATTTTTTCTAACAATGTCCTTTTTCTACTTCGTCATCCAATCCAGGAAACCATGTTGCCTTTGTTAATCAATGTATCTTTGCTCTGATATATAACAGTTTTTCAGTCTTTCTTTGACTCATATGGCCTTGAAACTTTTTAAAGAGTCAGATGTTTTGTAGAATATCTCTGAATTTTAGGATGTCTTCTGTACAAATTGAACTTTTATGCTCTTTTTCTTAAGCATGAACTTTTATCCTATTAATTGCAAATAATTTTCAAGAGAACTTTGTTATCAAAACTAACTTTTTTTTTGGTACCAGGGATTAGACTCATGGTCACTAGACTACTGAGCCACATCCCCAGCCTTATTTTGTATTTATTTAGAGACAGGGTTTCACTGAGTTTCTTAGTGCCTTGCTATTGCTGAGGCTGGCTTTGAACTCACAATCCTCCTGCCTCAGCCTCCTGAGCCTCTGGGATTACAGGCCACCATGCTGGGCTTTCAAAACTAACTTTCTATTTTGGATGGAGTAATTTACAATATTACCACCAACAGCATGTCATTTAATTTTCTCAGTGATACCAAAGTTAGTACTTAACAAAATGGAAATCTATGGTGTGTGGCTCAACTACATGCATTCTTTGGTAAAAACAATGCAAATGAAGAGAAATAACTGTGCTAACAATATAGCAAAGTGAAAAGCTTGCCTTCCATTAGAATGACAGTAATAAATTTTGTAGTAGCCTTCGAAAATTTTAGACACTTTTTATTTCTAGTCATTTTATGAAAATATTAATTGTATTTTTTCAAGATGAAATTAATTTGGGTGGGAAGAAAACCTGTATTTTTAAGAAAATAAAATTTGAATCTATCTCCTTTTAGCCTGACCTTCCACCTTACTAGGATTATATTATGATAAAGAAACAAAATAATGCAAAAGAGAGAGAGAGAGAGAGAGAGAGAGAGAGAGAGAGAGAGAGAGAAACAAAAAAAGCCTAGTTCTTCATAAGATTTTCCACAGAACTTGCTGACCCTAATTGCTCTTTGCTTTATGTCAAGAAATAACATCCTGTGTCAAGAACTGGATTTTCTTTTTATGGATCATACACAAAAATATTTGTCTATATTTATAAACTAGATATGTTACTAAGGTATGTATGTTATTGATGAAAAATTGAAACATAGAGTCCATGTTCCCTAGGAGATCTCATCATTATAAAAGAAAGACAACTATCCATTTATTAATGTCCAGCTGCTGCATTACTGGAAATTTCTGTTGTTATCTGCTAATTTCATTTGAAAGGATAACATTAGAAAACATTGGAACTATAATTTCAAAACCTTGCCAATGACCAAAATATCATTCCTTCCTTAGAGTACTCCTTCCTTCCTCAAAATCAAGGCTATAGATCTTATCTGGGATTAAAATGTGCACATTAATGTTAAAAATGATAAAAGAAATGGTAGAAATGAAACTAGACCTTTAATGAGTAATTTTATAGACTACTGCTATGCCCCACTCACCAAATGTTTCTAAAGTCATGTAGTCATGTAACTGTTTTTATATTTTTGTTTGTTTGTTTTGTTTTGTTTTTAAGTAATTCAAAGCAAAGGATTTTAGTTGTATGCATGGAGTGTTGAGGTGCTCTGAGTGCCCAGGTTGGGCCTGGACCCTGCAGACCCAGGCCTAGACGAGCTATACTTCAGAGGCATTAGCCTGCTGTTTACTGTTCTAGCCTAGGTTCAACGTCAGAGTAAGTTGTCCTATAGATGTGAGAATACTTAAGCCCATCAACAGGAACTATAATGTGAATCTGAAAAGAAGCCATGTCTTTTTTCATTGAACTTATGAAAAACATTTTTTATACGGTTGTCAAATTTAAGAAACAGATGGTAGATCTGTGTCAGTCAGTGAGGGGAGGATGGTTGGGAGGAAGTTTTCTGAATGATTGTCAGCAAACTGGGTCCCTGAAACTGCCTGGCTTTGGCATCATTTCTGAGCTGGGATTCAGAACCCATGGGAGGTAGCTGTTCCCACTGCATCGAGACAGAATCACATGTGAGTGGCCACCAAAAAATCATGTGTTGTTAGGGCTTGATATCTTTATTGTTACTCAAAAGCCCTGCTTTTGATAGCATTTCTTTAAAGCCCTCCAAGGAATGCAGGAAAATGTGAAAGAAATATGATAAAATACAGACTTGAACATGATGGACACATTCAAGCTATGGGGAGGGCACTCTACATACCATCATCTGGGACCATTACTCGAGGGCTTTTCTTTTTTGCTCATCATAACTGCATAATCACAGTAGAATTATGAAGAAATCAGAATTCAAGATAGTAGGCACATTTAGATGCCTATAAAATTCAAAATTAGTAGGAAAATGAAATTTTGCGTGACAATTAAAAGAACAAACTGTAATTTACTCAACTCTACTTGTGGATCTTCTAACCCTCATACGAACTCATACTTCTACTAGGTATTGTGATTCTTGTTTTACAGACAAAGATCACAATCTTATTTATTTTATTTCACTTTAAACTGACACAATAATCAAATTTACTTATTAAGTCAAATACAAATTTATGGGCCATAAAGGGATGATTCAATACATATGTGCAATACGTAATGATCAAGTCAGGATAATTAGCATGTCCATCACCTTAAATATTTAAAATCATTTCTGCTAGCTATTTTGTAATATACATTATTGTCAACTACAATACTACCCTACTGTGTCATAGAATACCAGAGCTTATTCCTCGTATTTAACTGTAGCTATCTTTTTCTATGTTGTCACAAGTAACAGAACTTCATCTTTTTATGGCTGAGTAATGCTTCCTTATGTGTGGGTACCACATTTTTCTCTACCGGTTCATCTGTTGATAGCTATGTAGGCTGGTTCCATATCTTGTGGAATAGTGCTGCAGTGAACACAGGAGTGCAGATGTCTCTTTCATAGTGATTTCATTATTGTTGTGTACGTATCCAGTACAGGGATTGCTGGGTATTTAACTTATACAAGGTCTTAATTGGCTAAGCTGGGATTCAAAACCAGGTCCCTTAAGTATGATACAAGGTTCAGTTCTTTCTTCACAACAGTATTTATATTTGGGGGCACAGTTTTGCATTTTGTTCTTCGTTGCAGGAAGGTAAATATAGCGATGTATAACAATTCAAAAACACATGAAAATGCCAAGAGGAAATGCAATACCATCTTATGAAATGAGAAATTACACATGTCATTTCTTACAATGAGTTTCAAAACTTTATTTCTCAAAGTTTTCATACTGTGAGAACCTAGGCACAAGCTATAATTATGATGAACATTTTAAAATTTATTATTTTTTTCACATAAACCACGGTGCAAAACACAAAGGATGCTAATTATATCTGTGCCTTTCAGAGGCACAAATTGAGTTAGCAAGTCAAATATGGGAAGGCAGTGATATGAGATAATAATAATTACTAGCATTTACTGAACACATTGCTAAGGTCTTATTTGAGAGACAAGACAGCCTCGTAAGTAGATATTACAGTCTTTCTTTACCTTTATGAGGAACTGATGTAAGGTCAATGATAAAAATTTTAGAATCTCCTACTAAAACATTTTAACAGTAAAAAAACATCCATATATTTAAAAAGAGGTCGATGTCTAGCAGGCATGGGGAAGGGACAGAGGAAGTCATCAGTACAAAGGTGACTGAAGGGGACTACCTAGAGTAGGGTAGAGGCAATGGAAAGGAAAAGGAAACACAGCTTCCAGTTATTAGGTATTCAAGAACTACGTGCCCAAGCTCAGGACAAGGTTGGGAAATGAATGCTCAGAATCCTCCACTCCCGGGAGGCAGCGTTATGGATTTAACAAGAAGTGCAGAAGCTTTGCAGACTGACTGACATGGGACTGAGGTATTGCACTGTTACTTACTCTGTACTTGAAGCAGTTTACTTAAAAGGTTTGTCTTTTACCACGTATAAAACAAAAGTAATAATGTTTATCTCATAGGGACAATATGAATATTATGTGAGATAATGTATTGGATTGGAGGTATTCAATTCTTCTTCACCTTCTGTCTCCTTCTCCTTCTTCTTCTACTTTCAATACAGAAAAAAAGCTTTTTCAATGTAGCCAGAATTGCCCCAAATGTAAATGAAAAGGTCCTCATGATATTTTCTAAGGCTTATTAATGAATGCTGATATATTATTTAGGTATCATGAAACACTGATTTAGTGAAGAAATAAGACAATTGGTAGAAATATTCAGTATGGAAAATTGTCACCAACCGGGGCAAAAGGGTATCAGTTAAAGTGGCATGTCAGAAAAGGTCCCTACGAATTTCTGTTTTTTCCAGCATTGACTTTCATGAGACTGTTCAATCCCATATTAAAGAAGTCACTTAACTAATGTAGCTCAGTACATTTGCTTGCGAAGGGTGCAATGTGGTATTTTTCTACCAGTAAAGTAATATTTCACATAGGATGTTAAGAGGACTCTGCATAAATGTGAAAAATCCTTGCCTAGATTATGTTTGATCATTTCATATTTTTGAGGCTAAAAAATATGATTCAATTCACAATTAAACACACACATCTATAACCTTTTTTCTCCAAGATTCATTATGCAACTAACTAGTAAAATCCAATTGCTGGCCAAAGAAAGGGTGATTTTTTTTTTTACATTATTGAAGATTAAATGGAGTTTAATATTTTCTTCTTATTAAAATAGCATTGTGAATGCTTTTCAAAATGAAGTGCTCCTGAAAGGTACCAAATCACAATAAAAATCAATCTTGTTTTTGAAATATATTTTCACTGAAGCCAAACCAAATCACCCTGAAATTCAGTATTATGTAGCAGTTAAATGTCTAACCAGACAGCTTCTACACAAACTAGAGAAGTTGTGGTTTTTACCCTGAGATAGGGCTGATTATGCTAGTGCTATGGCAACCAGTTGCACCATTTGGAAGCGCTTGTGTGCTTAACCGCATGAGCTACACCTCTTCCTTTCCTATAAAGACTCAGAATAAGAAAAACAGAAGTTCGCAAGGAGGAGAAACCACAAGGGCAGTAAAGACACTGCTGTGAGCTTTTAGCTGTGCAAACAGCAGTCTGTGAGAACAACACACTGAAAACCTCTTCTCTTTCAAAGTGTAGCTTTCCCCATTATGCCAGGTTTATTTAATGATTTTTAAAGTAACTCAAGTGTTGCTGTTCAGCATTTGTGTGGAGGGGAAACGAGAAGAAATTAGTGGTGCATTTATCAGCCTTTGCTGGATTTTCCTCAGCTTTGGGGGTTGGAGGGCTGCAAATGGTGCAGGCTTGGTGGACATTTGATCCTATGGGTGATATGGATACTGGTTTGTTAGGAGATCTCTCAATAACTTAGCACTTATTTTCTGTTTATTTTTTATTGTCTTGTGTTTAGTTTACATGCATACACATAGTATAATTTTAATCTGCCTCCTGGTTGTTAGAAAAGTTTGTGGGTGCTGTTGTGAATAATCTTGAGCAGAACTAGATGAAATCGGTGTCCCCTACCCTCTTCACTTGTTTACCCCCTTACCCTATTCCTTATAAGTTACAGGTTTTGTGAGCAAAGGTTTTTTATTGCTTTTGTTTTAATTTAAAGCATAGACATGAGAAGAGCAACACGTTTTCAAGCACGTTTTACTGCTTTTTCTTCCTTGATGATTTGGGTAACAACACCAAGGACGCACAAGTTCATGTGATTGCCTTATTTTGTCACAGGCAGGCCTGTTCACTTGTCCTTCCCCTTTTATGCTACATTGAAAGAATTTCCTTCTTTTACAATCATCATCTGATAGTTTGTGCTCTTTACCAATAAGTTTTAATGTGTGACAGTTTGAACAATGTTCATACATGGTATTTTACTTATTGTTGAGTTCCTCATAGCTATTTGGCACAAGGAGTAAATTTAGCCCTCGGTCTTTTTCCCTGTAGTACAGTGTGGTTGAATAAGCATGGGCTTTTTGGAATCAGATATGCATTGAAATCTACACTTACCTTTCTATGAGTTTTTTAGCCTTGCTCATATTTATTTATGTTCTTGAACCTACATCTATAAAAAACAAATAATGCTATCTGCTCTGTAGGAGTCCTATAATAATTAGATAAAATAATACGTAATGTTATTTAGCACAGTGCCATCCATCTGGTAGCTGCTTATTAAACAGTAACTATTATTAATAGGACTGAAGACATTGATCTGACAATTTCTTCACTTGTGCAAATGTACTTTGGTGTTTCTTTGTATTTCTTCAACTATGACCTTAGCCATTCTAGAGGACATGAAAAGCCACAAAACCATACCAACAGACTAGTACAGTTAATGGTTTTTGTTCTCTGAAGTGCAATGTATAAGTAAAGTATATGTCCTTGGATTTAGAGTAACGAGAATAAGGCATTTTTATAAAAATAAAAAAAAATATGGAAATTAAAGTATTAAAAGACATCTGGGTTAAAAAAATGAGTATATAGATACAGTTAAGGAGACATCTTTACCAATTGTTCTTAACTCTTGTTCCCCATTGTAATCACTGAAGTTTAAGAAAAAAACAACATGGTTCACTTCACACCATAAATTTACTCAATCAGAATTTCCAGAGGTGGAGCCCAGTAATCTGTACTTTCAATTTTATGCATAGCTAGAATTGATGCAATAGAAGATTGATATTTTGTATTAATCAGGATTACAATATTGACATACCAACACACACACACACACACACACACACACACACACACATAACTGATACAAATGAGAATTTCATGAGCTACGTTCCAAAGAACACTGCCATTTCATTGTGCATGTTCTATGAGTATGTGGCTTCTGGCCAATACTTTTGGGAGATCCTGGGTTAAAGGAAACTACATAAACTTATCTATGCCTTTAATATGCTAATGCAATTTATGAATCTTTCCAAAGGGCATGTAGAATTACTTTTAGAAGTATTTTAACTATGGGACTTTTTACGGCACGTGAATCTAAATCAGAGACCTGTTTCCCCATTAGCACGCAGGAAGTGATAATCTAGATTCCCCATGAATTATTAATAAATATTATAAGATAGGAAAAATGGAACATAACCACTTTTTCATACCTGGTTATCTTGTCTTTATTAAATTTTTGCCATCATTTTCATAGTTGATCAATATTTCTAAAATTGATAACATGGAGTTTTAAGACAAATATAAAAGATTTGTAAGTGCATGATTAATTTTCTAGGTTAAAGTATGTGCATACTCACATTGACTCACAAGTGAAAAATAATATTTACAATATTATGCATGATAATTCTTTAGGAGAGAGATGAACACAATTGCTATATTTAAAAATAATAAATAATTTGATTTTGTTTAACCTCAAGGCTGTAAACATTCATCGTTTTATCCCTCTCTTACATAGCGATATTTTTCTTTGTTATTTGTATTTTTATATAAATAGTGTTTGAACATTTAGACAATTACTTCAACTCCTATAGTAAAGAACAGTTCTTTTCCAACCCCCATTTCCCACCTTTGATAATATCGTGCCATTTTTAAATAGTTATCTTTTTGTTTTATTTTTTGTTGTTTGTTTGCTTTTTAAGATTTTAGCCCATATCCATTTGACCTTGATGTTGAAATGTTGCTCTTTTTAAGCTCTTATTCTTTGTTCATGGATGCAATGTCACCTCATTTCTGAAAATATGAATTAGAGTTGGTTTTATGATTTTTGTTTGCATTGTCTGTTTCTGCCAAGGTCCACCTGTGTTTATCTTGTGTTAATCTCCTTGTGGGAGGCTTTGGTCTAATGTGTCTTGGATGTCCATTTGTATTTATAAGTGAGGCCTAAAAAAATATTTTGAAAATTTCTGGGTCTTGATGAAACTTATAAATTCATCAGCCTTAACTTTATTTAATGAAATCAGAAAGGCAAAAACTCTCTCAGCCTTAGTTTCCTTATCTATTGGATGAACACAAGTCAATACATACCATTAGCATCCTGAATCATTTCTGTGAGTAGAAATCTCTGAATTATTCTCCGCTAATGTACAGCAACTATTTTACACAAAGGATTCCAAACATAACAATAATATAACTACTCTTTTAACATTGAGTCTGCCTAAAGCAAGTGTTAATTAGACACTCCTTCAAATCTTACACTTCTTCTGTATGACTGTGAGCAATTTGCTGAAGTCCTTTAATTCACAGTTTGATTCCCTACAAAATGTGTAAAATAATTGCTGAATGACTTACCTAGATGATTAAATTAAAAATACGCACACATGCACAGAGAAAAAGATGTGCATAGTGTTTGATATATAAAAATATTTCAGTGAGCTAGGTCTATCAAAATTTTATTTTCTGACAAGATAATGGATGAAGGAAAGGCTACTTCCTCTGATTCTCTGAAATCTTGATAATAGCTTGTCTGTCATATGCACAAGATTTTTGTCCTATCGATACTTATTAATCTGATACAATTTGTTGG
The DNA here is from genome assembly GCF_045843805.1 of Urocitellus parryii. NCBI lineage: Eukaryota > Metazoa > Chordata > Mammalia > Rodentia > Sciuridae > Urocitellus > Urocitellus parryii. Next base: position 118,765,503 of record NC_135539.1, on the reverse strand, counting down.
ATTTATTATCTGTGGATCATATGCCAGGTTTACAGAGTAAATAAACGTAGAATTTTTAATTTTTATTTATATGATTTATTATTATCATGGCATACAAAGAAAGGACAGCTGTGCATATCAGTTCTAGCTGACCCTAATTTTTTTTTTTAGCTTTTCCACTTTGCATGGCCCTTATGCTTATGGAGGTCAGGTATGTGTTCTACACCTTCAGAGCATGCCTCCAATCCTTTTAGACCAATATTTAGAATAAGCATGTATTTCATCTATTCTGTTTCACCCTTCTGTCCTTGTACTTCTCTTAGATTTGCCAACTAGACAGGCTTAAATCCCCTTGGAAGTGGTTTTCCGTTTATTTTATTTATTTATTTTTGGAAGCGAAGTGGAAGGGGTGGTATTTAAAGCCCAGGTACATCTTTTGAAATGCCATTCCACTCAAATTGATCCCTGGTTCTGGGTGAAATCTCTGATCTGGGACTTAAGGGTGTGACTTCAAGGCAACTTTGATTTGCAATCATTTAAACATTTTGAGTTGTGAAGGAAACATATTGGGAAAGGTAAATTCAGTAACAATACATGTGTTAGAATAACGCTGCTTTGAAGATCAAGTGTTCTGTTATCTACATTTTTATGTGTTTAATGTATCTAGTCAATTCCGTTGGTGATTCACAACAGGATTATAATGGGGAAAAGAGCTCTGGGTTGAATGATTTACAGATTTTTGGTGCTCTAGTGCCACCTACTGCAATATTACTAACTATTGCTCTCCCTACATAATGAAGATACAGGGCACTTGTGTGGGGGGGAAAAAAGTGTAGAACATTGTGTCCCCAGAAGGTTAAAGCCAAAATGTTTCTGTAATTAATAGAAACACTGAGAATATCACTGTGCTCCATTTTATTATATTTATTTGATGTATTTAATAGAATTTAAAGGAAAACTCTATGCAGTTCATTCTTTAGAAAAACTGAGGCTCTCTCTTTAACTGTCATACATCTTGACATGTGCTCACTTAATCCCTACTATTTTATGTAGTTTTCTTTACTTATTCGCCATCTCTTCACAGTATTGCTCATATATACAGTTTGCATACATCATAATCCTAATTTATTAATATAAGATAGTATTTGATATGTACTTATCATGCATTGGTTATTAAGTATTTTATGCAAAGATTCTGTTTTTACCAGACCTACTTACTTAAGTAACAGATGATTGTTACTTTAAGTAACTCAGGAGCTAGGGTATAAAGAGCATAGGGCTGGATACATACATCAAACAACTGATTTGGCTCATTTGCTTTGATTGCTCAACCAGAGTAATCTGTGACCATGTACCGCAGCTAAATGGATAGTACGTGAAATAATTAAATGTCTCACACAACCGATCTTTTTAGGTCTTTTGGTATGACAATAAGGATTCATCCCAGGTGCTTCTACCTATGGTTTTAACAATATTCTGATGATGTCTGCATACATGAATTTAAACAGAAAGTCACTGCTCATGTAACTTAGGAAAAATTTCAAAATGTGGTAGAGGCATTGAAGAATTAGTACAGACATTTTGCAGATAGTTTCTTCTAAGTATCTAAGCAATGTCATTTATCCTCTATCTTCATATGCAGAGACCATCTCTACGGAAGAATTTGTTAGTGCGCTGATTGCCTTTGACTGTCCCTTAGATATTCAGTATTTTTAACCAAGTGATTCATGTAGGTCACCTGTGTGCTCCTATTTTGAGATTCATAAATTTTTTTGATTTTTAAAAAAATAATTTAAAAAACTTTACATTTAGGTATTCAAATGGATACAGACTATGGAAATTAATGTCTTATTTCAAGTTGTACTGCTGATGTGGCTGCAAAGTACTTTGATTTGAATTTTGGAGTGATCTTTTCAATTTTTTTTAAATTATAGTGATTCTATGAGGTTTTTTGAGTAGTTAAAAATTTTCATGTCATGTATCATGTTGAATAAAAAAAATCTTATTAATATTGAAAATATTCTTGTAGGGAATTTGTGGCCATGAGAACAAGTAATTTTGGTTTTATATTGAGTCTAAACAGGTAATTCTGAAGTCTTGGGATTTTCTTTAAAAAAGATGAAAGTGAGTGTGTGTGTGTGTGTGTGTGTAGGTATAGGTGTGTAGGTGCAAGCTTGAAACCTCATGTAAATAAATTTTTTTAAAAAAACATAAGCTACAGTATTTTAATATAGCCACTTGGTGGAGGAATTTAAAATTGCTTTCAGAGGTAAATGACTACACATGTAAATGTAAGTTCAATTTGAGAACACTTTATGGAAAGTATGCATGAACAAAGAAAGGAAAATATGTCAGAACTTAAGGAATTATTTTGTTTTCCAGGGATGTTAAATTTTTTTCTATTTGCATGAAAGATGAAAGGATTTGGGGAAATATTGAGTATTTAAACACAATTATCCCAGAAATATATATAATTCTATTCCCAAGCTTCAGAAGCTTTCACAGCTTCTCAAGAGGCCTATGGGTTGTAAATTTTTTAATACTTCTGTTTTTCACTATAGTTTTGTTGGCTTCCTGGTCATGAGAGTATCTTATAGTAAATAAGTTTAATAAATCTTTCATTTTTTCCTAATCTTTTTCTGTACCTTGTTTATAGAATTCATTCAGCAAATTATGATTGAATCTGAATATCCATTTTCAGGGTCAAGTTTATTTTAGTATTTTTAATATTACCAGTAATATACTCTGAAGGAAAATCCCAATTAAAATGCTTTTTAAAATTAACTTATGAGCTATTAATAAACACATTCTAGTAGAACCTAAGATAGTGTTAAAAGATTTTCCTTGCTATGAAGTCCAAATGAAGAAGAAAGCCTGTGAGGACAGAATTATGAGGGAAGAGGGAGGCCTGAGATTGAGAGTATGGCCTGCAGAGTCGGACAGGCTCAGACTCAACCCTAGGCTAGCATGCACTAGCCTTGCAAAGACACTTGAGTTTTCTGAGCTTCATGGGGTTTTTGCAATGCTTAAGATAAAAAAGAAAAGCAAAAGGCTTAGTCCAGGGCATAGCATCCATTAAGCACTCAGTAACTATTAATGACTAATAATAATAACATAATACCATTTCTAGGTCTGTCTTTAAAAAAGATAAATCTCTATTTCAGTAATTTACTTCGTCCTCCTTTTCTGAACTTTGATTAAAATACTGTACATTACATAGTTTCTTTTAAAATGCATTGCATATGAACCGCTTGGAATTAAATTCATTTTTCTGAGGTATTTAACACAGATAAGGCCTAGTGAACAGTCCACTAGTTGCAAACATTTCTAGCATACTTATTCTAATATTAAAATTTTTTTCTTTAAAAAATAGTTAACTACATATATTGCCCCAGCATTCATTTCCTCACTTTCATAGTAAACATTACAGCTTATATTTTCTTTTATAAAATACTCTATATCTTGATGCTACATATTTAAATGGCAGCAAGCTAACAGATCAGATCCCCAAAGTCTAATGGTCTGTGAAATAATTGTTGGAGCTGGGGCATGTCCATGGATTCCTCTTTTCTCTGTTACCAGATTTACTACCTGATTTCTTCTTTATATTCATTGATCTGATGGCTTGTATCACTCTCAGGAAAAAATTAAACCTCCTTATCAGAACCACTAAAGCTTGCTCCTCACCTTTTCTCCTAAAGCTGTTATAGTCAGATCTGTTTGATTTCTACTCTGAATTTACTCATGTTCAAAACCATTCAACAATTAACTTATCCACCACTTACTATCTGGAAAATTCTTTAGTTACAGCTGCTGATCTTCCTCTTACAATGCTTGCTAATCTCCCACAGAAGGAATTTTAGTCATTAGTCTGAATCAGGTTCATCCATGAATTAAATGTCTTTGTAGGCTACTGGGTGTTGTGTCTCATGGAGTATAAACTTTTCCAAGGCAAGGACCACACCTTTGTCACATTCAATCTTCACATCTGATAGCATGACCTCAAAACAATGAATTCTTGTTGAACCCAACTGAACCAAATTAACTCATTTCAGGGTTCAAGAAGTTACATGTTGATATTAAGAAGGAGTGTATAAAAATAATTTTAGACATTTAAAAGCACATCTCTTTCTCAGATAAAGAAAAATATATTGTTTGAAATGTATTTATACACTCAAAGCCACTTGAGTGTTTCAAATTTGGTGATATACTGTATCCTTTACCATACCATGAGGGATATTTTTCTATTCATTTACTACACGAGAATTATTATTTAATGCTATACTAATACTTTATTTTTTTTATTAGTACTTTTGCAAACCAATAGAATTCTAAGAACCTAAGAGGAAAAAATATGAATAAGAGGAGAGAATAGGTGGTTAACAGAAAAATAAAAATAACAATAATTTATATGGAACAAAATAATAAAAAAAATTACTAAACATGAAGAGGGAAAAATTAACCATAATCTATATAAAATAATAAAGTCTTGTGCCACATAACAATGTTTTGGTCTACAGTGGACCACATATACAACAGTGGTCCCATGATATTTTATCAACTAGTGATGCTATAGTGATATTAAATTGTGAAAGTACATTCCATGGTGTTTCATAAAGATGAAATCACCTAATGATGCATCTCTCAGAGCATGCACCCATTGCTAAGCAATGCAATAAGTGATCAGAATGAATGATCAAGAAAAAGTAGAGAAACATAAAAAGAAAATGCATATTTTAATAATTACACAGTACCCATCAGTTATACACATATACCACCAGCATGTGTACATAAAAATATATTTCATTCCAAGGCCTAAGCCACTGAGTGTTGATGAAGAATACTGTGGTCATACCCCTCTGGTGGCACCTCTGAGGGGGAGAGATGTTTTTAGATCAGTTTGTCCTCAGAAAATGACATCTCATGGCAGGAAGACATCTTAAATACTAGTCCATCCCTCATTCCATTTGATGCTTGGCTCCCTTTCACAATCTCAGTTAGATATCATTTGGAAACGAACTTAATATTCTTCTTGATTGTCATTCAGTAAGATAGGATAAACACATGTGCCTTTACTCTAGACTGAATGCAGCTTCTATTGTGCCAATAAAGCTGTTCTTTATAGCAATCTCACAATCTCCATGTTGAATCCAATTGTTCCAAGTAGATTCCCATGTTATTTGACTTAATTGGTTAGCTTTGCTGGCCTTCTTCTTAATTTCCACTTAACTTCAGGATTCTGTTTTGGAGACTCTTTATTTTATGCAGCTTTGGGGATCTCCTTTGCCCCCATAGCTGCAATATCCAGCTATATGCTGAACTATAGTACCTGTCCAGGTGTATCTTGAGCTACCAACCTCTGCATTCAAATGCTACTGAAAACTTTTACATGGAATCTCAAGCTTATCAGATTCTCTTCTTTCATTTTCTTTTTCTTTCTTTTTTTTAGTATACTGAAATTCTCCATGACCTATCTACTGTAATTCACTTTTATGTAAAACCATAAGTATGAGTGCTTTCTTTAACAGTCTCCCACATTCTTGCTCCCAAAGATTTCCAGTCTTGATGGCTACTTCCTAAGTGCTTCATGGACCCGTTCTTCTCCTGCTTTCTTTAGGAATGCCGTTTTCCTCATATTGTGTCTCTCATTTGCTTTCCTGTAGTCCTATGATTTTTTTTTCTGTCTTCAATCTTGTCATCTGTTAATCCATTTTCCAATTCTCAAAAAGTTTGATCTTAATTCAAATGCTTCTTCATTACATCCACCTTCAAGACATCCCTCCAGTGGCTATCCAAAGACTGTGAAACAAACCCCAAATTCTTATTCCTCTAACACTATGCCAACCACACATACACCTAGAGGTCATGACTTAAATGCATCCAGAAACCCCTAATGCCACTTCCAGCAGCCGGTCACCAACCTGAAAGTCTAAATAAGATGTTTCACCTATGTACTTCTATGGCACATTCTAAAACATGTGGAGAGGAAAAATAGTTTCAAAGAACTAAAAATACTGAAAATTGAAACTTTATAAATGTTCTAATATAAAGATGATGTGTAAATTTAAATTTGCCATAGACTTGCATGCATATGTAAACTGAAGTTTTCTAAGAGGTTTTTGTTTCCATTTTGTTGGGCAAATCTCAACTTCTCTCAGTGGTGGTAAGAATGAATCAATGTTTCTATTTTCTTCATTTTATGTTCTTATTTCAAAGGTTACATATTTAATATAGATATATTTTTATTATTCAAAATAATAATTTTAAGAACAAGTTTTATAATTCTGAACGATTCTTGACATTCACTTGTTCCATCCTGTTTATGAGATAGGTTTGATAAGTACCTCAACATATTATTAAGTTGTATATACATTATCATATATAAGCACTAACTTCTCTTAAAGTTGACAGTAAGTCACATGACAGGATTCTCATTACTTTTAAATATTTTAACATTACAAATAAATAAATTTAAGTTAGAATACAAATATTTGTTGTCTAAATGTGGGTTAAAAATTATCTGAGATATTGAAAAGAAGTCTAAACATAATTATGTTTATTTAAGAATTAATATTTTTAAAAATTTATAATTTATTAATATTTAAATTTTCACATATATTCTTAACAAACTATTAATTATTTGCATAATAATTCTTTAAGAGTAATTTGTCTTTTTCAAAGCATACAAAATCCTTGACTATTGAGATATTTTGTAATAATCATTTCAAATACTCAAATCACAACTGTCCAAATCTTGAGATAAATAAATTAAAAAAATAAAAATTCTACCAATAAATTTATATATATTACACTCAAAATAATAGAGAAATTAAATTGCAGGCAGTTAAAGATAAATCATGTAACTTAAATGTTATCATTATTGAAAATGTACTATTTATTTCCTGATTAAAAATACAATTGACAGTATGCACTGAGAAGTTATGTAAATCACTGATACAATTCTGACTTAATAATTGTAACAAACAATTCTAAAGTTGACACATTTGACATATTCTGAAAATTGGATAATTATAGGAATTATTTTTGTCATTAAATAAAAATTCTTTCCCAATAATGAAAACAAAATCTACTCCAACACTAATGAGAACACTCCCAAATCTGTGTAAGAAGTATTTTCTTTAATTTTTTTTATTTTTTTATTCTTTTAATTTTCAAAAGGTCTAATGGAATTTAGGTCATTCCTGAATAACAGGTTGTGATTGATTTAGGACATCTTCTCAAATGAAAGTTAGCACCTCTTTCATAGACTATTAGGTTATGCTCAATCTTATTGACAACTGTTTTTGTAGAGAGATGGATGTGTGGTAGAACAAGGTATCAGTGTTTAAAATGGTAGATGACTTGGTACCATTGTGAGGGAGCTTCCATTTTCTCTGTCCTGACTCTGCAGTCATAAATCTTCAAATGATAAAAACTGGTGAGTTAAAATTGTAACACATTATGCAAAAGAGAATGTTCTCTCCGTAATATTGTCAACAAGAATGTTATCACTGGGAACCAATAATCTCACCAAAGAGATGGTTTGGAGACAAAGTGGAATTGGCAACTGAAGCATATTTCCTAATCTTAACTTTCTATTTGTGAAACTAGAGCTTAAGTGTGTGCAAGGATATGGAGACTTCTATATGGGAGAACAGTTCTCTGAACACCAAGCTCCATATACCAGGAGTGAATTTGCTTTGTTGGAAGTAAAGTCTTTAGAAATGCCACTTTTCCGGGCTGGGGTTGTGGCTCAGTGGTAGAGTGCTCACCTAGCACATGTGAAGCTCTGGGCTCAATCCTCAGCACCACATAAAAATAAGTAAATAAAATAAAGGTATTGTGTCCAACTGCAACTAAAAAATAAATATTAAAAAAAAAGAAATGCCACTCTTCAAAATAGCATAGCATTGTTTGTTATATTGGGTGTTTGGACTGATTCTCCCTCTAAAGTTTCCTTGTAATTCAAATCTAACAAAAGAGTGGGAGTGGATGCTAAAGAGAGCATGTTACAACATTTCTCTCAGAGCAAAAGGGATCACTGGAACCCTTCCAACACCAAAAGTTGATCTAACCTAAAAATAACACATGAATAGTTGCCATGTCTGTAATGTGAGCAAACATTGATGAATAGAATATTAAGCTCAGTCCTTCCTCCCTACTTGCTCTCCTCTCCTCTTCACTTCTCTTTTCTTTTCCTTTACCTTCCCTCCCTTTTATTCAGTGAATAGTAGATAGGAAAATACTATGGTTAGGCTTTCAATTTGACCTCAAAGACGGGAAGTAGCTACTGGCTCATTGTTTCATTGGTTATGTTGGCAAATAATTATGAGTGAAAGTTTGTTACTAAATGGATTGAATTGTGAGTTACCTGGTTATATAATTCTAGATAGTGAACATTATCATTGGAAAATAACTCATGTAACAAGTGCACTAGCACTTTGGATTTCTGTAATCACAGAATAATTCTGTGATATTTCCCATGTATTTGCAGATCGGTATGATTCAGATTGGTTTTATCTATATTTAGTGAAAATTTACTTTCAGCATTAATGGATGAAACTAGAGTTTCTTCTTGTCATTCCTATTTATATTTTCTTAATTTTCTAATCAGAAATATCTCAATTTTAGCTCCTTTTCTCATCTCCCCATATCTTTTATAGTTTTCCCAATCTTTCCATCTTCCCATATTTGTGCTGTTTTCTATCACCTAACTTTGAACTGAATTTATTTCAGTAATTGTGTAATATTTTAGTTTTGATTAATTGAATGTTTGAAAATGTATAATTTGCTATTCAAAGAAATTAATACATGTTAAACAGAAAAATTAGAAAACATTAATTTCTATAATTCCAGAAATCACATGTAAGTTTAAAAATAAACAATTTGGTATATTTACCTATTCTTTCATTAAAAAAAATAGATTTGTTTATTCAAAAACCACAGGCAAATTTAAAGGCCTGCATATGCACTGCTAATTTACCCTGAAGAAAATTGTTCCCAAGTGTACATACATATCAATTGTGCAAGTACTTATTTCACTAATACTTGGTCACTTTTCTCCTCTTTTTAAAGTAAATTTGAACTGTGGAAAATATTAATTTTGTACCTTAAATTGTGTTTCTTTTGTTATAAAGTTGAAGATATGTTGAAATTTTCATAAGTATAGGTCATTTGTATACCTATTTGTGAATTTTGTTTTGTTTTCCTTTACCCACACTTTTTTTTTTTTTGCTTTGGTTACATTTTATTTATTTTTTTAGAAAAATCTGTGTGTATCTAGAATTTTTGTCTTTTCTTTTTTCCTCTTGGAATATTTTCTCTCCTGATAACCTTTTTCCGACTTTATCTTTCTCCTTCATTTTCTTCATCTAAAAGTTTTTTAAAGATTTCCTTTAAGCATCTTTACCCATTGTTCTCCATCCTTCTGAATCCAAATGCTTTGAAAAACCCAGAAATTTAATGGGAAGGCAGCAATGGAAAGATGTTTTTAAGACCATTTTCCCCACTTCTATCTCTTCCTACTATTTTGTAGCTTGGTTTATTATCTAAGACTGCATATTGTATTTCCGCATGCACTTGTATTTGCACCCACAACATGTCTATGACACACATGTGTAGTGGGCGTGGCATACACATTATAATAGACTAGAGAGTTGGTATACTCAGGTGACTGTGTTTCAGAATGATTCACGTATTTATTTCTTCTTTTTTTCCATCTCCCATTAATTTAGAAGGACTGAACAACACAGAAATTTCCAGTGCTCTGCCTCCAACTAGCCCCTTACTGACTTCCACCACTACCCCCTCACTTGCAAGCATCTCTGAAAGAGAAAATGACTCATCAGAGACCACATCTTCTCCTAGTCCAGGTGATCCTTCAGCCAAGTCTCCCCGGATCCTTTGGATGATGTTAATGTTTTTGCTATGACAGGTTGACATAAACATGTTCATAACTGAAATATATTAGGAAAACCTTATCTGTTTAAAAATATTCTAAAGTAATCAAACAGCTTTTTTTTATGTGTGCAGTTTCTAAGGATGTATTTTATTCAAGTGCATAAAGTGTGGGAAATATTAAGTGTCTATAAAATATTGATTGACTAATGTCATGCATATGTGCCATTAGGAAGAGGGAAAGGGAGGGAGGAAAGGCCCCAAGTAAAATCAGGAGGGGGAAGTTTTTCCAGTGTCTTCCATCTCCACATTCAGCATCATTCTCTCCACTCACTCAGGTTTGCTGCAGCCCAGGACACATTGGAACTCCTTATCAGAGCTAAAGTAGAATCTTCCCACTCCTTTGTTCCATTCCATGTTCATATCATCAGAAAATTATTGAACATAGACAATTTAGTTTTAAAAATTTACTCTGAGGATTGTTACCTCAGTTTTGTTATGTGGGTTTCTCCCAAAGATATTTGCATTATTTAAAATTTATTTTAATTAACCCGAGTTGTAAGATCTGATAGTGTAATTTAAGGCAAAATATCATAGCAAAATATCAGATTGATGTGAGACGTACTTTTGCTCCTTAGAACATTCACATATCAATGATTCCATCTCACTTGATGGTCAATATTAAGTCTGCTAGTATATTCAGTACATAAGTCTACCAACAGGACAGTTGCCCATGTATTTCTGAAACAATGTGCTAGATGTCATTTTCTTAAGCAAACTGGTTTGTAGACATAATCTGATAAGAGACGAAGCTATGTGACTGCTTAGTAATAATGCCATTTATCTTAATTTGTAAAACAATATAACACAGTCACAGAAACTTTGTTTAGAGTATGTTGCAGTGTTTTGAGTACAAATACTGATGAAATATATTAATAAGTCATTAAGTAAACGGATATTGTCTTCTTCAGCAATTACTGGCTGATATTTAATCTTTTCCTCCTGCCACCAATAGCAGAGAGGTGGCTAGAACCTATTGAAACATCTGAACTCATTACCTGAAGTTTCTACAAAAGCAATGTGAGAATGGAGTTGCTGATGCTAGGTGGAACATTTCATTATAAGTTGTTATTTTGAGCCATGTCACAGAGAGTCTGCCATATTAAAGGTTCCATGTTTTACTTCACATACACACTAAAAGTCACACATTTGAAACATTTCTGACTCTTTATTCCACTTACTATCTCTTTTACCTGAACAAAGTACAGTCATAGATTTGCAGAGAGAGCATATAAGAAAAAATATTTAAAATTGAAATAATTGGAAACAAGGATACATAATCTTAAAATACTAATTTATTTTGGCAGTATTAATTTGATGGCAATTTTGCTTGGAAAAGTGTCTTCTGCTTTCTAATAAAAGGACACATTTTATTATATAGAAAACAAACTTGCCATTGGGTGATATTTCAGTTATGTGCTACAACAAATTCAATATACACTATTTGATTTATGGTTATGATTGATTTATATTTTAGAGTGCAGCCAATTTTTTCTTGCTCACTGATAAACTCAAGGAAAAATCCTTTAGTTCACTCTTCTAATGATATAATATGCACCATTCAAAATAGTTGCAATGTACACGAACTATGGTTACCTGAGTGTGTATGTGCACATGTGTATATAAGCAAACACTTGTTTAACTGGTTCTACCCTTCTCCTAGCAGTAAATATTACCAATCAAGAGACATTAGTTTATTGGAGGAGCCCATTCTTATTCTGCCCACAAGGAAATTTTCCAGCATTCAGTTTGTAGTTGAAGGAGAATTTGAAATGATCATAGAAAGTTGAAAGTCACATAAACAATCTGGAAACGTGAATCCTCTAAGGCTTCTTCTAGCTAAAGGAGCCCCCAGGAATCTGGGGACTGGGAACACAGGTGCCATCTTCCTGCCAGGTGAGCTTCAAAATTGGCAGGCACATTTTAATAGATTGGGTCACTTCACAGTTTGGTAACTGTAATGACAACTTGCTCCTTTTTAGTCTCAGTGTTTGGATTTTCTCCTGCAGTGGAGAAGACTGATGGAATGATCTCATTTTCTTGCCTAGGTGATCCAGTCTCACAGACGCCTGCCCCACCCACGCACACCAACTCGCAGGCGCCCTCTTCTGGAGGAACTGACCCGCAGACACTCAGCAGCACCGCTGTGCTTACCACACTCACGGCTACTCTGAGCAGGCCTGATCCTTCAGGTTTGCGGGTCTTTTAGACTTGTACAAATATGAGGAGTACACGACAACTTCCTGTATTAAAGAAGGGTGTGAAAAAATCCAGCCACTTGTTCAATGTATAGCACTTGCTCGTTGATATAGTTGGAATTTCGTAATTACCCTTAGGATATGAAACCACATAACAGGACATTCTAACAGCTATGAAATAATAAAGAATGCAGATTGAGGCTACAGCAAAAAGGGCTGGGGAAGAGCCAGTTATTCATGATATTCTGTGTTTCTTTCTATTTTAGGCAGTTATTGTACAGTGAAACCTTGTTGCTAGTAATAAAGAATAATGAGTCTTTAAAACCTCAAATTCACAAACAATCATGAAGAACAGGTGATTGCTTGTTATTAATGAAAGGCACTAAAGAATGAAATTATATTTAAAAATTGAAAAAAAAGAAATACCTGCTTGTATTTTTCTACCAATTGTCCAGATTCTTTCATATTAAGCATCTTTGTATTCATAACAACACAAAGTATTCTTGACCTATCTTTCCAAAAGTAGTTGTCTAAATCCTATCATGGTGCCATTTTTTTTTTTTTTTGGTCCCACAGATAAAACAATCATGTCCCTTCTCAGGTCATAAGTCCACACATTCACATATGTAAATTGAGTGGCCTGAGTACTTGGATATTAAAGAAATAACATCCAAGTACACCTGGTAGTAGAGTAGTGCTTCCTGGTACAATTCAAACATGGAAGTTAAGCACATAAACAACATAATTATTTATTTTGAAGGATAAATGCTGTCTTCTTGGCATGAAAATATTACAAGAAACCTACACATTTTAAAAAACTAGAAGAACTGTCCCCGCCTCCAGCCATATTCCACTTATGCCAGCTGCCAAGGGAACCACAATAGACTATTTGGTGCTTTCAGGAAATTCATAGACTCAGAAGTTGTAGAGGGGAAGAAATTGTAAAGTAACCAAAGAAAACTGACCCCTGGAGACTGGTTGTCACACAAACTCGTCTACTCTGCCTTCATCAAAGAATCCTTCTTCTCATGGTGGCTAAATCCACTAATTAAAGATCTATTTTGAGGACTCAACCCGGTTAACTTGTAAATGCCATGCCTAAACTATGGCTGAGATTACCTACCTAAGGAGGGAAATGTGGCTTCCAATTGAGGAGGTAAAGCAGGGAATCTGGAGAATTGAAAACAGGGGGACCTCAGGACCGCATGGGGACAGGGGTTGCATGGGAGGAAAGAAGAGGCAAGTGAGAGAAGAGCAGGAAGGAAGGTGGAAGAAGGCTAGAGACAAACCTGGCTGCTTTCAAACTTTGCAGACTGCCAGTTCTAAGTCTAAATGAATTTTAAAAGTATAAATAAATAAACTTTCCTACTCCTCTGCAGCCCTTTTTGGGATCAAGAACTGATGAATTGATGTTTATTCATTCTCTTTGGTGGCTTTAGTTAAATGTGGGTGTTTTGTAGACTCAACTAAGAACTTAAACTCAATTAGGAGGAAGATGTATTTCCAATTCCAAAAGAAGGAATGTGTTAAATTAGGGGCTGCAATCCATTAGCAATTGGAAGATGCCTGGATATGCACATTAAAGCCATTTGCAGAACGTGCATATGTGTATCACAGCCGAAATGCAGAGTCTCACTGCAAAGGGGCAAAATTTCATATCATTGAACTGATGACCCCAGGTATCCTCACTGAAATAACCAAACAAGCTCTGGAATAGGGAATAGCTCATGTTTCCTTTTTGCTTTTCCCATGATGACTACCATAGCACTAGTCACACTGCAGTTCAGGATGTGATATCTGGGGGAAGATTATAATGTACATTAAGTTCTTTGAAGCCTGACAAGGAAAAATCTTAACTGAGCACAATGTGAATCTTCTATAACACTAGATTCTATACTTATTATCTCATCAATTATTAGAAAATAAGGGAATTATTTCAGTATAATGTACCAATACTGTGTATTGTGTCCAAACCAATTTGATATTTTTCTGGTAAGGGAATTTACCCAGTGAAAGTAAAAGTGTAACCTTCAGCCAGAAAGAACTCTGAGCTCAGCTACTGAATAGGCAGGAGCCCATTGTTTCTATTTTAAGAAAATTAAAACTGAGCACCTGCACACAGAGATCCTTCCCTAGAGAGGTGTACTCATGCGAGGTTCTCAGCAGGTGCTAGGCCCTACTTCCTCCTGTGTCAACCTTAACACAGTCTTTTATATGCAGAGTTTCATTTTAGTCTTCATGTTATCTGCATCACCAAGATAGCATCCCTCTCTGCTGCTCTAATATATTTTCAATATTGCCTAAAGCAACTCTCAGCTAAAAAGCTTGATCTCCCTGTGCTGTCCAAGCTACTTCCTGGGACTCCAAATATTTTTTAATTTGTAGTCTGATTACAAAGCTGCATAGGTTTCCAGTTGTCTGCCCCTAAGATTCATGTTTCCCACAAGCCCACATGCTTTTAGCACAGTTTTGCAGAAATGCATATATTGTGATACAGCAGTTATGCCTGATGCTCCTGCTCTGCCTTAGCTTCAGTAATCATATTTATGTGGGTTGTCTAACTACTGCCCTTTTGTGATAGGATCAAGTGACAGTGCTGATGGCCCTTCTGATTGCAGGTGTCCCTGATGGGAGGAGACTAATCAGCACCATTCCTGCAGACACAGCCTTCACTCCAGCAGTCACCCGCATACCTGCATACAACAGCTCTGCTGTCTTACCTGCACACACCACCAACATCAGCACCACAGAGAACTACTCAGGTTTGCCTATGATGTTGCAGGTGCTTTAGGCTCCGGATAATGAAATAGAAACTAGAAACTGGAATGCATCTCTTGTATCACTCCAAATATTATTTGCAGGCTTCCTGATTTATAGAATTTTACATCTTGATACTAAATTAAGCACAAAAAACTTACCAGTAAGCTTTCTCTGGACATGTTTTTATTACTAAGATTATAAAGGTTTGTGGTTAAAAAAAAAGAATAGATAATGAATGAGCTTTCATGTCATCTAGCCCTGGGATCAAATTCAGCTTCTTCATTTTTCTAGCTGATTTTAGGACCAGTTGCTAGTATTTTCTGAATATTGATTCTCCCTTCTGTAAAAATGGATATAATAATACTAATTTCATGAGATTGATATGAAAAACCGAATGTGCAAAAAAGTCTGATATGCAATGGATATTACAAAAGGGTAACCAATCCCCTTAATACGGAAAATAAGGAGAGTTGTAATTGAAAGGAGAAAGAATCGTTTAAAGAGGATTATACATCAGATAAGAATAAAACTAGAAGATGCATAATTTGCTATCAACTTACATGATGTTTAGTTCAAATTACTTGAAATATTAATTATCTAAAAGGATTTTCATAGGAAATCTTTGGTTCATTTGATTATTTCAAAAATAAGCAAGTATCTGTTCAACAAGTATTCCTAGAGCAAACATTTGATCAGCACGTTATCTTTGCTAAAGAGTTTCCCCCCTCACCCTTTAATAGGACAAACTCATTAATTTTTATTCTTCTGTTCATGTCCTTATAGGTGCTGACAATACAACAGCAGAAGCCTATTCGACCATTCCATCGAGCACTGCCCCTCCAACCACAACAAAAGGTGACAGCCGTCCTCTCATTCATGCAGTTGTAATCTCACCACTACTGTGGATGTACTCACAGCCTGGTCTTCCATCTCTTTTTCCTGGGGCTGCTTTCTTTGTGATGTTCAACTTAGCATTCCACTCCTAAGAGCCAGGGGATAGCAGTTTAGTCCTGTATCCATTTGGCAGTGCAAGAACTGATGAGATCAGCATATAATCTTACTGTAATAGCCACCATACTGCAGTAATGCTCCCCACAAGTTGTATGCTTTATGAAAACATATGAGAAATAACCATATCTATTAGAAATTCTTTCTCTAAGAGTGGGTTGAGGTATTACTGTGGTAATGAATAATGCTGTCAGTGGAGCTCTCCTTTCTAAGTGTTGGATAGGTAGCAGAGGATGGGTGGCAGTTTTTGTCAAGCAACGTGCAGGTATGGAGGTCAATGGATGGGGCTCCTGGGGAATGCCCATAGCAATGGCCGCATCTGGATCAGCAAAAGCAGAGTCTGCAAGTCCACCATTCTCTCCCAAAATCTTCCAACTCTGAGAGAAGACTATCAGAGATCTCTTACCATCCACATATCGCATTTCTTTCCAACTCTTCAGTCAAATCATATGCTCACACAATATACTACTCAATTTGTTGAAAGAGCAATTTATTTTTCTCTTTGCAAAACTTCTTTTAAAGGAGTTTACAAAAGTTAAACTAAACAACAACACATTCTTTACCTATAATATGATTTTTTAAAAGCAAATATAAACTTCTCTCAATAAGTATTATAGCCATGAAAGTCGAGGTTTAGATTAGCAAAGGGAAAGAGGACCTTCAAAATATCTTTGGCAGTGTGACTATTTGCCATTACAATGCATTTAGATGTGTACCAAAGAGTCTTGATATTTTTAAAAATACTTTTAGGTGTAGATGGACACAATAGTTTTATTTTATTTACTTATTTTCATGTATGGAGGATAGAACCCAGTGCTCACTCATGCTAAGCAAGTGCTCCACTGCTGAGTCAGCCCTTAATATTGTTTTTGTTGCAATTGTGTTTAGTGAATATTTTATAGAACTAGCTCATTACTTTGTAACATTTGGGGTTCGATATCAGAACATGGTACTAGGCAAACTCTCCATTGTATTAACCTAACTAGATAGACTTGATAGTTCATGAAGTTAAAAAAAAACAAAAATGTGAACCAGCTTTTCCCAAAATGACTAGAGAAGCTCTATTCTTCAAAACAATAATAATAATAATAATGATAATTTACCTTCTTTTCTTTTTTATTACAGTTGCTACTACACCTGGACCAACATGTGGTGAGTTTGTTTACTTAGAGGTAACCTACATCAGTGTGGAATATCACTTTAATTATTTTCTTCTTTATTCCAAGATTTCAAGAAGAACACCCCCAGCTCTAATTTCACATGAATTGACTAGCCCCAGATCTAGAGCCAGGATTCCTCCGAGGCAAGATGGTTAGATTTCACATTCAGCCCTGGTTTTGAGATCCAGGGTTGTAAAGTTGATAGACAACTTTGATGAAGCCTCTTAATTACAGTTAGTTATTTGTAAAATGAAATGATAGCAAGTTAACTTTGGAATGGGGCAAAGATAATAATATGTGAGTAATATTTTCAAAACATATTAAGAAGGAAAGAAGAAAAACAGGTCCATTTCTGATTCCCTCATCTCTCTGTCTTGCCAGGCCAGGGGATAGCTCAGTACACACATATGGAAACAGTATGTCCATTCTTCTCTCATTTTCTTCCTCTTGTCCCAGCAGAAGCAAAGTTTTCACAGTCAGGTTCATCCTTACATTTACTTCTAAATCTCACCACTGAAGCCACTACTTTCAGTAGCTTTCTATAGGCTGATCTTTATACTAAGTGTATACATTTGCTTCATGCATTTGTTTAGGTAATGCAACCTTTTATGTTCAGGTTTCTATGCAACTCTCCCCTGGTATCATCCTCTACTTACACTCTTCTCTTCAGTAAGACAAAACTACTTTTGCAAACATACATGCTCCTGCCTTTGTGTCTCCTCCTGCTCTTTCTCTATACATCCAGGCCCGCTCCATACATATTCTCTGGCCCCTGTATTTGGTACTGTATCTTCAGTTCATATTTTAAAACACAAACAGAGTCATCTTTTCTGGAAATCCTCCACTCTCCCTCCAATATGAACAGTTGTCTCTCTCTTTGCTCACAGATTATTCTTGCATAATCTTATCACAGAAATTTGTCAGATTTGTGTCTCAATTCAGCAAGTAATTATTGAGCTCTTACTAATTACAGATATTATGCATTGACCTGAATTTATGTCAGTGTTCAAAATAAACTAGTTGTGGTTTTCATGGAATTTATAGCCCCATTAGGAAGATAGAGATTAACACAATAACCATCCAAATATAAATTTATAAGCTGGAGTCCTTAATAAGTAAAGTAAAGGGAACTATTAAAGAGTGGTATGGAGGCCCCTGATGTATTTCTTTTGTTTTATTTTTTTATGTTTGTGGGGATATTTTGTTTGTAATTTGACATTTTAAAAAATATATATTAAGGAATTTGTATTTAATGTAGTTTTATTTATTATTTATAAAAGGTAATTCTTTTATTTTCTTTCAGAGGAAAAATACAAGGATATCTCTGTGAATTATAAATATGACAAATATAATAAATCATTTGTGGCAGAGCTGAATGTTAAAGATAATGTGTCATGTAACCGTCAAGAATGTGAATCAATATTGCAAAATCTACAGGGATGTTACAATGATGTATTGTATCTATCACATAGTTCATGTACTGATCCACCTAAAGAGTTACAATTACATGTACCACCAGGTAAATACCAATTTATTTCTATTTGTATATTTATTAACACAGCACAGTTTGCATATGTGTTCTAGTAGCCCCAGGAACTAGTCTGATCAGAGAACAGGGCTGAGGGAATTCAAGTAGACAATGAATGAATTGTATGTTTCCCTAAACCAGGAAAAATGATGAAGTCATACAAGCCTTCTCTTCATATCCTGGATCACCGCTTCTACTTCTTTTACAAAGAGATCATGTAACTTAAATATGATTTATTCCACTACCTGATTTTATATGTTTTCTCTTATTTATTTCGAGTTATTATATATGTATATATTATATATTCACATATCTTTTATACACACATATTTAAGTTAAGGATTTGATGTGTATGGAAAGAACCAAAATAATTTCACAGTAGAGTTTCATTATGTTAGGACATCAAGCTGATTTTGTGAACTACACCACTGCTGGGAAAGAGAAATGACCTAAGGTGTCAAGCAGACTCTAATGAAGTATTTCTTAGCAAAATACATATGGAAGAGTGATTGAAAGACTGAATGAACAGTTACCTAAAAATTCTCATGTCATTTAGTAAAGTGAAGATTATTTAGCAATTTATTAACATTTGTACATGTTATAATCTGATGCTTTAAAAAAATCCACTGAATTCATTTGTTTTTCTAAAACTACTGAAATAAAAAATCAGTTGAATGCAGAAAATGATAATATTTAAAAATGCCTTCCTCAAGACGGAAAACTTCAATATTTTGTGCAATAATAGTCCTAGTAAAAGTCAAAGAGTTCACAGAAAAATGAAAATACAAATAAGAAAGCAAATAAAATATTTTAAAATATGCAAAACTGCAATTTTATCTAGACATTTTTAAGCTTTATTTTTAAACATAGCATAAATTCTAAATGAAACCCTACTGAAGTGTATGGTGTTCAAAAAATAATAAATAATATTTTCCATAAAGAACGATAAAAGTTTCAAGTGATAGATATAACTACCCTTACATTATCATTACACAACACATACATGTATCAAAACATCACATTGTACATCACAAATTAGTACAATTATGTGTTAATTAAAAATAAAGGCAAACCATTAATAATAATAATAATAATAATAAACAACTAAATGATCAGGAAGCACCAAACCGTGAAGGTTATCAGGCTTTTTCAAAAGCCATATATATGCTTATCAAATCTTGACATGAATATAATTTTAGAGACTTTAGTTGGGAAATAATACAGATTGTGAAGTGTTAATGAGGTCTATTTTTGTATCTTTTGACAGATCTTGAAATGTTTAAGTTAGTTGAATGCACACCAAAAGAAGCAGCAAATACTTCGATTTGTTTAAACTGGGGAAAAAACCCTGTTTGTCATAAAGAGAAATTTAAATACAAATATCAATGTGGTAAGACTATAACATTGATCAGAGAATTTTTTTAATGCTACAGAGTTTTTCTAGATACTGTTTAATTCTTTTTCTCCCCCTCCCTTGCCTATCTCTTGCCTTTTATTTATTTATTTATTTATTTGGTTTATGGGATGTTTGAAGTCAAACAACTGTATTATTTATACTGCTCAAGTTCACAAAATGGAGACTCACCCTGTAAGGTCCATAATGACAAAGTAAAAGTTTATTAATTTAAATATTTCTTCTTGGCAATTGCTATATACCAGGCATTGTTGACAAGATTATACCCTGACAGAAAGGAAAAACTGACAGGGGATTGTAAGATTCAAGAGTTTACTGTGCCAGGCTTCCATCAAGAAAGTTCACACAGAAGGTCAAGAACACTTAATGATAATAATATAGTTGTTATTATTATTGGAAAATAATTATAATGGCAAAACTGCAACTGCTTCTAGGCCCTTGGCATAAAGACCCCTGCCAAGCCATATTTGGTAAGACGGACACATATGCACACACCCACACACACACACACGTGCACACAGAGGATGGAGTGCAGCATCTGCTGTCATCATCATGTTAAGGGAAAGGTGCCTGCTACAGTGTAAGCAGTGTGAGCACAGCCAGAGCAAACGTGTGACAGATGGACAATTTAAAAACCGTCTGTCCAGGCAAAGGCTAACTAAGGTGCAATCTCAGTTGGGAACAGAGAATGCTGAGGCAAGGCCTCCTTCCATCATTAAATGAGGGACACTCTCAAATGAAGTTACTCTTGCTAAGTGTTTCCTTAAAACTGGAGTGCAGCAAAACCATTTTCAGGACCTTTGACTTACTATTTCAATCATTTGCATTGGTTCCTAGCTAATTAATATATTATAGTACCATAAATATGGATTAAAAAAGAAAGTTAGATGTGATATATTTATGTACTCATATGCAATAATTATTTCTTTCAGATAATTTGACATCTTCTGAGAGAGAAGCAAAATTTGAAGGCCTTTCTCCGAATAAAAACTATAGTTGTATATCAAAAGTGTTCTATAATGACCAATCATATACTAATGACAGTAGATTTATTAAAACAGATTTTGGAAGTGAGTATGTTACTTATATTTATATGTAAAATTGTTTTCCCTTTTATATTCTTATACAGAAAATATGGAATTTTAGAGAACAAATTTTTATCAATTTTTAAAGTTGAACTTGAAAATAAATTACACAAGGCCCTAAATTCTGTCAGTTTATTTACTTGTTTATTTTTTTCTGTTTAAAGCTGTAATAAGATCATATTGGAAACAGAACTGAAATAAGTAAAATGTTTTGTTTTCTCACTTGCCATTTCATTTTCCCTTCTTTTAATAGCACAATTCTCTGTTTTGTATATTTCTGTACCTTCTGCCCCTCTGTCAAAGCCTGCCTCTATGACAGAAGTAAAATGAGCAAAGAAACTCACAAAGCACAGTAGTATATCTAAGTATCGATTGCAAAATAGTTATTATTGTTATCAAAGAACTGGCAATATAAGTCATAAGAAGATAATAATTCTTAATTAACAACTGAAGTGTGAGATTATGAAAATTAATAACATTTAGGAGAATGGGTGAAAAACTGTTAAAATTTACACATTTATTTAGAAGTATAAAGAGTCCAATTAAATTCAGAATTTTCTAGGAAAATGCATTTATTATTTGTTTGACAATTTATGAATAACCACCATAAGGAAAGTAAAAGAGATGGGACTGCCAACAAGCAGTAGAGGAGAATTATGGAATGAAGAGTTCTGTGTGTCACAGAAGGAAGGGTGATATGGAGGAGCAAGAGGAGGAGGGGGAGGAAGAGCAAAAGAGGATAAGGAAGAGCAGAAAGAGGCAGAGAACACAAGTAGAAAACCACAGGGAAGATAAATGTCACAATAGATCAAAAGTTACAATAAAAAAATGAGTGCTTTGCACAGATACTCAGATTTGAGTAAAGACCAATTTGGGGGAAATTCTGTAGCATTAAAAATGTTAAAGTGATTTTATTGGAATTTTTTCACTTTGGTATATGTTGAATGAAAGTCAATAAAAAGTGCCTATGAAACAAATGCAAAGATAACAAGGTTTAGAGTACATATTATTGAACAAGGGAACAAACAAAAATAGTAGGAATTCATTAATAAGTGTGAGTCCTGGCTTTTGAAAAGAATAATAAAATAGCTAATGTCCAGCAGAACAATCCTTCCTCCATGAATTGAATAAAACAATAAGAGTAAAAAGTATCGTAGAAATTCTTTTTTTTAATGTAAGAAATTCTGTAAGTTAGAAAACAACCTTGTATCCAATTTGAAAAGTTAGGTAAAATATATAATTTTCTAAAGGCTCTGATACATGAACATTTACTAGGAAGAATTAGGAAATTAGAATTAAAACTGTACCAACTTATCTCTCTACTCACCTGTTTTCTTAATGGTCTGTTTAAAAAAAGAAAGAAAAGAAATGGTTGCTTTATAGGGGATGAG
Source organism: Urocitellus parryii (assembly GCF_045843805.1). Taxonomy (NCBI): domain Eukaryota; kingdom Metazoa; phylum Chordata; class Mammalia; order Rodentia; family Sciuridae; genus Urocitellus; species Urocitellus parryii. Next base: position 118,743,023 of record NC_135539.1, on the reverse strand, counting down.
TGTATAGCTCAGTAGTATGTTTAGCATGTACATGTTTAGCATGTACAAAGTTCTATATTTAATTCACAACATCTGGAAAAATAAATAAAAATAAAAGGTAGCTTTACCAGCAAGATCATCAAATATTCAAAAAACAGATAATTTTTATTCAAATACTCCACAGTATAGGGGAGGCATGGGAACGTCTCAATACCCTTTGATTATTCTTAGGATTTGGAATAGGCTTAGGATTAATGTAATGTGGGTATGAAACCTGGCCAGAGCTTAGACAACTGCAGGTCTGAATTTCCTTATTTCCTATTAAAATAGGAACTAAATAGTAAGTGGACAATTAGCAAAATGGATTAAAAATAATATGACATTATTAAGAGTTATCCCAGTAATACAGAAATATATATATATATATAGAGAGAGAGAGAGATACATACATATATATATATATATATACATACATATATGTATGTACTTATATATTATAGAATATATATTACAATAATATGTATTATGTGTTATATAAAATATAATACATTATATATATTCTATAAGTATATGTAAAATATATATATTTCTGTATTACTGATGTGTGTGTGTGTGTGTGTGTGTGTGTGTGTGTATACATGGTTTGCGGTGAGTGTTCAACTTCATTCTTTTTGCATGTGACCATCTAGTTGCCCTATCTGGTTGCCCAATTGCTGAAATATGTTCTTTCTCTCATTGGATAGTCTTGCTATTTTTGTCAAAACTTTGGTGAACATAATGACAATAGAACTCTTAGTTCTATTCATTGGTTTATATATCTATCTTTATACCAGTACTAGACACTTACTATTGCTTTGTGATAAGTTTTTGAAACCAGAAAGTAGGAGTCATTCAAATTCATTCTTCTTCCCCAAGATTGTTTGGAATATATGGCAGCCCTTGAAATTCCAGATGAATTTTAGGATCAACTAACAGTTTTTACAAATAATCTTCCTGAAATTCTGACAAGGATTGTGCTAAATCTAGACCAATTTGGGCCATATGGGTACATGACATGTTAGTCTTCTAGTCCATAAACTGATGTAGAGCTTGGGAGGCTGAGAAAAGAGGATTGTGAGTTCAAAGCCCAACTCAGCAATTTAGCGAGGCCCTAAGCAATTCAGTGAAGCCCTGTCTCTAAACAAAATATAAAAAGGGCTGAGGGTGTGTCTCAGTGGTTTAGTGTCCCTGAGTTCAATCCCGGTACCAAAAAAGAAAAGAAAAGAAAAAGAAAAAAGAAAAGCAAATGTTTTAATCATACACTTGGCAAAAAAAAAAAATACAAAATTGCCTAATACACACGTAAAACAATGATCAAAATCATTAACCATCTGCAAAATGCAAATCGAAGCAATAAGGTGAATACGAAAGTTTACATCCACTAAAATTAAAAATACTGGCAATAGTAACTATTGGTGAGGATGTGAAGTAATAATGACCCTTCAACATCACTTTAGATATTTACCAAAGAGGGAAAAATATATCCGCAAAACAAAGCAGATTCATTCAGAGTAGCCCAAAATCCAGAAATAACTCAAATATCATCTACTGCTGAATTATAGATAAATGTGACATACCTTTACAATGATATAAATACTGCTTGTATTAGTCACCTTTTCATCCTATAAGGAAATATTAATGTATAAATAGAAAAGGTTTATTTAGATCATGATTCTGGAAGTTCTTTTCCAAGATTGGGTGACCCCAAGCTTCGGGCCTCTAGTTGGGACACTGGATGGCAATCATGGGGAGTGCATCCTTGAGCAAACTGCTCACCTTGTGCGCCATGAAGCAAAAAGAGAAGAGGAAGAGACTGGGGTTCCTCAATTCCATTCAAGGGTATGCCTTCAACGACTTAAGAACCTCCTATTAGATTCTATCTCCTAAAGGTTCCACCACTTCCCAGGAGCACACTTTAGGAACCAACCTTTAACGCATGGTCACGGAGGACATTCATTATCTGAACCACAGCATGACCAATGAGTAAAAAAGAAATCAGTAGCCACTGACATATGCACCAACAAGAATAAACCTCCAGAACGTTATGTTACATGAAATATGTGGGATGTAAAATATTACTTACTGTTTAATTTTATTTGTAAGAAATTGATAATAAGACACATTTAATATAAAGTAACAGAAAGCAGATCAGAAGGTGCATAGGCTGGGCAGTGGAGCTGGGTTGATTGAGAAGAGGCACAAAAGAACTTTTTGAGATGATAGAAGTACTCTACATCTTGATGATAGTGTGGGTTATATGGATGTATACATTCATTGTAATTTGTCAAGCTGTACCTCAAGTGGATGCATTTCAACATAAATTATGCCTCAGAAATTTCATTTAAACATCTATAACATTCTTTATCTCAGGTTTTAATAACTAGTTACTGGAAGCAATGAGTGCTACTCAAATACTTACTGTTAAATTTATCAGTGCTAAAACGTTGATATTCTTGACACAGCAAGTTCTAGAAATTTCAAGGTATCTTGACAATGACATGTATGAGAGGAAAAGGGCATTCTTGGGTATCTTCAGGTAGGTGGAATGCTTAAGCTTCACAAGGTCACCCTGAAGAGACACTTAGCCTGTTCATTAATTCTAAAGCAAATTTAATAAACTCCAATTTTATTCTTTAAATTTCATTGCTAATTCACAATTAAATATGGCTATTAATATTGCACAGTGGTTATATAAAGAATGATTGTTCTGTGTTTCATTTTTCATATTACCTATTCTTATTCTTTAAACAGTTCCAGAAATGCCTCAGAATCTTTCTTGCCGTGGTGAAAGTGAGAACAAAGGAGTAATTAGCTGGAAATCCCCAGAAAGTGGGTTCACTCCCAGTGGATTTGTTCTTTGTCATGAGCCCAATTCAGGTAATTTATATAGAATTAAATTCTATGTCAAGAAAGAGAAATCAAGAATTTAAAAGTATTAGACGTATGAAGAGAGCCAGTGAACCATAGAGCTTCCAGCATAGAGACTGTGAGAGTATCCTATTTGCCTTGATTTTTAGAACTGCTTCCATTCTGAACACAGAACATCTCCAATATTGGCTTATTTTTCATGATGTGTCTTTGTTCCAATCTTTGCACTCCAAAGCTTGAATGAAGAAAATCTCTAACAGACATTACTTATATCTGTCTTGTAAATGTTATGTAATTGACTCATACTGTTTCAAAATCATTATTCAAGTCCCTAAACAAGCCAACCAAAAGCAAACACTTTCCAAAACTTACTCCAGTGTCTATCTATAAAGCTGGTGTGGGATTGGAAGAGATAGAAGAGGAAGTTGGACAAGATCATGTGTGCCCTTTTCTCCAAAACTGTATGCTAGTAGCTAAATCCAGCCTTCACTCTAGAACATGCACTACCCTTGCCTAAAGCGCCTTTGGATTCAGGACACAGTCTATTCTCTCCATAGCAAAACCCACCATCCTCCTCACAAGTGTGCTCTGCTTTGTTTTCTCATTCATCTCAAAACCGTGCCATAATGAGATCCTCTCTCCCTGGATCCAAGACAAAGAGAGCTGGTAGGATCATAATATTTTGGAAGTAGTTGTTCACCACTCTTGTTATTTCAAATAAAATCATTATTAAAATCCACAGGAATAAAGTCTTTCAGATTTACAGTTCATATTACTTTTTAATCATAGATTATATTTTATTGTTTCATAATTTGTTTCAGGGACTCTGAAAGCCAGGAATTAAAATGTGAGGAAAAATGTATTTGGTATTTATTTAGTTTCCTTGGTTTATTGGGTATTTTTATAATGTTCTACTTAAACCATTTTGTCCCATCATTCCAGATGTGGAATACCAGTAAAAACTTAAATATAGCATACAATCTATAATATAATTATATTATAATGTCAAGACTCTAATTACAATTATATTAATTAATATAATAATATATAAACTCTAGGTTATAATTTCCAGTCTATTTTAATGTACCAGTGTGAGTTTTGTTGAGGTATTCATAGAATTGGAAACATTGGACTTAATGGGTTAAAGATTTCATCAAGTGTCCTAATAATGACTCTGAGAAGGAAGGCATATATATATATATATTTTTTTCATGGTTCATATGATGAAACTGAGGCCAATAGAACTTAAGATAAATGTTCAACAGCTTAGGCTGTGCTCTTTCTGCCATTGTGTTGTTCATGATTTTAAACATTTTAGGGAACTACACTATTGTGTCATTAACTTAATGATGCCAACTGAATAAAAATTCCTCAGTAGTGGGAAAGAGTACTTCTAAATTTACTGCATTCAGAGGAGTATTTTTAAACCTTATTGAAATCAATGTGAACTCTACAAAATACCAATAATATTGCTGGAAATTATTTTATGGATTGCTTTTTATTAAAGGAAAAAAATACAGCTTTTTTTTTTGACAGTACAAAATCCATTGAGTAGCAACATGGTGACATGATTTGAAACAGTGTTTAAGAAATGCTTTAAAGTAGTCCAAGTCAGGAAATTGATAGCACATTTCCTGAGATCTTTCTGAAAAAGAAAGCACAAGCAGAGAACTTAGTATATTTCTGGGAATTTTCAGTGCAACACACATGACTCCAAGAGAGGACATGTCTCAGTTGCCTCACTTTTTAAAAAATTTGTTCTAATTAGTTACATGATAGTAGAATGCATTTTGACACATCATACATAAATGGGAGTATAATTTCTCATTCTTCTGTTATACATGATGTAGAGTTTTCCTAATTGTGTAATCATATACACATACAGGGTCATAATGTTCAATTCATTCTATTATCCTTCCTCGCCCCATATCTCTTTCCCTCCCTTCACTCCCCCTGTCTAATCCAAAATACCTCTATTCTTCCCTAGCCCCCTTTATTGTGACTTAGTATAGCATATCTGAGAAAACATTTGGCCTTTGTTTCTTTGGGGTTGACTTATTTTGCTTAGCATGATATTCTCTAGCTACATCCATTTACTGGCAAATGCCATAATTTCATTCTTCTTTAAGGCCGAATAATATTCTATTGTGTATGTATACCACATTTTCTTTATCTATTCATGTGTTGAAGGGCACATAGTTTGGTTCCATCATTTAGCTATTGTGAATTGAGCTGCTATAAACATTGGTGTACTTGCATCACTGTAATATGCTGATTTTAAGTCCTTTGGATATGTGCCAAGGAGTGGGATAGCTGGATCAAATGGTGGTTCCATTCCAAGTTTTCTGAGGGATCTCCATATTGCTTTCAAGATTGGTTGCACCAACTTGCAGTCCCACCAGCAATGTAATCATTCTAGAATAGCTATTATATCTCACTATTGGGAATCCCATGGTGTTGTCTAGATATTACAACTTCCACTTTACAAATAAGTGACTAAGATAAGACATAAGCATATACTGCATCTTTTAAACATGCATTGCTTCTACAAGCCCAATGGCACATCCAGAGAAGGGAGGCACTCAAGAAAAAGGTGAAGCTTTGTCCTGCCACGGTTACTTGTCCGCTCTTCTACCCCAGTCGGCATGTGAAATGGCAAAGAATGGAGAATGGGCTCTGAGATCTCAAGCTTGATTTCACCTTGGCTTCATTCTTCCTTTCCACTGGAGTCATGGACAGATTGTTGGATCTCTGTGTAGCTCGGTTTTCTCATCTGTAAAATCAGATGATACTACATATAGGGTCAAAGAGATGATTAAACTAATTGATTCATGTATATTGTCTAAAAGTCATGGGCAGGACATCTTGGCACATGGAACAAGTGCTTGCTTTGTTTTTTATCATTATCAGTTTTATTATTATCATTTTAGCTGCTATGCAATAACATGCTAATTCTCCTATCTTCATTTAACCCATCCTTTCTTATGTCATTTGTCTAATAAAAAAATGTCAGTGCCTTTCGGGGAAGATGATGACCAACGTGTCATGAAGGGGTTTTTCTTCCTTTCCAGGAGAATCCAAGCCACCCTAAAACTTACAATCTCAAGTGATTAGTAAATAACAAAGCACAAATACTCAGAAATATATTTAGGAAGCAAAGCCCCTGATAGATCTAGTCCACGTGGGTTCTGGAACTAGACAAAAGACAAAATGGCTCTGGTAGTTTACTTAAGGGGGTCCATCAAAGCAGAGATAAGGTTTCAAGGGCAAAGTCTTGCTTCCTGATGTCTTGCATTCAGCACGTTGACTGACATTTTGGCAGGTCACACCCATCTCAGGTGCTGTGTGGGATCTTTGGCAGAGCTTGAGGGGAAAGTTCACCTACGTCAGGTAGTCAATCCCTGTGTGGGGGGGAGGAGAGTGGGGGGGTGCCACCAGAAGTTCCCAATGCCAGATTTGCGCCCTCGCAAGGCTCCTATGTGCAACAGTCCACACACAGCCCATGGACAGCTAATGACAAATGCCTAGTGATGTTTTTCACTTGACAAATGCTAACTCTTCCGCCTGAATGTTAAGATACTTCAACGAGACCCAATCTCTCAGATGTGTCCCTGACTTAGTCAGGCTTGTCCCTAAACTGAAAACATTCCTTCTTTGACTTATAGCATCTTCTTTTCTCCCTTAAGCCACTCAGTTTCACTCATCTTTGAATGAAGAGCTCAGATTCCAATAGTAGAGTGAAGCTTTCCCTCAGTCTCATGGATCCCATGGACTCCTGTAGTGCTTAATGTAGTATGATAGAGCAGACCTAGTTATTGATGATCAAATGGTGTCTGGAGTGAAGGTTCAGAATGGTAGCTCAGGTTAATGTTCAACATTTGGAGGCTAAGAATTGGAAAAGGTTTGATAAAAAAGTATTCCAATTTACAACTTTTATAGTTCTCTTAGGAATAAAAGAGAATACCTTCACAAATGTATCTGGGATTTTAAATATATCATGTACTAAAATCAATCATATGAAACCATCATTTTTGAATATTTGAGTTTATTTATAAAAATTGAATTGTTCAATAATATTTTCTGAGCATTATATGTACATCTGAGCATTAAGGATATACTTATTTCTCATTAATTTGGAGTCTGCTTGGAATTACATGGAGACCAAATGAAAAATATGGTGATCGTGACTTTTAAGAACTTTGCTAAATTTTTCTTTTCTTTTCTTTTCCTAAGGAGAAAAATGTGCCACTCTGGATATGGACCAAAGCAAATATGATTTGAGAAATTTGAAACCCTTTCAAAAATATAGTGTATCATTATATGCCTTTGTCCATGCAAAAATACAACGTAATGGAAATGCTAACCAGTGTGAATTTCAAACCCAAGCAGGATGTAAGTTCCTGGCTTTCTTAAATTGATAATATCATTTTATTTTCAAAAATATGTGTTATATATATGTTTATATATATTATTTGTTTTTATTATACATGACAGTAGAATGCATTTATGTACTTTGATATTTCATACATAGCTGGGATATAATTTCTCATTTTTCTGAGTGTACATGTTGCAGAATCATATTGGTCATGTAGTCACAAAAGTACATACAGTAATAATGTCTGTTTCATTCTACTATCTTTCCTATCCCCATCTCCCCTCCTCTCCCTTCCTAATCTAAGATAATGCTATTCTCTCTACCTAATCTAAGATAATGCTATTCTTCCCTGGTGCCCCCACTCTGCCTTATTGTGAATTAGCATCTGCATATTAGAGAAAACATTTGGCTTTTGGTTTTATTGGATTGGCTTATTTCACTTAGCATTATATTCTCCAACTCCAACCATTTACTAGCAAATTCCATAATTTTACTCTTCTTTAAAGCTGAGTAATATTCCATTGAGCATATATATACCACATTTTCTTTATCCATTCATCTATTGAGGGACACCTAGGCTGGTTCCATAGTCTAGCTATTGTGAATTGAGCTGCTATAAACATTAATGTGGCTGTGTCACTATAGTATGCTGATTTTAAGTCCTTTGGGTATTAACCAAGGAGTGGGATTAAATGGTGGTTCCATTCCCAATTTTCTGGGGAATCTCCATAGTGCCTTCCATAATGGTTGCAACAATTTACAGTCTCACCAGCAATGTACCAGTGTACTTTTTTCAAAATCCCAATGATATTCTTCATAGAATTAGAAAAAGCAATCATGAAATTTATTTGGATAAATAAGAGACCCAGAATAGCTAAAGCAATCCTTAGCAAGGAAAGTATAGTATTGTTTAAGGTCTGGAGGAGGCATCCTGCATCACAATGGTACCTTAAACTATACTACAGAGCTATAGCAATAAAAACTGCATGGTATTGGCACCAAAATAGACTTGTAGACCAGTGGTGCAGAATAGAGGACACAAAGACAAATCCACATAAATATGGTTATGTCATACTAGACAAAGGCACCAGAAACATTCACTGGAGAAAAGATAGTCTATTTAACAAATGGTGCTAGCAAAACTAGAAATCCATATGTAGAAAAATGAAATTAAACCATTATCTCTCCGCCTGAATAAAAATCAACTCAAAGTGAATCAAAGACTTAGGCAGTAGAACAGAGACTCTGTGCCTAATAGAAGAAAAACTAGGACCAAATCTTCACCACATTGGCCTAGGATCTGCCTTCCTTAACAAGACTCCTAAAGCACAAAAGTAAAATCAAGAATTAATAAATGGGATGGATTCAAATTAAAAAGCTTTTTCTCAGCAAAGGGAACAATTAATAAAATCAGGAGAGAGCCTACAGATTGGGAGAAAATCTTTACCACATCCACCTCTCATAAGGCATTAATCTCTAGGATATATAAAGAACTCAACAAACACCAAAAAAAAACCCCAAATAACCCAATCAATAAATGGGCTCAGGAACTGAACAGACACTTCACAGAAGAAGAAATACAATTGATCAACAAATATATGAAAAAGTGTTCAACATCTCTAGCAATTAGAGAAATGCAAATCAAAACTACTCTAAGATTTCATCTCACTCCTGTCTGAATGGCAATCATCAAGAATACAGGCAACAATAAATGTTGGCGAGATCCATGCTTTAATAGTTCTTTCCATGAATGAATGGCAAAGAGCATTTTGTTCTACTATGCGTCCATCTTTATGCTTCATTTGGGAAACACATTGATCTAGCATATTTGTTAACATCTAGAGTTTATTACAATTTTAAACAAAAATAATTTAAAATAATTTAAAAAAACTGCTATCCTGAGTTCTCTCTTCTCTTTAGACATAGTCATAGAATAGAAGGAATAATGCGTCAGTGAGATTTGTAATATTTTAGGCAACTGAACACCTAACCAACTGCAATAAAAATGTATTCTTTTTTGTCGTCTTTACTATCTAGACTATTAACTGCAATCAGAGACCAAGAAATGTTTTACAAAGCATTATATCAACCTCTGTTCACCTGATAAAACACACGAAACACTATGTTTTTTAGCAGTTTTCTTCTTTATATCACACTGATCTACATACTATTTTATTTTATATCATATTTTTCATTTGAGATTTTGGGGGACATTCGGCTATTGCCATCTGTATAATGTCTCCATAGTTTCCAGGCCCCAAGATAGATCCGCCCCTAAAGTAATTACTAACTTCCATGAGGGACAGGAAGAAGAAATGACCCTAAGTGAGGCAGTGTTGGTAGCTTCGGAGAGTTTATTGGATGCCACAGTGGTGAAAAAAATTCCCTTTTTAGGGTTTATTCTCCCTGTCATTGAGGTTCTGACTTTAAAAGGCCAATTTATGCCTCTGTTGTCTCCCGGAGTTTCTGTGATATCACAGAAAGCAAGCACAATCTGTTGCTGGCTCTTGAAGAACCAAGCCACTGTTCAGCAGGATAATTCAAGCATTTTGGGAAAGGATGGTTGGAAGGAAAGGTAGGCCTTGGAGGTTTCTGGGTCACCATCATTTCTCCTCCCTCCTCCTTCCCTCACCCTCTGCTTTTTTCCTATTCTCTAATTCCACCTACTTTCCTTCAGGGACTGCAAACATCTCACAATTTGAAATACAACCTACATGTTCATACTCAATGAATGAACAGGTGATTTGTTTTTAAATGTTTGGCTCCAGCTTTTTAAATTTATGTACTATTACAATCCCAAGATAACATTTAAGCTCTTTTATACTATATACAATGTCCATTAATTTAAACATGTACTTATTGAATGATTAAAATAACAAATCTCTTTTTGTCTTTGATAGATCCAACCGAGGTCCAGAGATTGAGTGTCACCCACATGGGAGACAACGGTTTATCTGTCAAATGCACGCAACCTAAAGAGATTAATGGCCCCAACAATGGAAGCTACCACTTGGAAGTCAAAACTGGAGATAGTCTCATGGAAAAGAAAGACAAAAAATGTGAATTCTATTTACATGATCTTTACTATTCAACCCAATATGAGTTGAAGGTAAGATCATGCTTTCTATAATAATAATGATACCAATATATATTTTAGCAATTACTATCTAGTACTTGAATAACATTAAGATCAGTGATCATGTGAACTCTGATGTCTAATGGAATCACACTTGAAGGAGTTTCAAAAATTTGACTCCAATCTTTTTATCCCTGGAACTATTAACTATGGCTTAAAGGAAATGTTTTATTAGAGTATTTTACAACTTCAAAATGATTTGATTATATGGAAATTAGTGCTCATGTGTCAAGAAGTGCTGTCCTTTCTGTGCAACACATTATTACTTAGCCAATTTTCTTCTTGACCCTTTTCTTTTTATTACTGTGAATTTTTCAACTGCAAAATTTTATATGCACATGGAGGTTAGAAAATACTAAAAACAAAATTTCAGACGATATTAGTGAGCATCAAAAACTTTAAAATATTCATAATCTCAATGTGTGGATCATAGTTTATGAATATACTTTGAAAATGTACAATGCACATTTCTTTCTTTCCTTTTTTTCTTTTTTGTTTGTTTGTGTCTGTGTGTGTGCATGTGTTACTGGGGACTGAATCTGGGGAGGCTCTACCACTGAGCAACTACATCCCCATCCCTTTTTACTTTTTATTTTGAGACAGGATCTAAATTGCCTGGGCTGGCCTTTCAATCCTTCTGCCTTGCCCTCCTGAGCAGCTGAGATTACAGGTGTGGTCCACCGTGCCCCACTCCTGTAATGCACATTTTCAATCATTTAACAAGTATAATGTCAACATTCTGAATACAGTTTAGTGAACCATATTTTTCTATTTTTTTTAGAGACAAGGTTTCATTGAGTTCTTAGTGACCTGCATTGGCTTTGAACTCATGATTCTCCTGTCTCAGCGTCTCATGCCCAGCAAACCATATTTTTCATATGTCATTATATCATGCTCATCTTTCCATGTTAAATATTTTACTACTATGTAATTTTTAATATATGCTCAAATTCTATTACATGATTTATCCTATTCCACCAACTGTATGTTGATCTCTAATATAGATACATCCTGTAAACACACTTATTAGTAATAGCAAAACCTTTGAATGTCTTTAATAATTTCTGTTTGATAAGCTTCATGAAATAGATTGGTGGAGTCCAAAGAAATTTACATATATTTTAAGATTTGTTTGGACACATCACCATTTTTTTATATTAATGTATGAAATTAATGTCTCTTGAGAGTCTTGCCTATACTTTTGCATTTAGCATGTAGAATAAGGTATTTGTATCTCTTTCTGTTTCAATGAGGATTTTTACTTTCTGTTAAGATTACATATAGTTTTGTTATTGTCCTTATGATAACATATCTTCACCTCATTTGTCCATTTTTTTGGGTAAGTTCTTTGTATATTAAATGATATTAAACTTTATGTCATATGTGCTGTTAATTTTGTTTTCAGTTTATACTTTACATTTTAATTTTCTTCACAGCCCTTAGAGTCTTATGCAATTTTATGTTTATACAGATACATCACTTTTATTCCTGTTAAATGGAAATTTCTACAATTAACTAATAAGAAGTTGAACATTGGCTTCATAACTTTTGTCACTTGAAGTATATTTTTATATTGATAATATTTTTTTGGTTATTTTTATCCAGAAACATAAGTTGGAGTTTTATCAAAGTAATTTTTAAGGCACTAAATGTTCTTTGCCATTCATTTGTGGAAAGAAGTATTAAAGCACGGAACTTATCTCCTGCTTGGGTTTGAAATTCACACTTTGTAGCACTTCCATTATGTTGTGATACCATGGTGTGATTTGTTTACATGGTGAATTACAGTGGGAGATCTAATGCTACACCATAGTCATATTCCAAGGGAGGTGGGAATCTCTCCTTTGTCATTGTATATTATTCTTCTAAAATATTACAAATCAATTGCTTAATATTTTATAGTCTTTATGAATGGATGTTCCTAAAGTGAATCCCATTCAGTAAGCAAAGAGAGAGTATTGGCACAGCTGCGGGGATGCACTGTTCTTGTTGCAGCTATATATAAAAGTTATGCTAAGGGATAAAACGCCCTTGAGATATTTTCCCTTTTTCTGTTTTATGATTTTTTTTTATAGTATAGGAATAATTTGTTCTCTGAAAAATATATTTAAATATATTTACTACAAAAAATTCTTTGAGAACCACTTACGGATTCTTTTAATATGATTATTCTTTTCTGATCTTTTTAACCTTTTCGAGTGAGTGTACGTATATTTTTTTCAAGAATCGTCCATCTAAAAGGAACATGTTGTTTCCATAATAACATCGTACATTCATGGGCATTTTCCATTGCCTCCTTAGTGCCCACCAAACTCCTGGCATGCTGGTCTTAGTTTCTCAAATGCACCCAAGTTTTATTCTCTGTAAGCTCCTTATGCCATGCTCCTCTCTCTTCTTAGAATTATCTTTTCCCACTCTTCAAGTATTATAAATTATTCTGGATATAGGTGAACATCATATTAACATATAATCTTACTATCCAAATCCCTTTCTGCACTCTGCAAAAGGCTACCTTTTGTTTTCTTCATTGCACTTACCTTAACTTGTTTTCATGTTTATTTCTGTCTCTACTACCACATTTACACCTCTGTGAGGGAGCAATTATATTAACTTTATTTAGCTTTGTTAACAAATTAATAGCATTGTTTTTATTATTCTTAATTTTTATTTTTATTGTTCATATATTCATTTTGGGGTTCTTCTGGTAGGTTTTGGATCAAAAGTGTTTATTCCCCCACCATTATATATCTTTTCTGTTATTTTAGAAGAGATTAAGGCTATAAATTGTCCCTTGGTAAGTTTTTGACTGTGTTCAAAACTTATGTCTATATTGTTTGTCACTAATTTCTGATGTCTGCATAGAAAATATAATGAATGAATGCTTAAATTAGAGTATTCTGATTTCTACTAATTTCTAAAGAATCTGTGATTGCAAGTTTTTAATTAAGAGACTGTTTCTACATTTTTGGTGCTTGCATTTTTTTATTATTGGTAATTATCAGTTGTGATAGATAATTGAATTTTATGCTCCCTGCCTTTGGAATTGGTAGAATTTTTTTACAGCTCAATATATGATAAATGTGAATGTACTATGAATACTGGGAAATCATCTAACTTTCTATAGAATCAAAGGCTGGTTATATATTTGCCATATTAAACATTTACCATTAATCCCTTTTGAGGCATTATTCCAATCTATTTAAAGTGAGATTTTATTGTGCCAAGATTATCAGTGCTTCTTTACTCTTTCAGTTTCCCTGTACATCTTCATTGTTTTTCTTTATTGTACTGAATATTATGAGATATAGGTGTTTGTGTTAGTTATGTCTCTACTCTATATTCTATACTGTATTCATTTACCCTTAAAAAGTAAGTGCATTTTATGTACAACTCTTATTAATAGCATATGGTTAAATTTCCCTTTTTAAAATAAAATGTGAAGATATTACCATTCTGATGGTAATTTTAATGCTAATGGTAATTTTAATGTATTAGATTTTATTTCTTCAACCATTTTTATTTATTTTCACCGATTATAAGTTATTATCATTGCTAAAAATAAGCTAAGATTTCTTTCTATCTTTTTGACTGCCTTTTAAAAAATGTTTGACAACAAAATACTGGCATGATCTTCAAGTTTCAACTTTAAAGCATATTAGCATATTTTAAACAAAAATAAACAGCTTTATACATTTACATTGAAAAACTAAATTATTTTCTTTTTTATTACTGACATTTAGGTCTACTTCAACAATGGAATACTTTCTGGAAAGCCTGTTATTGAGTTTTATTCAACATCTTGTAAGTTATTACTAGTTTATTCTATCTTACAAAAATATATTGCTTTGCAATCAAACTTACATTTAATTTTTGAATGATTAAATTAGACATTTAAATAAATATAATATCTTAAATTGTCAGGGTAAATACATATAGGTAAACATCATATTCAAATGCAATATCATAAATTCAAACTAGAAAATACAATTAAAGGATTATTGCTTTCTTAAAATAATCTGTAAGATGAATTATTGACTAAGAATATTAAATTATGATGATGTTTGTGACATTTATGCATGCTAATAACTTAGTCCTGTGTGCAGTTTTAGAGATTGTGGCCTTTATTTTTTCTTCTGTTCTTTATTCTGTTTCTTAAACATGGCTTTTCAGAAGTGGGTCTTAGATACACATCTCTCCTGATTTGCCTAATTGAAGATAAGCATTACGTAATAACAATATCTCTGTTTAAATATTTATAATACATTTTGTAATTAAAGTAAAGGTGCACATGGAACAAATCCCTCAAATAAATTTCATTATATAATAATAATAATAATAATAATAACAACAACAACAACAACAACAGCTATATGTCACATTATCTGCCTGGTGTTTACCTCTCCAGAATAACGACTTTGACTATATGTCTATTTGCAATTTTCCTTATAATTTCCTTCATATATCAGTAAACAATATTGTGCACTCTTTATCTAGAGTGACTAACTCAATAGAAATTTGCCTGTTTTCTGTCCTGTGGTTACCTTCCACCATGTATGTTCTCCCCACATTTGAGACTCAGATATTCTGAGTGATTGGTTTCTTTCCTGTTCATCAGGTTAGCTGGTGGCTTCCTCTGCTTTCTTTTCTAATTTCCAAATGTAAAATTTCTTTGCCTTTTATTTCCCTTTGTCTGTCATCCTCTCTGCCATTATGGATGGATGCATTTCACAGAGTTCCTGGAAAGAAGGTAGAAAATGTGTGTTTAGACTCCACAGAATATACCTGAAGATTTGGCTTTTTTTTAAATAAATAAGTTTATCAAAGCCAGTCTGATGCTACTTAATATTTTTGTAGAACCCATTATAATTAACTATAATGGATCAGAATACTAATTGTACTCACTTGATGCAATTTCTTGCAAAATCTCACTTTGAGTTTTTCTACTTTGCTAGTAACATAGTTTCAAATTAATAAATTACTTGAGGAAGATGTGATTTGATTGTAGTCTGATGACATGTTATCCACAACTGGCAACAATATTGATATTCATGTATGTGACATATACATACACATATGTATATATATATATGTTATGCACACATGTATGTACATATGTTATGTGTGTATGTATGTGTGGATGTATGCATGCCACTAACCACTGGTCAGGATTGACATTTTTAGGGAAGGGAATTTGAGATATAGACAGGACAAGGAACATTTTGGGTCACTTTAAAAGTCTATTCTAATAAGAACTTCCTTAAAAACATTCAATATAATCCACTCATATTTATATTCATCTATCTAACCATTTTTAGATGTGAAGCTAGTATAAATAACCTTTTAAAGAGAATAGAAATAACTCCTATTTTATTGACAAGGAAACTTAAGATCTCCACAAACCATATACTACCACCCCACTGACTAATAGTTCCCCTTGTGAGAATGCAGATGTTTTTGGAACTGGTACTTTACCTGCCTTATGTTGTAGTATTTTCATCTTGACAGACTTTATCATTTTTACACTATTTTTCTATTTGCTTATTTATTTTGTTTATTTTTAATTATCTCTTTCCTCACTAGAAAGAATTGTCCATGAGGACAGGTATCTTTATTTTGTCTTCTGAAATATCTCTTTAGAATTTTAAGTGTTAAGTTAAATTTATTTTTAGTAGGTGGTTTAAAACATAAAAATTATATATAATTGGGTACCATTCATATGTATACACATTGGATAATATAAAGTCATGTGAAACATCTACTTGTAACACATTTATCATATATTTATACTTGAAAACTTTAAAAATCTTTTCTTCTAGCTCTTTGAAATGTGCAGTTATTATGATCTCTAGCCATGCTACTGTGCAATATAGCACATAGAATTCTTGCTCCTGTGTAACTGTAACCTAGTACCCATTGATAAACCACTCCTCAGCCCACCCTCCCTCCTGTTTCCTAACCTCTGATGATTATCAATCTGCTCTCAACTTTCATGAAACTAATTTTTTATTAGATTCTGTGTATGAATGAGATCATGTATGTTTTATCTTTCTGGGCTTGTTTTATTTTGTTTAACATAATGACCTCCTGTTCCATCCATGCTGTCACAAATGATGAGGTTTCACTCTTCTTATGGATGATCATACACCATTGTGCCAAGGTACCACACCTTATCCACTCATCAATTGATGGAGGCTCTGATTCTTTCCATTTCTTGGCTGTTGTGAATAGCACTGCTATAAACATGGAAGTGCAAATGTCTCCTAGACACACTGTTTTTATTTCCTTTGGATATATATACCCAGTAATGGGTTTGCGGTATCATATAGTAGTTCCAGTTTTAATTTTTTGAGGAACCTGCATCTCATTTTCCATGAATCTTCTATTCACATTCCCATTGACAGCGTGCAAGACTTTTCTATCCTCCACATCCTCCCAGAACCTGTCATCTTTAGTATTTTTAACAATATCCTTTACCATTGGAGTGAGGTGATATCTCATTGTGGTTTTCATCTCATTTCCCTCATAATTGTTTTTTAAACTTTTTTTATACACACGTTAATCATTTATATGTCTTCTTTTGAGAAATATCCATATGTTGCCCATTTTAAATAAGATTATTCATTTCTAATTTTTTTAAATTTTTGCTACTGAGTTTTTGGAGTTTCTTATATATTCTAGATATCAACCACGTGTCATTCATATAGTTTGCAAATATTTTCTCCCAAATCTGTAGGTTCTTCACTTTACTGATTGTCTCCTTTGCTGTACAGAAGCCTTTTATGTTGATATGGTCCTACTTGCCCACTGTTTCTTTTGTTTCCTCTACTTTGGGGATCTTGTCCCCCAAACATTCCTTACCCATTCCAATGTCCTGAGTTTCCTTTTGTTTTCTTCTAGTAGTTTAATAGTTTCATTTTTTTATTTAGGTATGTAATCTATTTTCAGTTGATTAGTGTAACTGGTGAGAGATATAGGTCTAGTTTCATTCTTCTGCCTGCTGATTTCCAATTTTATCAGCACTATGTATTGAAAAGATTGTCCTTTATCCAATGTGTGTTGTAATCACTAAGCACCTTTGTCAAAAAAGCAGCTTGGTATAGGTTTACATCCAGGCTGTCTATTTTGGTCTAGAGGTCTGCATTTATGCTGACACTATGCAGACTATTACAGCTTTGTAGTTTATTTTGAAGTCAAAGAAGGTAGTGTCTCCAGCTTTGTTCTTTTGGTTCAAAAAATGACTTTGTCTATTTGGGAATTTTTACAGTTCCACAAAATTTTAGAATTATTTTTCCAGTTCTGTGAAGAATGTCATTGGTATTTGAACAGACTTTATAATTTTTTACATGCATTTGTTCATTGCTTTTGGTAGTAAGGACATTTTTAACAGTGTTCATTGTTCTCATATACAAATAAGAGATGTTTTTCTTTTCTTTTTTTTTTGTTTTTTTTCTAATTTATTTCATCAATGTTTAATAACTTTTATTGTTATTCTTAGATGTGTTTACTCCTAGGTATTTTGTTTTATAGTTTACTTTTTACATTTACTTATTTATATATTTGAGATGGGATTTATCTGTGTTGTCCAAGCTGATTTTAAACTTGCTATTGTCTTTGCCTCAGCCTCCTGAGTAGCTGGAATTACAGGTGCATGTCACAATGTCTCACCTGTAGCAATTTTAAATGGGATTGGTCTCTTAATTTTTATTTCAGAAAATCTACTATTAGCATGTAGCAGTGCTACTGATTTTTTGTCAATTTTATATTCTGTGTTGTGACATATCGTAAGCATCTAGAATAGTGTTCATAGAACATTATTGTATGCTGTTTTTAAGTCCTTTGGGTATGCTATTTCCTTTTAAATATAAATGCTTTTATTGACTTTAAATAATATAGAAAAAATCACAAGATCAGCAATCTATTTATTGTATTTGTTTGTATTTGAGAATTTTTAGTTTATAAAGCTTTATGACAATGAAAAATATATCCATTCTCTGAAGATTGTTATTCAGGTAATCAGGCAAAATATTTGACATAATAACCTCTCCTCATGTTATTTCTTATTTCTAGATAATTCTAAAGCACTGATTGCATTTCTGGCATTTCTGATTGTTGTGACATCAATAGCCCTGCTTGTTGTCCTCTATAAAATTTATGATCTGCATAAGAAAAGATCCAGGTAAGAACTGATGTATGAATTAAAAATAATCATGGTAGAAGTAGCCATGCAAGCTCATGTCCATAAGGCAGTCATGGACCCAGCTAAATAAATATGTGAATGGAAGAAAACAGCATGGAGTACAGATCATGACTGACACTGGATCGAAGTCCTTGTTATGGGTGTTATTGGTTTATATTAAGTATTCATATTTTTTACATTTTCAAATAATGTTCTGGATTTACTTGGCTTACAGCCAGTGGAAAGAATATGTGTCTGTTCTTTTAGGACAAAGTGGATCAGAGAGAACGAAGAGTGGCAAAGGCAAAAGAAAGGAGGGAAATAGTTGGGGACATGTACTTATTTCTTTGGCCAGGAAAAATGATATTTTATGAAAAACAGGAGCATTAAAATCAACTCTTTTGGTCACATACCAGAGTTTAGCAGACATTTCTTGGTTGTTTTATCATCCCTCATTTTTTTCTTTACTCCACTCCCAATTACTTTCTCACCTCTCTTTTCCTCTTCTCTGTCCTCCCTCCATTCCCATCTCCTCTCTTCCTTCCTCTTTTTCTCTCTCTTTTCCATCTTTTTTTGTCTTCATTTCTTTCTTACTTCAATGCATTCATTAAATAAAATTCACTCAGTTGAATTGAATGCCAACTGAATTCAGTGTTTCTTAAGATCATAGACATTCATATTTCTTATTTTCACAGCAATTTAGATGAAGCACAGGAACTTGTTGAGCGGGGTAAGTATGCTTATTTTTTTACTTATGAATAAGCTTGCTCTTTCATTTGAGTCCATTGGCATTTTTAGTTTAACCTGGACTTCTTCTGTTGATACAATGATGAAACTTAAATCCAATTATTCTATAAGCAAGCCTCTATGAAGTTCCTAGTGTATGCCAAAGGCAAGGCACTGAGAATTCCACAAGGATGGGCCACAGACTGCTCTTGAAGGGTTTTGAATCTAATATATGAAGACAGGTGTATTGACAAATAGGACAGTAATTTGATAAATGCTATAGTTACTGAATATGTATGGGTCTACACAAAGATAGAAGACAGAAACCTACTTGTGAGGAAGGCAGGGATCTGGTCTGTAAAGATCCTGAAAAGCACTAGATCAACAGATGAGGGCCGAGGAGGGGTGGGAGAGCAGAAGGCAGGTCACAGAGACAAGGAGGAGATGAGTGTCCTGAGGTCTTTGGCAGAGTGGGATGATGGCTGTTCCCACTAAAGGCACAGTTAGGGACAGGACACAGAAGAGCAATTTCATTTAGGAGAGGAAAACAAATTCCTTTTTTTGTCAACTTTTAAATTACTTCTTTAATTAAAAAAAATCATGATCCTGTAAAAAGAGATGGAATTTTAAAAATTGAAGCTATGCTTACAGTAATGAGTGTTTTTTTTTTCTCTCTTACTCAAGACAGGCAGACCTTAGAATACCTCTCTTGAGTTACATTTGAAGGGCTTCTTCCTTGTAACAACAGGTATCAAGGCTATGTGCAGAAGCATTAGGGCTGCTTCTCTGGAGGTCCCTTGTTGTTAACTTTGTTTTCCTTTGCAGAATATGTTAATATCTGACTGTGTGTGTTATTAATTCATTCGTTTGTTTATTATCTTCTCTCACTAGAATGTAAGCTTTGGAAACACAGGGAGATTTTTCTTTCTCTTCACTGCTCCATTCCAGCACCTGGAATTGAATACATATGAATAAATGAATCAACAGGATAGCATGTCCTGAGAGTTAGTTTTGATAGACTGAGGAAGAATTAAGAGCACAGGAGCAACAGCATCTGAGCAGAGGAGGAAAATTCATTTTAAGGAGTTAAGGCAGATTGGAAAGGGAAATTTATCTCAAAATTAATAGTAATTGCACCATAGAGTGTACTAGAACTTATACACCTGAACTTCATAATCTCCTGAGAGTGGTCTTCAGTTCAGAATGAGTGAATATACTCGTGATCCCAGCAACCCAAAGAAGCAACAGCATGTGGCCATTTTGATACTGTGATGGACAGAAGGTTTCTATGGACCATAAAAATAATGTGACACTCTCATGGACAACTTTTCTTCATCTTTAAATGGAGAAAATTAACATGAGTACTAAAATAAGGATACCTAACAGGACATGGAAAAGTAGTAGAAACATAGTTTTTATATTATGTTAGAACATAGTATAACCATGTTTCATTTTCTAGAGGCACAATAAGTGAATATAACTTGTTTCACAGTCTAGTGTAAATAGACAATAAAACTAAGCTGAGTAGTGGGTAGAAGGGAATTAATCAAATTTTCTTGTTTCATTTGCATAATTACAATATTTTAGAATAAGTTAAAATGAAAATAAAAAGAAAAAATAGTTATAATATAATCATCTTAATTACTATAAAATGTATGTAATTACATGGATGTATGGGTGTCCTAACAATGGTGATATTTGGTTTGAGATCTTTTCTGTAGGAATAGAAAGTATTCTAGTAGAATACTAGAAAAGCTGTTCTAGTAGAGAGAACAATATGAAGCCCAAAGGAAGACTGAAACACACAATTTGAAAGATATTGATTTATTGGTGAATGTTTATATGTGAGTGAGGTTTTCCGGGCAGCCTGTTTGTGAGAAGGAAAGACACTAAGAGTAAAGTCTTAGATGCAAATTTGTGAATGTGTATGCACATTTAAAAGACAGACATAACATTAGACTTGAATCTTTAATATGTTTATAGATGATGAAAAACAGCTGATGAACGTTGAACCAATTCATGCAGACAATTTGTTGGAAACTTATAAGAGAAAAATTGCTGATGAAGGACGACTTTTTCTCGCTGAATTTCAGGTATGGGTTACCCTTGACATAGGATAATAAAATTTTGAATGTATTTATATAAACCTTTGTTTTAATAATGTATCCTACATACTACTACAATATGATCAAGGCAGATATTATTAGTAGATATTTATAGACCAGATGAAATGTTAATAAGATTATAATATGAAGTGAGTAAATATTTTGGTATAATCCTTTATTGTATTATTATCAAATATGAAGTCATGTCATAAAACATATTTGGCTGATTTATACTTGTACTGTAGCTATTTATTCAAGCATCTGTTCTTAAGTGAATTTCAGAGTGGTGCATCAACTAATTCTGAATTTTGTCTTATTCATGAAGTTTGTTCTGAAAATAATTCATCATTCATTTTTAATGTTTTGCATAACTCCTAATAATGTTAGTCTTAATAATCATATCTGACATACTTATCAGTATAAAGAAAATAATTGACAGGATGTCATATTAACTCAATACAATAACTGGTGAAGGGAAATTTCTTTTCCCAAATCTTCTCTAACCCAAAGAACATTTGTGTCTTTCAGAGCATTCCACGGGTATTCAGCAAGTTTTCTATCAAGGATGCTAGAAAGCCTTTCAACCAAAATAAAAACCGTTATGTTGACATCCTGCCTTGTGAGTCCTCATTGAGAACTGAATTTTTATATATTTAAGCTGTTCAATTGCTCATTATTTCACTTGTCTCTTTTCTTTTCTTTAAACAGATGATTATAACCGTGTTGAACTCTCTGAAATAAATGGAGATGCAGGGTCAAACTATATTAATGCCAGTTATATTGATGTGAGTAAGAATATGAAATTGTTTTATATTGTCGTCATCATTGACAGTTCAAATTTTTCGTATGTTTATGCATTCTGTTCAGTTTCTTCTTTGTCTTTGTAAAGTTTTATAAAATTTATTAGAAATATTTTGAAGTAAGCCAGGTCACAGATGTGAACAGACTCACTAATATTTATAAGAGTAGTTCTTGATTATATTCCTGTTGGTGTCAGATGTAACATAAGATTTTCCTCTTTGTGAAACAAAATTATACTACAAATTAATATACTATGATGCCTATCATGTGCTGGATAGTAAAATAAATGACCTAGCATATATTCATCATAAGAACCCCACATTTGCCCAGCCATCTACACTATGCTAGGTGTGTAAATGAGGACCAAGAGGCTGGCATTAGTTACCTTGTGCTTGTTCACACAATCACAATGACTTGAGATTCAGCTTCAGTTAGCCTGACTCCACATTGCTTCTGTTATGTACACTACATTGTACCTGCAACATTCTTAATTGACATCCATCCTCTGTCCACTGAATTTATCCAAAAATGAAAATATCTATACATGGTAAATTTCTGAAAAATATTTTAATATTTCCATTAATCATATCATTGTAAATAAGTAATGCTTTACATGAGTTAAATAATTTTAAACACTTTAAAAATATAATAAACTGAAAAAACTCTTCTTACCCAATCTACCATTTGCTGAATATATCCATCCACCAGAAGAAATAACTTCTATATTGGCTTTTTATTTATCCATCCAGAGTTTTATATATATATAATTAAAGCACCAACATATATTACCATCCATTTATGTGAAAATGTAAACACAATAGTCACGCTGTTCTGTATCTTGCTAGCTATATAACTATCTGGGATTTATATGATATCGTTGTAAATAACAGGGTCAGCAACTCTTCCTATGAGGGAGCCAGACCAAAAATAGTTTTGACTTTGTGGAGCATTTTTACATCTAGCTATTTTTATAGTGATTTGCAGTATAACTGCATTGAGGTTTATTTTATCAGTTCCTAATTATCAGGCATTAAATGTGGTTTCTTAACTTCTACTACTACTAACAATGGTATAAGGAATCATATGAACTCTTATTTTTCCAAAAGAGTTTCAGTATATCTGTAGGATAAATTTCTGTTAGAATTGCAGGGAAAAAAAAACATAGATAATTGCAATTAAAAAGAAAATTCTAAATGGCTCTCCAGAGGGGTTTTACAGTTTATAATCCAGCAGCAACATATGAACATGCTCAGCTCCATATAGCCTTGACAAAAGAACGTGCTATAGAAAGGTTTGGCAACTCAACAGCTTACCAAGTATATTTTATGCTGTTATGTATGATGATTTATAAGGTAATTCCCCAGATTCTTAAAAAGAAAAAAATAATTCAGCTGTTTGTTGTTGTTGTTGTTTATATTGCTGTTGCTGTTGGACCACTTGAATAATAAATGTTCTCTACTTTGCTAGTAGAATCATCTGGGATTCTCCCCTTAGCCCCAAGCATTCTGTCGCTAGAGAGAGCACTCTAACTTTTGTTTCCCTCCACTTTGTTTGATATACAACAGCTTTAATATCCTTGTTTGCTATTGTCCCTGGAAATCCATCTTAGTCTACAAATAACTCTTCCCTTAACCTGTCCTCATGATATCCATAATGAAATCTCTTATTCTGTCTTTTTAATATAATCCTTAAAAGATTTATTTTTAATAGCAGCCAACACTTTTTGCAAATGTTAAGTCATAGTCCAAAGAATAACTATTAGTTCTATGTCATATGTTTTTTTTTACTTCTATTTGAACTGATTCTGTAAGATGAGCTCCACAGACCTTCCCAGTTAGCACTAATCAAATTTATTTTACATATGGTGTTTTTTTTACAAATAATAATTTGTTATTCAAAGTAAAATACTTGAGAGCAGACCTGCTAAGACTTCACAAGAGCTTAGATGATCTCTAGGAAAAAACAAAACCCCCCAAAACACCTGGCACTTTCTGTTCAAATATATATGGCCACTATGGTATCAGATTGTATTTACATTTCCTCAACACAGCTAGGAGCTCCCGGAAGCATGCTTCTTCAGCTTTTAGATTGGTACTTGACATATTGTAGCCATTCAATATTTGTTGAATAAATGAGCATGACTAATACTGTGCTATGAGAAGCTACTAAAATTGAAATGAATTCTTATAGTTTTTGTGCAAAAGTTCATTCAGTAGCAAACTTCATCTCTTTCTATGGAGCTTTTCTCATTGAGGTAAATGAGACAAAGATAAAATTAAAGAGACTGAGATAATTTTGAAAGTATCATGTTTTATCAACTTCTGTGCTCCCTTTTTTGTTTTAGTAACAGGAGCAGAGAAAGCAGACATTGTAGGTAATGAAATGAAAGTGATTGCATCACTTATCTGGAGTTGCATAAAAAGACTCCAGGGAATCAGCAGCACATTTCAACGATAGTTAAGAGGTAGAAGTGTAGAGGGCAATTCCAGAGGGATTTAGACAAAGAATTGGAGTAAAAATCTGAAAAGTAACTACATGGTTGGTGAGAAGGCTGTAAAGGTTCACAGGATTTAAACTATAATAACTGAATTACGCTCATAAATTGTTGTATTATCCTAGGTAAGAATGAAGTCAAGTTTTAAAAAGTGTTTGCAGTATACAGCAAAATACATGAAAGTCATGAGTAGTATTTGCAAATGCTAATTAATCTACTTGGCACAGTTAAATGACTGATCAAAAATTAATAAAATTTCCTTAATAATTTGAAAATTCCCTGGGAAATCTATAACCAACAAATGGCAAATCTAAAGCAATTTCTTCTAATTCAGAATATTGCATGTTAGCAGGGCATGGTGGCACATGCCTGTAAACTCAGCAAGTAGGGAAGCCGAGGCAGGAAGATCTCAGGTTTGAAGCCAGCCTCAACAATTTAGTGAGATTCTAGGCAACTTAATGAGACTCTGTCTCATAATAAAAAATAAAAAGATCTGGGAATATGGTTCAGTTGGTTAAGTGTCATTGGATTCAATCCCTGTTAACAAAACAAAATTTAAAAAGAAATAAAAAAGGAATTTTGCATGTTAATGAATAATGGAGTATTTAGTAAATGATATATTTTGTGTGTTTTTTGAACAGGGTTTCAAAGAGCCCAGGAAATATATTGCTGCACAAGGTAATTTATTTGATAGTCCTATATTATTTTTGGAAATTTATTTTATAACGCTTTAAAAAATATCTCTCTTAACTTGTATTTTTTTTTTTTAATCTCCTAGGTCCCAGGGATGAAACTGTGGATGATTTCTGGAGGATGATCTGGGAACAAAAAGCCACTGTTATTGTCATGGTCACTCGATGTGAAGAAGGAAACAGGGTAAGAACCTACAAGTATCACAGGATGGTGGTTGGAATTGCATTTTAAAAAGCCATATTTTTGTGCTGCTGACTAAAATAGAATTCTTTCTATTTTAGTAGTGCTAACATTTGATTTGAATTCTCATACATGCAGAAAAATAAAATTTGTACATATGTAAATGTATTCCTAAATATATGACATTTAGATGTTTTGATTTAATTACTGGACTTTTATTTGGTTCCTGTTTTTTCTTTTTCTTTTTCTTTTTTTTTTTCCTTAGCATTGTTCAGAACCTTGAAAAGTGTTAACTTCCCAAGTACTAGCGAATACTCAAAACTGACTTTGAGCAGATAGGTGTTAAATCATATAATATGACTTTATTGGAATAAAAGCCTTTTGGTTTCCCAGCCAGTAACCGACCACAATGAATCACATCTTTTTTTGCTGACCACTGAGCATGCCGTCTTTTTAAAGGCAGCTAAGACTCAGAACATCGTCCTTCTGCTATGTAGTCTAATACAAGGGGGAGAAATGAATTACAGTAGAGGGGGTAGTGAGAGAGAAGAGGGGAGGGGAGGGGAGGGGAGGGGGGATAGTAGAGGAAAGGAAAGGCAGCAGAATACAACAGACACTAGTATGGCAATATGTAAATCAATGGATGTGTAACCGATGTGATTCTGCAATCTGTATACGGGGTAAAAATGGGAGTTCATAACCCACTTGAATCAAAGTGTGAAATATGATATATCAAGAACTATGTAATGTTTTGAACAACCAACAATAAAAATTAAAAAAATTAAAAAAATAAAGTCCTTCTGAACACCTAGATGGGAAACAGTGCATTTCAGACACCACAATTTTAGGTGTATATATGCTTAACCAAGAATATGTAAATATTGTGAGAATTTTGGGTAAATAATTTTGGGGTTTTGGTTTTATTAAGAGTGTATAGTAAAATTTTGTTTAAATGAAAAACTGGAATCATTAATGATTTTTTAAAATATAGAACAAGTGTGCAGAATACTGGCCGTCAATGGAAGAAGGCACACGGGCTTTTGGAGATGTTATTGTAAAAATATATGAGCACAAAAAATGTCCAGATTATATCATTCAGAAACTGAGCATTACAAATGTGAGTATGTTTTAGTAAATGATTTTTGGTTTTATATTGCTTTTATAAAATTTAATTATGAGATATTAAATGTGAGAAATTGAAATATATCTGGGTAAGTTGTCTTTTACTGATCTCTAGGAAGAAGGGTTAGGTTAGAACAAGAATACAAGTTGATAGGTCAAATTTTAGCCATGGGTCAAAGACAGGTTTGCCCATGTCAAATCAAAAGTATCTATTATGATGGACTCCTGAAGTACTTTAGAAAAAGAAGGTTCCATTAAATATGTTAAATAAATGGTTATATTATTAAATTAATAAATAATCCTGAATGGATTGTTACCATTATGGAAAGAATACTTAGACAAACTGCATAATTAGAGAGCAGTACATGGAGTATAAATTCTAAATATATAGTAGAGAGAGAAGTTTAGTTTAGAAAATAAAGAGGCCACCACCGTGGCCTTGGTAATAGATAAAATGGAGGTCAACATACATATTATATAATTGTATTTACATATAAATTCCAGATAGGTGAGCAGATAAAATTAGAAAGTAGATTAACAGTTGCCTCCAGCTGAGAGGATTGGAATGGGGAGCAGTGGCTAATGGGTGTAGGCTTTCATTTTGTGCTGACAAAAATGTCCTATAATTAGATAAGGGTGATGTGCCAATCTGGGAATATAATAAAAACCCTTCAAATGAATGATGTTTATGATGGATGGAATATACTTTAATAGTGCTATTTTAAAAATGTAGATCTTTCATGAGAGGTTGAAATTTTCTCTGAATTCCTTTTGTTGGAGGTCTTTCAGTAATCTATTTTTTTTTATTTCTATATAGTCCAAATACATTTTTCTTCTACAGGAAAAAGAAAACTTATTATGTATTTCTCCCAAGGCCCTCTTGGCTCCTTTTGCATTACTGACTGCTTTGCATTTGAAGGCTGTGAAACAATTCTACCAATGATTCATGGCTAAATACATGATTGATAGAGCCACATAGGCCCTCAATCCATAAACATAGGCATTTACATACACATTGATGGCATTTATGTAGACATCAAGGCCCATCTGGTTATCGTGATTACTCTGGGATTACTATTCTTAATCAACTCAGTTATTTCCTATTGAAAAATTACAAACAGCATAATTTTTCTTTTTCTTTAAGTTGATGATTCTACTTTTGGAGGGCTTAAGGAATACAGTCAGATTTTCTACGTGTGAGAAATAGTCCTGTTTGCTGGTCTACCAAGCAGAAGAATTTTAAACACCCGTGAGAGTGACATTTAGTAGATTTTTTTTTTCACACAAATCCCCTCAGTGACACCTAGCCGCTCCCACCCCTTGATTTTTTGGTGTGAGTTTATTTTTGTTTTTTTGGCTTTGTAGCATGAAAGTGCCTAGGAGTTTCAGCTCTGTTTACCTTACCTTACTTCACTGGTAAGTTTCTGCTTACTGGGTAGTGCATGAACATCCTGCATGAGCTTTCAACTACTAGTTATTAATTGGAAAGGGAAAAGCATTCATGGCTGAAAAAGCTTACTGTACACCCCAGGAAAAGTCTCTGGAGCAGTTTACATTTGCATGAGGAATTTTTCCTATGGTCCTTCCTCCCACTTATTTATGTTATATGGTTTACTGTAAAAACAAACTCACCTTAAGAGAAAAATTTTACCTTTTGACTAGAAAAAGGAGAAAACCACTGGACGAGAAGTGACACACATTCAGTTTACCAGTTGGCCAGACCACGGGGTGCCTGAAGATCCCCACCTGCTCCTCAAACTGAGAAGGAGAGTGAATGCTTTCAGCAACTTCTTCAGTGGCCCCATTGTGGTGCACTGCAGGTAAACAGAGACTCCTGTAGCACCCAGGGGTCTGTGGGTCTGTTAAGTCCTGAGTTAAAGATGTCCTCTCCTTGGGTAGTTCCTTTTTGGGGAAAGAATCTGCTGCATGTAATTTATATTCTTTTTTGAAAAAAAAATTGTAAATTACCAACTTATAATTGAATAAATTCAGGGTATAAAGTATGATATTGTGATTTGTGAACACAGTAGCAAGGGCCCTGAATAGACCTTTTTCAACAGAAACTTAGGTTCTTATCTCTGCTTCATGCTTAATGGTTCTCCACTCATTTCCTCATCATGATCCTATCTCCACTTTTTTTAATGGTTTTGTCAGTGCTGGTGTTGGGCGCACAGGCACCTACATTGGAATTGATGCCATGCTAGAAGGGCTGGAAGCAGAGGGCAAGGTGGATGTTTATGGTTATGTCGTCAAGCTCAGGCGACAGAGGTGTCTCATGGTTCAAGTGGAGGTACGTTCTAACATATGCTCACTTTTATTTTTGAACTTAAATTATTTTAGGGAAACAGTAATGGTATAAAAAGAAATCTAAATTTGTCATACCTTCAAATAAATTAAAATTTTTTGAAAATTAAATCAAGTGGCAATCATTTTGTTATGCTTAAGAGTTCTGTGGAGGAAAGATGACCATAGAATATGTGTATTTTTTAAAATAATGAAATACTACATACAAATATCAGACCAGGGAAGAAATAAAAGCATTGAAAACAGATTGGTGACATGTCATAGGATTAAAAACAAGGAGACAGTATTAGTGATTAAGAGCCTGGTTTATTAAACTAGACTTCCAAAGTTCAATTCCTACCTCTAATTTTTAATCCTATACACCTCTGGACAAGTGTTTAATGTTTCTGTGCGTAACTTAAGTCATCCATAAAATGAAGATCAAGGTAGTACTTACTGCACAGATTTATAAAGAAAAAGGAAATACAAGTGAAGCACTTAGACAAGTTTGTGGCATATGCTATGCATTCCGTGATTTGGATCATAAGTTGTTACTGAAAAATGCCTGTAGTTGACCTGCCAATCGCACATGTCTGTATTGTGTATACCAAAGTGCAGCAATTGCAAATGTGCATAACTAAAAACAGGTGCAGGACTGTTCCTTGCATTCAACATTGATAGAAAAGCACAACAATAGAAACACTTGAACTAGATATTAGCAGGGGAGAGGGAAAGCAGTAGTGGACTTTGTATAGCAAATGCCAGGCTGCAGTTGAAGAAATCTAGGTCTATATCTATCTATGTGAATTGATGCTTAGATGGAAATAGCAAGTGAATAAAGTCATCAAATGAAACACAGAATATGATTTTTGTGATCTTAAATCAGAAAAATATATACAAAGGTCAAATGTTCATAGATAAATAGATATCAACAATAAGTATAAAAATAGATTGTTAACCAGAAAATGAGAAATTAAGTTTTGTGGAATAAATGAAACAAAGAAGAAAGACATAAGAAAACTCAGGGAAGTGGTGGTGGTAGTTAAAGAAAAATGTTATTTCTCTTTAAATCAGAAATATGTAATTTCCTTCAAAATAATGAATTTAGATAAAAAGTTAGGAGTTGTCAAATTTGGGTTTGGCTATTTGATCTTCTTAAATAATTTTCTCTATTTTAAGAAGTTCTAGAAAATTTTAATGATGCATTATACAGTATATCAACTTGCCTTTTCTGATATCCTGTGTATTTATTACAATTTCAAATGTTATTAATTTCACTTATTAACTCAGTAATAGTTACTGAAGAAACTAACAGACTATTTTTAATGTTGAGGAAGAAAATAAGAGATATGAAATTATACAATGAATACTCTATTTGGCAAACAATGTATTTTTTTCTTAAAAAATAGTCTGAAATGAAATTTGCAGAGAGTGGGGAGAGCTAACTTCAGAACATTTGCATGTTACCCATATCAATTATTTTATCACACATTGTCCCAATATGAACCAAATTGTATGAATGCATATTTTATTTACATGTGACACATTGGACACTGCATTACCTAATTATTTTCATTTTTCTTTGATACTGTAGGCACAGTACATCTTGATCCATCAGGCCTTAGTGGAATATAATCAGTTTGGAGAAACAGAAGTAAACTTGTCTGAATTACATCTATGTCTGCATAACATGAAGAAAAGAGATCCTCCCAGTGAGCCATCTCCACTGGAAGCTGAATTCCAGGTAATAAGTAGGGATAACAGTAATAATTACAGGCAAATTTTATGGCTTTATATTTTCCAATTGTTTGCTATGCACTTCATCTGCATCTGGTCCTAACCATAAGCAATGGAGCACAGATGAGGAAACTGACACAGAGAATTTAAAAGAAATGCCTCTGTCTACACAACTATTATGTAGAAGACTAGTTTAAACCCAGAAGTCTGATTCAACCTCTAACACTTCCTACATTCACTCATTAAACTGGTCTAACATAAAGTGTCAAAATAATAGCATATAGCAACAAAATTGGCCTGCTCCAGTCAATACAGCATCTCACCTTTAAAAACTGCATCTGGTTTTGGTTTGTGAGAGGAAATAATTAGAGGGGTTTGTGACTGCTTAGGAAGTTGAACTGGCTGGAGCTGGTAGACAGAAAGGAAAGGATAAGTATGTGTGTCTTAACCTATTTATTAGGCAATTATTCTGACAGCTAACCGAGAATATGGTTCCCTGTGATTTCAGAGAGGTGACACAGCTATCTTCGAATTGCTTAGTTGTCAAAAAATGTTTTTAACTTTTCTCTTCCACCAATGATTTTCAGTTTACAGAGTCTTTCTATAAAATACCAAACTAGTCAATTCAAAGAGTTTCACAAGGCCAAGAATGTGCTTTTAATCAGATGCAGAATCATTTAATGTTGAGGATCAAAGTGGGGCTAAGGTGGGGGGAGGAGGTGGAGCTTATAATAACCACCAAGCAACTTGGTCCTACAGAAGATCCGAATTTTTGTGGAAGAATTGACAGGCATGGAGTATTCTTAAAGAGAGAAGTATTTCAGTGTTGTTTTGTTGTTCTTTTAGCTGAAAATTTTATCATAATCAATGCACTAACCCACTAACTCACATATGCACATGCTATTAGGAATTTCAGGTTGCTAGGCTGAAAGGATTAGAATTAATGTTCTAGAAGAAGAGGGATAATTTTCAAGAACATGGATGCTTGAAATCATGATTTTAGAGATGTTGTAATGTTTGGAATAAAACCTACAAAGGTATAATGGTAAAAGAGAATGGTTGAGGAATGAAGGGGAAAGTCATGGGAGGTGAAAAAACAGATGAAATTAATGAGAGTGTTGGCTAGATTGTCCTTGTGAATGTCGAAGTAATTAAGGACGAGGATGGACCCTAGAGAAAGAGTGCACCATTAGCCACGTCTAAAACTAAGAGGAGGAGTGATCCAGAAATCAGTGCCTCATACTCTCACATGAAGGGCAGTAGATTAAAGGTGGTGTAGTATAACGGAAGGAAAATCAAAAGTCATTGGGTTTCTTTGAAGCAAAATATGGAGAAGTGGTTTGCAAGTAGCAGCAGTATCAAAGAGATCACATGACTGAAATGGAATGGGAGGGGAAGAGGATTCAGATGGATGGGGATTTGCTGATGACAGACCATGGACATGAAAAACTCAGAGGAGAGCATTGGTTGATATAAGAGACTGGGTTTTATTTGAGAATACAGGTAACCATCAGGGAATAAAAATGTGGGGAATGTGGATGCATGCACAGAGAGGCTTAGACTATTGGTGGCAACTGAAATAAACCAGGATTGAAGATGGAAAAATCCTTTGGGTCTTATAGGAAGGTGAGCCATTAGTTCCACTTATAATCCTGAGCATTGGCTACTAGAAGGAAGTGGCTATCCGGTGACCTTTTACAGAGCAAATGGTCTTGTGGTGCTTTCCAAGGCAGCTGGTTTTACATGCACCTCATGGTGGTATTCATGTTGTTGGTATATAGTGGGATTTAGTGATGATATTCTCTTTCATTCAATTACACAGTACTAAGTGGGGTTCAAAACTGGATGCCATAGTTAGTTTAAAAAGGGCTTCATCTATACTATATAATAATATATGCAAATAATATTATATGTAAATAATATTATATATAGTATATATAACATATTTTATATAATGTATATAATTTTATATGTAATCATATACATTTAATATATAATAAATAATATACAATTATATACAATTTTAAATATAATAAGTTATGTATATATTATATAATTTATATGATTCATATATAATTAGATATAAAATAAATATTATTTTATATAGTATTATTTATACATAATACTACATATATTCACATACATTTATATGCATTGTCTGTATAAAAAATCTTAATGAATGGTACATGAGGAACTTTCTCAGTTTAGGTTATTCAAATATTAAATATTATTATTCTGAAATATTATATACTCAATCAATATTTATTTAGGGACTAGTGGGAAGAGAAAAGGAGTGACAAAGAGGAAAAAGAAAACAAAATATATGTTAGTCTGTGTCTTAGCCTCATATCATTATAGTGAAATACCTGAAACAGGCCACTTAGGAAGAAAAGCTTTGTTTAGCTTACAGTTTTGTAGGTTCAAATTCCAAACTCGGTGTTCTTATGGCATTGAGGCTCTGACAAGAGTGGGACATCATGCAGGATCATATGTTGGAGTAAAATGCACACATCACAAGCCAAGAAGCAGTGATTTTGAGAAATATGGTCTCACAATCCTTTGGTTTCCTTTTGAGGGTAAGCCTCCAATGACTGAAGGACCTCTCACTAGACCCAACCTCCTAAATGTCCATAAGCATTCTCAATGCCACCACTCCACCACTCTGGAAACCAGGCCTTTACATGTCAACCTTTGGGATACATTCAAACCACTGCATCCTGCCAATAGTGAAAGAATAGCATGGCTGTCTTAGAATCTGAGAGCTGCCAGGAATGGAGGAATTTGGTTTGGTTGAAGTAGGGAGGGACCTAGTATGGGACAAGGCTGGAGAGATAGTCAAGGGCATATCCCTAAATGTTTTTTTTTTTTTTTTTTTATGCTCTACTGAGGAGGTTTACTGCTTCCTGATTTTGGAAGGAAGTTGCTAAGGAGCCTAAGAGGGACATCTTCTGTTTTGTATTTTAGAAGGGTTAGAGCAAGCAAGTTTGGACATAAAGAGGACAGTCATGAAATTGTTGATAGTTTCCAAGTGAAAAAAGAAGATGGACTGAACTTAGTTGGAAGAGAGAAAAGTAACAGTTAGAAATGATAGATTTTGCTAACTAATTAGCTACTGTGCATGAGAGGGACAGTACCCTGGTAGGTGTGAAAAATTGAGGTTTCAGTGTTTGAAACATCAAGTCTACTGTGAATGCTGTGTCTGTTAAGTTTAGTTCTCATAATTTAAAATAATTGCCATTGATTTTGCAGTATAGGTAATAATGAACATTGGTATAGTGTTTTCAACTTATACCATAATGAAGCACACTACTTTGTTGTCAAGCAGTTCTTAAGTGAGAAGGTTACTCTATTAGAGAAGTGTATATTTTTAGTTCCAACTCACCATGTCAAATGTTCTAAATGCATAAACAATAAAAATGGAAAATTCACAGGGAAACTTAAAAGCTTTGGCCTCTAGGGAGTGTCTGCAAATTTCACAAAAATTGATCAGGTGCCTTTCTATAAGAAGTATTCTATATCCCAATAATAAATTAATCTAATATTTAGGTTTTAAAGGAGTTTTCTATTCTATTTTTTTTTTCAGAGACTTCCTTCATACAGGAGCTGGAGAACACAGCACATTGGAAACCAAGAGGAAAATAAAAAGAAAAACCGGAATTCGAATGTCATTCCGTGTATGTAGTTTACTATTATTACTTTCTGTATTAGATAAAGTGAAACTCTTTTTGGATTTGTTGAATGTGAGACACACATGCAAGTTATCTCTGAGCAAATTTTCGACATTTGGTTTACAATGAAGAAGTTAATAGGCTATCTGAATTTTAGGTACAGCAAATTATTTGAACCCTACATGTTTTGAATGGTCTTTGGAGAATAGACTGCATTCAGTGTTATCTTTCTGCCAGTTAGTTTAGAAAGAGGTTGTAAGATGAAACCTCTGAAGCAAGGAGAAAAAAGGTCAAGTACTCTGTACTTGTTTTAATATTATTTCAGGGTATTTGTCAAATAGCAATCATTGTATCCATTTGTTCTCTTTCTGCTTTTTTCTCTTTATCTCTTATATCTGGGAGGTTGAAATTAGATAGAAAATACTCTATAAAGTGCCAATCATCAAATTTGACAAATAAAAATAGGCAGTTTTTAGGACTGGAATTCTACCATTTAAGCACATCCACAGGATCACATCTGGTACTACTGTAATTTTATTCAACAGCATACACTAAAATTAGCATAAACAAAATATAAGCCAAGCTAATAAACTAGACAACCAGATAAATCAAATCAGTGCATGGCTGACCTAATTTCTGCAGAAGTCTTTATGAATATAGTTAAAATACAGAGTTGATAGTAATGTAAACAGATCATTTGACCAGATTATTACAAATTTAAATTATTGGGAGGCAAGGAAAAATTTATACTAAATAATAATTAATATGAAATACCCATTTAAATAAGACTGTTAATTTAATGTTAATAGAATATGATTGAGAAAAAACTCTAGGCTTTGTATTTTTTTAAAATTTATAGCAAGCAGAATTATGGCATTCGTGGAAAACTGAAGAACATGTATCAAAGATTGAATGATCATTTAGAGCATTATGATATCTACTTGTTATGTTTCTTCCTATAACCTTTTTAGGTCTTCCTTTTTTTAAGGCTTTTTAAACAATAATTTGTTAATTCATTGGTACTGAATTTTATGTAGGGTATCATTGCATTTATATTAACATACTTAATTCTGAATTTTTTAACTTAGACATGTTAACTAAACATATAATTATTTTTTTATTTGTTTCTCTTTTGGTGGGGGTGGGGATTGAATCCAGGAATTAGCAAACACTAAGCCCATGTTCAGTGAGCTACATCCCCAGCCCTGATTGTTTCTAAAGGAAGACTTACTGCTAATTTATTTTACATAGATGATTTTAACAGAGTGCCACTGAAACATGAACTGGAAATGAGCAAAGAGAGTGAGCCTGATTCAGAGGAATCCTCTGATGAAGAAAGTGACTCAGAAGAAACAAGCAGATATATCAATGCATCTTTCATTATGGTAAGTGCTTATATTTCCCAAACCCAGTATCTGACACTTTTAAAAATTAAGTCCACATGATTAGAAGCAATTTATTACACAGCTTCATAAACGAGTGATGAGCTTGGTCATAACTATGTATCTATTGATAAAAGTTTCAACTTTTAATGCTGTATTTTAACTTAGCAAACAATTTTAAAATGTTAAAAACTAATGAATAGATTCAGAATAAGGTAATGCTATTGCTTATATTCATGCAAAATAATACTATTGCCATATTAATTTTAAAAATAAAGTTTGAAGAGCTAGGGTTGTGACTCAGTGGTAGAGCGCTTGCTGACCATGTGTGAAGAACTGGGTTTGATTCTCAGCACCATACATACATAAATAAAATAAAGGTAATTGATAATGAAAAATATTAAAAAATAAATAAAATAAAATTTGAGCAAAAAATATTATTTGAAAATATTTCTTCTTACAAATAATATTATTTCAAATTTTTATATTTGCATAGTTTAAAACTTCACTTAGATTAACTGGCTTGTCAGGTGAGTCTGTGTTACATACATTTTATTAAAAAATAAACAGAATTCAAACAAAGAAATTTTAGTCATTCAATAAATACTTATTACATATATGCTAAGTTGGATTTCTTTCCACAGATTTCTTAAAACACACATTCAGTATTCAATGAACATTATTTAAATTATGCTACATCATAAAAATGTATAGACTCCAACTAAAGTAGTGTCATGATAAAGATAATTTAAGAGCTATGGAATTCTTTTTACCTTAGTAATAACAAATATAGTGAATAAAAGGTTTGGGGGGTATTTTTGAAAGGAAAATCTTTGTTTTTCAAGATAAAATGTCTTAATCTTGATATAGCATTATTTGCTAATTTATTATTTGAGTACATATTTTATATATAATTATATATGTATATATAATTTCATATATTTTTATATATAATAAAAATATTATATTTCTTTTTGAACCTAAGGATTAATATTTTAATATACCAGCATTGATATCAAGCTGACTATTTTTCTCTCTTCAGAGAGCAGTAGTAACAAAGTCCCCACCTTTGGTTTTTTTTTTTTTTTTTTTTGAAGGGTTACTGGAAACCAGAAATGATGATTGCTACTCAAGGACCATTAAAAGAGACCATTGGTGACTTCTGGCAGATGATATTCCAAAGGAAAGTCAAGGTTATTGTCATGTTGACGGAACTGAATCATGGAAACCAGGTTTGTCCTTTTGGGAATATATATTTGTTTCAAGTTTTTCTATTATAAAATGTCACTCTCCATTCTTGGGTTACTTGCTTGATCTTTGGGCTCCTGTCTTTTTGGTCCCTCTGTCACACAGGTCCATTTGTTTAGTTTTAAGACAACTTCCACCCCCATGTTGGCTCCCATCATTTTGGGTTTGGATTCTGACAATTTCGTGATTGCCTGTCCAGTCTTGCTACTCACAGATGTCCAAAACACCGCAATTTTAGCATCACAACAAACAATGCTACGTTTTATATTTTCTTAAAGATAAAAATTATTTATTTCTATGTGGTGCTGAGAATTGAACCCAGTGCCTCCCACATGCTAGGCTGAAGCACTCTTCCACTGAGCTCCCTTCACTCCCATAACTCCTGAACCCAAGAGAGTGTAGGGAAGAAGCCGTTAGCCCACCATACTCGTGATCATCTCCCACAGAAGTGTTGAAAAGGGGCTATAAAGAGAATTAGAAGTGTATTTTGTTGTATAAAATGAGGTACTGTCTCACATACCTTCTAAAAAATTAAAAAGATGTTACATCTTTCTAATGATTTATTCTGAGCATGGAGAATACTTTATGTGTTTTATATTTGAAAATCATGTAGCTCTTTGTGTGTTCCTTCCAAATCATAGCTATAAAACATGTGTACGAATTTTATAAACATGAATAGATTTCAGGGTATGCTTACCTGTTTACTATTTGTGTTTTTCTTCAGGTATAGATACTTTGTGGTACTACTGAAAACACCTTTAATAATATTATTTTGGCCAAAATTTGTAATATATAATTCACTTTGAGGTGATGAATAAAATTTTTCTAATATCTTGGGGAAAAAAGATAAAAATTAAACTCCTTATCTGATGTTTAAGAACTTCATAAATCAGACTCTATATATCTTTTCATTTCCCTCCTGTTTTTTATGTTTTACTTACTCTTTACTTTAGAAAAGTAGGTTTATGGATTGAGTCTTTATGAACCAATTATATTATCATTCCTGTGTCATAGTATTAGTATTTACTAACACTCCTAATACATAAATGTGCCTTCCCTTCCCTCTTGACTCTATTCTTCTAGCAAATCAAAACTCTTGAAAAATGTATCTATATCCTTCCCTCTTCATTCCCATGCAGTATTTATTGCCATAAAATTCTAATTGAAGGTGAACCTAAGATATTTAACACCTAACAAATTACCTAACATATGTTAATGCTTATTTAATAAAAGCCCTCCTAGACATACACTAAGAATCATGACTTTTTTCCTTTTCTCCTTATGCTCTACTCATATACAGAAAGTTCTTTTTTTTATTTATGTCTTCTGGTTTATGAAATAAATATACGTTCAGATTTCTAGCATGGAATTCCAGTAATTTTTTTCACTTATCTAAATTGTGCAAGTCAAGAAATAGAATGAGAATACAGGCACGAATGGCCATCATTTTCAGCAATGGCGGATTTGTAGCACTGGAAAGCAATCTGCAGAGGAGGAAGTATGTTGTGATTCACCTGAACTCCAGGATGACCCTTTATTTTGATATTCTGCCAATTTAGTAACTCATGGTGCTGGTCATCAGGATGCAGAGACAAATCCCTAAATGATGCAGGCTCCTTCCTCAGGGACTGGTGGATAGACAGCAGGGCATGAATTATTGGAGGTGTCAATCTCCAGATTTTGAAAAAGTGCTAATCCGAATATGGAAGGCAGGAACAAATCTCGAAGACCAACATCAGCAAAGATAGAGCTCTTCCTGGCTACATTGATTATTCCCTGATTTCCTTTACTTGCACAATATTTGTTAAATGGATCTTCACCATATCTTCAAATGGATTTTAGATTTTTGTGGGCAGGTTTCAATTTTAGAATGCAGTGATTTCCATTTATTAGAAAATAATGAAAGAAAGATGAGGGAGAGAGAAAAAAAAGAGAGAAAGATTGATTCTCTGAGTACTTCAAATAGTAAATTCAACATTTGTGTAGATGTCATTGAATCATATTCTTACTTATCTAGGAAATCTGTGCTCAGTATTGGGGAGAAGAAAAGAAAACATTTGGAGATTTAGAAGTTGATCTAAAGGACACAACCAAACATTCAACTTATACTCTCCGTGTATTTGAATTGAGACATTCCAAGGTAAATAAACAATTTAGATGGTATATACCTTTGACATAATTAACTCTGGTAGGAATACTAATATAAATTATTTTATTTGAGAAAAGCTACCATCTGTGTAATGGTTCAGAATAAAAATTTTAAATTATTTACATGAAAGCAATTGTAAAGAAAATGTGACTGTAAACTATATGGGTGGAGCATCACTTCAGCTAATGTCCCCTTGCCTTCTGATATTAGAGGAAAGAGCCTAGAACCGTGTACCAGTACCAGTACACCAACTGGAGTATGGAACAACTTCCTGCAGATCCCAAAGACTTAATTTCCATGATTCAGAGTCTCAAACAAAAACTCTCCAAGAAGACTTCCACTGACGGGAATAAGTACACCAAGAGTGTGCCTATCCTAATTCACTGCAGGTGGGTGGAATTTGATAGGATGTGCTCTAAAAATCCAAATACTTGACTTCTTTGTTGGCACTTTTTTCTATTTGTCCTGATATATAAAACGTATGACTCCAGAGAAAATCTCTGATGGAGACAGTCACTCTCTGTGTTATATTTCTTCAGAGTAATGGTTATATAAATATGATAGAAATGGTTATATTTGAGTTTAATAAATCCAGGCAATAAATTTAGATCAATAAATACCAAATATCATGTCATCTTGGATTCCTCAGTACCTGAACCTAGAATGTCATAATAGCTGAAAGAGCAAATGAATGGAGAGAAGGGTGAATGAACAGATGGATGGATGGATTGCAGTGGATATATGCTCATCTGCATTGATTCCCTCTACTTGGTGTTTCAGAAGCCAGAGGACTGAAAGCTTCATCTTCCATAAACAGATTTAAATATTAAATGATATCTCAGTGCTTAGCAATTTTGATTTTAAATCCATTATTTGATTTTCTTAACTGACCTCAGAGGCAAATATTTTAGTAATACAAAATCTAATACTTGATTTTATTAGTTTCTGTTATGCTGGCTTTCCAATTTCACCTGTGGTGAATGTTTTTCTGTGCAGAATTTTACCTGTGGTAAATAGCCACCTTAACTAGAAGATATTAAGACAAAGATTCATAATATAGAAGGTTTATGTGAAAGTGAATATGAAAATAAATGAGAACTGAAGAAAATCATAAAGCAAAGTGAGAAATATAAACCTACAGAAATACTTTTAGAATTTTTGAAAAAGCCTCAGCGTTATTGGAATTGCAGACACTAGAATCAAGCCCTTGGAGATGTTGTACTTTTCATCACTTATTTGAATTTTCAAAAGTGAGACTTACCTGGAAAGAAAGGAAATGAAAGGAAGTTTCACCTTCTATGTATTAAGAAATATGCTTAGGATATGCATAAATATCTACTAACTGTTCTTTAGTTATGTATGGTACACAGCATCCTGATGATAATGCATGCTAAAATTAAATCTATTATATAATGCTTTACACCTCTCATAGAAAATTGATCATTTGTTTTCCTTTGTTTTAATGAATAATTATTCTCAGTTCTCACGCCTCTTCTGGTATGGAAGTGGAAATGTTTGTAAAAAGTGTACAGAGCAGAAGAGTCAAAGAAAAGCAGATGGTCTTCTACTTCTGGTTTTATCAATTTCTAACTATGCCTTTAGTGCCTTTAACTCTTGAGTTCCTCATCTATCAAGCTGACATTACTATATTGGTCCTAATAACTTCAGATGTAAATAAAATGCATTTAAAACCAATGAAGTACTAAATAGAATAAAATATATTTTAAAAGCCCAATCCAATTGTTTATAAAAATACAGGAATATTAAAATCCTAAATTGAAAATGATCAATCACTCCCCTCTAAAAAATTATTTAACAGAAATAACTGACTTATGAAATTGGAATAATACAATCTAGTAAAAAAATATATTTTATCTCTCCCTACTACATACGAATATCACTTTTTCCATAAAATACACTAGTTTTCTATTTTAATTTTTTCTTCTTATAGAGATGGATCTCAGCAAACAGGAATATTTTGTGCTTTGCTAAATCTCTTGGAAAGTGCAGAAACCGAAGAGGTAGTGGATGTTTTCCAAGTAGTGAAATCTCTACGAAAATCTAGGCCAGGAATGGTTTCTACATTTGTAAGTATACCTCACCGTTGTTTTTTTTTTAACACTTTTTTCTTTTTTATTTTGAATTTCTTTCCTCCTCTCCTGTCCTTACCTTCTATTCCCTATTCTTCTTTTCTCTCTTCTATTTTTATGTTACAATTCACATGGAATTTTTATCAATACAAATAAGAGACATAATTAGCATTTGCGAGCAATTTGTTGTGACAGACCATTAAAAAAATCCTTAAATGATTATGGATTACTTAATTTCCCCTCCTTTAATTCTTTATCCATTAGTGTTGTGTGAGAAACCATCCCAAAATTTAGTGCTTTAAACAGCATTGATCATAGTTCAATAAGCCTATTGCTATCTGGATTGCTCTACTGATCTCCATGGGCTCAGATGAACAGGCTCTCTGATATGTCTGCCACCAGGAGTCCTCTGGGGTCTAGTCACTCTCAAATGATCTCTGTCACTATTAGACTGAAAGTTGGCTGCCTTTTAGCTGTGACTGGATGACCTTCTGAGGTGCAGGCTTGAATCGAACACACCCAGTCTTCCTCTGCCTTGTTATCAGCTGAAAAAGTCACAATGCCACCTGAATTTAAGGGGTGGGGAACACAGACTCCTCCTAGTCTTTTCCTAAGTGCCTGAAGTTGCATTATGAAGAGCTGTACATACAGGACAATAATAAATGCTACATTTAAAAAAAATCAAGCATGTATCTACTTTATGTTGTAGTAACTGTAGATGATTAATTGGGAATTAGTAATTCTTTACAATATAAATTTAATTATTGCTCTCTAAAATCTATGAAGCATTTTATTATGTACAATGTTGAGTTTACATATATATTTATTTTAAAAATATGTTGAGTGCCTGCTACCATACTCTTATTATTGAGAGACTCATTGTTTGATGTTGGGAAACGGCAGATGTTTAGTCAACAACGTAGTAATTAAAACCATAGAGAAATTATAGTGACACGAATAGGGGCATTAGGCTATGGGGATCAGGGTAGACTTTTTGAAGCAGGTGATTTCTGCTCTGATTCTTAAGGGATCTGTATGCATTAACCAAGAAGAGAAGCCCCAAAATGGCGTCAAGGGCAAAGGCATGGGACTGAGACATCACATCTTAGAAAGGAAATGAACTCCTATTTGGTGGTGCTCTAGGGTCCATTTTGAAAGCAGCTCATCCTTTAGGACCACAAGGAAATAAGTCATTCAAAATTTTCCTTATGCAGACATGTCGGAGAACTTTCATCCAGACTTCCAGAAATAAAGGATTAGTTGTTGCTAATTTTCATCTGACATATAAATAAGGACATCAGTTTTCCTCATGTAATTTCTTGCTGCTTTCCTTCATTAGGAGCAATACCAGTTCCTATATGACATCATTGCCAGCACCTACCCTGCCCAGAATGGACAAGTAAAGAAAAACAACAATCAGGAGGATAAAGTTGAATTTGATAATGAAGTGGACAAAGCAAAG
This sequence comes from Urocitellus parryii, assembly GCF_045843805.1. NCBI lineage: Eukaryota > Metazoa > Chordata > Mammalia > Rodentia > Sciuridae > Urocitellus > Urocitellus parryii. Next base: position 118,700,310 of record NC_135539.1, on the reverse strand, counting down.
CAGGATGCTAACTGCGTTCATCAAGCTGGTGCCCCAGACAAGACCCACCAAGGAAGCAAAGAGGTGGAAGGTGCTGAACCGACAAGTGGCACCGAGGGGCCAGAACATTCTGCCAATGGTCCTGCGAGTCCAGCTTTAACTCAAAGCTCATAGGAAAAGACATACATGGGGCAACTCAAAGCCTGTGCTAGCTGTTTTCTGTTTTTCTAGAAGTGGGAGGGAAAAATAGGAAGACATTGGACTGATGATCGAAGTGCACTGGACCAATGTTTGGGGGAAGATGCTATTTTACCACTGTGGAAAAAATATTTAAGCCAGTTTTGCTAAGATGTTTTGTACAGTGTTATGCTTATTTTAAAATATTACCTGTCATTCAGCAAAAACAACTTCTTAGTAGTCTTCAAGTGTGTGTGTTTGAATACCTGATGGTGGACAGGTAGAGCTTTCAAGTGAATTTAAATGCTCTTGAGAAACTTTGCATAAAACTTTGTTATTTTTTTTCTGAAGAAGAAAAAAAAACCCACACTTTTTATTGGAACTGTTAACTTAGCTTGAAAGATCTATTTTTTAAGACATAAATTGCATGTGTATTCTGTATAAGATTAGCAACATGTACATTTCTAGAATGACCTCAAGATGTCCTCCTTGTTCTATTCTGATATATCTTATAGTTTACTATTTTACTTAGAGTACATAAAAGTAGCATGTGTGTGTATAGGTACTACAAGAAAGTTAACCAAATTAAAATTTGGAAATCTTATACTCCATCTGTTATCATTTAGTCCAATACCTTTTTAGGTATATTTAATTTAAAATTTTCAACTGAGCCTATATTGCTTTTTACACATGGGTTTTACACTTTGCAGCATAGATTATTCTCTGTACAATATATGGAATTTATTGCTTTCGACTTTGACCAAATTTATGTTTGCTATAATTGAATTTAAATAAACATCTTTAAAATAAATAAATGTAGTATATATCAAAAACCCATAGGGATATGAACAGAGCAAGAAAATGTATTTGTGTCCTATTTACATCTGACACTTAACGTAGCTATTTTATGAAATTTAAGATTTATGTGAGAAATACAATATTGTATGTCTATACTTCCCATGTTAAGGTTCATCTTTGACTTTCATTAGTGATTACTTTGAATATCTCAAATTCTTAGACTGCTACCACTAGGAATTCATATGGATAGCCACAATAAAGTTCAAACATTAACTTCCTTGTTTATAATATATTAAATGTTACATGTTCCTAAATGGAATATGTACGCACCTATTAAAATGTAGCTTAAGTACTATTAATAACAGTTTACAACAATTTTACAGGTTCCAATCTAATAATAATAATATAGAATCTATTTTTTTAAATCCTCAAGAATAATGGTACTTTCCAAGATGTCTTTTGAAGAATTCTGCATTTCAACATGGGTCACACTATCTTTAGATTTATTTGGTTTTCTATATTTTCCTTTTTGTAGCTCATATCAAATGTCTTAACTATACAGCATCAATTGCATTTTTATACAAGCCACATTTATTTTGTTTTTATTTCAAATTCTTTTTTATTATAACATAAAATTAGCATTAAATCCTTATGCTATTGTATATTTCATTGCCTTTATTTAACAGATGAAAAAAGGGAAATTTAAAACGAAGCAACAGTTTCCAATTTATATTAAGGTCAGTTGCCACCTTTTTTACCTATTAGTGAGAAAAAGGCAGGTAAAAATCATCAATTATGGGCATCAGAAAGAAATACATCTTACTTTTGCTTTTCTTGCTACTTTTTCAGACTTCTGCACTTTAGTTTCATTTCATGAAACTTGACCAGATAGCATTTACTAGATAATGTTATTATAATTTGTAATTCTAATGCCCAGTAGATTCACATGATAGGTATTTATCTTTATGTGAGTTGCTTCAAAATAAACAGCAAAACCTAAATTTTAAATAATCTATAAAAAAGTTTTTCTTTAGAGGTTTCAACTGCACATAACATTCCAAAAGTGAATGTTGTGGGTTTAAAATATGTATTTCCTACTTGAGACGATCCTTTCAGATAGAAAATAACTATTTAGAAAATATAGCCATGATAATTTCTATTAGTTTAAGAAACAAGCTGGGAAATTTTTCTTTTTCTTTTGCAAATATGAATGTGCAGTAAAGGGAAGGATAAATTGTGGTTCAGAGACCAGTTACTCTATGAGAACATGGATCAACCAGAAGGTGCACTTGAATGTAGGATATGTCCATAATTTCCATCTTAAAAAGAAAATGGTATGTAGTGGCTTTGGCTATGGGTTGCATTCATAGGAAATCTGTCAAAAAACACAAAAGATTGCTTTGCTAATGTTTGGTACTGACATTATTAATACCAGGAATTAGTCAGAAAAATGAAGCAAAAGGTGTCAACTTAAAAAAGTCTCTTCCATTTTAAGGATAAAATTCGGAATCCTGGAGTCTCTTTATTGGACAGAAAGAGACTATGTTTCTTTTAAAGTTTATTTTATTTCTGGGGCCAGAATTCATGGGGGAATAAAAGATATATTTAGTAATCTTAAAATTCAGTTCTTCAGGATATAATTGTTTACATAGGTATCAGATATTTTCAGAATGTATATGCATTAATATGTTCTTTTTTTCATTCTGAATTTTTCTTTATTTTTTAATACAGGACAGCAGTGGAATGCATTACAATTCTTATTACACATATAGAGTACAATTTTTCGTATCTCTGTATATAAAGTATGTTCACGCCAATTTATGCCTTTATACATGTACTTTGTTGTGTTTTTTTTGCATTACAATTCTTTTTTTTCATTTTTTTTATTGTTGGTTGTTCAAAACCTTACATAGTTCTTGATATATCATATTTCACACTTTGATTCAAGTGGGTTATGAGTAAAAATGGGAGTTCATAACCCATTACAATTCTTAATACACATATATACCACAATTTTTCATATCTCTGTATATAAATAACTTTTTTGAGGGGGTGCTAGGGATTGAACCCAGGGCCTCTACCAACTGAGCTATATCCCCAGCCCCAATATGTTCTTGTAAATGTCAGTAGCTGAATGTCTCTGCAAGATCACTCTAAAACGTGTAAACTTCTGGTCAGAATTCTAATATTTGGTCAGAAAAATCTGACTACTTAACGCAGCTATTTTATGAAATTTAACATTGTACCTATTTTCCTTTTTTTCTCCTTAAAATGTTGAATGTAAAGTTTATTATTTCTTACAAGTAACTAGGACTGATCTTAATTTTTAATTTATAGTGGAGATTTGTTATAAAACTTTTCAGAGCATCATAATAGGGCTAAACAAGTGGGTGGTAATTGCCTCTAACTCATTGCAAAATGTATTGATATGAAGGCCTTCACACACACACAACTTCAAAGTAAATAAAAATCTGTAATAATTAGTAGAAAATGAAACATTGTCCTTTCATTCTCCTGTGTATATTTTACATGGGATAATCTGATGTTTCTTCAAAGAGACATAGTCAAAATTGGATTATTTAACTTCCTGTTTTAAATGAAGAGATTTATTCTACTATGGGTCTTTTTAATTTTGTGTTCAATCCTTTGTAATCATGAAATTTAGGTGTCAGATAAGATACAAGGTAGTCATTTGAATTTTAAAAAAGGTTTTAATATGAGTATATCCCATGCAGTATTGAATATATACTAAAAAATATTCTTTGCCTATCAGAAATGAAAATATTACTAGGCAATATAAATATACATATTAAATTTTAAAAATAAAAATTATGTATTCATTATGTATATATTTTCAAAATCTTGCATTTCTAACTTGGAAAATTTCACAATTTCCATTTTACTTAAAAGAACATTTGTGGAATTAGCCTTGATTTTTAACTTTAATCAAAATTTTTTCATCCATCATCTGAAAATATAATTCTTCTTCATAAAAGGAATTTCCTGAGATTTAAAAGGTCAAAATAATTTAGATTTTTGTGTAAACAATTTTAAAAAATCAACATTAAAAATTAATACTGATCCAATTGAAGGTAAGTATGTTGTTGTATCATAACTTATAAATTTAAAAATTATTATTGTAATAATTAACATTTACTGAGGCAAAATACATGCTAAATATTAGTTACTTGTTTTACCTGCATTGTTTCTCAATACAATTTTTACGCCATACATAATCTTGTTATCTTTGGTTTATAGACGAAGGACTGAGGCTTGGATAAGTTCAGTGCCTGGTATAATACCTCTATTAAATGATAGAGCTAGAATTTGAATCAGCTTTGCTGGCACATAAGCTGTGCTCATAACCTTCTGCTCTTCTTTTGAGTATCAACTTTGTTCATATGCTTTGAAAAATTAGTGGAGAAAGCAATCTGAATTTATTTTCTGTTTTTTTTCCTTATTTCATGATTAAAACAAATAAAAAAAGCCCCCACAAACTATCTGCTCTCAACAATGCTGCACAACATAATAAGCCTAACTGAGCCCTCTTCCAAAATCAATGTTATTACACAAAAAAATAAACATCCATGGGAAAAGATGGTTCTCATAATGCGTGTAAACAAAGATCATCTCATTGCTAATGTGAGTGCCAGGAAATAAGGCATTACAATAAATCACAAACGTCATTGTTCTAATGTCCCATAATTTGGAAATAAGAACAAATTCTTACTGTTTAGATCACATTTCAGTATGGTCAGAGAATTCATCAATCAGCATTTAAAACAAGTTAACAATCTACCATAAAATGCAAACCACATTATGAAGGGTATGATTCATTCACACTACCAGGAGTGACACAAGGAGTTTTTCTGACCGTGTTTGTTCCCAAACTTGGAAAGCCAGGGAACTAGAAATGGACTTTCAGTATACATGTGTTTCCTTCAAGACTCATATGCATCATTTGACTGCAGTAAAAGAGGGAATCTCTGGTGAACTTAACATTTTATTTTTCAGAAAACGGAAAGTTGTTGAATTCAATAATGTCTCTCCTGTATAGGAGGCAAATCAAAACCAAAGAATCTGGTATCCTGTCCAAGATAAAAATATCATCTTAAATTGTCATAGGTTGTATAACCTTAAATGATTTTCACAAACACAATATGACTTGGGAAGATGTGGCACTAGAAAGGGAAATAATCTGTTCAACATTAACACATGGGATGAAAGGTGAGACAGAATCAGGGCGCCCGTAGAACCTGTCCCACACTGGTTAACACAGGCTTAATGCCAAGGTTTGCTCACTGTGTGTATAGGTCACAACCTGCTAAAATTTTTAATAGATAACTGATAACTCATATGTCTCATTAAACCAGATTATAATGTCCCTCATGAATTACATTTCAGGAATATGTTATATAAGTTAGGAAGCAGGGGAGAAAGGGATTGATATATGTTATAAATATATTTTATATATTTATAAAAAAATTTTAAAACCGACATATAGCTATTTATTTATTTATTTATTTAGGTACTAGAGATTGAACTGAGGAGCTCTTGAACCCACTGAGCCACATCCCCAGTCTGTTTAATTTTTTATTTTGCAACAAGTTCTTGCTATGTTGCTCAAAGCTTCCTTGCTAAGTTGCTGAAGCTGGCTTTGAACTTGCCAACCTCTGCCTTAGTCTCCTGGGCCGCTGGGATTACAGGTGTGCACCTCCATACTCAGCAGCAAATCCTTTTAGAATGAACTTTCCCTTTAAATGCAAGTACTTGCTTTCATTGCATTGACAGCTTAACCTAAAGAGAGGGATGGAGAAAGACTATGCAGAAGATTTAAAGGTAACATTTCAGATATTTTTGTCATACTATCAGAAATAAAAAACTAAACTCTCTCAAAGACTATCTAGTGTCTGTTCTGAGTTATTCTGAATTGACTTGGCAAATAAATTTCCCATTTCTTCTTATACATTGTAGTTGATGTTAACCCTGATTATATTGACCTGCTTTTAAGTCATGCTTCTTCTTCTTTTTTAAAAAATTTATACTTAATTCTTTGAGTACCTGATGTGTTCTGATTGGCTTACCAACTCTTGGATAACTCACCAAATCTTTGTCCTAGATGCTAAGTCTTGACCTTGACCTCCACACTATTTTGGAGCTTCTTGTAATCCTGAATGATAGCCTAAATGCATGCATCATGAAGAAACACAAGTACCATAAGAATCACATTTTAACAATCAAGAAATGATTCATGTTCAATACCTAGTCATGTGAATTATATGAGAAAATGTGTATCCATGATATAAATGCAATACACTTTAGTTTGGATTTTTCAATGCATGTGTAAGTGTGTGGGTTTCCTCTAAGACACTCTAATGCTTCTCATCTGGGCTCACAGTCAGTTTCAGTTTTGTACCATGACTTCTTAAATAAAACAAGTTATTTTTTTTTGTAAATAAAACATGCTTTGGAAGTTTTTCCTTTGTTTAAAGTAACATTGAATTAAATCATTGAAGTCAAATTTCCCTTTGGTTAGAGTCAGTGGGAAATAAACTGTATTTGTTCTTTCAAGAAGCAGCAAAATATTTGTTCACAATTTAAATGCAGGAAGTTAAAAAAAAAAGGTCAGAAGCAGTCAAATCAATGATAACTTAGTAAAATTACTAAACTCCACTGTTTCTGTCCACATAATTTTTTTTAGTATGTTTCGATTCAGTGCCCTGTAGTCATTCATAGAACATATGAATTTCAGGCGCATTTATGCAATGTTAATGAAAGATTAATTGTATTTATCATTAAAAGATGATGCACTTTGTAGGGTGTTCATTATTTAACATAATTCTGTGGATATTTGCTTAGAAGGGCGTCTTTCCAGGAATATGTGACATCTGTGTTTTGTATTTTTATGGAGTTGCTAAATTATTATGAATGCAAGACATGCTTGACATTAATTTTCACAAAAGAGAAAAGAGAACTGGATATAGTCACAAATTTTAATTATGTAAAAAAAAATCCTCAAAAACTCAAGCACCTCAGTTTCTTAGACACAGCATCAATAGCTTCTGCCCTACTTCAGCCCACTAGCCCCCCTGCTCTGAAGACCATTGAGATTGTGTCAGTCAAATTTCTCCCCTCTCCCTCCTTCCTACTCCTGCTGGTACACTGCTTGCAATTATTATTATTCAAGTATTTGCAGTACTGATGCTTGAACCCAGAGCTTTGTACATGCAGGGCAACATTCTACCATTGAGCTACAACTCCAAACCTTTGGAAATATTATTTTTAAAAATTTAAATTATCTATTGGCACCATTAGATGTGGGTGATTTCAAACTTCATTCCAAGGACCACAATGTAGTGGATGGATCTTTTTTTCTCCTCTAAATCGATATCTTTTACTATCTCCCAAGGTGTCACAGATGTGAATAAATCCAGGACTCCTACTTCCTTCTTTCATCAAATACCACGAACTCTTTTATGCAGGAGAAGGAGGAGGAAGGGGAAAGGTGAAATGCAGAGAAGTCCTTCTGAATTTCTTCCTGTCCTCCTAAAATATACATTCTATTTTTACTAAGCTCACTTCGTCTCTCCTATCTCAGAACAGATTTCCCTACACTTTATCGTGTCAAACTCTTCATCTGTGGTTTTTACATTTCATAGAATAAGTATTATTTTGCTAAACTGAGAAATTCTTATATAAAAGCAAGCAATACAGAAAAGAACCAATGAGAAAGTTAAAGGCCATTCCAAATCCTGTTGAAAAGTAGCCAAAGAAAATATTTCACGAACAGGAACTATGAAAGGTCCTAAAAACATAAAAGAGAAGATCGATTTTACTCACTTAACAGAAATGCGAATGAAAACTACACTGAACTAACAGTTCTCAAAGGCAAATCTACATACTGTTGTTAGGGTTATGGGTAAATAAGATTCTCCTGATTTCCCCTTTACAAAATACAAACCCTACAAAGGGCAATGTACCTAATTCACAGATGCATTTCTACTTTTACCTAGAAATGCTGCATCTGGTGAATCACCCTCCAGAAATATCAACACAATACCGGAGTGTCACATTTAAAAATTATTACATTTTTCTTTGAAATTGGAAACAACCAAAATTTCCTTGTATAAGCGTCTGCTAAGTTCTCCCCATCCTGTGCAATACCATGTACTTACCTACAGGGAGTGTGGGAGTTGGTGACCTGGTAGGAACTTTTACATCTTGGCATACTGTTTTAAATTTTAAATTGTGAGTCTATTGCCTATTTTAAAACTAAGTCCATTTTTTAAAAAATTTCTGAACCCTTTCAGATACAATGTTATTGTAGCTATTTCTCCATGAATATCTATGGAAGAATGGAAAGGAAGAAGAAATGATTGAGAAAAGAGAAGGAAGGAAGAAAGAAAAACTTAAAGAAAACATTCAGGTAAGAAAAAGTTTAAACTAAGTAAAGATATTTTTACATTTGAAAAAACAGAAAAATTTAAAATAACAAAAATTTAAAAAATATACATCATGATATAGATCCTCATTTGATTTTTAAAAAATGATACATTTAATTTAGGTGAAGTTATTTAAGAAAAAGCAATTGCAATAAGTTGAAACATTTAACCTATCATCAAATTTTCTTTTTACAACACATATTAAATGACTTCAAAATTAAAATAAATGACTTCACGTTGAATTTCAGACAAACTTGATTCTTAAACCTTCAAAATGTTTCAACTTCAGTCTCTATTATTTCTCTTCTTGCTATGAAAGATAATGTGTTGTCTTATACAAACTTCCCAGCATAGTTTTTCTACATATTTTGCTGTTTTTCTCATTTATATTGCTATATCCAAAATATCAGAGTTAATAGTACTAACTTAGACCTCTGTTTAAATTGAATTGCAGTCTAGCGTCCTTTCCAAGGCTTTGCCATTCCTTAATTCCTTATTTTTGTTTAAATCTAATAAACTTGATTTCTTTGCAGAGTAGGTCTTTTAAGATATTGCTCATGATGCCGATTCACTCTGATCTTACATAATTGAGGGTGTTTACACTTGTCTTTACACTTAAAGGACAGCAAGGAAGGGGTATGAAATTTAGGAGTCACATTTTAGGTTTCACTGAATGTTGTAGATTTTATTTTACTGAACTCCGCCATTGACTGTTGCTGTAGCATGTTGGAGCCAACTCACACTTTTCATCTTAGAAACATTAACTCTGTTTTCTTCCTGGATGATTTCATGTTTCTTTCTTGATCACTGAAATTTAGAAACGCCATCTGGCTTAATCTTGGTGAACTCTTCCTAGGATAAAATGTGTACATTCGATCTTTCTATTTGGACTTCAACCTTTTTCCATGTATTTTTTTTAATTTATGATGTTTTGAATTTTTCATTCATTCCAGGAACACTTATTTGGATTTCTACATCCATTTCTTGGAGTTTTCAAGAATTTTCTCCTTTGTTTTCCACCATTGAGAGTCTGATACCATTTGATTGCTTATAACTGGTTTCTGACCTCTATGTCTTCATGACATCTTTTGGAATCTATTCTTGGTCACCAATATTTAAAAATTTCACAATAAGTTGCCAAGGGGTGGAAAGTTTGTTGTTGTTAAATTTCTGTTTTAGTTATTTGGTGGCTCTATTTAGTATGGAAACTAATGTTATTTTTCTGAATTAGTTTTTCTGAATTAATTCTTCCAACTTTCCATCCTCCTCTTTGATGCCTACCCCACTTTCCTCCATCCCATCCTTCGTTGTGTTTGTGGAGGGGAGGTATAGTATTAACTTTCGAATTGAACCTCCAAATTCTCTCATATTCTTATGTTTACTTTGTTATATTTTTATCTCAATGTCCTTTTGTTCCTCTGTCAAAGAATCTTCAACTTTATTTTCTACCTTACTCTGACTTATTATCTCTAGGATATAATTTTATTTATAAGAAATCTTACTTTATTAATTCTAAGAACCTTCATTTTTAATCATCTTCTGTAGATAATTTATCATAAAAGTAGTTCTCTGAGCATAATTTAGTTTTTCCTATTCTAGCTATTATCTCTGTTTTATCTGTTTCCTTTGCCAAATAATTACACTGAGTGGCAAATGTCTATGATTTTAAGACATTCAAATACCACCTAGCCTGTAAATATCTCTGACCTCCTGACCCGGACTTCATTGCTCCCTTCTTAGTTTCATAGGACATTAGCCATAAATTTATAAGGCATATGTCATATTCCATTGTACCAGTTTTACAAGTGTCTTTCTCAGGACACAGCACCTCAAAATTAGGAAGTGTATCTGATCCTATCTGTCTAATCTTCTATACCAACTTGCAGTAGCAAGAACATTTAAATGGTCAATAAGAACTTTTTAAATGCTATCATAGAATTCCTACATCCATTTCATAGTATTTCCTAGTATTATTCATGAAAATAGCTTTTTAAAATTTTTAATTTTTAAAAAAAGTGTCCATTTTTTAGAGAAGTTTAGGGTTCCCAGGAGGGCTGAAAGAAACATACTATGACATTCCGTATGCCCTGTGTCCCACACATGTGTTTACCCACCCCCAGAACTTGTTTTAAAGTACAAAATTTGCTCACTTCCAATAAAGTATCTACTAGAAACACTCATCAACTTGCTTATCATGTTTTCTCAACCAAGTCATCCACACTGAAGTTCTGTGACTTTAACTAATAGCACGCAGGGTCCCTAGCCTCTGGAATTCTTACTTGATTGACATCTGCACTAATGCTGATCATTTCCAACATTTCCTTCATTGAATATTTAAACTCCTGTGTTTTAGTCAGCTTTTTGCTGCCGTGACCAAAAAATCTGACAAGATTAATTTCAGAAGAAAAAAACTTATCTGGTGCTCACAGTTTCAGGTCTCAGTCCATACACAGCCCAGCCCGGTGCATTCCTTGGGGCTCAAGATGAGGCAGAGCATCAGGAAAGCATGTGGTGAGGAAAGCGCTCAGGACATCACACCAGGAAGCAGAGAGGCCCACAGAACAAGGACAGTATATACAACCCAAAGGAATGGCCCTAGGGACAAATCTCCTCTAGCCACAGACTACCTTCCTACAGTTACCACCCAGTCAATCCTTAGCAATGGATTAATACATCCATTAGGTTAAGGATCTCATAACACAATCATCTCATCTCTAAGTTTTCTTGCATTGTCTCCCATGAGTTTTGGAGGGACATGTCACATATAAACCATAACACACTGTGCCTGCTTTTAACATAGGTTGACTTTAACAGCAGTCATACCTCAGGAACTTGTCACTTGTATTTCAAGTATCTGGCACATGACAGGCTCTGGGGACATTTTATAGGAGGTATTTAAAATGGAAAGAAGAACGTTTATGGGGAACTTTCTGGTCTACCACAGCCCCCTTGTATCTTTACTTAACTGCTCATGGGATACTGTGCCATAGGAATGGGAGAGCTTCCCACCATCAGAGAGGAACTGTGCCATTCGTTACCTGAGGGGAATTCAGAGAGGGATTTAAAGGAACAACTAAATAAAACTAAATATACTCAGCTCTGTCATTCTGTGGCCACTCTGGATTGAAGGATTTTGTTCTAGAAGGAAGTATTTGATTCTAGGGTCCTCTTTGTCTGGTTTTCTTACCTTACATAAAAATAATTTCACATTTAAAACAGGAAATTCAGATTGCTTTAAAGCAGCAAATAAAATATGATACATAAGAAGTCTCCATTGGAGTATTTTTCCTATGAGGCAAGTGTAAAAATCCATTTGGATGCACATTTAACAATTCCATGTTACCTACAACTAAACAGGTATCAATATCACAGTACAACATATAGAACAAATAGTGTCAAACTTTATGAATTTTACACGAACCCAGTGAAATGATTTTATTGTGGGATGGACATCTAAAATTTTGACAAATTTTAAAAATGAGAATCCATTTTTAAAAATAAATGAAACACTTATGATGTAGTTCATTTTCAAAAAAATAAGAGCCAACATAAATGAATTCTACCAAGAGAAATTATAATTTCTATGTGTCATTCAAATAAAGAAAAAGAACGATTTTATTCTCATGTTGAAAAATTCTTTAATGTTAGGTTAACCCATTATAGACAGGAAAGTAAATGTTCTATCCAATTTCAGTAAAATAATCATATTTCAATCTATAGTTTTCATAATGATATATATTTGTTACAATTAATGACTCAACACTAATTCATTAACTTAGAAGTAAAACTGACATTTAACCCTTTAACACCATCTTTTAAGAAAATGGAAAGATTATTAAGGTTATGGCTTAGTGTCCCTAATAAATGTGATGGGGAGATTTTTGGGTTTTGTTTATTCAATTACTCAATAATTTTCTTCAAAAACAACAAAGAAAATCTTCAAAGAAGATTCAAATTTCATACACAGTTCTGACCCCAATAATTTATAATCTAAGATGTCAGAAGGAATAAAAAAATCTCTGACAGTAAATCTTGCCTGAGTTGGTAGCCTGATTCTTCCCTCAACTTAGATGGGTCTGTAATAAAGATTTGAAACATAATAACCAAATTGGAAATTCCAGCCCTTGATTTATGAGGAATAGACAATGATATATTTTTAATAAAAAACAGACAGAGCAAGACAATTCATATACAACATAAATAAACTTGGTGACATTTGCATGCTAACATGAGGTATTAGACAAATAAATCATACAATAATTTTGTATTACTTCAAATATAATATTTGTTCATTAGGGAAACAAAATATTATTATTACTAATTAAGTTTTAAATTATATTTCTAACAACATCTCTTATAAACAAATTAAAATTTACTATATTTTTTTGTACCAGAAATTTAACCCAGGGGAGTTTTACCACCGAGCCATCCTTTTTATAATTATTATTTAGAGACAGTTGTTTAAAGCTCTTCACTATCTTGCTGAGGCTGACTTTGAACTTGCAATTCTCTTGCCTCAGCCTCCAGAGACACTGGGATTACAAGTGTGCACCACCACACCCAGCTAAATTTATTGATTTTTACACTCCAACATTTTTTTCTTTAAGACAAAATTATTAATGTGTTAAATAATTTATAAGTTTAACTCTATGGAAATAACTCTCCAAATAGAGAAAAAACATATGAAGACTAGATTTTTAGTCCAGGAGCCTTTTTCATCTAAAATATATATTTTCTTTCCAAATGAGTATTGAATAAAAATTAATTTGGCAAAAAAAGTTATATTTTTACTCCTTTGTGTTTCTATTTATTATTAGTGGATGCTGAAAAGTAAGTTTCATGGAAACACTCTGTATTTTCTCAGGGATAATTTTGTTGTACTGAATTACTTTTACATAGATGCACTTGGTTGTCTTTCATCACCTTGCTGTAGAATGCAGAGTGACCACCAGGTTGTGCTGAAAGCTTTGCAATGGTTTCGTTCTGATGGGGAAGGTCAAGTGCTCTAACTCAGTGTTATTCAACACACTGAGCCTGCAGTCATATCTGCTTTCATTATAGGTTCTCATGTGAATGCTGATGTTTTCTATCACTGAGATTGTTAGCATCTGCTTAAAAATGGTACCTTAAAGATAAACCAATCTTATTATTATTCTGTAGATAATTATTTTTTCATGTTTCATAATCTTTACCTAAAGTGGACCAGTCTGTAATTTCCACTTACTGCTTATAGAAATCCCCTTCTGTCTAACTGCTCTGATGTTGGCATCAAAGGGAAATAAGTGTTGTTTGGGATCAGAGCGTCCACACGTAAATCTTTCAATGTCGTATTTACAACCGTATCCCTTTCTCCAATTCATGTAACATGAATACTAGGTCCTTTCTACACAAGAAAAAAAGTATACATATATAATATGTATGCCAAAGTTGAATAGAAAGCCCAGGAAACTGTTGGGTAGAGAGACTGAGATGTGTGCAGGTAAAAGTGTCCAGTACAAAGTATAAAGTTAGCAAAAGAGGTCATCATTTTCCTGAGTGCAAAAGGAGACACTTGCTTCCACCTAAAAATGAGAAGAAATATATATGTATGTATGTATGTATGTATACATATACTATGAATGCATATATATATATATATAGAGAGAGAGAGAGAGAGAGAGATACATATCTCAAGATTGAATCATTTAATTTTTTTGCTCCAAATAGGAACAATGTTACAAAAGCCTTATGCATCTAACAAATATAAAAATACATCAGTTGAATTCCATGTAGGATATGTATTTTTGGTCAATCTAACTAGGTATCCATTGGCTGGTAAGTTGAATTTAGGGAAGATTGGCTAGTCCATTGCCTGCTCTGACAATTTTCCGAAACAAAAGAATCAATTGGGGAGAACTAAGTAGCAAAGTATAGCAGTAAATTAGATTCACATTTTAAGAAGATAACTTAAGAAATACAGATTTTAGAAAACTATGTATGCATAAATCTGTGTGCTTGTAATTATTAAAAAAAATTTAAATCTTTACAACAGCTCTAGTACCAGCATTTCCTTACTGGAGTTCATTTCTGTCTTCAAGTTATCCTGGTCTTGTTTTTGTGCATTCTTTCCCTGGGCCCCAGATAATCTCTGCTCCTCTGATCATTGTTAAAAAGTTTTGCCTTTAAAATTGCTGGCTTCAGGCTCTTCCCAGACCAGTCAAGAGTTGGAGTTGGCAAACTCAAGTGTCTTCAGAGGTTAGGAAAATAACAAAAATGAATGAGAAAGGTTGATAAAATATTAAGAGTTGGCAGCTTCAAATCATGGAAAACACACATCTTACCAAAAAGTTCTCAGATTCAATTATGCTGAAAAAATAGCTCTTGCCCCAATGAAACACACCAGCAGCCTGAACCTTTGCCATCTCTGAGTGTTCCTCACTTGTCCTGTTTGTACGGTGGAACGGTATAAACCGGCACTGTGGGTCTGCTGGGTCACTCTTCTCTGTCTCTGTTTCTTCTCATTTTTAGGAGGAAGCAAGTGTCTCCTTTTCCACTCAGGAAAATGATGACCTCTTTTGCTGACTTTATACTTTGTACTGGACACGTCACTTTTACCTGCACCCATCTCGGTCTCTCTACCTAACAGTTTCCTGGGCTTTCTATTCAACTTTGGCATTTGCCTCTACCTATTTCTCTTACTGTGGCTGTTCCTGCCTCTATGGGTATTTTTCCCAGGAGACTCATGCCGTCCCTTAAAGCAAAGCATCTCAACTAGGTGAGCTGAACACTGTGGTGTATCTTGATATGAATTCCCAGTCCCCACAGCATCTGAAGTCCCAGGAACACTGAGGCTGCTCACCCGCAGGGACAAGAAACCTCAAGCAAGGACATTTTCTCCAGTTCACCTTCTATTCCAGAGTACCTTCTAACTACTCTCATTTGCTCTGTGCTCATGAGGTGAACAGATTTGAAAAGTACAACCTTATGAAAAAAAATGTGGCTCCTGAGCCTCGTGGCCAGTAGTCACTTTGCTCAAGGGTTTGTGATCGGCAGAGGCTCTTAGCAAGATCGATCCGTTTGTTCCCTCTGACCTGAATTGACTTCAGACTCAGTATTGCATATCCGTGTCCTATGATGTATAGATCCTCCCAGTGATGCAGACTCTTCTTACAGAACCTGGAGTCCCTCTTCTCCGTATGCCAAGGATATACTGCTCCGGGGCCATAGGGGGATGGAGATTGTCACCAGCACTAGCACTGTGCCCCAGAGAGGTGCATCATTTCCCGAAGGTCTTCTTCTTTTACCAGCTCTCTCCATTTTCCCACAGCTTCATGGCAACAGGCGAAGTGGCTTAGATTTTTATATAAGTGCTTTTCCTCTTTCATACTGCTGCTATCCCAGGAGAGGACCATTCTAAGTACTTTCCGTTTTCCTTGATGTACTATTTGTGACTGGCACTTCAAATCACAGGATTTCACACTCTGGGGTTTGGACCTTTTACTACTTGTGTTCATACCTTCTTGGACCCCTTAATTTAGGGGTTCATTTATTGTCCTGATGCATTGTTGTTTCCTGTTCTCGACTGGCTCTCCACTGCTTTACTCTCAGCCATACTCTCCAGTGTCTTTCTGTTTAGAGACCTGACAGCCCACCACCCTTCTGCTAATCCTGGCACCCATGCTTAACTACTGTCCTGTCTTCTTGGATTGCCCCTTTGGCTTATTCTGATTTTTCCTTACTGATCTCTCCTCACTCTCGGGCCTCCTTTCCTCAGCATCTGCCTTGAGTGAGAATCAGGTTCCTCCCACAACTATTTCTGGGGAATTTACATGAGTGTAAAGGAGACCTGTTCTCGCTTCCATGGGAATTTGCATCAGAGAACACAAATCTCACAAAAAGGTAAAACATCAAATTTCTTTCTTTCTTTCTTTCTTTCTTTCTTTCTTTCTTTCTTTCTTTCTTTCTTTCTTTCTTTCTTTTTTTCTTTCTTTCTCTCTCTCTCTCTCTTTTTCTTTCTTTCTTTCTCTCTCATTCTCTGTTTCTTTTTTTTTTTTATTTTTTTATTTAGAGACAGGGTCTCTCTTAATTGCTTACCACTTTACTTTTGCTGAGTCTGGCTTTGAATTTATGATCCTCCTGCCTCAGCCTCTGGAGTCACTAGAATTACAGGAGTGGAACATCGTGCCCAGCAAATCCTTTTCTCTTCTACTTCTGGGCTAACACTCTCCCATTTGAAGTATCGGGACCAGGACTTGCCAGCTTTGTGCACACCGTGTTCTCTGTCATGTGAACTCTGGAGGGCAAAGCAGTTTCTGCCTCTAGTTTTTACTGCTTAGCGAGAGACATTTATATTGATGGACCTTTTGATGGCAAAATCAGTCTGGTGGCATGCAATGCGCTAAGTCATGTAGTACACAAGGAGATTCTATATTCTTTAACTTATTTTTAAATGAGGCTACAACTGTTCAAAAAATATTGAATTGAAATAACAGTCTTTTACAATATGGAGGCAAAACATTTTATCTATTTAATCATAGTTTTAAGGTGCATTGATTTTTTCCCCCTCTTATGTGTGCAAGTTTTCTTTTCTATCTAGGTTACAGTGACGTATAGCCATTGCATCTTAGAGGAGGCATCTCGACTTAACCTCTCACCTTTGGCTAAAAAATATAAATAAAGTGATACTCACCTCTTCATGTGGATTTTTCTTTTATCTGAAAAAGAAACCAGGAAGAAACAAAAGAAACCAGGAAGTATGTGCGTGTGTGTGTGTGTGTGTGTGTGTGTGTGTGTGTGTTTGTGAGTGTGGGGGGTGGAGCCCTACTGTTTTGTCTGCTTTTACAACTCCAACTCAGTAGATGAAATCAAGTCCTATGTTTTAACCCAACAGACTGTATACACCACTTACAGAATCATTTCTGACATCTTCCTTCCAACCAAGTTTATTTAAGGTCCTTTGGCAGGAACTGGTGCTGGAATCTGCAGCTTTTTAGATGCTTTCTACTTGCAATTTGACACCTAATGGTTTTCCTCTTGGCTGAGAAACTTCACAAACAGAAACGAGAGATTGATCAAGTGGCTCAAGCCAGCACCCCAGGCACTTGGGTCTGTGGAAAGTTGGGAGAGAAGGGGTAGTGGCAGGGAGAGGGCTGGGGGCTGCTGTGTTTAAGATGCATCAAGCAACAAATCCGTCCTCTCTGAAAAGGATGAGGCCATGTCCTTAGAGTTCCGGCATGACCTCCGAGAGCTGGCTGAGCTCAGCTACTCAATCCTGCTGAAAGTCGCAGCTTCCAAAGGGACGCCCCTTCCCGCCTGTTCGGTATAAGGCAGGAAGCAGGGGTAGGTAAACTGTATGGAGTTAAAATTTTTGAGCTTTGTTTTGCTTCAGAATTACATGATTTGGGAACAATTACTTAGCTCTTTTGAGCTTCATTTTTTTAAAAAAAATCTCTGAAATTGGGATATATTAAAAATTATCAGCCAGGCATGGTGATAATGCTTCTAACCCTAGCAGCTCTGGAGATTGAGGCAGGAGGGTTTCGAGTTTAAAGCCAGCAAAAGTAAGGAGGTAAGCAACTCAGTGAGACCCTGTTTCTGAATAAAATACAAAATAGGACTGGAGATGTGGCTCAGTGGCCGAGTGCTCCTGAGTTCAATCCCTGGTACCAAATAAATAAATAAATAATCACATGTTCAAAGGTAATAGGTCACACACTATTAAGTACTTTACATTTTCTCATTTAATCCTAAATGCAAAAGCAACCAAGCCATAGAGTATGATCACAGACCTATTTTCTGATATCTCTAGCCCTAGTTTTCTCTTCTGTAACCTAGAGATCCAGAGTTCTTACTTCTCAGGGTTGTTGTGAAGATTACTTGAGATAATATGCAAACATGTTTATAAAAGTGATTGACCCATAATAAGAACCCAGTACGTGATGGTTATTAGTTACAGTCCTCAGAGGTAGCTACTATCCCCAAATTAAAGATGTACAAATTGTACCAATAGCAGTTGCTACGAGACAGACCTAGGATTCAGGCTTAGGTCCATTGGCTATTTAAACTTAGCTAAAACCACCAGGCTAATAAAAACCCCCATGGCCAGAACCCTCCGGTTCCCTTTGCCTCTTTTCCCACCCACCTGGCCTCAGCTGGGCCCACTGGTCTCGGTGCATCACACAGCACTCAGTTCTACTAGTTCCCAGACCAATCCTGACTGGAGGGAGGAAGTTCCAAACCAGACTCAGCTTCTCCATCCTTGGAGGCAGGATATTGAGTCACTCTTCCTGTTACTGTTAACTCAGGACAAAGAGTTCCAGCACTAACCACAGACTCCTGTCTTGTTCACCCAGGAATCCCCCACAGTGGCCTCACAAAGGGCCGGGGGCCTTCTGAGCTGGCCACCACTCTTCTCGTCCCACCCCCTCAGTTATGTCTCTGCCTCTCCTTTTGCACTCAGCATTTCAAAAAAGAAAAACACATCAGACTGCTTCCTGTTAACAGGGACAACACTGTGACCAGCCCTTTACGTGAGTCCCTCTATTATTTATCATATCCCCTCATAGCAACTGTTAGCACCTCCAATTGAAAAGGAAGAAAAAAACTTAGAACGATTAATCAATATACTCAAGTTCATGCATCCCTTTACGTTTATAGTAATCATCATCATCTTTTGCATTTATTATTCACTGATGGATCTAAACCAACTCAAACAAGGTTTCTCAACCCCAGCACTATTCCAGCCTGTGGGAAATGAGAAGCAGTATGGAGTGTGCCTTCTTTCTTGGGTGGAACAACATATAAGGCGTACACTACCCACATCTCATTATCTCCACTCTCATCCTATTGGTCAGAATGCAACTCTATGGCCACACCTAGTAGCAAGGAAGATTAGGATATATGGCCTTTATTTTGTGCCACATAAAAATCAGGGATTCTATAAACATTGATGTGGCTGCATCACTGTGATATGCTGATTTTAAGTCTTTTGGGTATAAACCGAGAAGTGAGATTAGCTGGGTCAAATGGTGGTTCCAAAATGTGGAAATGTTTTTTACTCAGCCTTAAAGAAGAATGAAATTGTGATATTCACTAGAATATGGATGAAGCTGGAGAATATCATGCTAAGTGAAATAAGCCAATCCTGAAAAACCAAAAGCCCAATGTTTTCTCTGATATGCAGATGCTAATTCACAAGGGGGGGGGGTGTCTAGGGAATAATAGAGTTACTTTAGATTAAGAGGGAAATGAAAGGGGGGGGTTTGGGGATAGAAAGGGTAGTAGAATGAATCATACATTATTACTCTATGTACATATATAACTATACAATCAGTGTGATTCTACATCATATACAACCAGAAGAATGAGAAATTATACTCCATTGTATATATCACAGTGCATTCTATTGTCATGTATAACTAGTTAAACCGTTTTTTTTTTTTTTTTTTCTTTAATCGGGGACTCTGTTTCTATAGAAGAAGAAAAAAGAAACTGGGGACTACTAGCCATTTTTTGCCACAGCACTCTAGTTGTTGCTGGGACCAGTGAAATGTGAGAGTGCTTGGTGAAGCCTAAATTCTGAACACTAGCTGCATATCTCTACAGAAACTCTTGTGCCCCAGATCTCAATATCTTACCAACTCATGGAAACCAGTAGTGTGTAGCCACAGGCACATCAGCTCTTCCCAGGCAGCCACACTTGATTCCAGTGGGGGATTGGAGCAGAGGTCTGAGTTTACACTGCTGAGTGGAATACAAATGACCACAGGAATTAGGAACTCAGAGACTTTACCATTAGCAGTCCCACGTCATTTGATTTCCAAGTATATCATCTTTGCTAGATTAAGGCTTAAAAAATCCCTTCATTTTCAGCTGTTCTCCTCAAATGGGCAGCTAGACAAAAGAGGTTGGTGATTGATTTCAAGTTTATGTCAAAAGGCCTCTGATTTGAGGATGGAGACCTTAGGAATTGTGTTCATTGGCTTTGACCAAGTGCGATTCTGGGTCGCATCTTTACTTTTTATATGTGCAAAACTAATGGGAATGGTGTAGTGAGCTCCAAATAAGCAGGAGCATTCTACAACTCGCACTTTCCAAAGCCACTACATAAAAGTCAGGACCAAAAGGCGGGGAAGAGCCACAGGCTCCCTTTTGGTGGTCTGAATAATCCACTGTGGATCACCCAGCAGTCGTGGCCGGCTGGCCCTGTGGGTTCAGCCGAGGTCCAGGCATAACAGGCCCGCCCTGCTGCCTCCAACCGAGGTGTATTAAAGAAGACTCGTGTGGGTGTTTACCCAGGGCCTGGGAGCCGGGGCCTGGCTCAAGCTGACTCTGCTTCTCACTTCTCTGAGAACTGGAATTCCCCAAATTTTCCCCCAAATTAAAAGAACCAACAAACTGTATTACAAAAACAAACAGAAGTTGTTTTTCTTTTAACAAATAAAAACTAATTTATGCTAAAGCTTTGTTGCTTTGAGTTAAGCCAAGCGCGTGATCCATTGCCAACACTTTTCTGTGTTAACTTCTCAAGTTCGTCAAGCTTAGCCCTTGCTGGAAAAAGTATAGGGTTTGCAAGCCACTAATTGGCCTAAAATGCTCCTCTATTTTATATAAACACACGGCATAGTATCAAAAATAGAGTTGCATTCATTAGCTTAAAAATCCAGCTTCCCATGTGAGACCTTTTTTTATATCCCTCAAGACTTAGGTCTGCTTCTAGAGTTAAAGGAAAACTTGTTTTTTAAACCCATACTCTGTAATTTCACATTAAAAAAAGAGAGAGAGAGAGAGAAAGAGAGAGAAAGAGATGGCTTTGATTTCTATTTTTGCTTATTAACGTATTTTCTAAGAAAATCAAAATCATTTCTTTAACTACTGAGTGTTAATATTATTAGTAAAGTCAACCTGAAATTAAGAAAAACGGTAACAATAATAACAATAACAGTAATACAAATAAAAGAGAAAAGGATCCGCTTTTATGGATTCTGCCACAGATTGGTGATTAAATCTTGATGGCATTTTTTGCAAAGCTCTTTGTTTGCCACCCTTTATGATTCTCTGTCTTGAGTCCACTCAGCCCCCTCATCACTAAGCAGATGACTCCTCCGTCTGCCTCACTGAGAGCAAGATGATTCACGGTGTTTTCTTGGCAGGCCTTTTTCTAACTCAAAATCCCTCTGTATCTCAGTTCCTTCTGGCCCCTTCCTCCTCAGAGGACAAAGGGCTGCTCATTCCTCCTTGGCTACAAGAGCCTTTTGATCTGTGTTCTGGTTTCATGGCCACGGATCTACTCCACAACGTTGTGAGCCTCTATCCGCATTTGTTTCTTCTCTCGATCTTTCTGGACCACAGAGGTGTTTTTCTCCATCCAGAAAACAATGCCATTTCCTTTGTCCCAGCCCCTTATCTTGTTGGAGTTCCCTCCTAATTAACTCCCAATTCTCCAGGTTATAGCGTAAATCAGCAGTTTGCACTGCCTCAGTCCCTACTTGCTTCTCAAATCTTTGAAATCTGAAGTCTCTATCAAACCCTGTCCTGGATTTAGATGATACTCTCTGGATTACCCATTTAGTGCTTTCTTTTTGTCTTGGAGCCTTTTGCCCTCTGCAGCCTGACACGGTTAGCCTGCCCTTCCCATCCCAGGCTGACAGAAGACTGGGCCTAGAGACATCAGCAGCCCACTGCCCCTCCTCAATGCCATGCCTTGGCACTGCACTTTCTAAGGGCTGTGGACCTAAACAAGTACATTGCTCTACCCCAAGACAGTGGGGTCTGCCAGCCTATTCCTCATTCTAGGATGGTGACTCCAATTTTTATCACCTCCAATGACAAGGTGAATTTTTCCTGAACTTTCTCTATCCCATGGTATCCAAATTTTCATTTTTCGACTTTTCTGCCTTCTTCCCTAGCCCCTTCATGGTTACACATGCGTCTCAATACCGTATCTCCTTTGTTAATTCCAAACTACACTCACAACTACAGCTGTCAATATTAAATAGACAGATAGATGATAGATAGATAGTCTCTAAATCCAAATGTATGGCATTAGCTATTAGCTGCTCCTCTGAGGAACCACACATTCATTGCCAGTTCACTATTGGGTTTTTTCACCTGATCCTGATAATGGAATCTGTAGTTTCTCAGTATTCCAGGATTAAGGAAGCCCTCAGTCCTGTCTTGGATCTCTTCCCCTCCATCATTGCTCAGAGCCACCAGTACTAGTAGATTTTTCTTTTGCAAATGCTCTAGAAATTGCTCATTATTTTGATTTCTGCCACCAAGGCCCTAGTAAAAGCCCGTACTACCTTTTCATACTAGCTGTCATATCATTTTGTGTTTTTCTGCAAACAGTTGCTCTCATCTTTGGTTTATCCACACATTGCTGCTAAATAACTTTCCTATAATGTATGTTTTGTGGTTATCCGATGGTTCACAAGGAAAGGTCACTGAGGTCACTTGCACTTTCTAATATAAGATACCCCACATGGGTAACCTAGGCAAAGGCTAAACTGATCCCCTCAAATTTGGAATCTACACTTGTGACATATATGATCAGTGTAGAATTAACATCCAATACCTGGGACACATATTTATAATTCCTGTGAAAAATTAAGTTTAGAAAAATAATGAAAGCAGAGCAGATTTATAGAATAGTGAGCAGAGTTAGAAATGACTACTATACATGTGAGAGGGTTTCTAGTCTTATTATTAAAAAAGAAAAACAAAATTTAAATGCTGGTGACGGGGAAGGAGAACTCTTATCCACTGTTGGGGTGTACCTTGCTGTAACCACCTTGACAAACAATTAGTTTTAAATGTATGAATTTAAAGACATAAATCCTTTAGAGCACACTGATTTCATATATACTTGAGGAACTCTTGCATAATTATAAAATGAATGACAATTATAGGTATTAAAAAATTTTTAAAAAGAAACTGTAGAAACATACTTACAGAATTATTTTTATAAAGGTCAAAAGCAGGCAAAAGTAAACAGAATATAATGTATGATTATACACATCTGTTTCTTGATGTCTACAGGGGATTAATTCCAAGACCCACATGTTATGGTTTAGATCATAATCGTTCCACAATGGCCCACATGCTCAAGGTTTGGTGGCTGGCCTGTGGCACTATTGGGAGGTGGTGAAACCTTTAGGAGTTGAGGCCTAATGAAATCAAGTTAGATCATTGGCACCCCAGTCCTTCCCCTCTCTTTGTTTCCCAGCTGCTGTGAGTGAACAGAGTGAACAGCCTTCTGTTGCCATGAGTCCAAATCAAATGGGCCAAATGATCATGGACTGAAACCTCAGAAACCGTGAGCTAAAATAAACTATTTCTTCCTTTTAAGTTTATTTTCTCAGGCATGTTATCATAACAATGGTAAGCTGGAAAGCTAACCACCACAATTTAGATATCAAAATCTGTAGGTTCTCAAGCCCCTTCGTATTTGCGTACAACTTATATATGGTCCATCTCTAGATTACCCGTAGTACCTAAAACAATGAAAAATGCTATGTCAATTTTTTGCTATACTGAAATGTATAGGGAAAAATGACAAGAAAAAGTTTGTACATGTATTGTATAGATACAATTTTTTTTTCAGTTACTTTTTATTCACAACTCGTAGAATCCACAGATGCAGAATCTGTGTGGATATAGACAGCCAACTGTATTCCTATATGTGCATGCATGTATAAACATTTACATTCAATAAATAAAAACAAACGAAGTAGAATTACAGCCTTCAGGACATGCTGATGTGGACAGGGAGCAAGGGCATGCGACTAGTGACATCATGTATGAGCATCCGTAGTATTGTTAAAATTTTATTTCTTTAGCGGACTACTGAGTATCGAATGCACATTTGATCATTCTTGTACCTTTTTGCCCTTTATTATACAAATGCATTTGGTCTTATATATAATATGTATAATAAATATTAAATAACACTATTACATACTATATAAAGAATTAAAATAATAAATACTTAGGACAGTTATTATATATTATAATAAATATTATACTTTATAATAGTTATAAATGTATATTTTTTTTTGGAAGAGCAGAAGAATTGGCTTGAATCCATTATCTAAAATAGTTAAAGAGGCAATTTGGGACTTTTATAAAATATTGTCGTCACTGATTACAAGAGAAATGTGAAGCTCAGCACATATGGAGGTAGGATGAGTGAAAATGCTTGGAGAAGATATTCAAGTTAAAAAGAAATACACACCTTTCTCAAGAGTATTGTATGTTTGGAGAGATAAAAATCACTGATGTGTTGCTTTGACAATGATATCGTAGCTTGCTTCTGTCTGTAAAGAGGTCTGACAATACTGAGGAGACATGGGGAAGGGAAAGGAGGGTAGAGGAAAGATCAGGAATCACAGCTGAGTGTGCACAGAAAGGAGACTTCAATGCAGAGAGGGGAAGAGTGCATGTTTCTAGTCTCTGGATCTGAGGGGCAGAGGGGAGAATGTGGAGTTGATAAGATGCAGCTTATAAACAATCTGCTGATGTTTATCAGCTGAAAAGAAGCAAGAAGATTTAAATGCATTTTACACATAATGACATAAAACCTTGTATTAAAGAATGTTCTACTGAGGGCAAAGTAGATTTTCTGATAACCTGACTCTTCTTTCAAAATATTCTTCCAAAAATTGATGGATCATTTCAATACTCAAAAAATATA
Source organism: Urocitellus parryii (assembly GCF_045843805.1). NCBI lineage: Eukaryota > Metazoa > Chordata > Mammalia > Rodentia > Sciuridae > Urocitellus > Urocitellus parryii. The sequence goes on along the minus strand of NC_135539.1, from coordinate 118,675,242 downwards.
AGATCATTGACCTGAGACTGTTTCTGTACTTTGAGTCTCTATGCAACAAACTGCTACCTCATTTAGTACATAAATAAATGGAAAACTCATCAACACAGTGGACCCTCAGCTAGTCACAAGTGGCCAAGCTTCAGCTAATCACGGGCAGCTGACCAGTAAGACCGTATTCAATTAAAAAAAAACATAGAGCTACAACCAATCTATTTCTGAACTTTATTTTTGTGTTCTATCTCTAATTACTGCCGATGTTGCAGGGTGGAGCTCTCTAAACTCCTCTGGTTTTGAGTTCTGCCTGATCTTTGAATTGTTCTTTACTCAAACTCAGTAAAATGTAATCTATTGAAAGTTTTTCTTTTAACATAAGATGTATGCATAAATATTACTCCTCAGAAGAGGTAAGAATGGCAAAGCAAAGTGGTTGTTGAGCATAGATATAAAAAACATCACCATCAGGACATAGATGGAGAGCATGACCTGAGACATTCCCCAACGATTCAAGGAGGTTTGTGAAAATGTCTGTAAGAGCTAATGTTTAAAACAGAGCTACAGGGGCTTCAGGAGGAAAATAAAACTTCAAATGTTGATTGACAGATGCTTGAAAATAAATGTATCTTTATGTGGTGTCACACATCTATAATTCCAGCAGTGTGGTAGGTTGAGGCGTGAGGATGGAAAGCCAGTCTCAGCATTTTAGCAAGTCCCTAAGCAACTTAGTGAGATCTTGTCTCAAAATAATATATTAAAAAGGGCTGGGAATGTGGTTCAGTGGTTAAATGCCCCTGGGTCCATCCGTGTTACCAAAGAAGAAAAAAAAAAAAAAGGATGTTTAGGACTAATAGAGTTGGAGAGTTGGTCATCTATGAACTGAGAACTCTGAAACTGTAAGCCCCAAGTAAACTTTTCCTCCTCTAAGTTGTTCTTGTCAGGCATTTTGGTCACAGTGACTCAAAAGCTGATTAAAACAAGGAGTTAGGAATTAGGTAGAAGGTGAAGTGAAGGACTATAACTGGCAGAAGGAAGAGTGTGCAAACTTAGGAGATGATGGCGATTTTGGACACTCTTGGAAAATTTCACCAAGTCCTAGACGGGTCTCCAAAGCCTCATAGTTCTCAGCACAAAGCAGACATGATCCAAATGCATTGAGTGAAATTCAGAAATCACCACCTCTACTGTACCTTGATAGGTGCTTTTTGAGTTTCTGAATATGTTTAGTAATAAATTATTATCAAAATTATTGTATTAATTCCACCAATGTATCAATCATTATGTCAACTAGCATTTATTGAGTACCTCCAGTTATAAATCTTGGAAGCTGAAACAATGAACCAACAGGGAGTCCTCATGAAAAGACAGTCTGTAGTGGGAGGGATAAAAATTAATCAAATGATCATAATAAATAAAATCAACACTGTAACCAAAAATCATAAATGGTGAGAGTTGGATTGAGGGTTTTAGCCAGCAAAGGAAGATAGCTTTCCTGAAGACAGAATTAAATGGTAATGGGAAGCACAGGAAGGAATTAGCTGCTACACAAGCAAGGGAAGGCATGTGAGAAGACTCCTCAGTGGGCTCTCTCAGTGTCACAGAACAAGTGAGGAGACCCGTGTGGCCATATTGAGACTGGAGAAATAGGTCGAAAACAAATTGACTTCTGAAATCTAGCCTTTAGTGGGTTTGTTAGATTGTTCAATGTCTTTGTATTCTTCTCCCTCACCCATAGGAATCTTGCCTGGGTGGGGCCCAGTTCTCACCAAAGGGCTGTGCACTCAGAGCTTTTGGCTCGGTTAACTTAGGTGTGCCTTCTCCACCCTCTCTCTTTGCCTTGCTGAGCCCAGAAACAAAGGGCTCTGACTTAGTGGAGAAGCAGGACTGAACCAGCCTGGGCCTCTGTCCCTCTGCTTGCAGGAAGGCACTGATTTATGTTTCCACACAACCAATCCTTCTCTTTGGCTTAGGAGACCCTTCCAGGCCCTTGTTCACCAATTGTCCTCTTGCTTCCATTCGTTTATCTCCCTTTGGGGACCTTGCCCTACCCATGCCCCATGGCTATGTGATATCTTTGCTCTGACCCTGCTCTGATTTCTGCACCCAGGACACAAATGTTGATGATGGCAGGCAGGATTATAGACATTCATATAAAAGTCCCTATGGTGGAGGACAAAGGTGAGGTGAAGAAGGGCACTTTGAATGCAGACTGCTGGATTTAAACCCCAGCCCTTGTCCCTGGCCTCACTTTGTCACATTTTGCCAGTAACTTAACCACTGTAGGTCTCAGGGTCCTCATTTGAAAGATATCAATAATAAAAATAGTTTCAGAGTTGATGTGAGGATTAGGTGAATCAATATATGTAAAGTCCTGAGCATAGTACCTGGCACATCATAAACTCTCAGTAACTGTTACTTACCACTGACATTATTTTCCTTGTGAGTTGTTGGTGAAGAAATAAAGCAATAATAACACACCATCAAAACAAGCAAACCAAAAGCTCACTCTCATGGCTAAAGATAGTGTTTCTTTTTCTAGTCCGGTTGAGAATTGGTCTTCCTCTGACCTACAAGATCTCAACATTTTCTAAACTAGTATTAACTTGGAGTAATGCCAGTTCCTAATTTTAAGGCTCTCTGTGGCTATGTTCTGGAATATTGCCCATTTTGACATTTTCAGCATTCGTTTAAGTTCAATTTATTTACTCTTCACTTATAATTGGGGTTATTTTCTTCCAGCACAGCTTCTTCTGTTAGTTAATTGTTGCCACTGGGATGGGCTTTCTTGAACTGGGCTCTGCCACTTCAGTCTGTATCTTTTGCTGGCTCACATCTCTATGGCCTATACTTTGGTCAAAATGGGGTTTGTCCTGTCCTTGCTTTTTCAGAAAGAATCGATGATGCCCCTGGAGTTTGAGAGACAAAGGTGTGGCCACGCTGGATTTACAGTACTAATCAGGAACCTCCCCACTTCTACTGCTGAAGCTTTAATACTCCTTTCGTGCTTGAGATTTACAGGAAACTCAACAGGAGCACAGAACAGGAAGGGATTCTTCTGAGATGGCACGGGGAAGGAGTAGGGCAAACTCCAGGAAAGGGCCCACATTTGGAGTATGATTAGTTTTTTTTCCCAGAAAGGGAGGGGAGCACATTCCAGACAAAAGGTCAGTCGGATGCCCCTGCCCCTCTCAGGAGCCCTGTGGCTTCCCTGTGGTTGCCAGGGTAATGTATTGAAGGCAAACACTGGTCTGGCTTGCACAATCTTCAGAAACTTTATTGACCTCATGATATACACTGGCCACATGCAAGTAAGCAGTGTAACATCTCCAGCGCCACACAAAGGAGACCATTTTCACCAAAGTTGACAGGGGTTAAGGGCCCCTTCACATTGCAACAGCTGTCACGATCCCCCTCCCTGTTCAGCAGCCCACTAAAGATATCCATAGCAACCCTTGGCCCCCAGTCAGCAGCTGGCCTGTCTCCGTTGGGAAGGGAAGGGCAGGCTTCCAGTCAGCCTGAGCTCCCTCTTCTGGGGGATTCATCCAGGGCTGTCATGAAAGATAATAAAATACAAGTCATCCGGGAGGTTATTAAATACTTATTATGTCTAAGGTAGTTCTTATCTCTTTTAAACCTAATAACACGTATCTGAAATGTCATTATTGTTCCATGCGTGGGAGATGGTTTAAAATGGCCAATATCCAAATGTAAATGGTACGAAGTGCTTTGGATGTCTAGCTAGCTAGAAAAAGCTCTGAGACAAACACTGTCAACGGACCGCCCCACCGAGCCTGCCTGTATTGTTGCTTGTCGCCCTTTCTTGCTCTGCTGTTTTCCAGTGTGCTCCAAAAAGCTTTCTGAGTCTCTTTAAGTCCTCTCAAAGCTTGGTAAGGATGTGTGAGGCGGGGAGGGGGGCTGTGTGTGTCAGGGAATGCCAATGAGAAGCCAGTAAGCCGGAAATGACAAAAGTGGCTAAATTCTATAAAGACAGATGAAAATTAAATGAGCAGAGCATACCATATAAAGAAATTATTTGAAGTTCCTTAGCTTCCTGCTCACAGCTAACCTGAATGTTCTCTGAAGAAAAAAAAATAATAATAATGCTCTATGGATCATAGTTTTCAGGTATCAAATTAAATCAACACTGGAAATCTCAATCCCTTTCTCTATGAATAGGACTGATTTGCACTTATCTTGAGCCTTCAGATAAAAACCTTTTCCAGTTAAGTCCTTTTTCTATCACCTTTCAAATCAGCCACCATCCTAGGTAATAGGTATGTGATAACAAGAAAAAAAGGAGATAATGTAAGAGAAATTTTGAGTGTTTCATAGGAGAGTCAAAATACAAATAATACTATGAAAAAGGATATCTCAAATAGATTCAAGAAAATAGTATTTCATTTTTAAAATAATCACCTATTAGTATAAGAATAGCATATCCTAAAGACTAGACATGTCTCTATTAATTTAAAAAAAAACCATAACAAATCTCTAGCTAAACAAACTGTCTGTCCAAAAAGCACAAAACCAAATCCATGAACCTGAATCCTATTGGCCTTACTTTTATTTTCCTTACTTTGTTTATATTTGCTTCTGAAAGTGTTGCAAGCTTTATTTTTCATGCTCTTGTAATATGTCTCAGCAACCAATTACCATGACGTCACAACATGCTATTTAAGCTGCCTATTGGCAAAATATTAAAGGAACAAACCCATCCTTTTCTAGGGTGTCAGGAAAGCACTTCATGTTCTTCTGATCTCCAGATTTCTAACTTCCTGAGTGGCCAAGTTTGGCTAATTTCTCATTAAACCTGCCTCCCCTTCTTGCTGGACCCAAAAGCTAGAATGTATTATCCCACTCTGTTACAGAAGGTTCTGTCTTCTGAATAGGGACACAAGGGGCATGCCCATCTTTGGGCAGGTTATGCATGCTCTTTGACTTCCTCTCCTGCAGCCAGCCTGAAGTTGATAAGCCAAATGAAACATCCATCTCTGGTTTCCTTACTCCATGTGTTAGTCAGTTTTTTCACTGCTGTGACTAAAAGACTGGACAAGAACAATTTTGGAGGAGAAAAAATTTACTTTGGGGCTGAAAGTTTCAGAGATCTCAGTCCATAGACAGCTGTTTCTATTCTTTGGGGCTGGAAGAGTGGTGGTATATCATGGCGGAAGAGTGTGGCAGAGGGAAGCAGCTCACATGATGATCAGAAAGCAGAGAGAGAGAGACTAAGCTGAGCTCACCAAATATATACCACCTTTAAGGCACACCTCCCATGATCCACCTCTTCCAGCCACATCCTACCTGTCTTTAGTTACCACTTAGTTAATCCCTATCGGGGGATTAATTCACATATTGGATTAAGGGTCTCATAACCCCATCATTTCTCCTCTAAACCTTCTTGCATTGTCTCACACATGAGCTTCTGGGAGACACCTCACTCTAAAATGTTTAAATCTAGTTATTTTTAAACTTCTTCTTTTGTTCATTTATTTACTTGGTCTTAAACAGCAGAGTTCTTCATAATTAGTATTTATGTATGAAAAAGGCTTGTATTTGGCTGACATCTGAATAGAAATGGGAATCCCCTTTGCAGCTCACCTACATGGACTTCTCAGAGCAGAATTTAAAGATGATTCATTCACAAGAAGTCTTGATATTTATTTAAAAATATGCAATTATGAGAGCATAGCAATGAAGACAGTTAACAGTCTAAGGGTTTGGTTTCATGCCCTGATTCTCCCTTTCATTTTGAGATACGAGTGTTAAACTGGAACCTTGCCGCCTGTTCATGATTACCTACGTTGCTCCTGGTTATGTTCTTTCTTATACTTGGGATGCACTTCACACACTGCTGAGCCCAGCACAAACATCCCATCTCCAGTAAGCATTTTTTCCGAGGCTCATCACACTCTTTTCCAATCACTCCCAAACCAGAAGTAATTGCAGCCATGTGCCACAGACTAATATCTCAACCAATGATGGACTGCATATATGATAGTGGTCCCAAGATATGAAAATGGAGCTGAAAATCCTTACTGCCTGGTAATGTCATAGAAGTTGTAATGTCACAGTGAAAGGCATTATTCGTGTGTTTGTGGTGCTGTTGCTGCAAATCTTACTTCTGTGACAGTTGTAGAAAAGTATAGCACATACAATTATATACAGTATAGAGCCCTCAATAACAATAACAAATGACTAGGACTGGTTTATGTATTCACTATATTATGTTTTGAATCCTTATTACTCCTACATTTACAGAAAACAAAATTTTACTGCAAAAAATATACTATGTTATGCTAGGAAAGACCCCGTATGGTCTCTTTACTGCATCTCTTGATTGCACCAAAGGACCATGATCCTTAGCTCATTTATTGACTGGGTTTTGGGGGGGTTTTGTTTGTTTGTTTGTTTGTTTTTGTTGCTAAGTTTTTTGAGTTCTTTATATATCCTAGAGATTAATGCTTTATTGGAAGTGAATGTGATAAAGATTTTCTCCCAATCTATAGGCTCGCTTCTCACTTTATTGTTTCTTTTGCTGAGAAAAAGCTTTTTAATTTGAATTCATCCCATTTATTAATTCTTGACTCTACTTCTTGAGCTTTAGGGGTCTTGTTAAAGAAGTCAGATCCTAGGCCTATATGGTGAAGATTTAGCCTATTTTTTCTTCTCTTAGGCTCAGGGTCTCCGTTCTAGTGCCTAAGTCTTTGATCCACTTTGAGTTAATTTTTGTGCAGGGTGAGAGATAGAGGTTTAATTTCATTTCGCATTCTATTGTTATGTGTAACTAATTAAAACAAAAAAAAATGCTTAAAAAGACCATGGTCAAGTGATCGACCTATACCATATTTATCTGTTTAAGTACACTTTGTGATGTTCCACAGTAACAAAAGTGCTTAGCAATACATTCTTCAAATGTAGTGCTATCTTTAAGGAACATGTGACGGTATTTTCTCCTCTTAATTTCTATTTGAATTCCAGTTGCCACTTTTCTGTTGGTTCTATGCCTGACCTTCAGGAAAGCAAAGACTATGCCTTTGTATATTTTGGTAACATCATTTTGAATATAGAATATTTGAATATAGAAGGCACATGTGTCTTCAATAAATATCTGTGGTCCTGTAGAGCAGGATACGATAGTTAACGATCATGATTATACTCATAAATCTTGTAGGATGTAATTTAGAATAATTATGAGAAATAATTTCCTATTATAACAAAAAGATTAAGTATCATGCAATATTCATGTCTATAATTCTTCCATGCCTTTTATTTATATTCAATAATAAATACATGAAAAGATAAATTAGTTGTTTTGGTCAGTTATGGGGGAACTTTTTCTGGGTTGAAATCCCTGTCTTCAAAGGAAACTCAGTTGCAATTTATTTCAGCTGTCACACATGAAACATTATCACCACCACAGTCTCAGTGAGACTCCTCCTCTACCTTCTCTTGAGGTTTAATAAATAGACTTATTTTGCCTGAGAGGGTTACATGGAAGTTTAATTTTCTTTAAATCTTATTGGACTCTAGTGATTCCTCTGAGACCAAATAGAACAGCAAATGGCTGCTGAATTAAGAAACATCCTGTACTGAAAGTAAATACAATTCTTTTTCTTTCATTTGGAACAACATGCCCTACTTCAATGCAAGAATTTTTAGCATGTTGCCATTACATTTTAGCATGAAAAGGTAAATGGCACAGACCTGACAGGTTTCATCCAAGAAAGCCTGAAGTTAATTCAAACCAGGAGTAGCCTCTTCCCCAATATAAGTAAAATTGCCACAATCCCTCGTGTTCTCACTCCCACATGGATTATTAATTTCAAATAGCATCAGTGGGAGTCTCATATACTTATGGGGGAACAGATCCTGAAAACTTGGAGGATCCATTCTGTTCAATGTTATTGTGATTAAAATGTATGATTCCTTTGTGTTTTCCTGCCTTCCTGTGAGTATAGAGGTTTTAAAAATATTTTTAATCCACTTCATATCACATTCAATGTATCGGTTTGAATACATGTCACAACCTGAATTGTTTTCGTCAGGCTTCCAAACATGTGGGACCATTTATGCTTTCATAGCACAGCACTTTACACATGAATAGTGTTTACTCAGTGCTTGGTAAAGTTTTGTCTCTTTAAATTTTGAATTAGTTGCCAGTACCAAGCTGGTGCATTCTAAGCAATAACTTTCCATCAACTGATCCAACGGCATTCTTTCTCCCTTTTGAAAATCATGGCTGATTAAAAGTCTAATGCAACAGCTGTTAGTGATCATGTGATTGATATGTTTTTAAAGACAGATGTTGACTATTAAAAGCAGAGCTGTTCAAATTTCTCTGTAGTCTATGAATATTTTTGAATGGCTGCTGCTTTCTTTTCTCTTCTACTTTTTTCTTATTTTCCTTTTCTTTCCTTGTCTTAGCTTTCTTTTTTGTGTCCTTTTTGCTCTTGAGTAAAACATAGTTTTAAGGAAGCCAGGTTATTTAGAAATACAGGCAATATGAAATTTCTTACATTCTCCAAAACAAGGGCTGAAGGAAGACTCATCTTTGATGATGAAAAGTTTGTACATTCTTACTTAAGAAATCATGAAAACATCTTTTAGCACAGACTGAATTGCACAGTTACAGTGGAATTCTGTAGAGCTGGGAAGTTTCTAGATGGCCATAGTTGTCCTAGAATAGCATGTATATCTCAACTGGAAACCATATTTCTAAATAACTCTGGTTTTCATTGTTACAGATTTAATACTCTTTCACAAATTACTTGTCATGTAAGGGATATTTTAAGAAGACATAACAAATGCATTGCACTTAACTCTCTGAACATTTAAAACCCTTGTACTTTAATGCCTTTCACACATTCCTTCTTAACTCCAGACCAGTGGATTCTATCCTGAAATCCTTGTGCCTGAATTTATGACAACATGGCGGTTTCTATTATGATGCTGATGATATCTCAGGAAGTGATTCATCTGGCAGTATCCATAAGATGGAAAAAATATTTTTGCTATGAAAAAAAGAGAAACAATATTACTTATAGAGAATTACAGCATTTTAGAACCACGAGGAGCTTGGGAAACCACTGCAGAAACAGTATTTAAAGCACTTGATATTAAATGTAAAGGCTTAGGAGTGAAAGGTGATTAATCAACATAAGCCACAGGGCCCTCAGAAGGATTCCAGTACAGCCAGCACATTTACCTCTGTGGTTGGAACCTTTTAGGTTATTCCAGTTTGGGTGGTCCTCTAAGATCCAGTACACGTCTACTGGTTACCCAGCAAGAATGGAAAAGCCATTAGCTAAGCCCCAATGAAATCACCATATAAGCTACAAGGCCCAGTTTCATGATAAATATTATGCATTTATATAGTACCTTTCAGCCTTGAATTATCTGGAGAAAGCCACAATATAATTCCCACTTTATACAGAGAAAGTGAAACAGCAATTTATCAAAGTGACTGAATAACTTAAGCTTTCTGTGAATAAAAATATACCATTGAAAAGCAAGTTATCAATTTAACTCAGCCCTTGAGAGACAATTCCTCAAAGGAAAATCAAGGATATACATATTCTGTGCAAGATCAAGAAAATCAGTACATCTTGTTTTTTTCCTCATCAGCATTCATAAGTTGTGTGTAATTCACATGGACTTCATGTCTCTGCTCATATCATTATTATCCTCAGCATCAAAATCAGTATTCAACCAGTCTGTGTGACTTTAGAGCTAGCTGTTTACAAAAAAATCTCCACAACCTTTTTACATTTACTGGTTTTGTTTTGACATGTACAATGTTTGGTCTGGGACTAATAACTTCCTGTTGATCTGAAGATACAAAAAAGCAGTAGTCATCAACAGCAATCATTTGCACCAACAAATATTGATTGAGTAGGACATTGCATCAGGTACCTTACCAAAGAATGAGCTCAGCATGGCATCTGATCAGGATTCAGACTTGGCAATCACCTTTCTCCAACTTGGTCAATGAGGGTTACTTTACTTTTAGCATTAGTTAATTGGCATCAATTTCCTGACACTTTGTAATGAGAGTGTGGCCCCCTAAAGCATGTTAGTGTGGAGATCAAATGCATAAGAATGTGGTCTATATTTTAAAATCCTGATAAAGAGCAAGAACATTTTACTTCTTTAAAATTTTAAATGAGCTTAGTTTAAATAGAGTCCTCAGCTGCAACACTTTGACCATAACTACTTATGTTCCTCTTCAAAAGCTCCTTTAACAAGGAAGTCAAGGAAGAATCCAAAGTACCTAACCCATGTGCCTCATCTGAAAACACTCCATCATCAGCAGTCTTTAGAATCCCTCCTCAGCAAAAACTTTATTTACATTTTGCGATGGTGTGAATGCTTGCCCTCTCCAAAACTAATATTGAAATTTAATTGCCATTGTGAGTATTAATAGGTGGGACATGAAGGAGTTTCCCAGGCTTTGAGGGGTCCAAGCCCATGGGTGGAATGGTTTCATTACAAAAGGGTGAGCTCATTCCCCTCTTGTTCTATCTCTTGCCCTTTATTTGCCCTGTCCTTATTTTGTTATGTAAGAAAGAATGTTACTTCCCTCCAGAGGACACAGCTTTCAAGGTGCCATCTTGGAACCTTGAAACTGGGCCTTTCCCAGACACCTGACTTGCTGCGGCCTTTATCTTTGAACTTTCCAGCTTCCAGAACTATTAGAAATAAATTTTTGCTCCTTACAAATCACCCAGTTTCAGTTATTTTGTAATAACAGCACAAAGCCGACTAAGGCATATTAATAGGTTTATCTAAAATTTTTTTAGGTTATGATTGCTATTGAACTACTGTAATTCAGGGTTTCTCAACTTGTCTAATATTGACATTTGGGGTAGATAATTCTTTGATATAGAGAGTTTCTCTGTGCATAGCGGGATGTTTAGCAGCATCCTTGGTCAGTAGTCACTAAATGCTTAGGTATATTCTCAAGCTGAGACAACAGAAAATAACTCCAGGCATTGCCAAATGTTCTCTGGGAGCAGATTTCCCCTGACTGCAATCCATTGGTCTAATATATAAATTTCTGGTTTCAGTGCTCAGTATTGATATCCTTTCTTAACATAGGTTATCAGATTTGTCAGAATGCTTCAAGACCACTGGTTTCCATGGACGTGGGGATTTCCAAAGTAAAGATATGACTATAATTTCAATCCTTATGTCACTAATCCCCCAAAGCAACTGTCCCTGCATTTCTTCATGGACAGATTGTTTTAGAGGTAGTCACTGGTTGGTTTTGGGTTAAAAGATTTAAGACTCGGTGTTTTAGTCGCCTTTTTTTTTAAATTAGGACTGAATGCTAATGAAATATACAATAGCTTCAGAAGGTAGAAATGTTTGTTATTTAATATTTATATATGCTAGAACCCTTTATAAACTGTGAATCTCAGCAAAAAAAAAAAACACACCAAAATATAAAGTTTTGATAAATTTAGGGAATTTTTATGAAGAAATAGAGATATCCTAGTATTTTATATAATAGAAAATACTTAAATTTCTGTAATTTATATGCAGTTTAGGGGTTTTTATTGAAATATATCACTATATCTTATAGCATTAAAAGAAATGTTCCACCCCAATTCTTACCGTTGCAATTAAGTAAAATATTAATAAGCTTTTCCAATTTTCTCAAGTTTCATTCCATATTATGGTAAAATCCACTTAATGTTTGCCAGAATGAAACTTGTACACAAAGAGCTTTTTTGCTTTTTTGAAATTCCCCAACAACAGATGTATGTAAGCCTACAATAAAAAACAGCTCTTTGGGAAATCTGAATTCAAGCAGCTGCTTTGCTGGAAGCCAGTACTTTCTGGGCAGAATCTGAGAAATCTGGATTTTGTTACTTAATGTAAAATTAATCTCAGTTTTTCCATCTGTAAAATGGTAAAAATATCTGCTTTGAAAATATTTAGGGAGAGTAATATGATCATTGCAATGTGTGTGTTATACTTTAAACTCTTTCAAAGAAAAACTCTAGTCATTTGTGTTGCTTTTATATTTATGTACATTGGGAGAATGCACATCTAACTCTACAGACTGTTCAGCATATCTGCTTGATAAATACATTTTCATGACCTAAGGAATTTGAGTGAATTCAAAATAACAAATGCTTATGTTGCTATAAGTTTGACCTAGTGTTAATATTGGCTAATGTGTGGGGGTTTTTGATGATGTTGTTGTCTCTGTAACTTCAGAGTAGAAGGAAAATTTTGCATTTGTGTAATTTGAAAGGATAATCATGAAGTTAGGTGTGGGTTATAGCCACGTGATATGTGATATATCCACAATACCTGATCCGCTTACTTAGGATTGTTGGCGATTTTCCAATTGGTCCCAGCTACAGTTTCTCTGTTGCCATTATGATGGCTGTATTCATTCTATTTAAGGAACAGTATAATTATATTCCAATTAGTATACAGATAGGTATCTCAAAACAATCACTTTGGGTTTCGGTGTGTAGATAGTAAATAAATGAATGAGAAGAAGGCAAATACCAGAAAGATACCTTATGTATGTTTGAGAACACAATGGTGTCTATCATGGTGCCTTGATGCATAAAATGGGAGCTTAGTGAATGCTTATTACATTATTTATCAATGTCAAAAGTGAATAATGGGTATTACAAAATTAAAAGAACAATAGAAATATAGCTAACTAAGGGATTAGGTTAAGCTAAGGCACTGAACCTTGATTTTGATCTTTGTTCTGGGGTTCAGTCCTGACTCCAGCTTATAGTCTTTACTCTTAAGGTGTGATCATTTTTAAGTTCCAACCAAACGACTGAGACGCTCAAGAAGACTTATTCCCTTTTGATGGACCAAAAAACACCATGTCTCCCAGCCCTATAAGATTCTGATACCTCTATTCAGCTTTCAGACCCCAGCAGTCACACTTTCTGTCCTAAGCCTGCAGAATCTTGCCTGCAATGTTTATTTGTGAATCATCTCTCAGTCATGAACCTCAGTCATGGGAATTCCATGAAGACGTCAAGCATCTTCCATTCTGTGTAGTTCTCCCCTTTATGATATCTTCTCTGACAAATTCCAGTTGTCACATAGCCCAAATTCCAACCTCAGCCTCTTTCACCACCACGGACTACTGCTCCCCGTTGATGCTCTACCTCCCTGTACCACAGTCTGGAAAGTTCCTCCAGGCAGAAACCCTGGTTGAGTCTGGGGTTCATTTAATGCATTTCCTTCTTCCTAGGATGACAGTCTTCTGCTTTATGTTGTCCAATTTCTTAAAGTGTCCTCTTGCATATTTTGTTCTATTTTAAGACTGTTCTCTGTGGCAAGGAGTGGGTGAATGGGTAAGTCCAATAGCACTTACTCTACTATATCTGGAAGTAGAAATAGAAATGAATGCTGTTGATACCACTTGCCACTACAATTCCCATTTACTTGAAAATCTCAGTGCAGATTTATCTAGAAAATCTGCCTCTCTCTCCCTGCCTGAGTTGTGTGTTGGGGGGAACCTCACTGTCATCTATAAAATTAGAGTGAAGTTTAATTACTGCATCTTGATAATTAGCCACCACAGCTATATACATATGAACATCTCTTCTTTGTTCCATTTCATTCAAGTTCATCTTTTCTTGTTTATCTGAAATAACTATATATGGCCTTTCCACATAAAAATAGCAAGGACAAGGCATAAAAATGCAAATTAAAGAAAAGAAAGCCCTTACAAGAGACCTGGTTCTTCAAACACAAAATTATATAAATTCTTTATAAAACAAACAGAAGCAAAGCACACAGTTGTAGTAAAGTAGTTCACAGAGAATTCTGGTTTCTTCTTAAATTAACCTTTAAGATGACATCTTTATAACATTGGTAAAGGCAGCAGATGGTAAGAGAATGATAAATTACTTTCAAAGATGTGTTCCAGAGTGAGTATTTAGTCAACTAATTAGTCAATTAATTAATTAATGTACTTATTCTTTCATTCACAAGTTTAGCTTAAAAATAAACTCACTTTGCTGGGCTTAGTGGCGCATGCCTGTAATCCCAGGGGCTTGGGAGGCTGAGACAGGAGGATCAAAAGTTCAAAGTCTCCTTCAACATGAGGTGCTAAGCAACTCAGTGAAACCTTGTCTCTAAATAAAATATAAAATAGGGCTGGGGGATGTGGCTCAGTGCTCCTGAGTTCATCCTTAGTGTGTGTGTGTGTGTGTGTGTGTGTGTGTGTGTGTGTGTGTATAAACTCACCATGGCAGGTGTAGGTTAAGTATACTATTGAAACTTGCAGGTCTATTTCAGATTTTAGGAAATCAGATCTCTCATTAGATCCCACATTAGGACTGATAAAAATGAAATGATCATCCACTAAATGTAGCTTTTCTTCTTTATGGTGAATTGCTTCCATCCAAGGATTACTAACATACTTTGGATAAGGACATAAGGCTACTAAAGTGCCTTAATTAATACATGTTTCTTGATCTGTTTCCCAGAATTGGAAATGGATTAGAGATTATGCATCCATACTTGTGTTTCAAGGAATCTTGATGAGTTTAAGGATTTAACCAGGGGTCATGGAACACAAAGCTTACTGGCTCTCACTGTAAGAAATGTATTTTTCTGGATCAAATAATTTGATTTAATTAGAAGCATAAGATAACCAAGTAAGGCAACTAGCCAAAGAAAGACACTACAATTGGCTTCTGCTTATGTGAAAGAACTTTGAGGATAGAATCTTAGCCTTCTAAGAAGTCACAACTATGGGAGCCCAGATATTTAGTAATCATTAAACCAATGTGTTTCAGATTCAGAGGAGACTCAATGTATCTCAGTTGTTAACTAAATGGTCTCTCCTTGCCAGATATATTCTGGGCTATGTATCAACTTTCCTACTGATAGAAAACATATTATTATGTAACAATTCATTACAGTTTTTAGAAATTTAGTGGGGGGGAAGTGGGGAGTGTTTTGTGGTAAGTTACATACCTCAGAAGAAAAAGTATGGGTTTAGAGTTCAGAAAGTGCTGAGTTTCATTTAAACTCAACTTCTTAGTTTTCTCACCTGTCAAATGGACTCAAGAACGAGTTCTTCTTAATACTTTTGTATTACGTTTCAGAAGATTCAATGGTAAAGTCTCATTGCCTCTTCAATGTATGAGACAAACACTAAACTCTTTAAAAAGAGCTTGTGGTGATGGGAAGAAGATCCCCATATGGACTAAGCCCCTCTGTGGTACTCAAACTGGTTCATACCATGTATGGAAGGGGGGAGAGAAGCAGGACATTCAAAATTCTCACATCAACATTTTGTCTCCTAGGCCAACAGCCTCATTACCAGAAGTCTGTGCACCAAATTTCTACATGTGCAGTAGTTAATGGTAATGTACGGGTGTCAGATAGCTGACTTCAAGTTCAAGATCCACCCCTCACTGAGTGGGCTGCTATGGAAGCTTATTTCACCTTCCTTTTTCATGATTTTAAATGGGGATGATAGTACTTAATTCATAGGGAGGTTGAATGGATTAAGTTTGGCAATTCATGTGACTGGAAGAAATTGCCAAAGAGTATTTGATAGAAGCAAGCTATTCTTATCATTTCACTGCCATAGGCATGTAACAGGACGGGCTTTTATGACGTACTGCCCAAATAGAAAGAATTCTCGCTAACACAGTTTTTGTAACAACAGGGTCTTTATAGTGATTCCCTTTTGTGCAATATTATATGAGCTTTCTCCACCTTTGCTTGGTACAGGAAGGCACAAGCCGCTAGAGATGCAATTCACAAAAAAGGTATAATTTTGTTCACAAATATCTCTGGGATGAAGCTTATTTTAATTGATTTATATTATTTCCTAACTTTTTTTTTTTAAAGAGAGAATTTTTTTTTTTTTTGCAGATGGACACAACATAATGCTTTTATTATTTTTGTTTTTAATGTAGTACTGAGAATCGAATCCAGGTCCCACCTGTGCTAGGTGAGCACTCTACTGCTGAGCCACAATCCCAGCTCATATACTCACTCTTTAGGTTATCTGATTGATTCGTGACTCTCTATACTAAAGGGGAAACACATTTTTTTGAATGATACTTGAGACCCTATCATGAATGCTATAGATGACTATGTTAATTTCAGCACATAATAATTCATAAGCATGTTCATCTTAAATATATTATACTCATATTTTCATGTTCATCCAGAAAGACTAACAATTTATGATCACTGCCTGGAACATATGTCTCTAATAATAGTTCTTGCTGTGCCAATTTTCTTTTCTCTCTCTCTCTCTCTCTCTCTTTTTTTAACTTAAAGATACATGGGTTGCTGAGTAGCTTAGACATTCTAAGATTAAACTGATGAGATCAGGCAAGCCTAACTGCTTTGTTTTCTAGAAGTCAAACAGACTGCACATTTACAGGATATAAGTAGTTCACTTAGACAGTGAGGCACCACTGGGGAGACAAATGCTTATTAAGTCCATGGATTAGTGCGGGTGTAGCATGAGGAGCATGAGGAGCCCTGCTTCCAGGGCCCGGGCTTTCAGCTGGACCATTTGCACTTCACAGTTGGGGCTGTTTGACAGGCTCCAGTCTGACACAAAGGAGCCAGATCCAGGGCAGTGAGCAAAACCCTAGAAGGAGTTTTGCTGATGTTTTCTTGTTGACAGTTTGTTGTGTAAAGACTTAAAAAAAATAAATAAATTGCTCTTGTTTTACCAATTCTTTCAGACTGTTTAAGATCTGGATAAATTTTTTAAAAAATGATTTAAATAGGATACTAAAAATTTCCTGGCCAAAGTTTCCTTCTCCCTTATACTTAGATTGCAGACCTATAATAGCATTCTTTGGGTATCCTTTAAAAACAGACTATTCTTTTAAGACTCCCCCCACCAGCAGGTCTTTTTCTTCTTTTCTCTCTTCTTCTTTCATACTTCCTTTCACTTTGAAGCTTTTTGTTTGTTTTTCCTCCCAGATTTTTTTTTTTTTACTTTGATTTATTTGTTCTCTATTCCTATGCCTTTCTGTCTCTGAGTTTTAAAGGAAGCTAGGAACAAATCCTTAGCTTAGTCCTACTTTTTTTTTTTTTTTTTAAAGAGAGAGAGAGAGAAAGAGAGAGAGAGAATGAATTTTAATATTTATTTTTTAGTTCTCGGCGGACACAACATCTTTGTTGGTATGTGGTGCTGAGGATCGAACCCGGGCCGCACGCATGCCAGGCGAGCGCGCTACCGCTTGAGCCACATCCCCAGCCCAACTTAGTCCTACTTTTGCCAAATTTGTTCCCACTTATGCCCCCTGCTACAAGATAAAGCACCTATTGATGGGAGAGAAATATAACTAAAGCGAGCCTGCGTACCTGCATTACTCTAACATCAGAGTACCACAGTCTGAAGGGTGTTCCTACAAAACTCCTATTTGAGATCCTAAACCCCTAATACCTCAAACATGACTACCCCTGGAGAAATGGGGCTTTTAAGGAGAAGATTAAGCTAGCAATGAGGTGTTTAAGTGTACCTTAATCCAATATGTTTTGTGTCTTTGTAAGAAGAAGTGACTTAGGGCACAGACGTACACGGAGGGGAGACTGGGTAGAGATGGGGGAGAAGATGGCCACCTACAAGCCAAGGGAAGAACTCTCCAGAAGAAATCAACCCTGCCTGCCCACACCCTGATCTTGGACTTTAAGATTTTGGAATTTTGAGAAAATTAACTTTTGTTGTTTAAATCATCCAGACTGTGATACTTTGTTATGACAATCCTAGAAAACTAATACAACTAGTTTAACATATCTCCATTTCTTCAGAAGACTCAGGGTTGCAAAGACAAAATGTCATCAGTCTATTTTTCACCAATCAATAGTTATCAAGAACTATCTCATCACAGCAACCAAGACAAAAAGCTAGAAATCCCTGCCCTCATGGAGCTTACTGAAATATATATTCAGAACAGTTTTGTAAATAAAGTTGTTAAATGCACTTATTGCATTAGTGGAACTATTTTTTTATTTTTGAAGGCAATAAGTGCTGCATTATTAGGGAAGTCGAATTCTAAAACTTAACATTATTATATGTATTCATCTCAACAGTAATGGTTAACATTTACTAAGTACTTACTCCATACAAGAAATTGTTTTTCAAGTGTTTTATGAGAAGAGTTTATTTTTCTAAAACAAAAATGCTTATACTTCCCTAATTTTATTGACAGGAAAACTGGAACACAGGAAATTTAAGATACTAGTCCAAGCTCACACAACTAAAAATAGCTGCAAAATAACAAATCAATATGTGGAAGTTGAAACAAAGTCACAACACAATAAAACTATCAAGTAATGAGGAGTTGCTGGAAATAACTGGGGAACATTAGACTGGAGGAAGCAGTGGTTCTTACAGTGAGCCTGTCTCTGACCTTGGTTTCATGGGCAGTATAAAATACTGAAAAAAGGATAAAGGAAAAGAAGATGAGTAAATCAGGAAAAGGCTGAAGCAAACCTTGTCTGTTGGTAATTTTTAAAGTATTTCTCCAGGTGGAGTTATAAACAGAATATAAGAAATGAGGTAGTAAAGAAAAGATTACAACATAATCCTTGATGGAAGAGAGTGCATAATGAGGCTTGTCTGTCCCCCCAGGGAATCTTGATATATGGGGGTCTCTTTTAATATCAGATAACAGAGAGGAAGGAGCAAGACTGTCTGATGGTGGTCTCCAATGCTGCCTCTTCTAGAGACTTGCTTTATAGAAATGGTTAATTTCAGATCATTCTATATTGTTAATTGACTGAGTAAAGGGTATTACAGTTTAACACAGATTTGGAAGGGCATGTGTGTAGTTAGGGAAAAGATCCTTTGTGGCTAAAAAAAAACAAAACAAAACACTATTGAAAATTTAACTTTTGGGAAAATTGATTTCTAATAGGAAACAAAAGCAGACAATTTTCCTATAAGTTAAATTTTCTCCTCATTAAACTAAATTACTTGGTTGCATCTTTGGAAGGCTACAAAGCTAGAATGTCCTACAGTATTTTAGTCTTTTGAGAAATTGTATTTGTGATATCAATGCTCAAGAAGCACAAATCTTGAGAAACAATAATAATGATAGGCAAAAACAATTATACATTTACCATCTGCAAAAATAGTAGTCTTCCTATGTTGGCAAATGTATTATAGCTTTAGGAAATCACATGTATCAATATTAATCGGGCAAACATGGTAGTTTATAAACCTTTTAAAAGATGTAAAACCCCAAGTTTTTTTTTAAAAAAATATAAACATTTTGAATTGTAATAATCCAAGTAGGTAGAAAAGATAAGAACAGAGTAAAATCAGTCATTGGAAATTAAGGAATGTTTTGGTAGGAATTGTTGGACAGTCGAAGATAACCCAGTGATCAGACTGTTTGTTCCATTGCTTTAACTGATGTATAATTTGTCTAGAGTTCATGATACAGCTGTACCAGAAAGATATTTAGTACTACTTTCTTTACTCTGTGTTAAAAAAATCAATGATGATGATTGTGTAGAGCACAATTGACTCATCTAATATGCCAGTAGTCAGAGGCCCTGACTTTCTTTATAAGATCACTAGATATTGTTCAGTTTTCATAAAATATCACTGTGGTCATAATAATGTTATCTTATTGTTCTCCTTGTAGGAAGCTTATACATCCTGCCTCATAAAATTCAGACTTGGTCATGTGACTTGCCTTGGCCAAATAAATGGGAGTAGAAATGAATTATGTGACTTTTCAGAAGCAGCTCTAAAAGTCCTTATGTGGCCTTAGCATTTCTATTTTGCCTCTGATTTAGGAATGGCAGATCCTTGGTAGAAGCTGCTTGGTAAGCCTGGGCCCCAGATTGACTAAATTTAGAGCAGAACCCAAACCAAGCCATGCAAATATATATTGCAAATTTTGAAAATATATTATATGACATTGATAATTTGGGGATCATTTTTTATGGCTGCAAACTCTGACTTAGGCTGATGGTGCACGATCCTAAATGAAGTTCCTCATTTGGTCAAAATACAGTTGAAAGATTAAGATCAGACACATGACCTAGATAGAGTCCAGCATTTACTCTTTACTTTCCTTCTTCTTTCTCCCTTCTCTTGTTGCTTTTTAATTTCTTTCCATCAACAGCTCCAGAATGATAACAATTGTTATCTCTGAGAATTTCTAAAGGAGTTAGAGATTCCCCCTGGCATGCAGCCCTCCCCACCCCCAAATCATGGAAACATGTTTAGAGATCATCTAATCCAATGTCTTCATTGCACACAGGCCCATAAACCGGAGTCCAGAGACACACATGGGCTGGTCCAAGTTCATGAAGCCAAGGAGTGACAAAGTGAACCTGAAAGCTAATATCAAGGTTCCTGGTTCAGGGCAGTTTCCATTAGAGAGTTCGGCCTCTCCAAGGGATTTCAAGATGCTACAATGAGCTCTGACACGATATTTTTGTCTTTTAAGCATTTGGAAAATGACTCATATGTATAACAGACGCAGCAGAAAAACAGACATGAAGCATTTAGGGAACAAAATTACAACTTCTTAGTCTTTCCAAGAACTGAGAGGAGACATTGAAGAGACAGGAAGGCAAGCAATATTGGCTACCTACACTTGCTGGATCAACACACACCATGTGGAGCCCATGAGCACACGAATCTCCCAAACAAAAAATTGGGCAGCAAAATCTATGAGAAGGACTTTACTGGTTTTACTTCATCTGAATGGGTGGATGGGTGGGGAGAATGTTCTCTCTGATTGTTAAAATAAATGGGTTGTCCTCATTATATCAACACTTCTCTATTTCTTCATTCCTCATACAATGACACAGAGCTGTCCTTAAATTTTGTGCTTTATTCCAGAAAATCAAAACATGTGAAACACTCTGCCAAGTTTATTAAGAGCCAGTGGTCATGACATCCAAGCTCTGTTAGGAATGGACATTGCTCTGGCTCATCCCTGGTCCTGTGGCCTTGCCTCTTGAAGTTGCATTTGAAAGTAAAAATAGAAATTAATGTATTTTGCAGAAACTGTTTGGTCATTAACCTTCTAATTCTCTCCAAGGACCTTGGCTTATGGAGCTGACTCCATCCTCAGTCTGACTTGGGAGGATACATGCTCAGTTTTTACAATGATTGCAGACTGAGTTTATTACCCAAATGAAGGATCCACTTTACTGAAGTCCAGCATAAGATGAAGTCAGGCAGGTAAACTAATTTTAACTTAGCAAAAGGGTAAACTCAATAGACTTTAGTATTTAGGAATGTTTTAAAGTATGTATGCATTCTTTCATAATGTATTATTCTAGTCATGCCTGTCCATACACCCCAAACTGTTAATGATCTTACTTGCCTATGAGATTAATCACATCTTACTTCTTCTGCCATCCTGGAATATCCACAGTGCGGTTTATCTGACTTCTGATTCCCTACTTCCTCAGGCTATAACCAACATGTCTTTCTCAGTAACTCCAAGTACAACCTCCATATTTGCAGCTTTTCTCTCTGACAGGACAAATGAATCTATTCCTCTGTTTTTATATTCACTTTCATGAAACAAATTAGTGGAATATCTCCACTCAGAAAAAAACCCAAAACTTCTTAACCATACCAAATATTACCCCTTTCCAATATGTCTGCAATCCACAGATTCATCTTTGAAAATGTAACTTCCATCATCCCAGCCTTCTGAATAAGCCATCAATCTCTAGACAGTAGGGTGAAGTCCCACAGTTGGTTTCTAAGTATTGACCTCATATATCTCAGATTTTCAAACATGCTGTTTTCCCCAGAGCTTCCATATACTCTTCATTTGGCTGGAATGTTCCTTCTGTCAGCCTCCCCTTATTCATCCTCAGGTCTCAGTTTCCTCTAGGTATCTCTGGCCAAATGCTTTTCAACCCTCAGTAATGTACAGTTTCTCATAGCATTGCCTATAAGCATAAATATTTGCTTAATGGTGCAGATACGGAAATATCCATCTTGCTCACGGATATGTCTCTAGAAGCTTGGAAAATGCCTTGAATATAACATCTACTTGAAATCATATAAGAAGTCAGATTATTCTTTAAAACTACTATCTTCTGCAGATTTCACTGTAAACATATCTCTTCTCAAGAGTACTTTGCAAAAAAAATGATTAGGTTAGGTTATGATAGAGGTGGGAAGGAGAAATGAAGAGTAGGAGAATTTGCAATATAGGAGATTGTTATGATTTAGAAATTGGTGACTCCCAAGCTCATGTGTGAGACAATGCAAACTTTAGAGGTGAAATGATTGGATTATGAGAGCTTTAACCCAATCAGTGAATTAATCTCCTCATAGGGTTTAATTATGTAATACTGCCTCCCCTCAAGTACCAAGGAATGGAGCCGGCTATCTTTGGACTGAGACCTCTGAAACCATGAGCCCCCAAATAAACTTTTTCTCCTTTAAAATTGTTCTTGTCAGGTCTTTTGTGGTGACAGCCAAAAAACTGACTAAAACAGACATAAAGAAGAAGAATGCATGGTGGAATGAGATGGATATCATCACCCTAAGTACATGTATGAAGACACGAATGGTGTGAATATACTTTATTCACAACCAGAGATATGAAAAAGTGTGCTCTATAAGTGTAATATGAATTGCAATGCATTTTGCTGTCATATATAACAAATTAGAATAAAAACTAAAAAAAGAAGAAGAATCCAACAAAGTTCAATGAAAGAGGTATTTATGATAAATAAACCTCTAAGAAAGAGGAAAGACTGTCAATGACAAGAAAAACCCTCTGAAAGGAAGTTTACCAATTGAAGTGGCTTGGTCTTTCTCTAGGAAATTTGAGCAATACCCAGAAATCAGCCTAGGAAGAAACTCAATGTTCCAGGCCACTAAATAGAGGTTCCAGGGTTTATGTCTCTGTTATTTCCCCACAACCCAGACTGGAAAAATACAGTCAGAAAAGCGTAGGCTGCTCTGCAGTTCAACAGGCATAAAATGCCTGACAGTTCTCCTGGGATCATCCTATCAACAAGCAAGGCAGCCTGGCTTGTCAGATGTTATCATTCCTCGCTTGATCAGCACTCTGGGTAGCTGGCCCTCTCCTTTGTGTGGTGTTCTACTGTACAGCAAGACTGGATGAGCTATATTCCCACCATGCTTCCCCAAGACCCCCATGTTTAAACTTTATGTTCTCAAAGGTGTCGTTAGAGGTCACGCTTATACTCTGCAGTGGGAATTCTTTTTTTTTTTTTTAAAAATCCCATTATCTAAAATCTGCACAATGGAAAATATTTAGTAGCTGCCAAAATCTATTTTAGACTGTAGAATATCATTTTGTGTGTGAAAAGAAAGCAGATTTCAATGAGAATGAACATTTATTAGTCACACATTATGTAGCTGGCACCGTGTTAAAAACTTTCATTTTTTACAGGGAAAGTACCAAATACTACTTATGTCCGATACTAATTGCATGCCTTTAACTAGATTTTGATTCCATTTTTAACTGAACACTGTTGGTATTGTCTATTCCGATTACAGCTCAATACTGGGTATCCAAAATAATCTCAGAGAAGAACAAAATTGGAGGATTCAACACTTCACGATTTCAAAATGTACTACAAACAGCAGTAATTAAGGCAGTGTAGTACTGGCACCAAGTTAGAGATATGTAGATAAATGGAAATCACAAACCCAGCCCAAATTCAAGGGGTTCTTGCTGGGAGGGACTGAAAGCTTGCTTTTCAAAAGGCCTGAAGGGCAGGGTGAAGCACTGTGGACATTTCTTATCATGAATTTACTTTCTGCTGTATCTCTTGATAGCTCTTCCATATGCAAAATACTCTCATCCTCTACTGGTACCCCATCATGTTATGCAGTCTTATCCAGTTGAAGCTTAAAATCTAGGGTCCTGGTGTCTATATCATATCTGATAGGATTCTTCTTTATCCTAAGAATCTGGCCCCCCAAACCTACTTGTCCTACATCCTGTTGATACACAAAGCTGGAAAAGGAGTATGATAACCATAATGAACCCTTTCATTAAAAAGGAGATGAGTAAGAGACAGTAGTCACTGATTCATAACATTCTGAAATCCTACTGGGGAATATTGCCAGATGATCTAACCTAGGAGTGGAATGGAGTCCTTGTATAGATCCTAGTTCTTTTCTTAAAAGAATTTTATTGGTTCTTTTTAGTTATCTATGACAGTAGAATCCTTTTTGACATAGTTATAAAAGCATGGAATATACTTTATTCTAATCAGTCCCCAGTACCTCTCTTTCCCCTCTGGTCCCCTACCCCTGCTTCCTTCTACACTATCCTGATCTACTGATCTTACCCAGTTATTTTTAAAATTTTCTTTCCTGCGGATGTACATGATGGTGAGGTTCTCTGTGTACATATTCATATATGTACATAGCAAAGTTATGTCAGATTCATTTCACTGCCTTTTGTTTTCCCATTCCCCTTTGTCTCCCCTATTCCCGTCATTCCCCTTTGTCTACTCCACTGAACTTATATCGTTTTTTTTAACACCCCCCCACTCTGCTTATTATGGGTTAACTTCCACATATCAGAGAAAACATTCCACTTTTAGCTTCAGAGGATTGGCTTGTTTCACTTAGCAGGATAGTCTCCAGATCCATTCATTCACTGACAAATGTCATAAAGTTCTTCTTTATGGCTGAGTAGCAATTCATTGTGTATAATACCACATTTTCTTTATCCATTCATCTGTTGAAGGGCATCTAGCTTAGCTCCACAGCTTAGCTATTGTGTGTACTACTATAAAAACATTGATGTGGTTGTGTCACTGTAGTATGCTGATTTTGAATCTTTTGGATATATATACTGAAGAGTGGGAGGTGGTGGGTTTTTAATTTGGGGTAGTGTCTGAGTCAACCATTCTGTATGGGTTTTGGCTTTACCTGTGCACCCTTGATATTGCCATCTCAGACTTTCTTTTCTCCCCTCCTTTACTGTTTCTGAAGACAACACTGGAAAGTATGTCCTTTGAAGAACTCTCTCAGTTCTTTCTTGCTAATAGAAAATAGCCTCATTTTTTGTCTTTTGCCTGTATATCTCTCAATGTGTTTTAGATTTTTCATGAGCCTGATTCTGTTCAGTTCTAATTATAAAATCAATACCTGCAATTCTTTAAGAGAGAAGCTTCTTGCTCTAGATGAAATTACAACTATTGAAGGCCTAACAAGCCCCTGTGGGATAATAGTTTTAAGATTTCTAGAACACATTTTTTTTTCTTAGCTGAGAAGAATAACTGGAAACCATTTTTGTTCTTTTTTATAATTTAGATTTAATTTGTTTTTAATTGTTAAACTATACAAAAACATAAGAATTGTGCATACTAATGGGGTATCATATGACGTTTCAAAATATATACATATTGTGCAATATATAAATCGGGTTAAACATGTCTAGCTACTTAAATATTTGCCTCTCTTTATAAAAACTTCCAAGATCCTTTCTTCTAGCTTTTTGAAGTTTATCATTGCTATCTGTGATCACCCTATTGTGCACTAGCGCACCAGAACTTCTTGCTTCTCTCTAACTGTAATGTGGTACCCATTGGTCAGTCTTTCCTCATCCTTCCATCTTCCTGCTTTCCCCAGCCTCTGATAATCACCACTCTACTCTTAACTTCTATGAGATTAACTTTTGTCAATTCCACATATGACTGAGACCATGCTGTGCTTATCTTTGCCTGTCTGGCTTATTTCACTTCACATAATGTGATGATCTCCATTCCCACCCTTGCTGTTGCAAATGAAGAGACTTTGTTCTTTTCATGGCTGGGTAGTGTTCCATTGTGTATGTGTACCACATTTTCTTTATCCTTTTATCAGTTTATGGACATTTCACTTATTTCCATTTCTTGGCAGTTGTGACTAATTCTGTGATGAACATGGGCCCGCAGATGTCTTTCCACATACTGATTTTATGTCCTTTGCTTTTATACCCAATAGTGGGACTGCTGTATCACATGGAAGTTCTATTCTTGCCTTTTTGAGGAAACCACATTTATTCATTTAGAAGTATTGTAAAGGATTGAATAATAATAGAACCTTTTTGATTTTTACATATATTTTAGTTGTAGATGGACACAATATCTTTATTTTATTCATTTATTTTTTTATGTAGGGCTGAGGATTGAACCCAGTGCCTCACACCTGCTAGGCAAGCACTCTACCACTGAGCCCCAGGCCCAGCTCCGAGAATACAATCTTTTTTTTAAATTTTTTTTTAAGTTGTTGATGGACCCTTATGTTATTCATTTATTTATATGTGGTGCTGAAAATTGAACCCAGTGCCTCACACATGTGAGGCAAGTGCTCTACCACTGAGCCCCAGCCCCAGCCCAAGAATACAATCTTGATCTCCTCCCTAAGCCATATTTTACTTTTCCATTCTTGGCTGATTAGAGAAGCTTGGGATAAAAAGCAGTTTTATTTTCTAACACAGTAAGTTCTTTCTTTTCTGCACTGCCTCTAAATTCTTCTTCTTGCAAACTGTTCAGTTCTTTCTTTAGATCATCTCTTTTTGTCTCTTATTGTACACAGTTAAAAGCAACCAACTGACATTTTCAATTGTACCTGAAGCCCTTTTTAATCAAATCCAAGTTTGAACACAGATTTTTCCTCAACTCTGTACCCCAAATCTCTGTTTTTCCAGTCTGATAATAATTGCATTAACATTTTGTCAGCTGTGGATAGCAATTGGCTTGCCATTTATCAGTTTCTTCCTTCTACCTAATTTCAAAGCCAGCACCATATATTTTGAATTTTGTTATAGTACAACTTCTCCTAGGTAACCAGTTTCTGTTTAAATTATATTTTGCCACAATAATTCACAATGACTTCCCTAAAATTTAATGGCATAAATATCAAGCATTTATTCAGTCCAGAAATCTTCTGATCTGGGCTAGACTTGTCTGACAGCCCACTGATGTGTCTATGGTCAACAGATAGATCAACGAGGTCCTTGTGCCCAGGGCAGCCTCACTCTTCTGTATGGCTGTGGCTGCTTTGTCTGGGAAGATGAGGGCAACAGGGATATATATTCACCTAATTTTCAGTAGATCATACTTGGCCTTAAAGTTACCTGCTAACAACTATCAGAAGATTTGTATTAACTGTCAACCAATTTTTAATTCATTAAATCAGTTTAAATTGTTTCTTTTACCATCATATTAATTTTTATGTCATTTTACATTTGCATAATATATATTTGCATATCTGCTGATCAGTTTCAATCTGAATTACTAATAGTTTGCTTATCTATATTTCAAGGGGACCATCTGAATATTACTACAAGGATGGTTTGTGTTATTAGTTTTAAGATGCCTATCTGATGTGGGACCTCCATGTTCACACAGTCCTTGATCATCTGCAAGAGCAGCAATGACTCAATGATTTGGTGGGCACCCTTAGGTTACTAAGCCCCAAAAAGCTAAGAATGAGGGAAATGGAATATTTGCACCCAAGTTCTTAGTGCTTAACATCTCTAAGTTTATCTTATAGTGATTCTGGAGGAAGGTATTATTATTATTTCTGCTTTACAAATGAGAAAACTGAAATTTAAAAATCCTAAATATCCTGACCACTATTGCTGAGCTGCTAAAAGGTGTGGCTAGTACTTCAAGTGAGATCTGCTAGGTTTAAAAACCTAGATTCTTTTCTGATCTGTTAGATTAGTGTCTAGTAAATGGAAAAAGCATGGGATACAAAGAGCTATAAGGAAGCATTCTATTACAGATTAGACAGTAAACACAGTCATAACACCTTCAAAAGTTATGTGTTGGATCATAGTGAAGTTGAAGACCTCAACTTACTCTCATTCCTTCCTTCCAAAATTCCTTGTGGGCTCTTCTGTCTCCACCAACTCAGATCACTGACAAAGCCCCAGTAGAAATTATCTATCCATCTGTCAATCTGCTGATCTGGCATTTGTCAGGGCGTAAATCCAACTATGTACCTACATCCTCACCTTGCCTACCTATCATCTGATTCACATATTGGTTTGGCTTTATGCTAATCCAGTTGCTCCTTTTCATTAAAATAGAGAGGACTTGTATTTCAAATTCAAGTACAGCTCTGTTCTTTTTAGAGCTGAGTGAAGTACAGCACTCGGCCTGAATCTGCTGCTGGAGGAAATGTGATTGTTGATCTTAAGAGTCTAATAGGATATTAGAAGGGTGGTAACCAACAAAGTCGTGCTCCTAGAAAGCTCAAAATTAATCCCAGGAGCAGAAGGATGATCCCCATATGTTTTCAGTTTCAACTTTCTGTCTGAAGATTTTACATAATTTCCATGCAATTAAATTCATCACAATCATCTTAATTCATTCTATTGTGGCAATGCCTTTATGCCTATGTAAAAATGGACTCTATGTTGATATATTTGAGTCAATAAAATATGCTGCGGGGATCTTTTTGGGGAAAAAAAGTAATTTTTCAGATATAGTAAACATGCTCCCTTCCTACCTTCTCTGTCATTCCTGTGAGCATGTCACATCGACTAAGGGCAAACATATAGCCACTCGAGTTGAAAGACAGGTAGATGAGTTGTATAGAAAATAAACCTATTTAGAATATTCAGATGATTTGTTGCATTTTGTAAGTAACTTTTAAAATATGGGATAAACTTTCACATGGATTAACACAAATATATCTATTCCTAGAGCTAAATCCTGAGAAGAAAGTTGAGTATATGATTGCTATCTGCCAAAATATGTGTAAGAAAAAGATTGAAATTTAAGTTTGGCTTTCAAAGTCAGGAAAATCAGTGTGGGTAAATATTTTTAAAATCTTTTTTTTTAACCAAGAATAGATAAAAGGTATGTCAGGTTTTTTGTCTCTTATTTTTGTGACTTTCTTCAACAAAAGAAAATCTGTCCAAGATTCAATTTCTGTTATTGGGTGAAAATAAATGACTTCCCATTGTCAGGTACATTAGGAACTTTCTTGGGGCACACTTGTGGTTGTTGACCAACAAGGGCCCCAAAACTTGTTGGAATGACATTTCATTTATTTATATTAGTGTCAAACTTGAAAGAATTTTCCCACTATGTAGGCCAGCAAGTGAAAAGTTTAAGATAAATAGAAACTAAAGATTTTCCTACAGATTTGTATGAATTCTAAGCACAAATCAGCATGTTTCTCTTGGACTCTAGTAAAAGTCTGAAATGACGTACCTTTAAGACTGATTTTGCCAAGTGAGGTCCCCAACTTATTAAATATTCTTACTTGTGTCCTGGTTGGCAAAGGCAGAGAGGGAGGTCTCTAGGACATTTAGACAAGAACTCTTTTTCGATCCTGCTAAGTGGTCTCCATGCTACAGAGCAAATCAGAACCGGAGCAAGTTTTCCTTTGGTACCCAGCCATCACCTTGACTGCATTTTTGCTCCTTCCTGCCACTCTAGGACAGCTGCTTTATCTGATTCTTTTCCCATCAGGTACAGTGCTCTCTGGATCTTAACTGCTGCCACTGATTTTCAGTCCTGCTCCACTTCTTGTGACTACTATGTTTTAAATATTCCCCACTGCAAACAGAGTTAACTCATTCCCCTGGGTTTCCCATTTTTTAAACCCCGTAAAATAGTAGAAAGATCTTTCCGGGACTCGGCCCTCCCATCACTTAACATGACTTCAGACAAGCATGTATCTGCTTCTAACCCACATCTGCATCTTATCCAGGTCAACTGGTCATTCTCTTTTTACCTTTATGCTTTATCATTTCATGTCCCCTAGGATGAGAATGTGTTCTCCCTATTGTCTTATGGAGAACAGAGGTTGAAAATGGGTTCTATTGGGTTAAAATCAAGGTATCAACAAGACCATATTATTTCCTGAGCCTCCAATAAAATTCTGTTTCTCAGAGCCCACTGGTTGGCTCACAGAATAGATAAGTTCCCTCCTTCACCGTAAAGTCAGCAGTGTGACATCTTCAAAGCCTTTCTTTTGTTTTTGGACTCCTTTTCTACTTATAAGATAGTGAGATTATATCTGGATCACTCAGATAATGCATGATAATCTTCCCATTGCAGGGTCCTTAACTTACATATGCAAAGTCCCTTGTACCATATGCATAGGCTTTTTGAATTAGGATGTGGGCATCTTTGGATGCAGGCACTATTTTTCCCACCATGACACCTTCAAGGAAATTTTGCTCCACCTCTCATAATTTTGACTTAGTGTGATTTATTTTAATTAAAAAGTCAGTGTATTACAGTAAACTGCCTGTTGCAATTCCCACTAAGGTAACAATTGATAATGACTTAGTCTTTTATGCCTCATAGTACTTGTATCTTCATTCTTCATTATCAACTGTCCCCTGAAGTTAACCTCTAGTTTTATAATTCTGTGCACCTACAATTGTATTTCACCCACATTATATATGCAAAATAGGCCATTTGTAAGATCCATTTTAATTGAAACAATGACAGGGAATTCAATCTGCTTTCATTAATCATAGTGTTTTATTATTTTTCCATGAGAAATATGATATGATTCAAAAGACTTGAGGGTAGTAGCTGTTTGTTACTAAGGCAAGAAATTTAGGAAAACAGAAAACATCCAGGGCTTACATGGTAAACTTGAGGAGCCCCCAGATGTTATCCCACCTCCCAGAAAGATGGAATGCACTCCAGTTAGAGAACGGGCTCAGGAGCAACAAACTGAAGGAGACCTCACCTGAGATATAGCAGAACCAGGGCCTCCTAACAATGTCTTCTTGCCCACAGCCCCCATCAACGATTGCTCTTACAAAAAACTGGATGCAAATCTAGGCTTGAGGGCAGAGTTTCTCAAACACATTGTTTTTATAGCACTTAAATCTAATAAGAAAAGACCTTGTGGATCCTTTATCTACCTTATCCAAATAGTCAAAAACAAATTTTATATATAATGTAAATAGTAATTTTAGAACTTTCTTTTCAAAGATTATATAAAGCAAGTAGAAGAATACACACACACATACACACACACACACACACACACACACACACACACACACACACACACACTAAGTACTTCCTTTTCAAACAGGAAACCAGGCTTATAAAGGCCCTTGGAGATTGCCCACCGACCCCAGGGCATTGGCTAAGAACTCCTGCCAAGATCCTCAGCTTCCACACCTGGTTTCACTCCACCTCAAGAAAGAACACTGAGCCATGGCACTCAGGGTAAGTCTCAGCTTCCTTGAAAAAATGCAGACTATTAACCATCACCTGTACGTGTGCTACCCAGGTACCAGCTACTGATGTCTGTGAAGACAGAATTTGACAGGCTCAGGAGATTATTCCAGACCTTTATTTCAAATGATAGTTTAGTGAAATTTAAGGGAAACTGAGTTTAATATAAAATGAAAACAAATTAGACTTCATGATATCATTTAACTTTCGAGGCCTCGGGTACTATGCCTTTGATATGTCAGTCAGCTTTTTCTTACTGTAACAATACCTGAGCTCATCAAAAAGAAGATAGGTGCATTGGGACTGAAAGCTTTGGGGTTTTCAGTGCACTGTTACTTGGCCTTGTTGCTTTGGGCCTGTGGTGAGGCTGAATAAAATGGCAGGAGCATGTGGTAGAAGAAGCTGCTCACCCTGTGAAACCTGGGAAAAAATAAAAGAAAGAAAGAAAAGAGACCACAATCCAATATATCTTTAGGGGCATGCCCCCAAAACCCAAGTTCCCTTTACTAGATCCCACCTCCTGAAAGTTTCCCTCCCTCCCAAGAGTACATTGGGCTGGGAGCCCAATACATGGGTCTCTGGAGACATTTGAGATTCAAGCTATAGTATAATAGAATGAAATTTGGAAAAAGTAAAATGCTAGTGATTGTGAATATACCTATTGCTTATTTTAAATGTAATACATACATTGTTAACTGTGGTTTCCATCAATGAAGTATTTTTCACCACTTTTCACAGGACTTACTTGTTTGTATCTTTACACAGATGGTGGGTATGTGTCTGAGGAACTGAGTGGCTGACTTTAGGTTACTGTTTATGTATTGTCACTTTTTCCTGTGGATTTTGTTTCACTTGATAATCAGGTATGGTTTATATGATGGAAATTGTAAATGATGATGAATTTAGCAAAATCAGAATTCATTCATACTATAAATAGCACATTTATTCATTCTTTCATTCATTTAACAATGATAAGAAGTCAAGAGATAGACAAGGCTAAGTTGGTGTCACAGTGGTCCAGCAATATCAGGATCAAAGACTCTTGGATTCCATTGACCTTTCCTTCATTTTCGTTGCATCTCCAGTAACCATGTGGGAATTTTACACAGAAAGAGAACCAAAGGACTCAAATGTTTCTCTTTCAAAAAGATTATTTGTACACCACCTCCCAACAGTACCATGGGCTAGACACCAATTGTTCTGTTACCCTTACACTGTTGAGATTATGCTGGAGTCCATTAACTTTGAGAGAAGGAGGGACACTTGTGGATTTTCTGCTGGGTGTTTTTGTTTGTTTGTTTGTTTGATTTTTTTTTTGATTGCTCATTATTGAGCATGTTCTTTGAATTTATATGCATTGACTGATAATATCTCAACTCTACAGGAGAAGCTAAACTAACAATTTGTCAAAGATATTTTACTCTACTTAACTTTATATTTTGATATTGCATCATATCTTTGCTAAGATGAAATACACAAGTTAGCACAACTCCAGAAGGTCATAACTGGTGAAGATTTATTGTATGGAGCCTTGATAGATTTAGTTTTTCCTCTTTGTCAGTGAAAAAGGGAATTTTAAATAATTATTTTTGAGAAAAAAAAAAGAACTTACTTGCAGTTAACAAATAGGGGTTCTGCTTCTGTAATTGACTCTGGAAGCTTTTAACATCAAAGAGAAGATTCCAGTAGTTTTAAAGGGGACTCGGTCTTGTGTTTTCTTGTCCTTGTTAGAGAGCAGTTTTCACCAGACTGGAGTTCAGCATGGGCACTCTGGTACCTTATGTGTTTGTTGACTGGACCTCAGACAACTTTTGTCAATAAGAGCAGTAATATTTATCTTCCTAATGTCACAGTGTTGTTGTAAACATAAATTTAGACATATAGAAAGACATTAAGAAATTTTAAAGTGTTATATAATTGACAATAAATTACTGACTTCTCAAAATAGTTTAGAAAATGATTCCTGGAGATAAGATGAACACCTATGAACCTCCCCAGTAAATGTTTTATTGTGAGTAGTCAAAAGTAAGGGAATGATTATGTCTTCTAGGATTGTAATTGTGTGTGTGGAGGAGGAAGTACTGCATCCCATGGATTATTTATACCTCAGTTTCAATCACAAATCTTTAAATATAATAATAGCCATTGGAAAAGCTTCATCACTTAATTTACCTTTTTCAAGTTTTAAAAGAATGATGATAATAATCGTAACAATAATTCTGAGTGAATGTTCAGTGAGTCCTCAAATTCATTTCTAAGGGCTGTTATTGTCTGCTTATTATTATGCAAGAAGAAATTGAGGCACAAAGGTGTTAAGAGACCTACACAAAAGTGCATATCTAAGAAGCATAAAGGCAGGGTGATCTAAATTTCTGGCCCCATAGCCTGTGCAAACAGCTAAAAGCTTTCTTTCTTATGGCTAGAAAATTAGCTTTAGCATTAATCATTGATTGAGGAAGGATTTTAAACGTGTGTGTGTGTGTGTGTTTCTTTAAAGTTTTATGAATTTGTATTCATGATTCTATATTCATTCAAATCTTTGGCCTATTCAGCTGTCTAGGGATCTGGTTTAATTCAGTTCCCAAGGTGTGCTGGATATCATGGTCTTCGCACCTCAGAGACCACAGGAACAACCAAGCAGCATATGTAATGGCTAATCGGCTTTGAGACTTGGGGAAATAATCTATACAATTGTGTTCTGCTCTCAAAATCCCAGACTAGACATCACATCATTACTAAATGCCTGACCTTGGCAGGTCCCTTATGATTTCTGGGTCTTAGCTCCCTTATCTGTAAAGAGATAACAGTAACCAACTTACAATGTTATTGGAACTGAATAAGATAAAAACATATCGCACAGTTCTGGTCATGTGGAAAGCACTTAAGGGGTGTTGGTTAAATTGTAGCAAATCCATTTGTGCCAGTGGGGTGATTCTTACATAATCTTTGTCAAATTGATTGACTCAGAATTTTTTCTTGTTAGCCAAGGAAGTTAAAAACAACAACAACAACAACAAAAGGATCTACTAATGCACAATAGGAGGATGCCTGTAGAATTTAACTCTATTTTAAAAATAAATTTGAACATAGCAAAGAGAAGTTAGGCAAAACATTTCTCCAAAACCTGTGATATAAAGTAATTTAATCAAATCCTCTTTAGGAATGTTGTTCATCAAAGTTGTTCCTTTGATTCTGGAAGGAATTCCCAATCTGAAAAAGAATCTCAAATTGTTACCCTCAACATCTGCTATGTTCAAAGCAAAATAGGGAAGCTATTTAAAATGCTCTAGAATATAATCATTTACTGCTTATCCAAATACAATTTTCACAATACAGAAAGAATTCTGTTGATGCATGTAGGAATCTAGATGCAGACTGGGATTCTAGGCAAAATTAAGGCAGGCAGAGCTTATTGTCAAGACTTCACTATTTCTTATTTATAGTACCTTTTCTTTTCCAGGGCACCTGTGTCTGTATACACAAAGCCCCTAGAGTCTGTTGGATCTAGATCATCGCTTAAGCTCTTTGAGTGTTTGTTTAGTTATCTGGATATGTGCCCAGTAACACCTACCTTGGAAGCTTGTTGGGCTGAATGTATGAAGTATGTCCCAACTACCTGGCACAATGCAGGTATTCAAAAATAGTATTATTACTAATGCTTTCACCTGGCTCACCTGAACTTGCACTTGGTACTGTTTACATGACACTGAGGTATGTTGAAGTCACACAAACACTTCCATAAAAATGTACCAAAATGCAGATATTTATGCAATTGTGAGGTAATGGACTTTGTCATATATTGTAGAAACAGTGTAAAAATCTAGCAAAATCACAGTTTCTTAGCATTGAATCGGTTTACAATTAATAGAAAAGACAGAAGATAAAAAGTCAGTTTTGATTCAAGTAGATTCATGAGTAGACTAATGCCAAGTACAAAAGATATTCATTCTCCATTAGATTGTTACTATCATATTAGTAATTATTTAGATTATACATTAGCTAGATATTTTCCAGACTTGTCATCTCAAACCCGTGACCCCATAATGTAGAGAGCAGTGTGTGTTTTAAAAATTGTGGCATAAGCTCTCTTCTCAGTGGGGTCTGTACAGACCAAGATGTGAAAGAATGAACAGCTAGTCACCTTTTATAAATCACAGTTCAATGGTTCTCTGACAGTACTGTCAATCCCAAATGTCTTTCATGAGTTTTCAGAAGATCAGAGAAACCAAGTGGAGTAGAGGGAGGTAGATAAATCAGTGCATGTGCAGTCTAACCCCTACTAAAATGACAAATTGGGCCTCAACCACAGCATATTAGTCTTCATCATAGCTTGAGCATACCTAAAATAAATGGTGGTAGGAAGACTTATCACTATTGCTTTAGAAATCCCTAACTTCAGATTAACCCCAAATGTATTTTTACATTTGGGTATGACCAAATAAAGAGAGCTCTGAGAACCATGCTTATGCTACCAAGATCACCCTTTATTGAAAGTTACAATTGCTATTAATAAGTAGTACTTTGCTGAAACCATATTTTAGGAAAAGTCCTTAATCTTGGTAGGGGTTCACCAAAACAAAGTATTGAAATTAGTTACAAACTCCCACCATTGTTTAAGGAAGAAAGGTAGCCCTTGGGTAGAGATTCCTCTTCAGAAGATTAATGGCTGTGGAGGATGGGGCAGGATCAAAAGCAGCCTGGGATGGGTGGCACCCAATCACATACCCCGTTACCTTCTCCAGTGCATCATTCCCATGCGAAATCTGTCAGCTTAACATTTCTTTCATTACCTTCCTGTTTCCACATTCCACACACCCCCCACCTTTTTTTTTTTTTTTTTAAGACAGGTTTTTGCTAAGTTGCTGAGGCTGGCTTTGAACTTATGATCCTCCCGTCTCAGCCTCCTGAGCTGCTGGGTACACTTCCATGCCAGCTCTACATGTGCTTTTAAGTATTTGCTTGTAATAGGCAAATTCTCTCATGAGTAACAAATGGAGCAGGGCAGCCATTCACCCTACCACAACAGCAGCGATTGCTCAGAAAATTACAAAACCTTCTTGACCTTCCTGAAAATTGCACTGCATTATAAAGATCTATCAATACCGAGGAACCACAGGTAAGTAGTTCTTGGAATTGCTCAAACAGTACATAAAATCATCCCAAAATACCTGAAAGGAAGGGACAAGAATTCTTTATAATAACTTTATTGCCAACACCAACATATTCAGGTCAAAGTAAATGTCTTTTCATGCTTAAGAAAGAGACGAGAAGAAAGAATTTAAACTTAGCGCTTTCCCTACAATGCAATGTACAAAACTTGAGCAATTCTACTGAACACGCTGGCTTTTGTGCAAGCATGAAAATGAACCTTATAAAACTACTTTATTGTTTCATAATTAAACAATTCTGCATATGCCTAGGACTCTGGAGAAAATTATTCCATTGAATTATCACTCCTGGCTCCCCCCCAAAATTTACAAAACATATAGAACTTGTTCTAATTTAGGGGAACTGCTTTAGGCTTATGGCACTTTGGAGTTATATAAGTGAATCAATTTTCAAATATCCAGTGTTAATAATCAGCTCATGTATTATTCTTGCTGTGTTTTCGCCCCTTCATGGTATGCCTGTATCTTAGTCATTATTGTTTTTCTGAACAACTTAATTATGCTTCGGTGATTCTAAGAAAGAATGGAAAGTTGAAGAAAAACAAAGAAAACACAAAGCGGATCTTGTTAAATTCATTTTTTATTCTCTTTTCTCTTTATTTTTCATTTATTTATTTATTTATTTTTTACCAGAGATTGAACTCAGGGGCACTCAACCACTAAGCCATATCCCCAGTCTTATTTTTTGTATTTTATTTAGAGACAGGGTCTCACTGAGTTGTTTAGTGCCTCACTTTTTACTGAGGCTGGCTTTGAGCTCACATCCTCCTGTCTCAGGCTCTGGAATTGCTGGGATTACAGGCATGCACCACCGCTCCCTGCTCTCTTCTCATTTTTAACTTGGGTAAAAACAGTATCTAGGAATCTTGATTTTAATTATTCAAATTTTCTCTGACTGCCCAGCATCTTCCTGGCCACCCAAAATGATCCCATTGCCATTAACTGAGAGTTGGCTGAGGGTTTGACCCAAATGCATCAGAATGTTGCTTTTGTATCTGGGAAGCACGCACTAGTTTCATCATGCCATACAAAGGCTAATGCATGCATCCTCACATTGACCATCTCTTGTTTCTCAGAGGCACTGAATATTGAACTTCAGAGGTAAAGTGAGAGGGCAAAATACGGACCTGGGATTTGAATCAAATTACAAAGCCAGCGCTCTTTCCACGCCTCCTCAATCAGCCTGTGAGATTGAGCAAACGGTAGCAGTAAATGTGAAACAGGGTTAAGGATTTGCCTGATGGTCTCCATTTATAGAAAATTTGGTTTGTTGATCTCTGAGACACTGCCGCCTTGACCTAGCTTCAGAATAAGTTGATTTTTCCCATTGAAGAGTAAAGTTTTCATAGAATATCAAAATATTCCTTGGTAAGGACATAATAGAAAACAGTGTTTGATAGTGAACTTTTATTCTCCCCATAATGTCCTTAAGGATGAAGAGCCTCTTAGCTCAAGTCTGAGGGGTGCGCTCAGCTCTCCCATGAAAGGCATATTTTGTTTAGATCTTTTCTTGATTCATAACTTGCTACTTTTGTCAACTACTGCATCACCCTAAAGATAGATGCCATTTTAATTTGTACACGATGCTAAAATTTGATCAACATGGAGTTTAACTTTTTTCATATTTTCACATGTCCTCTGACCTCATTTATTACTTTGAAGTTAAAATTAAAAGAAAAATTTAAAGACATTCCAATACTTTTAAGGCATACAAATTCTCAAAGTTAATCATAGGATCATCTTAGTAAGTGGTGCTGCTATAACAATATACCAAAAATTGGGTGACTTAAACATCAGAACTTTTTTCCTTACAGTTCTGAAGCCTGGGAAAGTCCAAGATCAAGGTTCTAGTAAATCCAGTCTCTATGGAGGGTCCACTAGTTTGTAGTCAGCTGTCTGTTTATATCCTCACGTAGAGCAGAAATGGAGAACTCTTCCATGTTTCATTCCTTTTCTTCTTTGTTTGTTTGATAGTAGAGATTGAACCCAGGACACTTAACCACTGAGCAACATCCCCAGCCCTTTTTCATATTTTATTTAGAGGCAGGGTCTCATTAGTTGCTTAGGACCTCACTAAATGGCTGAGACCTGCTTTGAACTTGCAATCCTCCTGCCTCAGCCTTCCGAGCCACTGGGATTACAAGCATGAGCCACTGTGTGCTGGGCTCCATGTCTCCTCTTAAAAAGTCAGGAATCCTGTTCTTGAAGACTCCACCATAACTTTCCAATACTTAATACTATTACCTTGGAGGATAGAATTTCAACTTATGATTGATCTACATATGATCCACATTTGGCATATATTCAGAATAAAGCATGTTTATTCTTTTCTCATTGGAAAATTTTGTAAATTGGTAAATCTAAATATATCATGTTTATAAGAGTAATTCAGTAGAACACTAAACCATTTCCCATAAAATAATAGTTGAATAACCAAGTAATTCTTTAACTGTGAAGTGCTTTTTAATCATAGAAGCAAACATTGGTGTAGTACTAAGCTGTCATTTGTATTTAATCCTCACAAATGGGGAAATTGAAGTTGAGAAAGATTAAATAACTAGTCTTAGTTGACACAGCTCATAATTGGTGATACTACTTCTCATTCTGTATTTTGGCAAAGATTTCATTTTCTACTATATCTGTCTCTTATTACACTCTTCCAAAACAAAATGAAATTAGGGATAGTGATTAAGAGATCAATCTGAACATTAATAAAATAAAATGTTGGTTCATGCTGTGTTCTAAGTGTTTTCTGTCCCTCCAATGTCCATTTGTTGAAATCCTCACCTCCGAAGCAATTGCATTAGGAGAAAAGGACTTACGGGGTTTTTAAGTCTTGTGGTTCTGCTCTCATGAATGGGATTAGTGACTTTATCAAAGAGGCCCTAGAGACCTCATTCACCCATTCTCCCCTTCCACCAGGTAGTATTACAGTGAGGACACTGGTCTTCAGCAGACACCAAAGAATTCGCTGATCCTTAATCTTGGATGACCCAGTCTCCAGAATGTGAGATACATTGCTCCAATTTAAAAGTCTCCTAGTCTAAGATATTTTGTTATAGTAATGCACACAGCCTAAGGCATTGAGTAGGGTGCATTTTTTTTTGAAGAATTGAGCATAGATTTTTATTTTATTTTATTTTTTTTTTAATATTTATTTATTTTAGTTCTCGGCGGGTGAACACAACATCTTTGTTTGTATGTGGTGCTGAGGTTCGAACCCGGGCTGCACGCATGCCAGGCGAGCGCGCTACCACTTGAGCCACATCCCCAGCCCAGATTTTTATTCTTAATTCACTTTCCAAAAATGCCATTTAAAAATAGTTGTATAAAGTACAAGTACAACTCATAAAATAAAAGCAATTGCCAAATCAGCTGTTAATGCACACACACTATTGAAAAACATAGAAATTGACATCTTGGGGAGAAAGACTGAATTCTGAATAAGTCTGCAATGAGAAATCGTAGCACCACGCTAGAGCTGTGCTTCTCATTCCAGAGGAAACCTCTTGCCTAACACACTTGTTTTGAATTAAATATTAAGTATTTGAAAGTGTCTTGAATGAATTTGTTTTCAAGTGTGAAATTCATGAAATTAAAATATATTTATGAGCAGATAAATACCTTGCTGCTGGCTGAGGACTATGCAATGTATTTGTAACTTGTGTAAGTCTGGTTTTAATCCCTGTCTGCTACTGTTGGACCTTTGAGTCTTTTAAATTGTCATCTAATGCCCTTCAATGAACAGATAAAGAAACTGTGGTACATATACACAATGAAAAATTACTCAGTATTAAAAGAGAATAAAATTATGACACTCGCGGGTAAATAGATGGAGTTGGAGAATAAATACCATGCTAAGCAAAGTAAGCCAAACCCCCAAAAAACAAAGGCCGAATGTTCTCTCTGATAAGTGGATACTGACCCATGATGGCAGGGGATGGGGAGAATGGAAGAACGTTGACTGGGCAAAGGCGGGGGGATGGGGGGGGTCATGGGGGTAGAAAAGATGATGGAATGAGATGATCATCCTTACCCAAAGTACATGTATGACTGCACATGTAGTGTGACTCTACATGGTGTACAATGAAAAGTTGTGTTCCATTTGTGTACAATGAATTGAAATGCATCTGCCATCATGTACAACTAATTAGAACAAATAAAAAATAATAATTTGTCATCTAATATGGTTGAGATACTTTCAGCATTGGTTTTGCATGGCCAAGACAATGCTGTCCTCAGATCTTTGCAGACTTCCTAGTCTCCCGCCCAGGCCCTGGGGAGGTTCCTGATATCCTCAGTGCTTGCTCAGCTTCATATCTTGACACTGCTGTTAGCCGGAGGGAGATGGCAGAGGTTCTTCACAAAGGTCCTGTCTTCTGATGCCATCACCAGAAATTT
The DNA here is from genome assembly GCF_045843805.1 of Urocitellus parryii. Lineage (NCBI taxonomy): Eukaryota > Metazoa > Chordata > Mammalia > Rodentia > Sciuridae > Urocitellus > Urocitellus parryii. The sequence continues at coordinate 118,634,518 of NC_135539.1, read as the reverse complement.
CTACTGCTGAGCCAGCTGACTCCCAGGGAGAGAGTCCAAGGAGCTCTATTGTGTGACTCTCTCCACTATCTTCCTCCCACAAAAAAAAAATGTGACCTTAACAGTTTGGTCATTTTCCAGGTTATTAATTACCTATGATTTCTGTGGGTGGATGTTTTAAAGAAAATAACAAATGAAAGCTCTTATAATCATAGTTATTTCCTCCTTCCATCCAATATGACTAGTAGCTAAGGTAGTCCAGCCAAAGTCACTTAGTATTCTCCCTCCCCTTGGAAGCTATCCTTATGACCCATTTGGATTCTAGGCCAGTGTCACTGCCAACTGGGCTTTAGCCAGGACACAGACACTTGCTTTTGGTCCTTTTGACTCGTTCTCTTCTGACCTTGGCGCCCTATTGCCCTGGTAGACTCTGAAGCTCAACTTTGGATTGGCAGGACCCTCTGGTCTTTGGCCATTAGGTCAACATGGATATGATTTAGCTGAGGGAGAGAGTGGTGCTAGATGAGGCACTGCCTCATTTACAACACTTCTATATTAACACTCAGATCCAAAGCTCCAGTCAGTGATATGGTATTTCTTTGTGTCACCAGCATTTATCTTTGCTCACATCAAAAAAAAGCAAGGATTTCATAAGAGGAAAGATAACCCAGCTGTGTTTGTCCAAGTCCTTCAAAGGCCGACTCCAAGACAGGATTAAGCTTGTAAGAGTGTTATCAGGGAAAGCGCCCAAGTAAGAGGACGTGAGGTGGGGAGGAAGCCAGGGAAGAGTGGGAGAGCAGTCAGACCATAATGCGGGTCTGATCCCCATGAAGGAGAAAGGGAAAAGAGATGAAGTGAAATCACCTGGATTACTACGCAGACTAAAGAAGTCTCAACAAAGCCATGAAGGATTCCTCAAGTAGTTAGCCATCAGAGAAGTCCCTTGGCGCTCAGGATGGGGGTGCCTTTATAACCAAGCCACATGCACTTATTGGCAAGGAGAAGCCCCTTGAAAGCTTAGCTTCAGTACAAAAGCAACAGTGGACTTCACAGAGCAGCAGCTGGGGCCTTTGATCAAAGTGTCTGTAGTTGAAGGTTGAAATGTACATTCCATGACCACCACGTCAGCTAACACAGAATTTGGGTATTCCTGGGTCACCTAATCAAAAATATCTCATAAGTGTTGAGCTACAAGCATCCTACTTTATTGTCTGACACCTGGGTGACCACAAACCCTCTAAGCTTCCTGGCTAAACATTTTCATAGCTGTAATAAGTGTCCATGCCATTTATTAATGGAAACCAGCATTTTTTGATCTTCTCAGGCATATTAGTTTTCTCTTTGCATAACAAATTGCCTCAGCCTTAGCTTTATAAAGTATCAGTCATTTATTTTCTCATAGTCATATAGTAGGTCAGAAATCTGGGAGACCTCACCTGGGTCCTCTTTTAATATCTCACAGGGATGAAATAAAGATTTTGGGCAGATGAAGCTTTTATTTGAAAGCTTTGAGGAAGAATTTACTTCTAAGATCTTACGAATTCCTTGTGGTTGTAGAACTGAGGTTCCAATCTTCTTGCTGGCTATCAGCCAGGGTCACTTTTATCACCTTTTATCACATAAAATTTCCCCCCAGAGTCCCTGTATTCATTTTCTATGATGGAGTTATATGCAACTTTCTTGTCAAGACAATAGCAAATTATCCAAAGTTACCCAAGCACACATTTTGATGCTTTCTTAAGCAAAAGAGGCATTTCTGGTCATTGTTCCTTTTAAGAATCTCTTCCCTTGCCCCCAGTGCACCCACCACACCTAGTCCAGTAGACTCTAGGGAGACGTTAAAAAACAAACAAACAAACAAAAAAAACATCTTCTAGGGAATCAAAAGGGCATGGTGAAGTGGGGGCATGAGGAAGTACTGGGGAACAAAATCTACCAGATCACAAAAAAGCCATGTAAAATATCCCACAACAAATCCCTCTTTCATATGTAATTACAATGCACTAATCAAAAGTCATAGTAGAAAGGACATCAGTAGAGTAGAGCAAGCAGATCAGGGGAGGGAGGTACTGGGGAATGAGATGGATCAAATTATGTTATGTTCAAGTACAAATTTGACACAACAAATCTACGATTATGTATAATTATAATGCAAAAATTGGAAACAACATCTCTTCTGGTCCTGTACACAGCAAAAGCCCTGGAATGGTAAACCTTTTTGATCTCTTCCATGTAGACCCCATATGAGCCCCAGGAAAACAGCACTAGCTAAAATCCTTTTTCAGCAAAGCCTATTGTTTGAAAGAGACTCCAGAAGACTCCTTTTGACACCCTGTGCTCTAGCATGAATTTCAAAGTAGCATTGCCTTATATCCTCGTGTCTGGCTTTTAGTATAAAATAGTTCTCTCATCTCTGCTTGTAGTCCTCTCATTTCTTAGCACCCACACGGATCTTTCAGGCCTGATGTGGAGGAGGATAAGAACAGACATGAGATGTTCCTTGTTCTCCACAATAGAGTCTTTGGCAGAGTGGACCTTCCCTTACAGTAGCTTTCTACCTAGTTTTTGATGTAACCCCACCTCTGGCTGGAGCCATCACCCAGAAACCTGCCAAATATGCACAAACACATCTGAAATGTGGAAAAGAATAAGCTACCCCAGTTCTGGATTCATCTGCAGAGGAATTTGCAGATTGTTCTTTTCCCCATGTACCTGGACACATATTCTTCTAATCCCAGCATGTAAGTGCTTTACCAGTTTTATTGGTCAGATTTGCAATTGCCTCTTTCACTTCTGGTTTATAAGGTTGAGGTCAGAGTGTTAAGTTTTATGGGTTAAATATAAGAGACTCACTGTTCTTTCTTGTTTTTCTTGTCATAAAGAGTACAGTACTGGAGTGGCAGAACTTAATGAATTGAGTCTTTAGCCTGACACCCAGAGCAGCACCTGCTGGCAGCGGGAAGTGACAGTGCTGTAAACCTTCTACCCAACGGTCAGGTAGTGTGCACACCAGAGCCTTGTTAATTCACTACCCTTTAAACTGAAGATAAATGTTCCTTTTTCTGTGTGTGTGTAAATAAAGCGTTTTCAATCAGAATCTTGTTCTCCATGTTTCATTTCCATCTTTGTATCAACTCTAAACACTTATAAGAACACAGAAGCAATAGCTAGCTCATGGAAGCTGCAAAGATTTTACATCTTTTTATCTGCCCCCTGTATAATATTAATCCCTAAAATAAATATGGAAATTTGATTCACCTTTAAAAGCCTTGCATAGACCAGAAAGAGTGACTGTACATTTTCAACTTGGAACCAAAGGTCTGGCAATGAACAAAGTTCTGTTGATGATGATTCCTGTGAGTTGACAAGCATCACCTGTCACAAACTTAAGGACGGAAATAATTGTCTTGACTTTAAGGAAATCTTTATGTAGCTGTAAAATGTGAAACTCTTTGTGTGTGTACATATGTTAGTTCCTTAATGAAATACCTTTGAAAATGTGTGCCAGGTACTTTTTAAACAGTAATGCTTTCTCTAGAGATGCTGCCTTTTAAATAACTCCAATAAAGACAGCTTCCACCATAGCCAGGATGATGGGCCACTCAGCACCCAGCAGAAAACCTACAATACCACCAACCTTACTTGGAGAGAATGCTCATGAAGCGCCTTCTTACAACAACAACAACAACAACAAAATTGATCACCATACAAACATAGGACTTGATAAACAAAATATCTCTCAAACGAAATTTCTTGCTAGAAATTCTCAGGACTCACATAGAACTCTACACAGGAAACTTCATTCACACAGCGAAAATTATAAATTCAGTGATTGAATTTCCCCCAAATTTATTCTTTTTAAGAACAAAAATAATAAGTGTAGTGTTTTATCTGTGTCAGGTATTGTGGCAGGAGACATGTGATAGACAATTTTACTTAAGGCTCACAAAATTCCTCAAAATTTGTTTCTATACATTCATTTATCCAAAATTTTATTGATGTCCTTCTGTGTGCCAAGCATTTGGGATATATCCTGGACACCTGAGATGCATCAATGTAGAAAGTAAACATCTCTGCACTCAAAGATCTCACATTCTAGAAGTCAAAGAAAGTGTGAAATAAATAAATAAAATATATATAGTAAATAAATATATATATATACATATATAGAGTGTATATATACATATATCCATATATAATATATATATTATATGTATATAGAGAGAGAGATTGAGAGAGAAAGAGAGAGAGAGAAAAAACAGAAATTAGGTAATACATAAGAAAAGATTAACTGTTGAAGAATAAATACAGCAAATAAGAGTAAAGTGCATTAGGAGGGTGGAGGGAAAACAAAGTGCTTAATAAAATAGCATGGCCAACCCAATTTTCATTGAGAAGGCGATTTTTGATTAAAGACCTGAAAGGGATAAGAAAACAAGCCAGAGAGGAGGAAGGAGAGATGATAGGGAAAGTCCTTCAATAGATACTATGATGTATGTAGTTACAAAAGAAGAATCAATTCTGGAGCTCCATTGCACAGCAAATTGAATATAATTAGCAGATATACATTATATATTTCAAAACAGTTATATATTTCAAATTGTTCAGACAGAGTATTTTGAACATGCTCACCCAAAAGGAATGATAAAAGTGTAAGGTGATGGATTTGCTGATTACTCTGAGTTAGCTAAGTACACATGGAAGAAAACATTATAGAGTAACTCGTGAATACATGCAAATATTAACTAAAATCAAAATTTCCATATAAAAATACTAATATCAAGATGGCCAATGTGGCTGGAGGGGTTTCATCAAGGTGCAGAGAATAAATAAAGTAATTAAATCATCATGTGGGTCAAATTGTCTCTGCCATGGTAGGGACTTTCTTTGTGTGAAATGAGGTGCTGATGCTGGCTTCTGATGAAAGGAGTTACATAATAAAATTTATATTTCAAAAGAGTTTCTCTCTCTTCCTTTGGAATAAAAGACAAAGGAATGGGGAAAAAAATAAGGAGGTTATATCAACAACTCAGGTAGAAATAATGATGGTCCTGACTCAAGTGGTGGCTTTTGTAAGGAAGAGCCAAGAGAATTTCTTCACTGACTTCATATTGGGGCTAAAGAGCTGACTTCAAGGTTTTGACCAAAATCATATTATGATGGTTTGTGTTAACTGAGATGACAAAGGTTTCTGTGGAAGAGATTTTGGGAGAGAGATGGAGGACTTTGGTTTTGGACATGTTGAATTATCTACTGGACATGCCAGCACCAATGTCAAGTGCGTAGTTGGACATACAGTCAGGAGGAAGGAGGGATGGCTGAGTTGGAGCTTGACTTTGGAAATCAGTAACACATGGATATAATTCAAAGATTTCTCATTGGTTGGGATCATCAAAAGAATGGATCCAAATAGAGAAGATGATCAAGATCTGACCTCTGGGGCACTGTAATTATAAGAGATGAGGGAGAAAAAGGGAGTCATCAATGAGAAGTGAAAGGAGTGACAAAGGAGTAGAGGATAAACTATGAGGGTGAGCAGTAAAGTATGGTGTTCTGAATGCTTGTTGAACATAGGCTTTAGCTATCCATGTGCTCAACATCAATTTGTTCACATTTCATAATTTCTGGTTAAATTTCATACATTGGTACCAATAATAAGTATGTAGTTACAAAAGAAGAATCAATTCTGGAGCTCCATTGCACAGCAAATTGAATATAATTAGCAGATATAACCAGAAATTGGTTCTACAATCGGCCCTTTTATGTTAATATCCAGATTGTTGCCTCAAATGCTAGAAGCTATGATTATAAGTGTAGTAAAACCTATAAGCATAAGTTACATCCATTATTATACACTCAGAACTTCCTGGTAGGATCTTCTCTCGCAAATGATTGATATTAATGCAATTTGTTATTTTATCAATAAGAAAGGGGATGATTTAAAAGGTAGGTGGTAGCTTCCAGATCACGATGGTTATGGGTGAAGCTGAAACTCAGATCCTAATCTTAGGATTCCAAGTTGTGTGTATGCATTGCTCCTACATTGCTCCTTCTATTCCATGGTATGGGAATGGAAGAGTTCTACCCTTTTTTCCCTTAAAATATGCATGTCAAATTCTCCCCGATTGGCTAGTTAATAGCTAAGTTTACATTTAGTTAAAATCAGTTATTGAACAAATTCAAGGGGAAAAAAAATGTGCAATTTACATGAAATGAAGACCTCTACATTATGTTAACTGATACCGCATCAACCCCTCAGCATACCAAAAAAGGCTCAAAATTCCATCTCAAAACCTGTAACATGAGCTGTGAACACCAGAAGAATGAGACCAATTTTGTAGTTATTAGGTCTGGACACTTTAATGGTACACTGAACTTGAACATCACCATGGTGCCTTTTCAGGCAATTGAAATTCTTCCTGCCTCTTTAGTTCCATTACTTCTAGAAATATACTGCTTCTGGGTGTCTAAGATTCATGCTACTAATAGTGATTAATATTTTTTAGCCTCATATGCTAGGCAACTTCCTGTATTTTTCACATATATATCTATGTGTGTGTGTGTGTGTGTATATATATACACACACATACAAGCATGACATATCACAAAATAGTATATATTCTTTATTTAAATTCAGAGAAATCCTGTGAGGTTAGTTTTAGAAATACTTGTAGCTTTAAAGTAAGAAAACTGAAGCAGAATGTGAAATAACTTGTCCAGATTGACATCCTTCGAGTTTTGACCTGATGGTCTCACTCTAAACGCTGATATGTAACCACTATGAACATGTGGGTGCATAACTAGGCCTGTGTATTCCAGGCCTTACCACATGCCTCATGTTTCCTGAATTATTCCATTCTATGGATAATGGTCTATTTTTAATGGGATTTTATATTTTGGTATTTTTCCATAGGCATTACATCATGCATCATGAAAATAGATATCAAAATTCTGTTGCCATATAACTCATTCCATTAAAGACTTTCCTTTCCATGTAGCTACTTTTAAAAAAACTTAATATATAGAGGCAGGAGTATTGCAAGTTGAAAGTCAGCCTGTGCAACTTAGTGAGACCCTGCCTGAGAAATAAAATTAAAAAGGGTTGGGGGTATAGCTCAGAGGCTTGCCTGGGATGTGTAAGGACCTGAGTTTAATCCTCACCATTGAAAAAAAAAGAAGAAGAAGAATGCCAAGAATGAAGGAAGTTATTAAAAGTTTATAATGGAATAACTTATAAGTTCCCTACTTTGCACTCTCCACAGCAATGCATTTAAAATGAGCATTTACCCAAACTAAACACTAAAGAGCTATGAAAAATTTAGTCTCTCTGGTAAGATCAAGGGCAAATATGGTCTGACTTTCCTGATCTCAAATTACACCATCTGACAAATATCTCTGCTATTTATGAAGAAATTCACATCCTAAAAGCACTCAACTCTACAAACCACTCAGCTTGCGTCCCCTGAGAATTTACTTCATGATGTGGCAATTGGAATGCTTTCCATACCTGAAGGTCATCCCTCTTTCCTGTGGAGAGCCTCTGCCACTCTTCTGGAGTGACCTTCCTACACTCTTGACTTCAGGTTGCAGTTGGGGACAGGCAAAGTTGGATGCCTCCTTATTCAATCATTGTGATTGTTGATTTGCCCACCTGATTCAACCAGATTTCTGTCCTAACCTGTTGGAATTTGGTTCTATCCTGAATCAATCTTAGTCCCATTCTATGTGGAATGCTGGGAAATTGGTTGCCATAAGGCCACAATAACTGAAGAGAACTTACATCTGAAAATATCTAAACCAATCTGAAAAGAGAATCTGCAATAAAAGAACTAGTAGGTTCTGGAGCTTTCATTGAAAGAGGCCTGCAGTACTCTGGTTTTCCCACAGGGAAAAGCAGGAGGGCAGCCAGAGCAGCTTCCTCCAGCTGGATTCCTCCAGAGCATAAATTTCCTTTATAAGGAAAATTCTGAGATCTTAAGCTATGAAGCAGGGCAGCCATCCCACTAACATCCTGAGCAACACATAGATAGCTTCTGTTAGAGCAGCAATGAGCTGAGTCAGCATCAAATCATTTGTAGTTTGGCAACCACAGCACTGGAAAGGGCGGCAGAACCTTCATGGTTGATGTTACCAGCAGGGGTCAAAAGAAAAGTATCCTTAGTTGGGTGCACGTAGAACTCATCCTTTTTATAGGGATATATGAAATACCTTAGGGACTCCACAAATAATTTCCTGTAGTTTGGGAATGAAGAGTGATGGTATGGAAGAGCTGGTTTAGTTAATGTGAACATCTTCCTTCATGGGTTATTAAAAGTACTGTGACATACTTGTTGGAATTGGTCAAGTTAAAATTGAACTAGTTTAACTGCATTTTATAACTCAATTTTTTTTCATAAAATTATATATAATCATGCTTTTAAAAGATCAAATTGTAAAGAAAATTTTCTAACTGAAATATATTTTCCTCCCTTGGTCTTGCTTCACAGTAATAACTAATCTTCACATTTTTTTTTTGCTTTTGTTCCATATTTTTAGGTAGTATATTTATGCAGCTACATGTTCACTTGTTCACTTTTGTCACAATTTATTGTTATTTTATTTTATTTTTTTGCTGTGATTCTCTTTGCTTCCTCTATGGTATATGGCTTTTCTATTGTATTTTCGTCTTTGTTGTTGTTTAGCTATAAATAACTTATCAAAACTGGTATTTATTCTTCTACCATCATGACAGTTTATCTTCATATCCCACTTCAGAGAACTTCTAAATCTCTTCTAACTTCCCTTGCCCTCCCACTTTCTGGCATGTTTACTATGACTTTCAAATGGGAAGAGGCATGAGAAAGTCTAACAGTTATGGGTCAAATAGAAAGGGACAGGGAATGTTCTGAACAAATAATACAATTTCACAAGATTGTCATTACTTCTAAGTCTTTGTTATGAGCAAAAGTTGGACATATTTTTAAAGATGTGTTTATACTCATATTTCCAATTAAAATACAGCCTTAAGTAATTTTTAGTTAATGGTTCTTCTTGTATATTAGTATTTCTTTCCTATTATATGGAAAATATTGGTTGCAATAATATCAACACTATTATGCTCTATTAAAATTTAGTTAATTTTCCTATAACAAATATGCATAAAAAGAGTTTCATAACACACACATTATGAACAATTAAATTCTGGAATTAAATTCCAAACTTATTTATAGTTTTATAGAATAGATTCTGAAAAAGTGGTATAGTTACTATATATTACATAGTCACTTGCAATAATTGTATATCTATACATGCCAACAGTAAATCCAGTTGAAGCTTCATTCATTTTAGTTTGCTTTTAATTTTTGCTTTAATATTTTAATTTAATTTTTGAATATACAAAACACAGAGATGTTTATAAAGTTGAAAAAATATGTCTTAGAGATACATTTTGGAGAAGTTGAACTTTATTCCAATAGAGGATATTTTACCCCTTTTAATATGAAAGGTGATATGCAATATATAGTGTTTTATACCTATTTTTTTTCAAATATTAAAATTTTAAAATATTAAAACAGGAACCACACCATTTCATTAGATAATGATTTTCCCTCTTTCTTTTTAAGTGTCCTGCTATTTTACTAGAGAAGTTGGCATGATTTACTTAACATGTGCCCCATGAATGGTCATCTGGATGGTTTCTATGTATATTCCTATCTCAAACTCTTACAGCAAATAACTTTGTGTATGTCATTTCATATATACATTATTCTATTAATAGTGCCCAAATCCCCTTCATTGGAATTGAACATTTTTGCATTCCCATCAGTAACACAAGAGTGTGCCAGTTTTCCCTCAATCTAGGCTCACCTACCTATATTTTGTGAAAGAATTCTTCAAAAATTTGGAATGTAAATAACATCCTTTCTTGTTTTCTCACTTTCTATTAGTTTGCTTTGGCCACATCAGTGAAGATTTACAAGGAGAAATAAGTATCAGAGTGCCATCTTGTTCCCCATGTCTGGTGTTCTCTTTTGACAGCATGGGTCCAATAAGAGAAGACACACAATTTTTTTTTCTTTACTACCCAGGGAGACCTGATGTACCCATGAAAATGCCATATAAGGCAAGTAAATATTAAAAAATGAAATGATCTTTCCTGGTTGCTTTCATGTATAACCAGTTGCCATGTCTTACATACATTGGGGTACTCAGGAAAAATAGAAGTTTGTTTGTAATAAAAGTATTGGGAATAAAATTTGATGCTAATACTGAAAATCAGTCTAAGCCAGTGCCCTTTCTTTTTCAATTGGCCTAGAATGAGGTTTCCACCTCATTGGGAATTCCTAGTGTGAAGAAAAACAGCAAGGAGCCGTAGCCTACTGCTGACTTCCTCAGAGAGCAGAAATGAGATGGAACAAAAAATGGAAACATCAGGATTACACACATCCCCTTTTTCCTTATTATCATTTCGTTCATATCTCCTTATGTTTGTCCTGCCTTCAAATACATTTTTCTATTTCACTTTATTCAAAGTTTTATTTTTTTCCCATTTCACCTGTATATTTAAAGTGATCAACATAATAATTAATTCAAACCATAGAATGCTTTAATCTCGATTTCAAATGTTTTTAGATGGATATCTGTTTGATCTCTTATTTAAATGAATAAGTGATGTGTGATTAACATTGAGAAGCATTCAAAACATCAAAACCTCACCCAAAAATGTAGAAATGAATTCCTGATTAAGGTTTATATAACATTTTGCCTAACTTATTTTGCCAAATACTTCTCTTGTCTCAATTCAATTGTAGAGATTTTTGAGTTTTAAAGGAGTTTAGAGATCAACTATTCCAGAAATTTTCTTTAGAAATGAGGAATTATTTAGCATGGAAGATTCTGGAAGGATATCATTCTAAATTTCTTTTAAAAAGTAGCTCCTGGTAGGACTGGGCTGAAACACAAATTTCCCAGTTCTTGGTTCAGTGCTTTTAACCACAAAATCTTGACACATTTATTAATGTCTGTTGTTGTCATTGTTGCTGTTGTTGTTAACAGGGAGAAATGAAAGAATAGAAGACAATTTCATTTCAGGGTTGCATGGAGCCAGTTTGCAGCCAACTGGTTGCCTTTGCTGTAATTTGGACGATTCTCGCCTCGCCTTCCCAGAAATCTAAACGTATTGGGAAGCTTTCTTAAAGACAGCTTCACCTGAAGTGGGGAAAAAGGGAGGAATGGGGCTTAGCTCAATCATAAAAGTTGATTCTTATCATGAGCATCAGTTCTGAATTTAGCAAGGAGCTGGACATGCAGATGGGTCTGTTGGCTCCACTTTATGGGTTTATGTTTGATCCCATGAATAAACAGAACCACTCTATTCAAGCTTTAGATGATATTGGAAAAACTTCAATTCTTTGGTACCATTTTACCAGAGTATAAATAAGTAAGTAAAAGAAATTATCTCCTATTTTTCTACATGGTGAAGCTCTGGCAGTTTGAATCAGCACTCCAGGGGAGTGGAGGAGCCCAGAAGTGGCAGAACTTGGCAGCTCGGTTGGTGTTACACAATGAGATTGCTCTGGCAGCAGGAGAAAGCACTGCCTGCCGGGTGTGACTACAGACAGCCAAAAGAACAGAGCTGCTAAGTGGGGGATGCTCGCAACTCAATAGGAAGAAGGGGAAGAAAGTGGCTGGTGGGATACAAAGGTGGACTGGGTTTGGAAAGTCTCCTGGGTCCTTTCAGAAATACTTTAGGGTAGGGGTAAAAATGGGGATGAAATTACTCAAGACTGAAGCTCTACTATAACCAGTGGGGAAGGCTTTCATGGAAATAATTTCATATATTGTGTGTTAGTCAACTTTCTGTTGTTGTGGCCAAAATACCTGACAAGGAATGACAACTTAAAGGAAGAAAGATTTATTTTGCTCACAGTTTCAGAAGTTCAGCTCATGGTCAGCCAGCTCCAAGGCAGAAACATCATGGTGGAAGGGAGGGCAGAGAAAAGTTGCTCAGCTCATGACAGCCACAAAGCAGAGGGGGAATATGGGCAGGTGGACCAGGGGCAGATAGAGTCCCCAAGGCCATGCCCTAGTGACTTCCTCCAGTCGTGCCCCAACCTGCCTGTAGTTACTACCTAGTAGTTCATTCAGCTGTCAGTGGATTAAACCAGTAAATGAATTAATCCATTGATGAGTTTAGTTCCCCAATCACTGCATAAATGTTCTACTTCTGAACCTTCATGTATTTGGGGATCATGCTTTTACCACATGAGCTCTGGGGAGACATTCTAGATCCAAATCATAATATTTTATATGTACACATGTTCATTTTTTTATTTTGTAGTGGCCAAATATCATACATGAGAACATGCAAAAGTTCTTTCTCCTACCTTTATGGAATCATTGAAAAAATACAAAGGGAGGTTTTTTTTTTTTTTTTTAACCTAAACAATGTAAACAGAGTTTTACTAAAAATGATAAATTAGAGATTATAAATATAATTTTTGTATTTTGAGCTTGTCTAGTCTTTGCAAGTGTCAAATTTACTAAAGGAAAATTGATACCTCTCCACTTCTTTTGCTTTTATCCATCTCTAAGCCAATGAAAATGCAAGTATTTAAACTGTCTCTTATATCCATGTGTATATTAATCGTTGTAAATTTTTTTTAAAGGAAGGGAAAATGAGTAAGTAGCGAAAAGGGTAAAAATAAGGACATCTAAAGACTGAATAAAACAGTAAAAGTGACAAATCAGGGACACATTGCTTGCTTAACTCACAAGCTCCCCATATTAGTCCCCTAATGCTGTGGAACAAGTCATCCAAATCTCAGCAGCTTCAAAGAACTTTGCAGGAAATTACCTTATAATTTCTCTGTGTCCCTACTATAGTTTGGATTTGGAATGTCCCCAAAGGCCTACATGTTGAGGGGCTGGTCCATCCCCTGGTGTCACCGTGCCACTGGGAGGTAATGGACTCTTGAGGAGGTGAGGCCTAGTGGGATGAAGCTAGGACACTGGAGGCTATTGGGATTCCAAGTCTTCTTCTTCTTCTCTTTTGCTTACTGGCTACCATGAGGTAAACAACTTCCTCTACACACACTCTCTGACATTATATCCTGCCTCACCCCAGATTCATAGGATCCACCAACCATGAACTGAAATCTCTGAAACCAGGAGCAAAAACAAACCTTTCCTTCTTATAAGCTGATTATCTCAGGTCTTTTTGTCACATCGATGGAAAACTAAAACAAATCAGGAAAAATTTGATGTGGCTTGGCTGAGTTCTTAGCTCACGGGACGGGCTGAAATCAATTTTTTGATTCAGGCTTTAGTCATTTCAAGTTTGAGTAGGGGAGGAACCAGTTGCAAGCTTATTCACACGATTATTGGCAGGCCCCAACCTCTTGCCATATGGACCTCCCCACAACTGCTTCATAACACTGCAGCTGGTTGTCCCTATAAAGAGTGATACAGGAACAAGTGAAAGAACAACTGTCATAGAAACCACATTGGTTGTAAGCTCCCCTCATGTATGACTCTGTGTCTTCTGCTCCATACTGTTTGTTAGGATTAAATCATTATGTGCAGCCCATACTCAGAGAGAGGGCTTTACACTGACACACAGAATATCAAGAGATGATGATTGGAAGGACCCTTCTTAGAGATTTCCAGCCCTGATCTTCAAGACAGAATGCTTTGTTTTAAGGAGTAAATGTTATATTTATGAATTATTGGGCAGTTTCAGTTATAAGTGCCCTAACTATCTTCCCTGACATCCTCACTCTCTTTCATTGTTGAAATAATCCAGATTCATTGGAACTCTATATTCTTAATTTCATCATTTCTTTTCTGGGAAATGATAATTAATTCCCAAATGGTATGTAAGCACCTCAAATAGTAAATCCTTGAGTTCATCACTAATATTGTATCTCGAAAGATTTTTTTTTTTTGAAACACAAATCAGGTAATTCCCTATATTCTAAGGCCACCTTTGCTCTTTAAGATCCTGCAGTGGACTTTCCCTGCTCTTAGTAGAGTAGGCCAACTGTTATAACATGATGTATACTTTCTTGGACAGCCTTGCTAGAGCCACCTCTTTAGGCTCAAGCACTCTAGAGGGGACAGTGCTCCAGCCACATAGTATGGCCTCTACCATAATATTTTTCTTCTCCCTATCTTTACAAGATTATTTTCCCTGCTTGAGATGCTTTTCATCTCTTTCCTTTACCCTTGATCCTGTGCTTCCAACTTTTTCACCAGTTATCTTTCATATCTGTGAGAAGAAAATTTCTCCACTACAGCAGCACTTCCTGGGAAATCTCAATACTAAATTTCATCACCACTAGTTCTAACTAGTGAATCTCATAAAAGACCATGAACTCTGAATGACCTTGGTATGTCACACCTTAACTGGAACTAATTGATGACTCTTTAATAATCAATAACCTATGTTTTATTTTTTTTTTAATGCAACCCTCTATAATCCTTGGACTCATTCATCTGACTCAGAAAGTTAGTATTTGGTCCTTAGCACCTTAATAAGAGAAATCCTTTCTAGGGTCGAAAAGTCTATAACTTTTTCCTATGAGTGAATGACTTAGTGAAATCCTTCACTGGTGTGTGCTCCTTGGTTTCCAAATTAATAGACTCAGCAATGATTTTTTTCTTTCATTTTTTTAAGTTATGGTAATTTTGCTTTTATTATTATTCTCTAACCCTTTACTTTAGAACCCTCTAATTATGTAACTGATTGATATCTTCCTTTGCTGCTAGACTTCAAGTTCCCAGGAGGTAATGACTATGTGTGTCCTCACTATGGTATATCCCCCAGCACTTAACCAAATGCAAGTAAATAAATGAGTTTCTAGCACAAACTTGTTGAATGAATTAGTAAATTACTTCATTTTATGGCCTCAGACTCAAAAACAAGAGAGTATGTGTTATAAACTTTATTTCTTTGTTTTCCAAAATTGATTTTTAGATTTTTTTGGGGCAACGTCTCTCCTTTTTTCCCCCTTAATAAATAAAAATCAATCTTAATTACTATATTAGTTCGTGTTTACCATTTGCAAAAGCCATTTAATGATTTGGAGAAAGGTGATCTTCTCACTCCTTCCTTCTGACATTACAATCACGTGCTTGGCCAACTGTGCAACACTGGTGTGTGCAGAAATTCCTTTCTGAAAAGCACAGGTGATCATGTTACACCGTGAAGCCTGAGATCTGATTACTCTTACTCTAGTAGCCTGAAAAGTTACAAATGTCATTAGTAGTCATTACTCTGTTTAGCTTCTTAAAAAAGGAGTGCAACCATCTCTTATGGCTGTAAATTCTATAATTTGAACATGCATTTTAATGAGGCTGCATATTCTTTGACAGATTCTATGCATTATTGTTCTAAAAATGACTCTCAGTAATGAAAACAGAACCTGAGCCTAAGAATTCTAGTGGAAATCCAAGTGTTGGAATTAAGTGTGTGTGTGAATGTCGGCGTTCCCAAATCTGCCTTCTTCACCCCACCCACTACTCCTTTCTTTTTTGCTGTGTTCAAGCAATTTAATTCTGCATCTAATTTTAATCTGTAAACCATATCCCTTCTTGCAATTGTAGAGCATGTGTTAGCACTTAACCAGCAGGAGGGGGGTTGCCTAAGGTAAGAGGATTGATAGCACAGACCCGGCATCTTAAAAATGGCTTTGTGTGATTTGGCGCCACTAGCTAAGGCTTTATGTTCACAGGTCCAAGCTGTCTGTCCAGGGCTTAGAGAGACTCAGGAACTGAACACAGTGAAATCTTTTATTCTTATTACTTAGTGTTGATGTTTCAGGAAAATTTGCATGGCAAGGGGCTGGATAAGAAACTCTGAACATATTCACGGTCTGCTTTCTTAGAGCGAGGGAGCAGGAAGAATGAGTAAATTTGTCCAAAAAGGGAAGGAGAGTGACTTGAAAAATGTGATTAAGATCTATTGAAATCAGATTGTCACCACTGGATAAAGTAAGAAAGGATTTGTAGAAACACAAGTTTGACGGATACATAAATATCATCTCTTCTTACTAAGCCTTAACTTATAGAAATCTTTAACATTCCTGTAAAGTGAAATCATTCCAAATTAAATTATTTCCAAAACTTTTCCATAATATTTTTACATGCATCACTTTTTCAGGCTGAATTATTTTTCATGTTTAATATAACAATGCAACCCATAAATGTTGATAAATAAATATTGTATAACATGAATTCTAAGATGCGTCTTTTTCACATGTTAACATTTCTGAAACAGAGATGTGTTTTACAATGAATGACGTTTGAAAATTAGAATGTGCAGCCTTCCTTCTTTCTTTCCCTTCCTTCTTTCTGTCTTTCCTTTTTTCCTTCCTTTCCCTCCCTCCTTTCCTTTCAATTCTTCCTCACACACGGATGGTTTATTTTACCATTAGTAGTTTCTTATATTTGAAGAAATATAGTGACTAAACTCACATATTATAAAAATATAAATAAATGCTAGGACTCCACAGTCTAAAAATATATGCAACTATTGTAAGTGTAGTTTTCTGAGAAATCCACAATTCACAACATCTGGCCTAAAGCATGGGATTATACAAGGTAGTTACTTTAGATGGTGCTTACTGAACAGATATGTTCGGTATCTGAATCACTCATTCAACTAATATTTATTAAGCTCCTACAATATGTTTAACATTGTTCTTGGTTCTCAGTTTAGAAAAGCAAAAGAAACAAAACAACCACAAAAAGAAATGAGTAAAGTCTCTGACTTGGAGATTATTTTCACTTATAAAAAGAAAAATCAGTCTAAGTCACCTGATTCTAGTGTCATCTTTCCAAACATGGAGCCTGTGAATACAAACCTTATTATTCAGTCATGCCTTCACATTTAACTTAAATCCCAGAGAAAGAAAATTCAGACTGAGCTACTGTTTAAAAGGAATATATTATAGCTTATTTTTTTAGAAAAGTTATTCACTAGAAGCTAGAGTCTCAAAATTTGAATATGAACCACACAGTATACCTGAAACCACCTTTGTACCAGTTCTGTGACATTGCGCATATTATTACTATCTTGTCCCATTAAACAAATAAATCTTTCTCGAGTGGTTTTTGTGAGGACTAAAAAAGACAATGAACCTGGATTATTGTGTATTTAACAAAGTAAATTAGAATTCCATTTAACTTTCTTTTGCAAATTCACCAAAAGTTAAGCATAACTGGTATTATGATTTTTTTTTTTTTTTGTAAACTAAGACCTGTATCCTTTTAGGACAGTAAATAAGTGCATTTTATCAATTTAAAACAAAATAAAATAAAATAAAGCACAGGGAAATAGGTGCAAATTAAAAAAAAAATTAGAGAGGTAAAATTAGTCAGAAATTAAAGAAAGTTCTTAAGAAGTTTACAAATGACTGATCTTGAAGAAAATGCCAAATAGGCTTTAGAGAATCTCCTCTGTCTGAACAATCTGAAGAATGATTATTCATTAAATATCCCATCTATAACAATAATTTCTTTGCATATTTGAATACATTTCAATTTTCCATAAACCTTCCTTATATCTTGGTGTTATTGACTTGAGTACCTGAAGCCCAATATTACTTAAGAGCACATTCTGGTATGTGAGTTGTGCCCTTAATTCTTCCTTCTCATCTTTCATTCAAAAGCTGAGAAAGCTTATAACTGATAAAAGTAATGCATTATAAAAAATCAAGGGCAACATTCAAAATCAAATGAGTAATAATAAAATTTTTAAAGTTTTCTTATCCCACGAATTCAAGTTTATATATATAAGAAAATCACATTATTAAAAGAAATTTTTAAAAGAAATTTTATCTTATTTTATATAAAGCATGTAGACTCTTTCTAAAAAATATAAGTGATCAGTAAATAACAGACTTAACATTTCAAAGTAGCTTCCTTACATTTACTTTACTTTAAGTTTTCGGATTTTAATTTATCATCATATTTAGAATTAAGATGACATTACATAAAGCACTTTTGTAGAACTCTCACAGTGTAGTTTGTATGTATGTGTTTATGTGTGTGTGTTTAAATCAGAATAAAGATTTATAACAATTAATATTTTAAATACCGTTGTCAATGCTAGTGAGTTTTGGAATTCCAACAGGCTGTAGGTCTTTTATTTCAGTAAACAAAAGAATTTGAAATTTAATAATGAGGATTTTTTAAAAAAAGACAATCTTTTAATGGCTTTTAATTACATAAAAGGATAAAAGCAACAAATTTTTATTTTAGAAATATAGAAGATAAAATAAATATGAGAAGAAAAATGACCAAACGTTAAGTGGTGAACACGATGCTAAAGTGATCACATGAAATATTTCATTTATCCTGAAAGCAATACACTCAGGTATGGACTATTATACCAGTTACACAGTTAAAAAAAATAGAGTCTTAAGAAAGTGAATTAATTTCCTCATGATTGCTACTCTACTAAACTTGGATTTAAACCTCAGTGTGAGTTTTGAAAAAATTTTATTTAATTACAAGCAGACTCTTTTTTCATTAAAACAAATCTAAATATTTGACTTATTACTTCCTGTTAAATGATACGTCATTATTCACTGCCTCATTCCCCATATTTGGACAGGTAGCTTGCTTCCATTATTAAATTTTTAAAATAATGTACATTGTTTGTGGAGCTGCAAATTAGTACAACCACTTAAGAAAGCAGAATAGAGTTTCCTCAATTAAAAAATAGAATTACCAGATGACCCAGATATTTCATTCTTTGGTATTTATCCTAAAGAACTAAAATCAGCATACTCAGAGTGATACATACATACAAATGTTTGTAGCAGCCCAATTCATCATAGCCAAGTTATAGAACCAGCTTAGGTGTCTGTCAAAAGATGAATGAAAGAAAACATGGTATATGTACTCAATGGAGTTTTACTCAGCCACAAAGAAGAATGAAATTATGTTATTTATTGATGAATAAATGGAACTAGAAAACATGAATAATAAGTGAAATAAGTCAAACTCAGAAAGCCAAGGGTTGAATGTTTTCTCTCATATGTGGAAACTATATACAGAGAAGAAACAAAGGAATAGAAAAGGGACAGGGTCTTATGAAAATGTAAGGGAGACCAATAGAATAGAGGAAGGAGATTGAGAGGGAGAAAGGACGGGATGGAATAGGGAGGTATGGGGGAATGAAATCTACCAAATTTTGCTATCGCCATATACAGATGTATCACAATGAATTGTGTGTGTGTGTGTGTGTGTGTGCACGTGCATGTGTGTGAAAAATTATAGTACATATAGATCATAGCACATATGTAATTATATGTATAATTATAGCACACTAATTAAAGATAATAATAGTGATGGAAGATTAACAGGGTAAGGCAAGTGGATTGGGGAGGAAGGAAGGGAATAAAAGGAAAGTAGAAGGAAATGAGATTGATTAAGTTATGTTATATACATATACAAATATGGGACAATAAATACTACCTCTTATATATAATTATAATGCACCAATAAAAATAATTAAAATGCTGCTTTGAATATCTTCAAACATATGTACATACATGTCTTGAAAAAAATCACACTTTCTAAATTTAAAATATAATATAAAGCTATTATAATAAGAACATCATGTTACTGGCATTAAAAGTAGACACATCAACCAATGGAACAGAACAGAAAGTTGAGAAACAAACTCAAGTATTTCTGGTTGATTGATTTTTCAGGCAAGTTCCCAAGAACACACAATGGCAAAGGGCAATCACTTCAGTAAATCATGCTGAGAAAATTGATACTCACACAGAATACAATTGGATCCTTATCTCACAGCATAGAAAAAAATCAACTTGAAATGGATAAAAGGCTTAGGTGTGAAACTATAAAACTATCAGAGGAAGCATAAGGAAAAGTTCTGCAACATTGGTCTGGGCAGAGATTTCTTGCCTAGAACTTGAAAAGCACAAACAACAAAAATCGAAATAAAAAATATGGAATTGCATCAAATGAACAATCTGCACTGCAAAAAAAAAATGGGTTAAGAGACAACCTAGGGTTTGAGAGAAAATATTTGTAAGCCAGACATCTGCTAATAGGTTAATATCCAAAAATTTATAGGAACTCGATCAGTGCATAAATATATAAACAACACAAAAAAACCCTTGGGAAGGTGAAGAATGCACATCAGCCACAGCTAACCAAGTAGGGCTTTTTTTCCAAGACATTAAATGTCCTATAGACATCCAAAATGACATCAAGAAGCAGAGCAAAGAGAGCTGAGAAAATGAGCTTCAGATCTGAAACTTTTTGAATGAAATCTGTTTCACTCATCGCTTAGGAGTTGCAACACATTTAATGCCTGCCTGTTAATTGCTGTTTTTTCCTGATCTTCTAGGTCTGATACTGACAGGGAAAGAAAGTGAGATGTTCATCTACCCGAGATCCTCATGGCATTATACTTGTGGAACACATCTACTATCTCCTGAAGGATTCAGCATTTTTTAGTTCAAATTCCTAAAAAGGAAAATATGAAAGTCTCAGCCACTCCCATGGACAGGTCCCCTTAGGACAGTATTCCTGGTGCGATATGCCACAGCAGGAACTGTAAGCCACATGTTCAAAATTGAAGAAAAATGAAGTTGAGAAGTGAGTATAAGTAGAAGACAATCACACCTAGTTTAGTATGAAAACATTTGTGTCAGCCACACTAGAGGCTCTATCATTTGCTTTATCAGTTGGCCCGACGAAAGAAACTTACATCATATTGTTGTAAATCTGGACTTTTGGTTGAGTGAAATAGAAAAAGTTTATATCATATACACATCACCCATTCACATTTATTCTGTGACTACTCTGTTGACTTTCATTGTTCGCTTATTTCTTGAGTTGTTAATGTTTTCCTTGTTGCTTTTTATATTAAAGTTTTTTTTACATATTCAGCATACAAATTGTTGGTCTTACCTATTGCTCATATTCTTTCCAGTTGTCTATTTGCCTTCTCATTATAGTTACTTTTGATACATTCAAGTTTGGTGTTTAATGTAGTTAAATCCTCCCACTATTCTCTTTTTGCTTTAATTGTCTTAATATTGAAAAACAATCTTTACGATTTCAAGGTAAATAAATATCCCAATTACACCTATTTTAAATATTTAAAAAAATTGCTTGCAATTGCTTAATGTCCTGAAATAAATCTTGAGAGATTATGTGATATTCTTTATGTGAAGTCTGATATTTATTTGGCAATACATAAATTTCTTTTTTCTCACTTGGCTAATATTCATAACATTTTTTTCTACCAGAATAATCCATCTATTAAACATACTAAGATATTTTATTCAGGTTGCATTATAGTTTCACAACATTATTAGATTTTTAAAAATATTCCTCTTAAAATAATGTGAGGAAAATAATGAACAGATTGCTTATAGTAGATACAAAGTTGATTAAGGGACTATTAGGACAGTTCACATAAGAATTCATTAAGGATAACTCATAGAAAAGTCTGATATTTATTTGGCAATACAGAACCCACTGGTGATTCGGTTCATTAAAAAAAAAGTAGGTACAAGGGGTAGACAGGAATCATAGAAGCAATCAAATTATAGATAGTTGAGGTGAAAGGGTACAGGCTGCCACATACAATTTTTAAACCTTTTAAAGAGAAGAAATAAGTAGTGGGAGACTGAAGCAAGTCCAGAGAAGTTTTTTCCTTAAATGTCTTTAGTTTTCTTCTGAGAAGAGACAAAATTGAACCTTGCCACATGTTACATGGAAAGAGCCATATGGTGAGAAGAGGGGCATATCACAGAGTAAGCCATGTCTTGAGCCAGACGGGAAGAAGTGAGTCAACCAGGGGACAGAAGTGTATGCGTTGGTTGGCTATCGCTGAAGAAGTGGAGGGAGCAATCAGATGGAAAGGCTTCTCAATCAAAAAAAGAAGTCGGTGCATCATTTGAAATCAGAATGTTGGAGGGGAGCTGTGAGAAAGGAGGTCCACACTTGAGCTACCTACTAGGTAGGTACCAGGGTGGAGATGAGGGACCAAGCCACTTGAAGGCCCATGAATATGTCCTAAAATTCTTCCTTATGATTGTGTAATTTTTTCCCCCAGCAACAATGAAGCTTTTGGACAGTTGCTTTGGGGATAAGAGAATGAGAAAATAGAAGGAAGCAATAGGCAGAGTGTGGCAGTTTAGACAGTGGATGAGTTAAAATGTCTTAGGGTTCTGATGAAAGCTAGAGCAGGGTTCCAGGAATGGGCTTCTGTAAGGGGAGCTGAAGAGACCGATGTGAGATTGCAAAGGTCAAGGAGCAGGAAGGCTCATGTATTGGAGAGATCTTTTTAAAATCAACATTGAAGTCAGCTCGGTGCTCCAGACACTCTTGAAGCATTGAGTACTGTAACTATAATCATTATGAATGGTGAACTTAAAACCACTAGGATCAAACATAATACCAAATGCTCTATTTAAAAATAAGGACCCAAACTAGTTAAACAAACAAACAAACAACTAAACAAAGCAATGGCATACATAGTCTTACCCATGAAAAGTCAGATGAGTGTGACTTCACTGTTGGCCACAGTTGTAGGTTTAACAATGCCGGTTAGGTGTTTGGAAAAAGAAATACAAGGAAATGGGTAAGATTTTATGCTGGAGTTTTGAAATTTAGTTAGGGAAATGAAGGGAATCTATGATGATCATGTGTTCTGAGAGTCACTAAGTTATTTTATACATTTTCCCTTCCTTAACAAATATGAGGGCAAGAGGAATTATTTGAGTGAGTCCTCAACTAGAGAAACAGAACATGCAGTTACTTTGTGTTCCTATCCCAATCCGACCAGGAAATTTAACAAAAGATGTAGAGAATGGGTGCTTTTAAATGTTATAAATGAAGGAGGTGCCAGTGGCATGGATCCTGGGGTGCTTCTTGGTGTCTTCTTCTCACCCCATTGTAACAGAAAAAGGTGTGTTAACCCAGACGATGATGTACTGATCCTGTGGACAAAATGCTTTACCTTTTATAAAAATGTGCTCTATTTATAACATACGGAAGTACAGAGAAGCATCATGCTGGTTTGAACAGGTGCCTTTCTCACTGAAATCTGATCACACGATATAGATTGAATACATCGACCTGAACTCTCAAACAGACCCGAAAGGTGACTGTGAAGAGCGATACCAACACATTCAGGACATCTTTCAAAGGTGGAATGTTGTTGATTGTGACAGTAAAAAGCGGGGCCACAGTTGCATTCATTGTTCAGTGAGCTTGTCCACACAGCTCAACCCACCGACAGCAATGAATGTTGATTGTGACCTTTTGTAAAATAATCTCTGCACAGGGAAGAGAAAGTTCTGGAGTGTCCTGCTTTGGTTTTCTGTCTTCAGCAAATTCTGGGAGCCACGGAGCAGTTGATGGTTAGCCATAGGGTACAATCAACGGTCGATGGTTTTGATTTTAATTCCAAACTCACCGACAGCGTTGAATGTTCACTGAAGCAACCTCTAAGCTCAGAATTCTGCTGACTTCACAGTATCTGTAAGTATGGAAAGAGGAGGGAGACAGAAAATACAAAGTACCTTTAGTCACACGTTGTATGCATTTTAAGCCTTTTCAAAGAAATAAGGAGGAAGAGACGCAGGGTGATTCTTCCAACCAACACTTTGGCCAGCCTCCACATCACATGTGTGAAAGAAAGGGATTTTGTTTCTTCAAGCTAAAAAAAAAAATGCTGATCTTGGTTTAGTTCCAGAGAGAGAATTATCCCACAGTTACAAAGAGAATTTCTTATTCAAAGTAATTTGAAATATCATATTGAAACAATATCTTAAAATTTAAATAATGCTATGCTTGAAGAATATATTATGCATATAGAGTATTCAAAAATTAAAAAGAATTCTCTTAGATTTCCTCAAATTAAACTACTGTCAATTACCTTTTTACACTTAATATGTCTAATGTACGTGATCATAAAATTTGGTTTTAAAATTAGAATATATTCCAAAGCATTCTTAAACTGAACAAATTACAAATGAAGAAATCAGCTCAACCCATTTTTCCGTTTATGACACAAAAAATTCATTAATACAGTAAATACAATCTATGCATGCTATGAAGCTATGAATTCCCAACTGTTTTGGATATGAAACTCCTAACATCTTTTTATGGGTGGATAGGTCAGAGATTCTTTTTATAACCTCTTTTCTATGATTGCTTTGTGAATAATGCTTATTTTAAAGCATTTATTATCAACTCTGTTAAATGTATTTATATAATCACGTTGAATAATTTTTTATTATTAATTAAAACAAAAGTTCTCTTGCATATATTGAAACCAACCTAGAAAGTCACTATTTGACACACTTTAACTGACATCCAATATGATTATAATTATCTGTGGGTGAGACAACCCACGGTAATTTAGAATACTACTTTGAAGATTTTCAAATCAATGGAATAGTTCCTGAAATATTAGTGAACTATGTATTTCAAATTTTTTCATATTCTGACATTTCCTTTGCTTACAATACCATATTTTAAAGGCAGTAATTGCTTAATATCTTTGAAATACAATTTTTACATGGAAATATTCTCTAACATGATTTGGTGAAATGAGGGCTAGTGATCTACTAAAAGCATGTATTGAGGCAACAAATAGTAATAGAATAAAAAGTGGTGATTAATCTGAATTTTGCAATGTGTAATTCTTTTGAAATAATCACTTTTTTTCCTACAGAATACAACTAGTTAAAAAATGCTTTATCAATAGGTATTTCTTGTGCTGGTGTGGAAAGAACATTATCATGGGACTAAGGGCTCATTTGTTTGCATTATCAATTCCACCTGAAGGCATATCACTCCTATTTCTCTGCCTGCACATTGTGGCGTTAGTGTCAGGTCAATATACAACCATTTTTCAATCATGCCTATTCATCTCTCACTGCATCTGCTAACATTTGTATAACAGGGATGCTGTGATACAAGACTTCAAACCCTGTATTTTGCCTGAATGCAAAATATGTATTTGACCTACTAATGAGCAAAGCTCCAGGGTTGCTACAATTAATTACAATGCATATCCATGTTATTATTTGTTTTGTAAAACATTCCCCCAGTAATTTTTGCAAAATATCATTAACTTATGCCTCAAATTTTCAAATTATTAAAATAAAACTCTTGAATAAAATTAATGTAAAATTCTTAAAAGTCATAAATGATTCATTTCCAATAGTAAGAGATTGCATTATATATCTTGTCATTTGCACATAGAATAGTGATAGTAAACAGAGTAATTAATTCTTTCTAGTTTCCGTGGATTAAACTGGATGTGTTTCACATACACATAGTTTGTTGAAGAAAAAAAATCTTCTAACAGTTAAATTCTCCATAAGAGTAAATAATTTTTTTTGTATTCTTGCTGCATTTACTCTAAAGTCAGAGAAGAGAATATACTTCAGGGTTATATATACTAAATTATTTTTGAATCATCAGAAAAATTGTTACATTTGCTGATTCTATTTTCTGCTTATTCAAGTGGGCTTTTAATCACTATCTTATATTTCCTAATCCTCTCTCTTCTACATCTTTATTTTCACGACCTGGGTCTTTGACTACAAATAATTTATCTTTTAATTATTTAGGTTTCACAGTACTGAGATTTTATGTTTTCTATTAGAAAGTATGCAGCGTTACCTTTTTAACATCATATTCATAATTCCAGAATTCTAAATTAGTTGTAGCAATCTCCAGTCTTATATTTTCTCACCGAATGAAAAGAGCCACAAGAAATAGGTCTTTTATGGATGAGTATCCCCTTATGCCCCTGTTCCTGATTTTGGGAGGGTTGCATGGGCAGGATAAGACTGATTTGCATCAAGGTCAGATTTATTTTAGATTTTTGTTTCTCATCCCTGGGCTTGTGGAAACATTAAGTATTTTGGTTTTGCTTAAGGTTAGTAGGTCATAAATAAACCAAAGCAATTTCTTTGCTTTGAGCAAGAGGGTCACAGAATACATGAAATACCACTTTTAAACAAAGCAAACTTTAACATGAATTGACAGAAGAACATGAAGAAGTAGTGCCACGTGCCTCAGTAAAAGGCCATAGGGATTTGGGATGCTGAAGTTGTCTGTTTTAGAAATAGATTATATATCTTGCTTGATGACCTGTATTTAATTTAAGTGACTGCCGCTGCCAGTCCTTCCAGAGGGCAAGTGTGTGAAATAGAGCATTCCAGTGTCAGGCTCCAGCCCTTTCCTCTGCCTGATGCCTTGACCTAAATTGGGCATGTGGGCATTGATCTGGACAAATGAGAGGAGAGGAGATTTTCTACAGTCGCATTTTATCCTTAATTCTAGTTCATTGAAAAATTGGGGGGGGGGGAAGCACCTACCTATAAGTAAATTTTAGTTTCATCAGTTTGATTTTTCTGTTAGGAAAGTGAGTCTTTCCAAAATGAAAGACATGAAAATGTCACACTTAAAAGTACATTTTTTTTTTTTTGCTGTTTCCTCCTTCTTCAAAATGTTAACAGGATCTCTGAAACTCATCATAAATGAAATTCCAGCTTAACCAGCGATTTAGGGGTTCCTAGGCCTCTTGCTCAGGTCCATCTCCATTTTCTTAGAAGAATTACTCCTTTGATCAGGATCAGATATCTCAGGGAATGTTTGAGGACTTGCACTTTTACCTTTTCAATAATGCAGTTCGAGTACCCAATACAGAATTGCTCACTCTGAATAGTTATAATTATTGGGGTTTCTCGTTTCTTCAATAGAAGCAGCAGAAACATCAGAGGTCAAAACTGACTAAATGCAACAGAGAGTCAAGTTGAGAACTTGGATATGGTTTTTCACTGAGCAAAAAAGGAAAATCAGGGCATGTCATGCCAAAGCTTGGCTCAAAGTGGACATCTTTTACTACTGAAACGCTGGCTTCCAGAGAGGACTATAATTTTTTTTTTCTAGTAGCTTTGTAATTACTGATAGCCCTTCCTCCTGTTGACAGCTAAAGGTCTGAAAGTTTT
This sequence comes from Urocitellus parryii, assembly GCF_045843805.1. NCBI lineage: Eukaryota > Metazoa > Chordata > Mammalia > Rodentia > Sciuridae > Urocitellus > Urocitellus parryii. The sequence continues at coordinate 118,607,534 of NC_135539.1, read as the reverse complement.
CTGGTTTTCTTTTCCAGAAAACTATGGAAATGAATTTACATTACTCACTCCATAAAATGGCTTACGAATTTGCTCTGGAGAAAGGAAGAATTTCCAGCATGACCTTTGTATTATTTGGCATAATTGCCAGGTATTTAAAAAAAATAATTTATATTAAATATCTATATTAACTGGATTTATATGTAAGAATTCCACATTGTATTCTTATTACAGAATAGATATAACTTAAAAAGTCTTTGGGATTACTTAAAAACTATAAAAGCTCAAATATTTAAGTTTAATAGAAAAGGTTAAAATATGAACCACCCTAACTCCAATATAAGCATCGCTTTTAATAAGAGCATAGAAATATTGACATTTTTGCTATAATAACTATTTATTATCATAAACTGGATTAACACTTTTCAATAGTGAATGTCTACACACAAACTATATATATACGCACACACACACACATATATACATATATATGTATAAATTTTTTTCTGAGCCTGTGAATGCAGCAATCTAAAAGGTACACTTTTTTAAAACATTTTTTAGTTGTCAATGACATTTATTTTATTGATTGATTCATGGTACTAAGAATTGAACCCGGTACCTCCACATATGCTAGGCAAGCGTTCTGCCACTGAGCTACAATCCCAGCCCCTAAAAGGTACACTTTATTGGGCAGCTTGATATAATCACCAAACAAAGCAATAGAATTGCAGCAATGGGCCTGGGATCTGCCACTCACCAGTTTGGTTATATAACTCATGTAAGCTTTAGTTTCCTGGATAAAATCTGCGTCATAAAATAATTATCAGATGTAACAGTTCAAGTTCTGAATAACCCTTTGTTAATGGACATTCTGTAATACATAATGATACTCCTTATTATTGGGACAGAGATTAAATCCAGGTCTACCAAGAATCTAATGCTTCTTCCCTTCAAAAAGAGCTGCTGTCCCAGTTTAAAACTTATACACACACACACACACACACACACACACACAATCACATAAGGCTTTTTTCTAAGTAGCGTCAAAATATATGATTTTTTTTTTTTTTTTAACCAATGGCACAATAACATTCCCAGTAAGATGCAACCGTGTGTTAGTCTTGCTGCTTGACTTTCTTACCTGGTAGGTGGTGGTGACTGACAGGCAAGGAGAGCTCTTCTAAGATAGGGAGTTCTGAAGAGGATTGATGTCTACTTAAAAGTTACAATTAATCTAAAACTCCTCTAAAGTTAGGAGCCCTTGATTAACCTAAAGCATCTCTGTTATTCTTCAACATTCACACAGAGGATGAGGACTAGAGAGAATTCAGGATGACTGCTCTTCTTCACCTTTCAAAATAGGTTCTTGTCCTTGAGCATATGTCCTAAACTATTTTAAATCAAATCAGGATGCCATCAGATCTACAGAGGATAAGACAAGTGTTTAAATATTGCTGTATTTTTAGACATTTATCAAATTTCCACTTTAAAAAAGATATTTCAAGGTTTGCTCTAGGAAAACTGTTTCAGTGCCTTTCTTTTCTTTCATTCTTTTTTTTTTTTTTTTTCCTCTGAAGTTTAGACATCTTCCTGAAGCAAAAAGGAAGAAAGGAAGGAAGGGAAAGAAAGAAAAGAAAGAAGAAAACATTACATCACTACATTTTTCCAAAGCACATAAGCTTATATTGGGCTATCAAAAGAAGCTATTTCTTTTTGGGTATTCGATCATTTAGAGAGCCAATTTAGAAACAAAAAAAAAAATCTCTTTTCATACAAAAACTCTCTTTTATAGAGGAAAGCACATGGTAGTGTGAAGTTCAGAGCAAGCTGAGTAGAATTAACGATTCTAATAGCAATGGATTCTTTTTCATAATGAAGATCAATTTTGTCGATAGTATAACACTGTGCTTTCTACAAACTCTTGCCAATGTCAGCATGAGCAGCATTTATTTTTAGCAAAGAAATGGAGCGTCCTTGATCCAAGACTTTGTACTAATGGTTGATTACTCCCTCAATCTACAAAGGATAGACATGTTAACTTATAAGTGATTTTCAAATTACTTTCCAGTAAATACTTCCATATTAGTAATAGAGTCTGTCTCGTGTTATAATTAAAATGCAAATTAATCTCTTGAAAATTATTAGCAATATGTGTATCAGAGAAAATAAGTTTTCTTAGGGGAAAATACATTGCATCTTTGTAAAGAGGAAGATACCTTGCTTCTCTAAATTGTTAAAATTTACCAAAAAAGGACACCTGAAACACATAATCAGAGAAGCACACACTAAGCTTTTAAATTTTTTAAATGAAACAATGTGTTATTATTTTATTATTGTACCATGTTACATTATAGGAAAAGTGTTTATAATTATATTTTTAGAATATTGAAAACATCTTTCAAGTTTTCTATGCTTCATTCAGAATTCAGTCTATTAACTAAGGGTCTCCCAAGCTTTTAACAGCATTCTCCACTAACTATGCTATTAGAATACCTTTCTATTTTTAGAAGATATTGTGGATATATTTCTAGCTTCATAAATTATACAAGCATCTGTTCCTTCAATCAACAGGACACCAAATGTTTTTTGCATCAATCCATGTGAAATGATGTATATAATACTATTTTATTCCCCATGAGATTTTAATAAGTACTGAGTTTATAGTAAAAAAAAATGTTTAAATGATTAAGACGGTGGAAGAGGGGTAAATAAAATAGTAAACAAAAAATGTATTTCAAAGTAAACTCTGTGGGAATTATAAAAAACTAAAACACGAGTAGCTTTTAAACCTTTCTAGGTTTCTTATTCTCCATAAAAATATTTAAATCAACTAGCAGAACCTGACAGATTTTTAAGCACAAAATTGTAACTCTATTAAATAATTCTTATGTCTTTAACTTTATGTAAAATGCTATATTTGGAGAATATGAAAAAAAAGGTTTCTTCACATTGAGTTCTGATAGCTATTATATGCATGGCAGTTTGTTTCATCAAAAATGCCTTTATAAGAATTTATTCTTTAAAATTGATTAATCTAAATGGACATGGGTATGCAAGCTCTTCTAAACCTTCCTTAATGTGACCAGCAGGTGACTGTGTTCTCTCCACAGGTGACTTGTGGACTGAGAAAGGATTTCAGCCAAAAGTCAAGACTCCATTACAGTTGAGTATTATATTTCTCAATAAATCCTGTGAAAGTGAAATACCTTAGCTCAAGTTATTCATTAAATATACGTCATTATGACATGTTTGGATTAATTGTTAAAAGATTTATGCTTTGATTTTGGAATCCGATAAATGACCTCTTCTACTACTTAGACGATAATTTTCTAGATCCTGTTCCATTTTTATTTCCCTTAGCCAAAGAGAATAATTCTAGAGGATGTGGTTATGTCCCCCTGCCATTCTACATTTTAAATGAACAAACAGAAAATAAAATGGTGTTAATTTACAGTATTTAGTTAAGTTAGTTAACTGTATTTAGTTAATAATTCACATTATTTTTTATTTTAAAACATAATAATTGGTCAGTTTATTCTTTGAGCAATAGGATCATGTGATGGCTTGATTTACTGGAATGGTAGTTGAAAAAATAACTTTATTCAGGCATTATTCTGTTTCTACTCAAATGAGATTATTCTTTATTAAATGTATAACAAAATCCAGATATTTTAGCAATTTAAAACTACTCATTATATTCTTTACAACCTTTTCTCCCCCAAAGAAGTTACTTGAAAATTATTATATGCCTCCATGGTGGGGAAGGGGGAAGGAGGTGGGGAGAGAGAGGGGGAGAGAGAGGGGGAGAGAGAGAGAGAGAGAGAGAGAGAGAGAGAGAGAGAGAGAGAGAGAGAGAGAGAGAAAGTTTCTTCATTATACAAAAGGTTCCCTCAAGCAATTTTTCAAATCTTCACTCTCAGGTTATTTTCTCTTTATGTTTACATACATGCAGAAAATTGAAAATTGAATGACTTAAATTTTCAAAAAGTACCTATGGTAAATGAAGAGATGAAAATAAGCAATCTTTGATATGATTAGTAAAAGTAGAAATCTAGGATTTGACCTAGTGATCTTCATGAATCTTATCACTTATCACTCTCATCACTTCTCATCCTGCTGGGAGACATCTACTTCCCACCTAAGGCATGATATAAACATACTGTTCTTTTCAGAATTACTCCTTTTTGACTTAATTTACAAGGAATCTCTCTTTAGTAGTAATCCTAAATGGTTATTGGAGATCGATGCAGAGAACAACTGACAGAATGATTCATTTGTAGAACTGTTTCGACAATTTATTTACCATCAATACTTTAGTAGCTTTAGAGCTTACTTTAAAAAAAAATCAGAATATTAACTAGATAATTTTGGATCAAAATCAATTTAGGTGTTTTTTTAATATCCCCTCTGCAACTCCAATTAAATACGCTACTCTTCCCAGTTTCCTGTCTTAAAACTAGTTTTTAGTGCTGCCTGGAAACTGTTAAACAGCTGCAGCATTCCAGCCGTGAAGTTTTTAGCCATGAGTGAATTACACAAATGCAAAGACAGTAAAATTGCTTCTGGAAAAACGTCTACAGACACATAGATTTTTGAAAAATGAACCAAAGTATCAAAAATGTCAGACATTAACAATATAAATATACACAGGTATGTAATATTTTATAGAATGAATGATGTTTACTATTAAAATAAACAAATGAGCATATTATACAGCCATAAGATGAAGACAAAAATACTTTATTCTTAAAAAATCTAATTACATACTCAAATTGGCATAGAGACTCAAAAACACTGAATAATTTGGGGCAAGTTGTCAAATAGTGACAGAATTCTATGTTCACTCCCCACTGAATGCCCTTTTTATCATTCTATGTACATGTTAACGTGTATTTTTAATACATTTTTTTACTTTGTAGATATTGACTAAGAATTTTTTAATTAGCACAAGAAGACAATATAAATTATGTCCCATATAGGTACTTTGAGACTTAAAGGACATTTGATAGTTTCAGCTGACCTTTAAAATGAGGGGAATAAGACCACATAACAGATCAAAGACACCAATAGAATATGGAAATCCAGTTTCAATGATATGTGTTTTTCTCTGAAAAATGTTTCTAAAAAATGAAAAATAGTTACAGACCAAGAATTTTTAAGTTTCTCTTGCTTGGTCTATCTTTCTCATTAGATGGTGGGATCCTGGGATCAGACTTTCCTTAGTCATCTATGAAACTTTAGAACATAACATGTTTCCTAGAATACAGCAGGTGTTTAATGTGTGCTTGTTGCCTCTTCCTTGATTCCCTAACAAATATCATTATCAGGATGCTCATCTGGATATGGCCTATTTTCCCATTTGCTCCCATTTACCTGACAATATTGAATTATATAACCTCCATGTTGGGTTCCCACATATCTGGGTATACTGGATTCAAAAGTCAAAGTTCCAAAACCTAGTCACTCACAAAGATTGAGTCATGGAAAAGGTTTAAACAGATTTAATGCTCACTAGAGATCTAAGCCACTTTCAGAGCTGCTGTTACATAACAATGCATAGAACTAAAGAATTTTCTTGTCTTTAGAAAAGTGCTTCATTAAATTAAGAATTTTGCTCTTCTCTGCAAATGGACCATATATTTCCTTCTGATGGCATGAACAAAGTTATCACATTTTTAAAACCTATATTTTAAAATGTTTATTGCTCTCAGGATGGTTTTTGATACTCTATATGTTTCTTCCAATAACATTTTAATTTTTGAAAACATCTATATTATTTCTGTTGATCAAAAAGGTTGGGCCACTAATGGAAAGAAAGTATCTTAATTGGGGGGCCCATACACAATATCATTAACTGTTTCTCAACTTTTATTTAGTGAAAGGCAAAAATAGAAGAGGGCAAAAAAAGCACAGAAGTATTCTGGTTGGCCAAAGTCCTCCTTGCTGGTGAGTTTCATCTCACCCAGGTATCCAAATATTTTAACCACATCCTCCGCCCCTTGCCCCCCCCCCCACTGTGGTAAGTTCTGGTTTAAAAAAAAATTTTTTTTTTTTTCTTATCTCAGTACATTTTTACTATTTTCCATAGCTGCGCCCTCAGGATAGACATCCAGCTAATGTACTTCTGTTTACTGAAAAGACCTTTCACAGTATTTCCTTTTGCACAGATGAATGCTAGAGATTTCTTTTGAGCCTTGTGGACCAATCTGATCCACTATTTTACACACCAAACTTTACAACATTAGGGGGGTCTTTTTCAGCTATTCTTGAAAACCAGATCCTTTTCAAAGGATGAGAAGTTGTCTTCTTTGAGGATCTTTAGAGTGTGGGGTTAAAAATGAGTGGGGTTGGATTTAAGACAATTCCCAAAAATGTTTTGATCTTTGGCAGATTCCCTGACTTATGGTGCCATCTTCCAACACATTTAACTCTGAGGGCCAGTGGTGTCCAGATGTATGCACAGGGATGTGTTTATCCAAAAGTCAGTCACATGATCATAGATATTGATCATTACAAAAAATTCTCCACAAATGGAAAATCTGTTTCCCAGCCAAATTAAAGAAACCTGAAGTTTTCTTTACTAAATGGTTATGATGCTGCCAATTGTAATGTTCTTAAGGGAAAATGTTCTAGCATTCATATTTATTATTATTATTATTTTAAAATAGTTCAAGCTAGAAGATATTTTCCCCAAAAGATGCTGGTAGAAAGACTATTTAAACTAATATAAAATAATTTATTTTAGAATCCTCATTATCCATCACTTCTGTTTATATTAAATTTAGTTTCTGTCAATGTCTAAAATGTTGATAAGAATTTCTTTGTTGTGAAATTTTTATCTTTCAGTGCCACTGGCTGGTTTTCTCTTTGAGACACCTTTTTACATGGTAATGTGTGGTCATCATGTTTTCCCTAAATTGCACTTTTTAATGTTATATTGAATTTCTGTTTATTGATCAAAAGTTCTGAGCAGTAGGTAACAAACTGAATTATATAGTTTGCTTTAAAAGGCTAAGAATGCTCCCAAATAGTTTCAAACATATTGACTGATTTAAACAATTCCAATTAGTTTCTCCCTATACCATGTAGTTAACTACAGGGAAGGCATATTTTACATAATGAGATTTACACAGAAATTCTGTCATCCTGGAGAGAAAGCTATAAAAATATATTATGCTTCAGTCTACTTTTAGCTTCTATTTTATGGCAGAAAAAAAGATAATTTTGGCAATAACATTTCAAAAATCCTCTCTTTTTTATTTTTTAGAGTAGCAAAAGTTGTTTACTAAAAATGGAAATTTTTAAACTAAATACTCCTTTATAGCTCTTTTCAAATTCTTCATTCTACATTCTGCCTAGTTTTCTTAAGATCATGTGAGTGATACAAAAATGTGGTACATAATACTGACTTTTTAAAAATATTTATTTTTTTAGTTGTAGTTGGGCACAATATCTTTATTTTATTTATTTATTTTTATGTGGTACTGAGGATTGAACCCAGGGCTTCGCACATGCTAGGTGAGTGCTCTACCTCTCAGCCACAACCCCAACCCTATAATACAGATTTGAAAGCACCACAAAAGCATATCATTCTATGGACCAACACTACAAGACGGTACTTCTAATTACCAAACTTAGTTTTATGAAATATTTTCAAGCTCACAAAATTTATCATAATTTTCTCATGCAATACTGAAAACATTTGGGGGGGGGTCATTCCAAAGAAATATTATCATTTCTCTGAGATCAGCAAATTAATATCAAAAAACTAAAAGTGTCCATTGGAGAGAAAAGATATCAACAAGTAAGCCGTCATTTCTATTATAGGAAATAGCTTGAGGCATATGGCAGAAGTAATGGAAAGGAGCAGAATTTTCCTCTGCCTCTAAATATAACTTTTGACTTTAGTTAAAGATAACATTATATTGAAAGTATGATTCTTGTAAGCCTCTACAATTACTAAAATATCCTATTGGAACAGACTGTAAAATTTTAAAATTAAATATACACCCATTATTACAAATTTGGAATACTTTGGGAGAAATAAGGGAATTAAAGTATACACAACATACTGGGAAATTCAAAACAGATGTCTGCTAAAATTCAGTATATTTACATGCTTGTAAATAGCATATGTTTCCAAAACATGACATTTGTTCTTTAGGACAGTTGTGTATGTCTGTGAGATGATGGGATGGGACAAGGAGAACATGTTTTATTTAAAGTTTCACATTTGATGAAACTACATAGGACTGAGCTTTTATAATTATTCCAAATGTGACAGAATGTTTCTATTTCAAGAAAAAATGAGAAAATAAAGTTTAATTATTTGCTTTAGAACTAACTTAATTTCATGCATTCATACAGGTACTGTATAAAATATTTGCTCAGTCCTCACTTTTTGGTTGTTAGATTTTTTAAAGGATTTTAGAGACTTATACAGAGGAATTTTCACCAGGAATGAAGTTGAACTTAGAGGCTGCACCAATAGTCTTACTTACATCCTTACAAGTTTGCTTTAGGATTCCCGGCAGAGGCTGGGCAGGTTGTCACAAAAATCTTGGAAATTTAAGGGAAATCCTCAGTAATCTGAATCTTAAATTTCCATACAGGGTCAATCTATCTTTCTAATATTTTTAATTTCAGAAGTAATCATGAAAAATCAAATATTCCTTTTTAGTGTGAAATTTAGGAATTTCACATAAATACTCCAAATACAAATAAGTAAAATTTTTTATATCATCCTAATCTCCACATAAGGCTGCCCTTCCTTAAACCAACACACATCTATCTATCTATCTATCTATCTTTTTTAGTAAAATGGAACAAGAAAGAAAGGAGGACATTAAGAGAGGAAGGAAGGATGGGAGGGAGGGAAAAAAGAAGAGAGAAGGTTTTGAAGAGGGCATGGTGTCCTTGTGATAGGTGAGCATGGTTACAGGAGCCAGAATAAAGTGTAAGCATCAAGGGATTTGAGGCTGAAGACAAGACTGATTTGGGACCACCTAAGCACTTACCTTTCCTGAGATTCAATTCTTGTATTAGTTGACAGAATGTGATTTCTAATGGATTAAGGTGCAGTTATTGAGTGGACTCCTTCTTTTGCTCTCTAATATTCACAGTGGCCCTTTGAAATTCTATGCCTTGGCTGAATTAGAATCAACTTGCATTATTCTATTCCTATCCAATTTTATATTTGGATAATTGGATAACACATATATATCCCATGAGTGCACATGTTACATTTATAGTCAAATATACCCTATTCAATCATAAGTCTATTTTAAGAAAAGGGGAAACAAAACAAACTTTTCAAACTGCTTTACTTTGTTTTCCTTTGTGAAACTGAAAATTATACAAGTTTATGGTTTAATTTCATAGAATGTAAATATGAGAAGTAGATGCCTAATAAAGTCTGTATTATATTTGGATAGACACTACTTGGAATATAGATTATTAGCTGAACATGAATATTAATTTGGATTATTTCCTCTTTAGTTAAAACCACAAATATACACATTCTCTGATGAAAAGAAATATTAAGAAGTAACTCTGAAATTAACAATTATCCCCCCCAAGTAATGGTTAAAAGTAATTCAAGCTAGTTCTATTTACTTTACTTGAAAGAATATGTTTTCTAAAATTATATGTTCTATCCAAATAGATCATTTTTTTCAGTTTCCAATTATTTGGATTTTTGCCATCAAGTCTAATTGAGTCACTTTATTTCATAAAACAGGAAATGGAGACAGAAGATGTAAGTGACTTGCTTAACACCCTGTAAAACTACAAGAGCAGAATCAAAGAACAGTTCATGACCATTTCAGAGAGCCAGCTGCCTGGGGTTCCTGGATCAGTGTCAATGTCTCTTCTACCTTTCAAGGCTACCATTATTGCTCCAGCTCTTACCCTTCTTCGTGATTCATATTTCAGTTCAGAGATAAGACCTAGAGTTTCCTAATGCTTCATCATAACAATGCACATTGATTTGCCTTTTCTAATCTCTTCATTTTTTACTAAATAAATATGTCTAAGAATCTAAAAGTTTGTAGTTGCTTCGAATCAGCATTATGACTTTGTTGCCACATGGAAAGCAAAATCTCCACCCAGCCCTTCTCTGTCATCTCCCAGAGAGCCACAGGCAAATGCATTTGATCTCAAAATGTCACAAAATATAAATGTCCATTCATTTTTTTAAGAGCAAAGATGCTTAATGGGTTTCTTTTTTCATTATTTTTTTTCTCTGGGACAAAGAGTTGAATGCTTTGTACTTCATGATAAATAAAAGGCTTCATATCTAATTCTTAAGTCCCTGCATATTTATATTTTCCCATTCCTCCACCTCTTCCTCCCCTTCCTTATCTTCCTCCTTCTTCTCAGTTACCTTATTTTTCAATATTTTAAATGCTGGAGTATAACAAGACTTGAATATAGAAGTAAGTTTTACCTGGAGATATATAATAACCCTTAAGATTATATTTTTCTCAATATAATGTTCTATTATAATGTTCTAATTATACTAATATAATGTTCTATTATACTAGTTTGCATTTGGTTATTTTACAGCTTTCCTTCTTGCCTCCTATAACCCAAAACGTATACATCAGCATATAATTGGACTTTTAAAAAAATAACACTATTCTGTCTATAGAACAATGGAAAGTGGGAAGTGTGAAATACATACAAAATAAATTTTCTCATTCTTTGCCTCACCATGCAGAGCTCATTTCATAAGTCTGAATCTCTATACTCTGTGCTTTGTCAGACATCAGACCCAGCCTGAGTGCCCATCCTATCTGTGGGAATCTGGCTCTGTTCTCACCACCACAGGCACCAGGAGAATCTTTGAAAAGAACAAGGAGTGGCTTTTCCATATGATGCCTTGATTAGGTCATGTAGGGATTTCCAAGACATAGATGAATTTCTGGGTGACAAGTGTATCCTTGTTTTAAATATACAAGGAATTAGAAAAGGTCAGATAGAATATATATTTTTCTTTTTTTCATTTTAAGTGAAGAAAAGAGATCAGGCTAAGAATCACTTTCCATTTCTTTGAAACAAGAGGACAGCCATGTTTCATTGTGGTAGCAATGTGTATGAGGGCCACTGCCCACCCCCTCTGCTGCCTTTAATTAGTGAGAAGGCCTGCATTGGCAATGCTCATCCACAGAGTCCCTGTGCTGCAGGCTCATCTGCCTCAGTGATGAAGTGCAGAATCAGGGCTCCTGGGCACAACCCCCTGCACAGTGCTGGAGTTTGAGAAAGCAGATGCTGGAGAGGCCAGTTGTGGGGGGAGTTTTTTTTTTTTCCCCCTTTGGGGACTCTTCCAGGAGCCTCTTAGCTCTACCAGTGCTCAGGTGACAGGTCTTCGATGATATGGCCCAAGACCAAGGCAAGTCATCTGCCTCAGGCTGTGCACTGTCCCTGCCCAGCATTTCTCTCAAGGAGGACTCAAACCATAAATCAGACAGAAAGTCTGTCCCACAGGACTCAGGGGGTAGAGCTGAGAGCACGAAGGAGCCATTGTCTGCAGCACTTGGCTGTTTGTTGAGTGTGTGATTACAAGCTGGAAAAAATGCAGCTCTTGCAGAGGCTCAGTGTTTGAATTATACAACAGCGATTAATTAGGGCAGCCCAAATTCAAAGTAGTGAAATAATGAACAAGTTTTTAGAATGAATGGAATTAATTTATAATGTATAGTAGGCAGTCTGCCCAATTGCTGTGCCCTTCGGAAAAGTGAAATAATTAAAAGCCTACATATTCTACTCAATCCATGCAATTTTTTTCAACTAATTTCTATAACTTTCTTTTTGGAACTAAATATAGTGCATGCCTTTTAACTTGACAAATAAGATCTGCTCAGTGTATTAAAGTCTCACTGTTACACAAAAAGATGGAATGAAGTAATGAAGTAGAAGCATGCCTTTCATTTTAAAAACCTTCAAAGTCTCACATTTTGAATCTTTTCACAAAGCAGTTTCCTCCATTCTCTGCTAAGAGTTAGAAGAGGACACAGTGGTGTTACATTGAAACTACTGTCACCTTTACACTGGGTTGCTAAGTGACTTGAAAATTTTGTCTTGAGACATGCCATTATATTTATTGAAAACTTAGAAATGGTGCTGAATGTACAAAATAATTAACAGAAAAATCTTAATCAATAAGGCATATAGTAGAGCATAAGATAATTTTCCCATTCACTCTCTGCATTAGGAGGAATATAAAAATATACAAAATTTTGATTGAGGTTACCAATGATAATGGATTTTTTCTACCCAAAGAGGACATTTTAAAGAGGTGAAATGACCTGACTCATAATGTTCCCCTGTATTTGTGAGATCAAACAGTACCTTAAAATAAACATTTCTGTAGCAGGAAACTATTATTTTTTGATTGATTGACAGATTTTTAAAATATAATTCAATTATGTACCCTAAGAAGATAAATGCAGAAGAAGTCAGAACACAGATTAGGGCTCAAATATTTCAGGTTTTATGAGTGTGATGCTGCATATGAAGTGCTATTTTCAAAAATTAGAACTTTTCTTTTACTAATTCTTTCTATACTTTCTTAAGCAAAAATTTTTCTATGGCCCTTTCAATGTTAAATTTCCTTCTTTGTGCATGCATCTGGTTATTAGGGTTGTTGCTATTCATCAAAGAGTTATGAAAGAAAACTTCACTAAATGTACATCACTAAATGTGAGTCCATACATGGTATAAAAGTAATAACTTACATTGAATACCTTGCACAATCCAATAGTCTGCAAACTTCTCCACACCTCAATTTGGTAAGCTGTCTTCCAATCAAATCCAAAATCCTCACCCGAACTTACTGAATGGCCTAAATTATTTCTTTCATTTAATCTCCTTACTTTGCTTCAGTCACAAGGACTTCCTTCCCATTAACAGAGCTTGCCAAATATGAGTTAGCCTCGGGAACTTTGTACTTGCCATTTACTTTGTCTAGAATGCTTGACTATTAGCTAGATAAGTTTTCCTCACTTCATTTTTGTCTAAAGTCAAGGGTCTTAACTTTACAAGAGACCTTCCCTTACTCTTATGTATAAAATAGTACCCCAGTTGTTCTTCATATGTACTGCTTTATTTTTTTATGAATTGCAAATATCACCACAGATATTATAGTCAAAAATAATATGGTCATTGAGTACATAGGTCACACATACCTGATACAGGCCAGGCACTGTTTTATGATCTTGGGATACAGTCGAGAACAAAAGAGAGTAATGCATCTTCCTTCATGCGGTTTACATTTTAGTGAGAAAGATAAAACATAAAAGATAAGGTATGTTAGACTTTCATGAGGACTAAAGGTTCACAAATTAGAGCAGGAAAGGCAATATGAAGTGCACAGAGGGTGGGGTTGAAATAGCTGGTGAAGCTGACATTTTAATAAGAATTTGAAGGATCGGAGGGAGTTAACCCTTTAGACTCTAGGAAGAAAATTCCAGGAGGAAGAGAGAGCACACACCAAGAGTTAGGCAGGACAGGGCTGGTATCCTTACTTTTTCTGCTGATTATCTGTGCCCTAGAACAGAACCTCCATTAGAGCATAGATATCTATTTGTGTGATTCCCATAATCCAGGACAGAAATCTCTGCATAAATATGAGCGAAGGTATTAAATAAGAAACATGCACAGCAGTCACAGCACACAACTTGTTCAAAATAACCAGGTTGTTAGTGGTGGACCCAGGATTTGAACCCCCTACAATGTAACACCACAGTCTCTTCTAGCCAAAATCTTCAGCTGTGTAGGAGCTCCCAGCTCTCTTTGGAAGTAGGAACACATGGTGTATAGAAATAATAGCTGAACTGGGAATCCAATGATTATTAAAAAAAAAAAAACAGGGGGGTGGGGATAGGGACTATTCTGGATTATCTAATTTTATCCTGAATTTTAAATATGGGCTCAGAAAGGTCAACATATTTCCAATGGTTAAATACAGAATTCTCTGAGTCAAAGGTGGATGTGACCACTATAGTATAAGATTGGCAACAGATGAATGGTTGGTCTTGGCCCAATTGTCTAGGATTCTATGACTTTGGGAAGTATCTTTTTCTCTGTGTCTCTATTTCTTTAGCTGCAAAATAAAACTGTTGAGATGGAGGATCTCTAGATTTTTTTTTTAATGTTTTGGGAATGTTCACATAGATGACTGCTGCAAATATTTCTCAAAATATTAACTCCCTGAAAATTACTCTGGAAAATTGAACAATTCTTATTTTTGAACAAATTTGAACAATCTCAAAACAATTTTTATCCACTAAAGAGATGAATACAAATAATCTATGAAGAGAAACAGACAGAGGCATTCCAAGGCAGTCCAAGAAGAGTGGGTTATTAAGAAAAGGCACCTGGGCCTAGGGATTCATGTGTTAGGGAATAGTGATTACATATCAGAGAGACACTACTGGATAACACAGTGAATAGAGAGGAAGGGAGGATGTTCGAAGTTGCTGTTTTGGAGGATCAAAATACAAAGTATTTGCAAAGCAAGGTAAAGAGTTTAGACCCTACTCTACATGTATTTCTTGTGGTCAGCGATATATCTACAGGACAAACTACAGCCAACATTAATCAGTTTCTTATTCTAAGATGCTTTCTTTGACATGAATTTTAACAATGTATGGTGGAGAAGAAACAGACCTGGTTTTTAAAAAGTTATTGTAATAAATTACAGAGATGTAAAAATAACATTGGAAGACCTTCCTTCCTGCCTTCTACTTTGATCCTGTACAGGGACATGGTACACGGCAAAGCATATGGTCCCTGCTCTCACATGGCTTATCACAGAGTGGAAGATGGCATTAAACACACACAGAAACTGACTCTCAAAACTACCTGACAGTGGATATGGTATAAGAGTTAAAAGAACAATTCCTAAAATGGTTTATTTTAGAATTTTCAGGAAGCCAGATGGTCATGAGCACGCCGGTTGCAGAAAAGAATTGTAGGGGTTCTTTAAGTGGTTGGTTCAGTGGTCAAGACATTAAGGAACAATAAAAGCTGTTTATAGAGATATCCCACATACACACTTACTTTCCCCTCCTACTCCCCTGCTTCTTCCTGTTTCCCATTCTTATTTATGTTTTGCAGCAACCTCCTGCGTGCAAATCCCCAAATCTTCTTTTAGAGACGTGATTCACTGGCCATGGCACACTATTGCATTTCTGGTTGACTGACATGTGGGATAACCCAAGTGTGATCTTCATTTCTAACTAAAGATTGTTTTCCCCCACCGAGATTTTGTATATGATTCACACGGTCAATAGCACATTGATACATATACAATATGGACCACAAAAAAAAATTAACATGGTTTCTAGTAATTATATGTAAAATGCAGTAAAAATTTAGTAAAAATCCTTTTCTGAAGATATCTGTGAAACAGAAAAAAAAAGTATAATGCAGATGCAAAAAAAGCACAGCTATGTTTGGATTTTGTGTCAGAAAATTGCAGCTAGTTTCAAAGTCAACATTTTATGTTTATTCATACTAAATCAATAAATGTAGTAAAGTTGAAATCTAATTTAATTAAGTCAAACCAAGTTACCACCATAAAGTGACCCAATTCTAGAAATAACCATGATGCTGTCAATATACTGTAGTCAAAAATGAAATTTATTGTATATTATGATTATTTCTAAAGACTTAAGAAATTATTGCACTGATGGTTTTTTATGTATACTACACATGCACATGTATATCATGTATGTATAGTTTCAGAACACATATTTATATATATTTTAAATAATATCATTGCCTAAGGCTAAGCAGTGAATTTTTTAGAAGTGAACTGATAGGTCAATTATAAGCTTCATTTTTTCCTTCCCAAGGGGCCTTCATATTTCATGAGCAATGACAACCATGGAATCTCTCATTATTGCCTTACAGTGTTTTTTCCTTTCTCTTTTCCTTTCTAATTGACTACATACATATTTTCTTTCAAACTAAAGTCTACTTTTATTTGTAATCTACCCTTGGGTTATATTATTCAAAAAATAATGTATGAAATATACCTTACAAAAAATTAAATTGCTTGTTTTTAACCTTCTATGTCTCACTTTTTGTGTACCTTGGTACAGTAAATATTTGAAAGTTAGAAGAAGGGTATTACTATAAAAGAAGGGCCATTTCATGAATGTTAAAACAATTTGATTAGAGAAATGTTTCCTGATGGTCAGAATGTAGATCTTCCAAAACATATGATTCTATCAGAGGTCAATGACAGACTTTTCAGCAAAGTTAATGTCTGAGAAATAACTAGTTCTACTTTGTAAAAGTAAAAACTATGCAATTAATTGATCCATCATAAGAGAAACAAATATTTTCATTAAAATGAGAAAAAAGTAAAAACAGCCATCCTCTTTTGGAAATGAAACTGGTATACTAATATTTTACATAGTTTGTATTTTTTAAATTAATGTTCATCTCCAAACTATGGACACAGATGTTTCTAGTTTAACTCTATTTTGCTTGCATCTGAAAATACTTTGTAACACTATTATCAACTACCTTTTACCAACAATATAGCTTGTCCGTTATTTGAGCCTTAAGTAACCATTAAGCTCTGTTCTGTTCTATTCTAATGAAATCAAAATGTGGATGAAATGAAATCAATTGCATAAAAACAAAGCTGACTTACTAATTCATGTTCCAGGAGGCAGGGACTCTGTGAGCCTTCTTGATGGTTTGTTTTAACACAGGTATTCCTGCAGGGGGCAGTATATCGATCTCTCTAGGTGGAACTGAAACTAGCAGTTGCAGGGGTGAAAACACTCTTGTAATAAAGAGGATGTAATATCTATTTTCTTAGTAGAACTCTAGGAAGGTATAGCCCTGGATTTTTATAAAAAGATCTTTGTACATATTTCGTGAATTATGTATTACATGAATTATTAATTATTACTTAAATTATTTAGAATTTACAGTGCCTTTCCCCTCTTCTCTTTGGAAGGAGATCACAATGAAAGGGATAAAGATATTTTGATGAAGTGACTACGGGTAGAAATTTTTAGATCCTATAAAGAGAAAGGCACATTCATTACATTAGTGATTGTTCATTTGCATATGAGGGTGTGAAAATGATAGTCCAGTTCTTTGACATGAAACTGGATTAATCCAAAGGATAATGAGTAGTTACCTTTGGGGGATTTCTCTCTGTGTGTTAATGCACAAATGGCATTTCTATTCACTAAAATTCAAAAGCAGTTAAATTAAAAACAGTTCTGTGATAATTACTGAACTTTCACATGGATAGATAACCAGCACTTTGGAAGATACCAAAGCATGCTATTATGTAGAGCTACTCACAAAGATGATCTTAGGTGGCAACCTCTGCGGGATCCAGATTTAAAACCTCTGTACAGTTCTTACTATATCAGGTCGAGACTAGTAGGAATTTTACCTAAGATTTAAAAATGTTTTTAATACTGCAAAAGCATTAATGCTATGACTATGCTTAAGGAAATTTCTTTCAATAATTCTTCTTAAAAGCAATGATATTAAGTTCCAGATATTAAAGAACTATTCTCAAACTCAACAAATCTAAATTGTGAGGCTTATTCTCTTGATAAGAGAAGTATGGTACAAGGCAAATTATATGCTTGTTCTAATCTTTTTAATATTCATTTAATGTACCTAGCTTTGACTTAAGCATCTGAGAAAAATATGGCATATTAGCTTTTCCAAAACCAATGAGAATCATAAGTTGCATAAGTTATAGGGAAAAGTATAAACAAAGACCTCAATGTTTTTTATACAACTTGTCTACTATGGAAAATAAATGATTTAACCTTTCAGAGATTCACTCCTCAAGGAGAAAACAAGCAGGTTACTGAAAGTAACAGCCCTTCAGTCTACTTCATGGTGTTTAGGTAAGGATCAGGTTAGCTGAGGAAGGTCAGAAACTAATGATTAAAATGGGTTTGATATCAGGAAGACCTGAGTTTGAACTTTGACTTTGCTGCTTTTTAACTGAAGGATTTTATAACACTTACCCTCTGAAAATCTCAATCTACTCTCTTATAAAATGGGAAAGAAAGAGTTGACCCAGGCTTCCTGACCAACTATGTACATCTTTAGCTGTAGACTTGTCTATCAAGGAAATATCACATTGTGAGTACCCACAATTACTAACAAAGTAGAATACATCATTTTTCAGATAACTAAGTCATGCATATGTAAGCCATTATTAATGGAGAATAATTGTATCTACAAAACATGCTCTTCAAATTAGCAACTTCATACCAATAGTTAAAGATCTTAATTTTATATTATTGAAGCTAAGGTCAAACAACATGGATACTATATCAATATTAAATTTCACTCATTGAAGAAATAAATACATTCAAGTAACAGAAGAATGTTGTAAAAGAAATATATATATATATATATATATATATATATATATATATATATATATATAAACACACATATGTGGAGAGAGAGTACATTTTCTCCATCCTTCTTTCTACCAATCTAATAAATGTATTCTTAGGGTTTAACCCCTGGGGTGGCACATGCCCAGTGGAAGTGGGACTAAGAAAGTTATTTGTATACTCATGTTCTTAGCCACATCACTCATAATAGCCTAAGAGTAGAACCAACCCCTGGCTCTCCTCTCCATTCATGGAGGGATGAATGGATAAACACAATGTGGTATATACATGCAACTCATTTTCATTTGGTTTTAAAAAAGAAAGGTATTCAGCTACAACATGAATGGAACTGGAAGATATTTTTCTACTTAAAAGAAACCATTTGCAAAAAGAAATACTGTATGATACCACCTATATAAGATAACTAGAGGAGTGGAATTTGTAGATACACAGGAAGTAGGATGGTGGAGGTGTTGAGGCAGGGGAATGGGAGGCGCTGCGCATCCAGTGGGTGTAGAGTTTCAGTTTCGGATTATGAGAAAGTTCTAGAGTGGACAGTGGTGACAGTTGCACAATAATACTTACTGCCCATGAATTGTACATTTTAAATGATTGAAAGGCTAAATTTTATATTATGTATATTTTACCATGATAAAAATCTTTAATAATTTTCTGTAAATTTCTCTGCTTCTTTAGACTTAGGATTATGATCATATTCTTCATTTGTGTGTGTGTGTGTGTGTGTGTGTGTGTGTGTTCCTATTTGGTATTTCCAAAAATAATTTGAAAGGGATGTGAGACAGCCACTTTGAAATTGACCACTTTTGATTTGGCTTAATCTTTTGATTTTAATTTCCACTTTCTATTAGGTATAAATATATTTTAATGAAAATTAAGATAACCAAACTAATATCAGCCTTTGTTTTCTCTTCTTGATAATAGGTTTAGATAAAATGATCAACTGGTTTAACAAGGCAAGGTCTTTTATAAAACAATTCAAGGAGCTACCAATAAATAGAATTGATACTTATGCACAAGTAGAACTTGTTTAAATACTGAAAGGACTAAAACCATTTTAGGCCTCATACTCTTCTTAATATCCATTTACAAGAGTTTTTAAGTTTTACTTTTCACCTATTTCCCTACTCTATCCACAAACCTTACATATCAGAAATCTTAATCTGGCATATACCTTAGAGGATTTCTTGCCCTCCTGTAGCAAGAGACACATTTGAGAGTAGTTACACTACAACTCAAAGAAGAGAATGAATAAACAAAAGAGAATATTTACAAACACTATTTAGCAGTAAAAAAAAAAAACCCGCAAAACAAACAACTATCATACATATGAAAAGACAATCCCCAAACTCAGGAAGGTGGCAGAGCTATGGCGAAGATCTCTGTAGGTGATGTAGGTACATTTCAAGGAGCATCATTCCTATCAAACCTGGCTGTAAGGGTAGACATCATTTTAAATTTGTACATTGCACACTCTGCACAACTATATATGAAGGCTTTGAAAATAGTAATTTCTGAAGAAGAGAGTACAGAAGTTGCTTCATCAAATATAGTCTGCTGCTCTAGTTCTCAAATTGGGTAGTAGATTTACAAGTGTTCATTACATTGCATACATTTATTTGCATTTATCAAATAATAGACTCTCTGATGTAATTTCTAGAATACATCTTAGGATGGTGGGATAGAAGAAAGTGAAGATCTAACATC
The DNA here is from genome assembly GCF_045843805.1 of Urocitellus parryii. Lineage (NCBI taxonomy): Eukaryota > Metazoa > Chordata > Mammalia > Rodentia > Sciuridae > Urocitellus > Urocitellus parryii. The sequence continues at coordinate 118,587,426 of NC_135539.1, read as the reverse complement.
TAGTGTTTTCCATATGTGTAAAAATTTTCCTCCTACTCTATTTTTGCCCCTGAAAATGACTATTATCCCTTTCCCTTTATTTCAATAAAAGGAAAATATATGTTTTAGTTAAAATATTGCATTGCATGGATTTATTTAGCTGCCTCATATTCTGACAATAAAATACTTGTCATGATAATTTGTCAAATGTCAACTAAATGCAGAGACATCCAAATCCTAATTCAATGAGAAAGTGATACGTCAAATTTTCCCTGCTTTCAATTAATATCTTCTGTGTTCCTCACCTGGCTCCCCAGGTAAGTCAATCATGTCCACAGACCTGTGACATTTTCAGGTTGAGAACAAGGCTTTACTCCTCAAGCCTGCTATGTGCTCAAAGTTCCCTTAATTCTATTCTGCATTAGTATAGAGATGTGATTTTTCTAAACAAAGATAATAAGACTAAAGTTGGTTAAAACAGTTTGGAAATTTGAGAATCAATTTATTTGCAATGTTTGGCTTTTGCCAAAAACAGAAACATATATTATGGTATAAATTCAGTTAAAGCTTGTCTAAGATAGTATTACCTTAATTAAAAAAATTCCATAGATATGTTAAAAATCACTGATCTTCAAAAAACATACTGCATCTGAATCTCAAAATGAATTTGTGATTTAAAAAAGTTGATTATTTTAAAGAAGTATTCAAATTGACTTTTGAAAATGCACGAAATCCATGTTATATATTGAAGCATGGAAGCAAAGTTATTTACCAGTTACTAATTTAACATATGCTCCTAGAAAGAAAATGAATTTTGCACTTTAAATATCTATAGCTACTTATCAATATACATAATATTGGACAACACAAAGGTCTGAATGATTATGTATTCCTGCTTTTATCAGTCTTTGATAAGAAAAAGCTCATTGTTTTGTAAAAAATGTAACTTTCTTATATATGCAGGAATACTCTGAGTGAAATGTTAATTTGCAGAGTTTTTATTGTGGTCTCTTTAATAAACATTATGTTAAAAGTACATATTCAAATTAAAACTTGTTTCTCTGCTGACATTTGAAACACACCATCTGCATTGTGTGCTATACCAGAATGCAGAAGGCAGTTCCTTCACTTTATATATAATAGTCATCCTATTATAAACTGGTTTAACATTAAAAAAAAAAAACTTGTTTTGAGAAAAAAAAATTTTACCTATGATTCTCTGATGGACACACGTTCTTGGTTTTAATGTAATGTGTGTCTATAATACACTATGTGCCAGTGAGACATAAAATAGAAAATCTTTAAAAGCAAACAAAAATTTGGAGTCAATGCACAGCAGAAAAAAAGGAAGGAAAAAAATCTATAAATCATTTATGTTAAAATAATATAAATCAGTGTCCCTTTTGTCCATCTTGATTAGGTCAACTCATAAACCTAGTATAAAAGACAATTTGCTCATTTTTTTTCCTAGCAAAAGGGAAAAATGAGGGCCAGTATAGTATAGAAGAGTTTTTAAATGAGCCATACTGACAGATTGTAATACGGTGCCCCATCAGATGACGTGGTGTTTTGACTGCATGGCTACAGAGGGCTATAATTTAAATGCCATTAAAGACACATAGGCTCTAGCATGGAGACAGGAACACTGAAATCTTTTGGTCTGTAGTCACAATGCAGATAAAATTGTTCCTTTGATCTTGTGACGCTGAAGTCTGTTGTCCAGAAGGGAAACATCTTTGTGCTTCTGTCTTAAACTAAGACAGATTTCGTTTTCCATCTAAGTCATTGTGTTAACACCACATAAAAAGTAAAGCATGTTTTATCAAGAAGAGCTGAGCTTTCTCCCTTTGTTATTTTAGGTTACATCACGATTATGCAGTGCTCACAACAATGTGCCCAGAATACTTGCATCTGGGTTTAAAGTGAGTGGACTCAAATGTCCTGATATTGGCAGCTCAATGCATTTGAATGTTAGGAATTAAGAACATTGTAAATTTTTCTTCTCTCCTTTATTTTTCTTTTGAAACAATAATCAGATATTTTGCTCATAAGACTAAGCAAAACTTTAATGTTTGACCTCTGTGAGGAAACTCCATAGCTAATAGTCTATAATAGAATATGTGCTACATTTGCATAAATCATAACAAAAGCTCTCCAGATCAAGTCTCTACTGAAAAACCTGTAAAATTTTAACAAAAATTTTGGTTTTAAATTGTAATTTAAAATATACACACTATTTTGTTTTTCAGTACTGAGGATGAATCTCAGTCTATCCTGCATTGTCAAGGGGGTGGTACAATATTAGACATTTTGATAATAGATTAATTAGATTGCATTTCTTTGGAAAATCAGACAAGAGGAAGAAAGAATGATTTGCTCATAGCCTTTAATAGAGTTGTAGATAAAGAGCCTTCATGTCAAAAACATTATTTTTAGATGGCAGTATGTTGATAATAGTTTCCAGAATCTATTCTATTTTAGGTCTTATTCATTTGTATGGTGATTATCTTTCATATTAAAAAATAAAATGAGCAATATTCTATTTAAAAAGTAGATACTGAGTCAGGAATATTTTTGCCAAGATTTAGCCAATTATTAAAAATACATCTATCTATTCTATTATTATATATAAGAATGATTTCCAGCTTCTTTTCCAGGTGAAAATCTTGAGATAATTGAAGGAATGTGTTTAATGATCAAAAGTAACATTTTCATTCTGTTGAAATTTATATTTTCTGGTGGGGATATCTTGGTAATAAACTTTGCTAAGTCAGGTTTGAATAGCTTCAGGTCACAATATCTCCTGCATAAATCATCTGTTCTTCTCCCCTACTCTTTGCCTTGATACATTTTATAGTATCATGGTATAACAAAATTCTAAAAGTCAACTTTCTAATCAAGATGTCTTTGGAAAGTTAAAAGTGATTTGATTTAAAAAGTGTGAGAGAACAAAGGAAAGAGAAGCTTCATGAATACTTTCTGACACAAGTTATACTCAAAGGAAAACAATTCAAATTCACTGGGCATTTCTGCAAAACACTCATCAACAAGCAAACAAAATCTTATCTAGAGCCTGTAATTGAATTCTTCATTATTCTTGCTTTTTTCTAAATATTGAAAATGGTTTGTATTCAACAGAAACAGAGGCTTCTTTTGCTCTCTGTCCCAAAGTGGGGCAAATGGAGATGATTCTGTTGACAAGTATTTGCCTACTGTTTATTGTTATCCAGCTGTCGCCTATGATAAGATGCTGGAGTACAGAGTCCCAGGCATGATATTTTCCCCAGCGCTCAGTACACATGCCCAACAATGGAAGCTCTGACTGCAAAAGGGTGTGTCCCTGACACTTTTGTGTGAGTGGATTGCTTAGTAGTGAAGAGGACATCGCTGTCATTGCAAAACAACAATGCCAAAAAGACCATCACATAAAGGGAATCCTACTTTACTGACTCTGAAAATAATTTATCTGTCTATGAATGCTCAGGAACAACCCAAGATTGATACAGAATTTGCTCTTACTCATTGTGTGCTGATGAAAAGTGAATTACAGTTAAGATTAGAAAGGCAACAGTATTAAAAAAAAAAAAAAGCCAGTATGAAGGGCAACAAAAACAATCCCAGAGAATGTATTGTATACTTTGTATCTGATTTTGAAAAGGCTTTTAAAAATTCTTATCAACATCTTTCTGGAACCCATGATTGTTAATGGTTACCAGTATCAGCCCCAGGCAGATTGCCTAGCAAGATTTTCTAGAGCAGTGAAAGTAAACAAACCAAGTACTATCTAAACACATATTTATTTTATGGTTATTTAAACTGTCAATATACAATGAAGGAAAAAAAATGTCAGGAGAATACATCTTCTGGGTATTATAGGAACAGTTGGCTAAAACTGAATGTTTAAACATACACAAAATCAGGATCATAAAATGTATTATAAATACAATATGAAAACAATTTTACTGAGAAAAGGATATTGGAGATTATAGCCACTAAATAAAAAGTATAATCTTTTTTTAATCATTTCAACTTGACTGCTAAATTATGAGAGGAAGAGATTGAGATTTAATCACCATGAATGTAAAATTTTCAGAGAAATAAACAAATAATACATTAAACAGCAAATTGTGACAAATAAAAATAAGCAAAGGAGAATATGGGAAAATTTTCAAGGAAATATAGGAAAGTGTGAAAAAGATAAATAAAAATAAAATTTGTAAATTAAATCAAATCAAATCATATATGATTTTATTTATGCCCAGCAGTGCTATGAATCAGAACAACCCTTAATCTGTTCAGGATCAAAACAATTTAGTTTCTAGGAGATCACTGGCAATCATATTGATTAATAAAGTGATTATAGATTATTACTAAAATCCATTTCATTCTTAATTTTATGAACAAAAAACACTAATGCTCTTAAAATCAAGATAATGATTATTTATAGCTCATTTCAAAGATTAATTAACAGCTAATGCATCCAGCAATCATTCCTTTTGGTTATTTTTAAAGAATGCAAACAATCTAAGTAAACAATTTTTAAATTTTATCAGACCCAAAACACAGAACAAATTCAGACATGTAGTGAAGCCAAAATACACGTGGGTTTGCCCAACACTTAAGAATTCTAAACTTCTTTTGGAGGTCTCTGGATTTCTAGCAAATTTATAAGTATCTTAAAATTTCTCTGTTATTAACTGAGCACAGATACAGAGCTCAACGATCCTCCTTGCTAACTTAAGTAAATTCATTCTCTTCTGGCAGTTTGTATTGGAGCTTGCCTCCTATCTTGATCATTTGAAAAATAACAGCAAAGTGAAGTCGTCAATTAAAACATTCAGTATACTCTTAATAGGGGCAGAATGAGGTTTAATTCTCAAACTTGTATCATATTTAAAACGGATGAATTTGGAATATGATCCTAATGTAGTTTTGTCATTCAGAGAAAGATAACATTCATCACCTGTAAATAGTTTAGATTGATGTGTGATAAATTGCTTGTGGTTCGAAACCGTGGATGGTACCAGAAAACGTAGTGCAATCTAATATCCAAACTTTTTGAGCTGCCAGAGAATGTCCAAACAATCAGGGCTCTTTGGAATGTGTCCTTAACTTCCTGCTATGGGGCAGGAACCACAGCTGCCACAGTAGCAGTGGGTTCCCAGATGTCAAGGCTGTAAGGATAGTGAGGTAATTGCAGGAAGGAAGGGATACAATTTTGTTATCACAGATTACCCTGCCCATTGAATACAGCCCATAAAGCACTCATGTCAGCACTTTGGCTGTGCACAGTGTGAACAGGAGGTCCTCGAGCTACAGTGTGCAAGTTTGTACATTTGCTTTTGTAGCAAATAACAGGCCAGATTTATTAAAATGTGTAGGAAAGAAGGAGAGTAAGTACTCTCCAAACTATCTTGTGGACTTAGGAGACATCTGTAAGTATGAAGGGGCGTTGGCAAAAGTTAGTTTTGCAAGATCAAGAACTCAACAATAAGGTTTAATTTTAAGTGTTCTAATACAACAACTGACCAGTGCATTAAGAGAATAGAAAATGTTTGGACATGGGTAAATCAATGAGCAGCTTGTGTTTGGACACTAGTGACTGTACAGAGGAGACAGTCTGATGACTTTCCGGTATACAACCAAGAATGATTTCTTTCCCAACTTGCCTTGTTATATGGTGAAAAGATGACAAGTTATTAAAAAAAATTCAGTAAGATGTCATTCAGAAGCTAGAATCAAGGAGTCATATTTCTTTATGGGAATTTTAAAGAGCACACTATTTTAGCATTTTTTACTATCAAAAGCAATATGTATTGTTCAGAGATTATTGACATTAATTCAATTTGACAATTTCATCTCTCTTCTTCTGTTCAAAGACCTGCATTGTTATTTTACTAAGTGTAGATATTAGCTTAATATTTTGTGTAACTTAGTAGAATCGTCATTGCTTTGGTTTCACCTAAAGCAAGGCAGATTAACTGAGCACACATAGGGAACTCAATGATCCTTCTTGCTAATTTGCAGATTTGAGGATGGCATGCTGCATTATGATTCAACTCTGGATTGTTCTGCCCCTGTAGAGAGGCACTTCACATCTTCCTCCAATCCACCAGCCTGTCCCACTAAACATTAACCTTTTCCTGGCTTTTGTGGGCAGCACCTAATATTATTGTCTCTCACTGAGTTAATAACAGTCAACTAAATAGGTGCAATTGACATGTGCAATTTTTACCCCATATCTCCTTCATTCTGTGTAATTTTTGAATTAGGATTAGAACTTGACACCTGTTTTGTTAATCCTGGCTTGTAACATCTGACTCAGGAGCATCTGACTGCACAATTCCATAGCACCACACATTTCATTGTCCAAATCATGGCCACATCCTGAAGTTGCACAGCCCCCAGGACTATTGGTAATGGCCCTGCCTATCTTTAAAAATGTTTTCATTTATGAGCCTGGTTAATTTATTCAATATACTAGAGGTCCTATCATTTAGTGATATCTTAATTTTAGTAAGATCTTGACAAAATTGAAATAAAGATTTTTAATAAGTAGGGCCTTGCTGTTCTATTTAAGATATAAAATATATAAAGACAACAGCTATTGGATACTTTGGAGGAAGGGAACACTGAGAAGAGACTAGTGCATTCTTTTGGGGTAGTGAAATGAGCATAATTGAGAAAAATATGTCCAAATTATTGATAAAAAGGTGTTCTGTTAGTTTAGGAAAGCAAACTTTTACTGTGTTGTAGGCAATAATTTTTTTTAACTAATTCAAATCTTTGTCAGAAGTTTATCAGTTTTGTTTTTCTTTTAATGTTTCCTGTCTTTCAAAGGCATGTGAAATATCCCTCATTGAAAACAACCCCTCTTGGGACTAGGGATGTAGCTCAGTGGTAAAGTGTTTTCCTATCATGGGTGAAGCCTTGAGTTCCATCCCCAGTACCATTAAAAAAACATTTAAAGTTTAAAATTTTAAAAAGTAAAGTAGAGCAACCTTTCTCAGAAGTCATTCGTCCTCATGGTAAACCTGATTTAGTCTAATACAAGTGAATAAACTGAATTCATATATTTGTTTATTTATTTCATCTGCATGGTCTGTGCCATTTATAACAGAGAAAGTCAAATTAAGAAGCTACACATGAACTTTAAGTTCCATAAAAGTGGCTCTCTGTGGTCTGGATCACCTGAGAATTTGTGAGAAATGCAGGATCCCAGGCTTCATCTTCTGAATTAGAGTCTATGGGCACAAAACCCAACATCTGTATTTTACCAAATCATCTTAGTAGTCAGGATACAACTCAAATCTGTGAAACTGACCTAAAAGATCTATGGTAACTAAACATTGCTTCAGTAACAAAATTGAAAGAAAGAGTTTCAGAGTACCTTGTTAAATTAAATTGCAACTTTTTCTCAATGTGAGCTTATTCACTACAAAATAAAAACTGTTTTATTACATTTCAGATACACTAACAACACAAGTTCTCAAAGCTCCTCTACTTTTATTGTATGTAATGCTATTTATTACCAGGGAAAGATTCATGGTAATTTAAAAATGCATTATATAGAAACATAGCATCATTATCCTAAGCTCTTCATAAAGAAAGACAAATTAAACCATAAACGTGATACCATTTTATGATATAGTTACTACAGGTTGGAGATACAAAATGTCCTAAGTTTTAATTCTATAAATTCATACAACAGATTCATAGTGGTATGTTTAGTGATATCAGAATTAATGCTTGAGCCCATATCTATCCTTAGTGTGCACACTGGGTCTATAAAAGACAAAGCTATTATCTCCCATTCATAGATCCAGAGAACTTATTAAGATTTCAAATCTTAGAAATATAATAAAGAAGAAATTGGAGTACATATGAATTTTAGTGTCCCCATGCCATCTAATAAAGGGCTTTAAAGTAGGTAAATCTCAGGAGCTTTAGAAAAATCAGTTTAGTCATATGATGTGCTTAATGGGGAAGACACACACACACACACACATTAGACAGTTATTAATATTCTGAAACAAAATATTGATTAATTGATAAAATACTTAAGTTATCCAGGGTGCTCTTCTGTTGAAGTCAATTCAAGCTAAAAACCTGGCTTAGCAATTTTCACAATTTTTGCAAGAACACTGGATCAAGACTATCTGTTTTTCATATGGTCTAATGTTTTAAGATTCTGTACTTCCTAGCTATTTCTCTTTTAATCATTTGTCTCAGAGATTTCCATGGGATTATCATTATCTCACACACACACACACACACACACACACACACACACACACACATACACGCAACATCAGGACAGAAATGATAGATTATAAATGGGAATTCAATGCTGGCTATAATCAAAACAGAGGCATGACAATTAATAGTTTCTCTAACATCTCCCTGTAAGCTAAAAAAAAATAGTTGATAGTTCATAGTTTGACTACATGATTAACAGCCCATCTCAATTATCTCAAAGCTTCACTTCAGATTTTTTCTTTTACTCTCAATATTTCACATTCCTTCCCAGGAAAACTATGCTTTAATAAATACAAAAAGCCAACTTTTATGGGAAATCACAATGAGGGTCACTTTTCTGCTAAAACAAGTTCCATGTAGAATCATTCTAATGAACTATTATTTTGTTTTCTGCTGTAAAAAATTTTCTCTGAAGATGCATTACTGTATTTAACTATAATATACATGAATGTTTTTCATGTCCAGTTAAAGGCAAACATTTTGCATCAATTTACCCTACCAGGCTTACATTCCAAATGTTTAAATGAGGCACAAAAGTATAATTCTACATTTGAGATCCCTTAAAATTATGTTATCTAGCAAACAATTCAAATTGTGAATGCATCACTGAAATTCCTTTTTTATACATGCTATGATTTTTATATCCTGAAGAAACATTTCCATTATAGAGCTGTTCTTAACTTAGCATGTAAAAGTTCTGTGTGTACAGTTTCTATTAATGTGAATACACAGAACCAACATAACTCTTTTTACATATAAATAAAAGAAAAAATGCCTAGACAGGTGGTTGTCAGTCATGGGAAGCTTGTGTTCTCTCAAAGGCATTTGGGAACATCTGGATATTGCCATGAAGGGGAGGGTGCTCCTGGCATCTAGTAAGTAGAGTCCAAGGATGCTGGTAAACATCCTCCATTGTACAGGACATCTCCCCACACCAAAGAATTTTCTAGTCCAAAATATCAACAGTGCCACTTTCGAAAAACTTTAGAGAAGAACAAAAGACTCTATGGTCAATATAAATTGGCCTTAGTTATGTCATTTCCTTTTTATTCACTTGGAAAATGAAAACTTTCCATCATAGACGTCTAACCTTGAAATATGAATAAAATTCCTTTTCCTTACATTCAAATTCTCCACTTCAACTCGAATTCCCAAGCCCCAGAATGCTTTCCTTTTCAGTGTTGAAAACTATTGCTAATGATTATAGCCAGCATTGAATTCCCATTTATAATCTATCATTTCTGTCCTGATGTTGTGAGTTATGTGGTACATTGCCTGTGAATGTCCAGATTTGTCAATGGACTTCTTTTTCTGAAAAGCAAGTAAGTCCTTCCATGTTGTTTACTTTAAATAAGATGACATCTTACAGAGAGCAGTCGCTTCTTTCTCTGTATAATCATTGCTTTTAATATGACTTATTTATATTTCATCTCTAAAACAGTCTATTTTCTAACTAAATATATTTTGATCATAAAATTATCTTTAAATATGCCCTTTAAAACTGTAATAGCTCTGAAGTAGTTTCTCATGTATACTATATAACTTTCTTTTTTCCATTTTTTTTTTGTTGCTGTTGTTTTCTTTTATCTAAAGGCTATTTCTAGGCTTTTTGGTTAAAGATGCCTTATAAACTTTAGTGTAATTTTGTTACATAAAGTTAACAATGGGTAAATGTTTCTCTGCATTTGTAATTCATTTTAAAATTTTTAAATAAATAGCAGACAGAGAATGATGCTTTTTTTCCCCTTATAATCAGATTTGAATTTTCCTTGAGTTGTATCTTTCAGAGATATCTGTGGAATTCAGAACAGGCAGGTGATACACAGCTACACTTCCTGTCGCTAAGATTTTCAGAATGGTGATTTGGTGTGAAGCAATTTTCATTGCAATGTTTGATCATGGACATCTTTATTAAGAATATAAATACTACATACCTACAAATCCTGATATAAGTCATGGATCTCTTCATACAGCATTAAGACAACAAACATCAAACCCAATTGTTACAAATTAGTCTACTTAAGTAGAAAAGGAAAGAAAATTAAAGAAAATTGTCTTCTTTTGTGGTGATTTCCTTGAACAGTTCAGGCTAAAGGGAATGCAACTTTCTATAAGCTCAAATTCATTACTATAATATTTTATATGTCTAATATTAGAGATTTTGATATTATTTAAATTATTACAATCTTGGAGATGAGGTAGATGTTGGAGAACGCTAACTGAGTTTAGGGACCCTAAAACACAGATTAAAAACTACGAGCCGATGCAAAATCCTGGTTTAATTATTGTTTTTCAAAATTATAGTATTTCTATTTCAATTACATGCAACCTTGATATTTTGGAACAAATTCCCTGAATCAGGAGTGGAAACTGAGAAGCACTTAAAGATTACTACTTCATAAACATGTTCATCTTTAACTGAAGAGATGATAGATTTTTAAACATGTACGTCAAAACATACTTAGAACTAAGAAGTTATGATTTCTTAAATACATCTTAAGTCACACTGTTAAGTACAGAACTGTGTGGAAAGCTTTTTGGAGCTAAGACATTCTTGTCTAATTTGCAGAAATGCTGCTTTCCAGTAATAGCACCACACACATTTTTTGTGTGATGTTTCAAATATAATATAGAAAAACTAGAAAGTTAATTTGGGATGTAGTTAAAATTTTGAAAGTTTTGATTAACATTAATATTGATAAGTATATTATACAGCATTAAAAACATTATGTCTATCATATCATCAGGAGAAAACCATATTTTCTATAAGATACTGCTAATTGCCTCTAATTATAGATCCAGCTGTTTTGTTTATTTTATTTACAATACATATCCTCCCCACTCCCACTTCTACCAATTCTTATGAAAATTCATAAATGAGAAAATGAGATTTTTTTCCCTATATATATATATTTTTTTTTTTTTTAAGAGTTCAATACTAAAAATGGGGGAAACACATTGTGAAGTTTTGACAATAGCTTACCTTCTTTTCTTCTGGGTAATCTCTTTATTCTGGTTAAATACACAGGACTATGATAAATAATCAGAATATAAAAAAATAAATGGAGATAAGTACTGATACAAAATATGATACTCATTTATGTGCAGAATTTGGGTGTACTTCATACATCTTCAAGTGTCAGAACACATATTAACAAATGAAGTAGGTTTTTCTATATGAATAATATCCTCAGGAAATTTAATACATATTCTTGTTCATATTGAATGTTATACTACACTGTATGTGTGTTTTGATGATTGGGTTTCTCCTCAAACATTTTTCAGAAATATTTTCCAAGAAAATATTGTCTTTCTCTAAATATATGCAAAACTATAATTAAGTCCATAGCATTTGTAAACAAGCTGAGTGACTTAGAATAGATTATCTTCTGGACTTCATTCTCTTCATCCAAAATACAAGATCTGCATTATGTAATTTTTATGCTTCCTATCGGATCTATAATTCTGTTAATTCCAATGAACATATAAGAATAAGGCCAATATAGTGAGTATGCAAGCTAGAGAAGACATTTATAATTTATCATTTTGTTTAACAGTGACATCGTGTTACTATTAAATTTAGGCTAGAAATGATTCCATCTACAAATGTGGTTGCCTGACACCTCTATGTGCACACATCCTCTTTAAAATCACTCCTGGTCAGTGGATTTTTCCAAAATCCTCAAGCATAGCATGTTCAAAGTAAATAAGCCCCCACTGGATTGAGGAGGTCCTTTGAAACACAGTGTCACAGTGTTCTCTTTCAAAAAAAGTTCTTTGTTTTCTAGAGTCATCCAACATGGAAGAATAGCCAGGAGCCAAGCCACTACTATTTTGCACATGTACGCATGCTCCTTTGTTTAAAGGAAATGAAAGAAAAGTAAAACATGGAACTGTTAAAGACAGGGCTAATCATGAGGCTAATCATAGAATGAGGGACCCACAGAGAAGGGAGGGATAAAAATTAACTGGGAATGGGATCCAGTGAGGAATCGCCAACAGAGAGAGACATCTTCAGAGCCCGAGGTCTGATTTCCTGCTAGACTCAGAAGGGTCCCCTTCTAGATGCTCAGCTCAAGTGGCCATCTCTTTAATTGGCTGACTCTAACAGCTGATTCAGTTACCACCACAGAAATAGAAATTACAGCTTTCAACCCTTCATTTTATCCTTCTTACCTATAATCCTGTAGTTCCAGTCTGTCTGACCACTTGTCAAAGGTTTTGTTTTGTTTTGGTTTGGTTTGTTTTTTTCTCTTTTTTGTGTGTGTCTTTTTTAAAATTTTCTTTAAATGAGTGTAGCTTTGGGGGGACACGTAAGCATGCTTTATACAGAAAACAGTAGACAGCCCTGGAAATGCTTGAGGAAAAAAAAAGTCCTTTGGGAACATGAAATGGCACACAGGGCACACAGTAACGATTCTCATAATTGAGATTGTCATGTGTCTTATTAAAAGCTATCATTTACCTGAAGGTCTTTCTTGGAAAAAAAATGCTAAGATGCTTTACAGATTTTACATAAGAATGTTTTTCAAAGCCTTAGTGATCTATTTTCATATGTATGTTGTTTGGTGAGGTCCTTCAAAGGGCTTCAAGGTTTACTTTTATATTTAAAAAAGAGTGAAGATGAAAGCTATTATTTGAATACAGCAGTGCATTCAGTGGCACCAAGATGCTTATTATAACTGCCCTGATGAGACAGTCGAAGCGTCTCATGGATGCCATTCCCCTCTAATGTGTGTTTAGGTGCCCTGGCTGCTGGTTCGCCTAAGTGATGTGGCATACATTTGATGAAAGGAGAGTGAACAGCATCAATTATAAAAGACATCTGCTAATGAGAGGAAGAAAAGGAAGAGAGAGAGAGAGAGAGAGAGAGAGAGAGAGAGAGAGAGAGAGAGAGAGAAAAGGGGGGGAGAGAGAGAGAGAGACAGAGAGAGAGGAGAGAGAAGGGGAGAGGCTGGAGAAAAAAGGAAGAAATTCTCTAACATGGAAAGAACAAAGCATTTCCATTTAGCTCAAAGAAATGACATACCTTAATCACATTCTAATTTTAGGGTACAACTAACCAAGCTCTCTACTCTCCTTTGGAGACATTCACGTTTCTTCAGTCTCTTGGAACTGTCATGGGAGATGTAGATCAAACTGCCTTCAGTTCTGTTCTTAAATTTGTTGGTCATTTTAAGATGCCTATGCAAAAGAACAACAAAAGGATTATGTATCACTCTGCCCAAGTTAAGCAAATTAGTTAAAATTGAGTTTTATCCTTTTGTAAGGATGTTTTCCAATCTAACAATCCATAAGAATCAGCCAACATTTAGCATCCTAAATCTTTCTTTTTATATAGGGCTATTGATTTGGCCACAGAAATCACTGTTTGTGTGTGTGTGTATTTTATTCCATAAATGAACCACATGAAATAACAACTAGAGATCCCTGAAAAAATAAGTCAATAATTTTGGATACCTAAAGCATGCTAATTAAGTAAAAGGATTACTTTTACTTTTGCTTTGAAAGCATTTCCTATAGGTAAAAAAAAAATAAAATATTAAATAATATTAGCTCAATTATTAACAAAATCTATATTTTATTCTCAAACATCTTAAATATATTAGTCTTGTTTTTATCATCTAATTAAAAGAAACTAACTTATCTATTACTATTATGTTATCTTTATATCATTCTTCATAATAATAATTGAATTTTTAAATATTGAAATAAGGAAGTATTGACTAGGATTAGGCAATGTATTTTTTTTTCCTTTCAATCAGGCAAAATGAAGGCAAGCTAATGTGTTGCTTTTCTTTTCAATGTTGAATTAGAGAATCCTGATATATTGTAAAAAGAAAAAAAAAAAGAAGACCATAAGAAACATTGTTTAGAATGCATATTTGGTGGTTTTCTTCAGCTAGTTATTATATATTCTGTCTTCAGGAATGTATTTCTATTCTTTCATTTCAAAAGACTATCCATATTTTCTTGAATATATTTCACAGTGCAGCATGGTTTCTTCCCATGAAATTCTGTGATTACTGGCACCTGGAGCGAGGCTCCCAAGTCTGCTGAGGAGGCACAACTAAAGAGGTGTGAATGACCCTGAAACTGCAAAGAAGCCACTGGACAACTTCACGTCTTCCTGGGCAAGACTCCTCTTTGGAGGCTGAGGCAGAGGGCATGGCAATGTGGGCTCAACAGTAGAGAAGCTGTGTTCTGGCTGAGTTCCTTGTCACTCTTGTTCACTCTCTAGCTATTCTGTGCACATCCCCTTAGTCGTCGAATGGCTAACGGGAAGAAGAGTTTAATACGTATAAATAAATATGTCAGCTATTCTTTAAGAAATTTTTAATCACAGAGTATCAGATTTAATGTTACAGAATGTTCAAACATCCTGAAAAATCAACAAATACACCAAGCAACTGGTCCGTTTGGTGGTGACAACATAGCTTTGGACTGATTTATGTTACTGAATTCAACAGGGACTTCTTATCCATATTAATGAGATGGAACTGCTTTGCATATTCAACTTTAATGTTTGAAAGGCAACAAAAATTTACACCCTTTCTTCTCACTCTACAGTGAGCATTTTGGAGTTAATGCTGATTTTAGAGATTGATCCCCAAACAATTTCTTACAACTGGCAAAATTCTTTGTGTTACACATAAAGAAACTGAGGATCAGAGACTCACTAAGACTCCAGCAGAGCCGAACAGCATTAAAAATGTAGGCTGCCAAACCACCAAACTGGTATTGTTCTCTTTTGATAAGCAAATGAATAAATGCTTGGAGTCTTTAGATGGAGCATTTTAATACCAATTTCATTAGTTAATATTATATTAAATTAATTAATATCACAAGTTTAATATCAATTTCATTAGTTAATATTATAAATATCTCATTTAATTGCTATATAGCATCCTCCTTAGACTGGAAATGATAGCTAGAGTGTATTCTGACATGAGCATCATGTGAATAAAGCATTAGTTTATTGGTCATAATAATCCTTCGTATCTTCCAAGATATCTCTTATTGATTCTGGAGTAATTTGTCACCTCTGTCTCTGTCTCTCTCTTTTCCTCTCTAATGTTCATGTTGGCTAAAGATATTTAAGGATCTCAGGAACTTGGAAGAGGGTAGGAAAGTTAAAAAAAAAAAAAGTGTTCTTGATTTCTTAAAAAAAAACTTTGTTACAAACTTTGTTTTTTTAATTAAAATGTCCCCGGTGTAATTTCTTGGTCTATTAACCCTGACAGCTACCATCAATTATATTTTAACCTGTTAATGATCTAGCACTTTCTAAAACATAAAGCCAAGTTTTGTGCAAGGATCAAGCCCATCTATTAGAGCACAAAGCTCTCCAGTGGGTCCCTGGGCATGCAGGCAGCCAAGGCTGACCTTCCTCAGTAGCTGATCTTTCTTTGTCTCCCAGTCCTAGCCTCTGCACCTATCCACTGCCTGGGACCGACGGGCGGCCAACCAGACAGCCCTTACTGCTAGATGCCAGAAGAAGGGACTGTGGCAGCCAAGGCCCTGGGCACACAAGCTGAAACTTGCATGCTTGGCAAGTCTCAGATGCCAAGGTTTGCATGTCTAATAAACCACTCTCTGCCTCTCCAGTAATGATACCCTGGGGCAGCTGGAAGGGGATTCTTTTTATAGGAAACATACTCATAAGGATTTAATATTATCTTTCTGAACCCTTTGATTCAATAGGTAAAAAAAAAAAAAAAACAGAAACAACTTTCTTTCTTATTTTCTAGACCCCATGATGTGAGCCAGTGTTAATGCTTTATGTAACAGTAGTATGTAATCAGCTTCCCTCTACTGAGCTCAAGATTCTTTTTCCTTTTCAGCCACGTGCTTTCAAAAATAAAATAAAATAAAATAAAATATCTTGCCACTGAATGTCTTTTTTACAGACTGAAAAGACTTTTAGGTTAAACAACATTTGTTAGGCTTTGATGCAATCAAATGTAATTTCAATCTTCTTGAAATATTCAGCCCTGCCTCTCTGAAATTGCACATATGTGTCAGCTTTCAATTTTTCTCACTAGTGTTCTACACATGAAATCTATTTTCACTGAGAAAATGGAATCTTTGTGTCTTTGTCTCTAGGCGCGCGGCTTTCAGGCGTGTTCTGGCAGGGGCTCTGACTGTCGAGGCACTGGGGGAGGGGCCTGGTAGTCATTGTCAGCTTTCTTGCATCTGTAATTTCTGGCTACTCGGCACTATTAGAGGGTCTAAGAAAGAGGGTAAGGAAGGTGGTGGGGGGAGCTTGTCATTGATGAAAGCCAAACTGGGAATAACTGCCCCATGTTAATGACCAAAGAGAGAAGGGAGAGTCTGAAAAACTTTTATTGTGCTTTAATGAAAAAGATAAATTTTTTTTGGAAATGGCTGATTTACAAAACTGCACATGGTAACATTCTCAGATCTCGGTTTAGAAAGCCCCTGTCCATATTTTGTTATGGATTTCATTGCTTTTAGCTTGGCAAGGGCTCATTGAAACTATTTTAATTTTCCACCAGTGGTTTCTGGTTATTTCTGCTCTTATTTCCTTGTAACAAAACTGACAGCCCAATTAAACATCTGCATTTTAAAATCTGGATTTCCCCCATAACTGTTTTGCTTTTCTCCTTAAACTTCCAGATGTTTTGACTTCTTTATGATTTTAATGCATGCAAGTATATTTGCTCCTATTTCAAAGACATAGAGAAAGCAAGCTAGATGAACTGACCAGATGTTTCTGTAAGAAAGGCTCTGTAAAACACCAATAATCAGGTCAGCATTTTTGTCTTTCTATGGATAGATTTAAATTAGAATGCACCTTATTGTCTTTTAGTACTTAATAGAGTTGATCTTTGCAACTTATTTCTGTGGGCTATTAGAGGTCAGAATTCACACTGTGATCTGTTCATTAATCGCAGCAGATGAACAAAGTATCCAACTTTGTTATCTCAGTGTCTAGAAACCAGGAGAGAAACTGCTGTGATTTGGTTTTTATATTTATGCCTTTCTCTTTTTTTTTCTGTGAGAGATAAGAAGTTGTAAGATATGTAAAGAAACAATGTATGTTCACTCAGTTTCCTGCTTTGTACAAACATTAAAGGAATCATCAATATCTTGCCTTGAAGTGTCTAGCCAAGAGTTGAAAGAGTCTCTCGTATATTTCAAGAAAACCTGTTTCCCATAATTAATAACAGGAAGCTGGGTAAACAGACTTATGCTGACAAATGAAACCGAAACAGTGACATATATACAGAAACATGGAAAAGAAACAATGAAGCATTGTACAGTTGTGCCATCAGAGTTATTTTGAATGTACTTATGCAGGAGGTACTCACATAAAACTCCAGAATAAAAGATTAATAATTTTATATTCTCTGTCCATTTAAACACATACTTACAGAGAGCAATAATTTTTCCCACCCTTCATTCGTATTTACAAGTGATATCAGGCTACTTATATATGTGAAATCATTGTTTGCTAGAATATTGATTTTCAAACAAGCAAAAATGAAGGAAGAGAATACTTTTTAAATATATTATGAAAATTTTTAAAATCCATTTTCCAGGCACACTTTGGGAAAAGTGAACACCTAACAGGAGAATTTTGATGTAAGAGTTTTTGTGTTTTGCTGTTGCTTTTTGGAGGTGAGTGTGTATTTGTTAGTTCTGAGGAAACAGAATGAGGCAGTCATTAATTAGACACATCACTGGGCAACTGGACCCACAGGTTTAATCTGTGGATGAAGCTTCCCCTGGATCTAATATATCTTCATCTTCTAACGTATCATAAAGTATAGAGTGTCCATCTCAGTACTGACCTCAAAAGCAGCAGAATGAGGTGATATGTAGTGTCTCTGTATTTTAGAAAGACTGGGCTCAATCTAACTTTTTGAATTTTTAAAAATAGAATCAGTGTTCAGTTTACAGTTAATGTTAATCAATGAACTGTTTGATCTTTTTTAAAAAATTTACATGTTAAAGGTGATTAGCCAAGAAGTGTTAAGTATAAAATTAAGTTTATACATATTTTTATTTCTGGTTGGTTAGGATGAGTAAAAGAATGAATTGAATGATGAAAAAATTAAGGAAAAACTTTTGTTTTATGATGTGTTGCACTGTAAATTAAGGAATGCTTTTTGACTATACTAACACTATAAAAACAAACTTAAATGAGTTATATAGCTGGAATTAGGCACTTATTTTGGTAGGTTCTCAGTAAATCATACCTTAACACTAGAAGATGAGAATTGAAAATTACCTATGTGACCATGTGCAATATATATCCACATAACTGACATATGAATTGAAAACCAAATTTATTTATTTGTTTATGTATTCATTCATTCATTCATTATTAACCAAATCTTCAGTGGCTACAAATTTAAGGCAGGGAGGTTATAGTCAGAGTTTACTGAGCCCAATTACAAATAAATAGCAATTATTTAATATTTTATGTATAGATGAATGAAGAGAAGTTACTGTGACACATATTATATCCCATACCTTGAATTTATTGTGGAAATTGAATGCAACCAGATGAATATTTTGAATTTAGGTGAACAGTTAAATTGGAAAAACTATCAGAGTGGAGCTTTGTTAATTGCAAATAAAAGTAAATAATTTGCTGAACTGTAAAAACTTTTAAAAAAAGCAAAAATTTAAATCTAAAGTACATTTTATTTGGATTTTTTAAAGTCTAGAATCAGCAATATATGCTGTATTGATTATTATCAGTACAGCAGTTATTAGGAGAAATATTTTAAGCATGTTAATGAATTCTAAATTACAAGAAATTTCAACATAATTGTTTTCTCTTAGATTTCCACTAAAAGAAAAGTAAAAGTCACCAGATTTGTCATTAGATTTATGTGATATCTCAAGTTGATGCTTTGAAAAACATGGAATATTTTTCCAAAAATTATAGGTAAAATTCTTCTTGGAAAACTCTTAAGTCTAAGCTATAAACTTTTAACTGTTAACCATAAATTTAATGGAAAAACAGATCACTGAGAAAAAAAGCATTTTCATAGGAAGAAGTAGTATATTGTAAACTTTCTTCAAGATATTTAAAGTTGTCCTTGGAAATGATTTGTCATAAAGATTTTATAGGTGATATGAGTTGCATTGTCCAGTAGAATAAACGCAGAGCCACCAAGGTCAGATAGGTTAGGGTCATAGAATCATCCAGTGCCTGGCAGAAAAGAACACTTTCCCTTCCTATGGCTCCATCAGAGCACAATGTGCTAGTCTTTAGATGAAACCAATAGGGGGAAATTTGGTGTATTTATTAAGAAAACAACAATGAATTCTGTGCATAATTGCCACAGAGTCAATAAGTCATCTTGCTTTTCTAAGAAAGAACTCAATTTCATTTCCTGAAAATGAGATCTGAAAGCAAAAATATTGTAGAGATAAGAATTTCCATACTATTATACATGGCAATGGACTTGGACCAATATTTGGGTCAAAAGGGACTGGGGGCATAGCTCAGTAATAAGATATTTGATTAGCATGCATGAGGCCCTGGATTCAACCCTTTTATTTGCACCACAATAAAAGAAAAAGAAAGAATAAAAGAAGAATTTGTGATCAAATCAAATAATTATATAGACATAAATCCAAATAAATAGAATTTTCAAGTTAGACTGATATAAATATTCTCATAGTAATGTCCTTTGGTGTCAGTTGTCTGTATGTAGTCATTTGTGAATATCACTCTTTGCTCAACCTTTGAGTATATGTTTAATGGTTTCTCTGTCACACTGTCCTCTAATTTCCATTTACTTTTTAATAACCTGATTTAGGAAAAACTGAAAATCTGTTTCCTGGCTTCTGTCTTTCCTATTTATTTATTTAGATCTGTCTTTTGTAAATTTTCTCCAACAGCTAGCCTAAAGAGACAAAATACATGAATATGAATGCAAGCTTACAAAGCTATTTCTTGACTCCTGGTGAAACTTGCCTTCTAATACTTTAGCAGCCCCTGTACTCTGGTTCCTATTGAACTTCCAATACAAGCTCAGAGATTTCTGTCAGGACTGTCAAGACATATATGGGACAAACCCTATTAACAAGGGTTTATAGGAAGAGCCTGAAAACCATCAGAGTATTGATACAGTTCTCCCACAGAGAATTTAGCTGTTTCAACCCCCACGCCCCACCTCTGATTTTTCTTAAGATTCCTTGCTATCCTCAAACAAAATGGTAAGTCTGTTGCACAGTTTCCAAAACAAGAACATTCTTTCTAGCTCCATCCAGGTTCCTGGAGATCTTTTTGTCTTGCATTTCATGTGTGCTTTCTTTAGCATATCCCAATGTATTTCCTGTCATTGTCATCTCTCTAAACACTGCAACCTGTAATACACACTGAGCCCACAGGAGGAAAACATGTTATTTTGATAATAATGTGCTAGCAGCAGAAATTATTAAGATTGAAGAGTAGTTATTAAAGTCTATTCAAACGTGAAAAGATGATGGTTGTGATGGACCTACATTGAAGTAACAATTAAATTTCTATTTGTAGCATAAACATAGGTCAGGAGTGGACATGTATAATGTCTCTAAATATCTAGGGAGGCTTATTCTTCTGTAACAAACAACAGAACATACCCAACATATAAGGATCATTTTATTTTGCCTAACAATCAGAGATAAATAAATAGTGAACTGTTACTGCCGTGCAATTAGCAATCTTCTTTCTTCTATCTCCTTTCCCACCACTTACAAAGAGAAATCAAATATGCCTTGCTAGAGGGAAAATTATGGTCATAAATTCTAATTTTAGAAAGTAAAAGCAGAACATTTGTCTTGGTGGTTTAACAAGTATACATGATATATCCCATCCATGATATATGCAGAAACTGAGTCCTGTTTTACGAAATCGGTGGGATAGTCAAGAATAAAAATGTTTTAAAGTATGTTACATTTTTATTTAAATGAAAAACTTGAATGATGTAGCTTGAGAAAAATTCCTGACTTTTAAAGAATCTATGGATTTACTCACAGATTGCTTAGAAAACTCCACATATGCATCATGAATTTTGTTAAATTTTACTTGCTGTCATATGAACGATTTATGGAAACATTGAATATGGGACATAAATTCTCTATGGAATAAAACTAGAGCAATGTACATGTAACTTTGGGAATGGATGCAGCTCAATTCTGCATTTCTGTTCAGTAGGGGATACTGAAGTCTTGAGCTCACCTTTATTGAAGTGTGATAAACTGGCATGTCACATCATACATAGAGAATGGGACACAAAACAGCTCTGCCTATTTCTGTTGTTTCTTCTTTCCCTAAATAAATCTCCATTGCTCATATAAACAGGATACATGCCCTCTATTTAGCAGATCCTATTTCTTCATTGTTTTCCACATTTCATGGGATGAGAATCGAAATGAATAGCCATTTATATATCTGAGAAGAAAGTTTTTATTGAATAAGAAAAGCACAGATTTTCTTTTCTAGTTGATATATTTTTCACTTTCTCTTGAAAATTCTTGGGCAGAAAAGAGTGATCAAGCCAAACTTACTGTGTGAGTTGAAATTCTATCATTTCAGATAATAAAAGCGATCGCCTTAACAATATTTATTAAGCAAAACCACTTGTATTTATTTTTCTTTCAGCACAATAATCAAATTTCATTACACATCAGATAACAATATCTTTTAAAAGTAATTAGCTCTTACACAGTTAATGCTGTAGATTGTGAAATTTATTGACAATATAGTATTTTTAAAAAGAAAATTCTTCATGTGTATATTATTTTCCTAGATTTCCATCTATAATTTTAAGAAAAATTATCTGGCTATGGTCTTGAAGCTCTAGGAGGAAATATTTCTTATGCTAATTATAAGCTCAGTAAACTTAAATATTTGAGATATTTGTGGTTCTGAGAGTTTTTTTCTTCTTTTGCTAATGAGATTAGAAAATCCTGAACCCTGAAATCTAACAAAAAAACTAAATAACCATTTCATTGTATTCTCTCATATTTAGTATTATTCACTGGAAGCATAACAGAACAATACTAAAAAGAATACAGAGGATAAAACACTGTAATTTCTACTCTTATATAATCTTTTGAAATCATCTAAAATTTGCAACCCAGGGTTTAAACATGTCTGACTTTTATTCAATCTCATTTTCAAAAAGATAGAATTAAACATCAATAATTCTGACAATAACTGTATTCTGTTTTAGTAAATCTATGTGAAACCATTATAACATCTTCTGTAGCAAGGAAAATCATTTGTTTCCCATCACCTTTCTTTGGGAACATATAAGATCTATGTTTTCACTGGAAGGGGACTATGATAGCATTTAATCAATGAGACTATTCCCAACAAAATTTCAGTACCATCTTTATTGCCCTTGGTGACTGTACATTTTTGTTGTTTTCCTTTTGGTACTGGGGATTGAACCTAGGGACAATTAATTGCTGAGCCACATCCCTAGTCCCTTTTATTTATTTACTTACTTTTTAAAGTCAGGGTCTCTCTAAATTGCCTAGGGCCTCAAAAAGTTGCTGAGGCTGGCTTTAAACTTGCAATCTTCCTGTCTCAGCCTCACAAGCTCCTGATATTACAGGCATGTGCCACTGCACCTGGCAGTGACTGTACCTTCTTAAAAAGAGATGGTTCTTTTCTGTATTTTAATGCAGTGTGTCCCTGATCGAATAAACATGAATGATTCTGGATAGAAGAAAATTCATTTTTTTCTATTTCTTACAGTCTTCCAACTCTCATACTTAGGTTTAAAAATTCTTTTAAGATCAAGGATTAACACAACACTGAAATAAAAAATAAGGATCTAACAAAAATATCTTGAAAGAGATGACAGAATGTAGCTTTGATAGGACAAATAAAGAGTTAAAACTTATTTCTGGATACTTCAAAGGCCCTGTAATTGTTTTTTTTCTGTAAGAAGCACTTGGTAGGAGTCATTAATTTATCAATTATTTAGTCTCTCCACACTAATGGCAGTTTTTTCATTAGTTATATTTAACTTAAATGATTACTTAGAAGTCACCTCCTCAGAAAGCAGAGGCTGTGTTTAATTCCCTGTTTTACTTCTTGCCACCTGACCAGAATATCAAGAACCTGAGGGACTGTCTATAAATGTACAATGACTTAAATTTTCCTTGAGTTTCCAGAGGAAGAGGGTAAGGAAAAGAACACAATGAATGCTTGACTTCAGAGGCTGAGATTCTATTTGAGTCAGGTGTGGATAAAGAGGAAATATGCAGAAAAGAATCTTACATAGGAAAAATGACTCATAAATGTGTAAGGAGGAAGACTTTACTGTCAATGTCCACATTTCCTGATTAAAATATGGGTGTTCGCATCATGTTCTAGCATCCTAAATATAAAAGTAGCTAAGAAATCCCTAAGAATCCTCCAATTCGTATTCAAGAAGAGTAAGAGGTTAGAACTCTAACATGCTAATAATAAATGTTCTCCAGCATAATATCATCATTGTAATGAAATGTGTTAGCTGATTTGTGTGTTAAATTAAATGCACAGCTGATGGAGAAATATTTTGGAATTTGAAAAATAGGCCATTAGTTAATGTTTCAAAATAAACACATAGGCCATTGGTCAGGACTAGCAATACATTTACATTTTGCCACTTAGAAATAATTTGTTAAATTATCTCTTTAGGCATACTTTTCAGAATATTTACATTTTAAACACACATTTAAAAGTAAGGCAACAGGAAATACTACTATAAAATGTAACCATCCCCCGATATAGTTTGCTTGCTAAAAGCCATTGCCACAAAAATGACTCACTGCATGTTTGTTTTCAGCTTACAAAATTCATATTCCTGAAAATACCTACACTAATCTTTGAAAATAATGTTAGCAATTTTTTTTGTGAAGCTATCTATTTAGTCAATATTCATATTTTTTAATGCTAAAAATGCTTTATATATTTTAAGTCAAATTTCCTCTAAGACATACAGATGGAAACTGAGAAAATGTGAACTCAGTGAAGGGAATAGCAGGCTAGGAGCTCTGGGATTCATCTTGCAAAGCAAAGCCTATCACCCAGGTCTCTCTGAGAGCCAGGTTTAATCATAGCAGACGAGCTCTCTAGAGAATATGTGTGATGGTAATTACTCTATAGATATGAGATAATGGAATCCCCACCAGAAAAAAAAAAGACCCTTCTTCAATCTACATTCAGAATTTTCCTTAGTAAAATCTTAATGAACAATATGACCTTGACTCTGAATTAAACCACATCCAGAATCCAACCATTTCTCATCATCTCCAGAACCACTGACCTACAAGGCACCTGTATCTCCTGCCTGGATCATTGCCATCCTTCCTAAGTTGTCTCCATGCTTCACCTTTGCTAAGTACCATGACTGCAGCCTAACCTGCTCCTCACACAGAAGCAGGACATTTTAAAGAGGACAGTTTTAAAGCTATGTCCATGGCAAAAGCTCTCCAATAACTTCAGATCCCACAACAAAATCCCATATCTTAACCATGGCCTGTCAGGGCTCCCCATGAACACCCTCACTGTATCCCCACTGTCTTCGTTTGCCTAATCTTTTCACTGTAAGAGCCTATTATTCTTCCTCAATTACCCTAATAAGATTCCACACATTTTCTCATTGCTATGCACCTGGTTTGGAAAACTCTTTGATGGTTCATGTTCCTCTCATTACCCTTTTATTCAAAGCTCAGCTTAAATACTTTCTTGCAGAGTTCTTTTCTGATAGCCTTGCAAAAATTGTCATATCCAACTTCCAACATTCTTTGACTTATCTTTGTAGTATATGGTCACTTGACTAATTACATATGTGTTTACTGTGAGCATAGAATTTGTCCCTTTACTTTTGTCTCCTTGGCATTTGTAAAAGTCCCAGACTTAAAACAAGTACTCAATAAATATTTCTTGAGTAAAAGAATAAATGGATATTAATGATTCTCAGAAATATGTAAGTCATAAGATCTCTCAGGATTATACCTATTTCTTATACACCATAATTATTTCTCCTCCTAGTGTTATAGTGATACTTCTATTTTATGAAATTAATTTGTTTCTCCAGGTTTATTCTTTGATAGGCTCACTATTTATACTTTTAAATTATTAATATTTAGGACATAGTTCCATTAAAATAAGTAAAAGTAACCCATTGTCATTTATTAAACATAGCTTTGTAAAGTCATAGGAATCAAAGAAAAAGCTATTATATAATAAAAATTGAACAACTGCTCTTGGATTTCCCTTGATTGCTCAGGCTTTTGTATTCAGCTTATCAAAATATATAGAACTAAAATTATTTCTTGAATTTCTAGGAATATTTTAGTTCTAGAACCAGCTCTTGGATTTTTTGCATATTTTTTCCAAGTCTTTGTCCACTAATTCAGTATTTAAACAAACATACATTTTTTACTATTAGATCAAGAGTGTTCTGTTGAGGGTCTGGTGTTATGGCTCAGTGGTAGAGTGCTTGCCTCGATTGCAAGGCCCTGGGTTCGATCCTCAGCACCACATATAAATAAATAAAATAAAGTTATTGGGTCAAACTACCCAATAACTTTATTTTATGTGTATGTGTGTGTTCTGTTGAATGATTGCCTACTTCTACCTTGAAGGAGTAGTCTCCTAAGGGTGAAAAAAGCTGTGCAGGATAGAGCTGAAAGGTTGTTGGAATTTAAAGAATTTAAGTGCAGCAATAGCAGATAGGGGAGATGCACTGGAAAAGGTGGCCTTTGAGTTAAACTGCATTTGAACATCCAGAAAGAATAAGGAAAAATAATTTCCACAGGAGGAAATAGCATAAGCAAACTGGAGTAGGTATATGTAACAAAACAATAGGTTCACATAATAATAGGAAACTTGAGTTATGATTGTTTATACATTTAAATTCTCTGTATAAGAATGCACTAAGATACAATGTGGCCTAGTGTTAAATGCATTTCTATATATAGTTGAGAAACATGCTTAAAAATAAAAACTGGTTTTTTCTATTTTTACAAGTTAAGATGAAAATAAATTTTCAGTGATAAAGGTAGATTATTAAAGCCATTAAAATATAATGGCATGCTATTGTAAGCCATGTATTCACATCTATCATTGAGCACTGCAGAAAACAAATTACACAAATTTTACAACATTCTTTATATTCAATGTAATCAGGATACGTGGCATATTTAAGTGTTTTAATATTACATGGTGAGATGTATGCCTGCAGGTGCCAATTGAGATGCCTCACATATTTTGTATGCCCAGTGAGAGAAAACCTGGGGACTTTGCTAATAAAGAACCTTAAAGTAAAACTACTCTTCCTCCCCCTCACCTTAATTTCTGGTGAGAATCAAGGTTTTTATCTTACCTTATGAAATTCGTGACTTCACTCTTTTGCTCCATTCAAGTACATGGCAAAGGAAGAGAATGTCACTTTCAGTTAGAATATCAACACTGTGCATTTTCCACATCTGAAATATTTCCTTTTATATGGTTTCTTTTTTTAAATGAAAAATGCCAACATTTCCATGCAAAGTGGATTTGAGCAGGACAGAAGACTTAACGTGGGTTGTTGGGGGACCCAAGCAACGTCAGACCCTGAATGACCCAGCATAGATTCAACAAGTTGAGGATTGTCAACTGAGAATTTTTCCTCTGTGGGCTCCATTTGTTTTTTATATATTCACATAATAAAATTAGATCTTGCCTGAAACTATACTGACTTAATAAGTAAACGAGAACAGAGATGAAGAAGAAAGAAAATGGCTGTTTATTTTTTTTCAGTCTTTGTTTAGAGAATAAACAGTTTGGGAAAAACACAACTTATATTTCACACTTGAACCCCGTATTTAATTTTGGCAATCACAATGTTACCTCTTCTGAATTAATGCTTGAGTTATCTTTCTAGAATATAAATTTAATTCTGTCATATTTCTGTTTGTAATCCTCAAATCACTGCCATTTTCCTGAGAGCTAGCAAGTGCTACATGAATGTGGTTGTGTCAATAAGCCATGGGCTCACAAAGGAATTAGATGGGATTCCCAGAATAGACTAACCCACATAGTTGTGGAGTTTCTCCGTAAGAATTGGATGCTGTGGACATGAATCTGTAAACTCATGATTTTTGTGAGAATTCTTCAACAAGCTCCCTTCTGACTTGAATGCAGCTTTTCCTCCGAGGTCCTTGCCAGCCTTCACAATTGCATGAGCCCATTCTTTAAAACAAAACAAAACAAAAACTCTCTTTTGTGAATGTGCATGCGTGTGTGTATGCATATCCTAGTGGTTACTTCTCTAGAAAATCCTAATACAAAGACGGTCCTATGTCTAGAAGATGACTATCTGAATACTGACCAGCCTTTTCAGGTATATTTTGCTAGAGCAAGCATTGGTAAACCCTGACACTGATCCCTCTTAAAACTTGTTTTAAAACTAGGTCAAAAGAACTCTACTGGATGTGTCAATTTTGCTTTTACACTAATGTTATTTTTTTGTGTTAGAATTATTCCCACGTGAAGGCTTTTCAGTGCTCAGTACAGCTCTAGAATATGCTGAGAGACAGCCATATTGAAAGTTCTTTCCACTCTGACCTACCTGTTGGCAATGGCCCTGGATGGTAAAGGGCTGATATCAATGAAAAGTACAGAAAATGATGAAGAAAGCACATGAAAAAATTCCCTGCCCCACCAATATTTTGAGCAAAATTGTTTCTATTTTCTGCAAAAATTAATACTATATGATGAAATGATGTGGATAGAAATGTTCTACTTTTGTGATTCGATGATCAATAATTTTTAAAGGGTTTTATCCTATATAACTCTTAGGCTAATATATATATATGCATATATATATATATATATATATATATATATATATATGCTTTTATAGGTAGTTATCATGTCCCATTATTTTAATTATTTATGAGTTAGGCAGTTTTAGTAGGTGTCTCTGCAGAAATGTTGAATGAAAACCTTTATTTGAAAGGATATGTCAAATTTGATGGTGAAACCAGCGTTGAGTACTTGGTGTGGGGTTGAAAGTAGTTTGGGCAGTAATTTTCTTATGGCTTGTTTTGATGGAGGATCAACTTGTTCTGCCTTATGTAATTTGGAGTCTTACTCCCTGGGAGAATAAGGGGCATATGGCTCTAGTGTGAATTCCCAGTATCCCTTTACTCATGCTCTTAAATGGAGATTTCTGGTAATCACTTTAATCTCTGGTAACTCTTTTTTTTTTTCCCCTGAAAAACTCACTCTTAATTATATGATAATGTATAGGAGATTGGTTAGTTGTCCTTGTGAATATTAATTTAGATGAAAAATTTAGTTAAATTTTTATTTATTTATTTATTTATTATATTAAAGCCATCTCTTACCTCTTTTACTTCTTTTCTTATTTTGTATGCTGCCTTTGATTTCTTTCATGTCTGTTTCTTTGGGGAAAAGTTTCTTACTCTGCTTTTGACTCTTCTTCAGTAATGAACTCCACTAACACAACACTCAGAACCCATTACCCTATCCCATTCATTCTGCACCAGAGAGTATTTAATTGGAATATTTGGAAGGAACCACTAGGCATGTGATCTCCACATCTCCTTTCTCTCTTCTGTTTTCTTTCCTTTACTCTTTCTCTCTCCCCTGTCTCCCTCCATCTCATTTTCTCTGTTCCCCTCCCTGGGGAGCTGTTCTGCCTGTAGAATGTTTGTTCTCCAGATGGCCTCTGGGCTGTGAATGTTTAGCTTACATGCTTTAAGGTGTGAGCCATACTGTACAAAATGATCAGTTATAACAGTAATAGTGGTACTTTCTATCACCCGTTGTTTTGCTTTTTGATTCATTTCAGGACTTGTGTGGGGAAGAAGGGTGCTATTTATTGACTTCTTAAAAACACAAAGTGTTTAATGTGTTTCTTAAAACATACGATCATTTTCTGCACAGGAACATGTATATTTACATATATTTCATACTATTATTTTGATACCCCATTTTATTTTTTTAATCATAATTTAGAAATATGTAGTAAGGCTTAGTTTAACACATTATTAATTTTCCTTTGAAGAACCTAAATATATTTCTTTAATTAACTGTGCTGATATTTCATTTCTCTGAGACACAATGATAATATGTACAAAATTAGAAAAATAAGTCAAAAAGAATATAGATGAAGATTTTTGATGATGAACACCTGTATTCAACCTTCCCTTGCTCTACTAGGAAATATAAAACTGGCCAGAAACAAAACAAGGAGCTTTAACAACTTCTTTTTAAAATAGATTTTATCAGATTGCACAATTTTAAAGAATTGACATTATGCTACCATTACAAAATATTTTACTTTTTTAATTACTTTAAAACACATAAGGAGTAAAGGGTAATGATGTTGTCCTGGTCCTATATAATGATTTTTTCATTTCTTCCTTGAGTATTTCCATTAATTCAGATATCACACATTGATCCAATAAGAAAAAAAAAAAGCATGAAAACTAAGAGCAAAATAAAATTCTCCCATCTTGGACTGGGAATGTAGAACACTAGTAACACACTTGCCTGGCATGCATGAGACCCTGGGTTCAGTCACCAGCACCAGGAGTGAAACAAAACAAAAAAACAAAAAAATCTTCTTACTTATTCTCTCAGTAACTGAAATAGCCATAGCTTGTTAGCATCTAATATTTAACAACATAAAAGCTATGACAATGCAGTCAAAAGTCCTGAAACTAACTGTATTTAGAGACAAAGAGATTCAAGAGCCCACTAAAGAACATGGTCTGAGAAGATACATATGTCACAGTCAAAGCTTGAGTGGTACCCCATAAAGAACCATATTGATACTGAAAGGCTCATTAGGGACACTCAACTATTAAAGGGAAGGGATGGCCCATCCCAGGGGGAGCATCAACCTGGTTGTTGTGATATCTACTGGGAATCCCACTGAAGAGTTATTTCCACAAAAATGAAAGAACAGCACAGAGTGACCGAGGCTGCTTTTCAGGGCACTTGAAATCTCTCAAGGTCAGCATGGCACATCTGAGTCTATATGACCAACGGAGAAAAGTGGCCTTTCTCTCAATGCCTTACCAGCTTTATCCAGATTCCCAGGTCACCGTGCCCCATTGGGGCCTCCATTTAGTTCTCACAATGTGTTCCTTTGCCACCTCCTTGGAATTTCATTTTCTTTTTTTAAAAAACAATTCCATCTATGTTGTCTTGGAAACTATCTTAGTTAAAATCATTTCAGCAGTTTTATTTGCCAAATCTCCTTCTGGGTCCATTCTCAGAAATCATCAAAACCCCTGACATTGATAAGAGCAATTTCCAGGAAGTATATGATTGTGTCATCTGGCTCAAATATCCTTAAAGTTAATTGAGGATGAGTTGAAGACTATATAAACCAATTCTCATACATCCGGCATATAGAAGGGAAGTAGAAAAACAGCAATGATGATATTGATGAAATTCATATGAGACTTTAATGGTAAGAGGAAGGAACAAAGAAACGTAGGCCCAAGTTCAAGGTTACGAGAGGCAAGATCTCATTTGTCAATTGCAGGTGGTCAGATGGCCAATTTTCTAAAATCACGGGTTCCACAAGCTACTATTACTATGAGAATCCAATCCATTCCAGAAATTACAGTCTGATGAGGGTATTCTGTCTCCATCTGTCTGCGTCCATAAAAATTATGACATCTAACCTCTTCTACTCCTTGGTATGATTCTGAGACCACTACTCTTTTAGGCTCAGGTCTGCTGGAAAAGGTGTGTGGCAGCAAGGATTCAAGCCACAAGAAGAGGCCAGGCCTAATCTTGAAGATTCTTGTGGCAATCACAGGTAGTACTTAAATTGACCCAGGACACATGATCACTACTTATGCGAATTGCACTTATTCTAACTGGGCACATTCGGGGCCCATCTAAACTCTCAATAACATAGTGGCTGTGAGGAGGATGGATCCTAAGACACAGAATGACAGGCATTAATTTTAAGATCCTCTTTATTTTTTGGAGTATATCTGAGTTCTTCCAAATAAATGCCTGTTGATTTATTGGAACAAATAAACGACCTGTTTGGCCACATACAAGATATTCCTGCTTAGTTCTTTCTCTCTTATCTTGGCATGTGCATGATTGAAGAATTGGGAAAAGTATAATTTAGTTAATTAAAAATTATCCCATTGTATTCCCTATCAAATCAAGAAGTAATTGCCTGATTTAAAAGAATATCCCTACACATTACATAAAACAAAATATTAATACAGGAATGCCTATTTTTTCTAAAAATTAATTGAAGTATTTGACTAATTCCTGGGTTCTCATTTCCAAAACCTTTAGGAATCAACTGGACTGTGAACACTGAAGGGTAGAGAATAAGTTTTTCTCAAGTTCCTGATATACTTCCCCCTGTGTATCAGTCCTTAGCATCAAGAAAGGCCCAAATAGGTATGGAAATCAAGTAGCACAGTGATCCAGTCTCTGTTATTTTACCTTGACAATAAGCTATGCAATTTTGTTAGCAACTCTTTCTTCACTTCCTACTCTGTAAGAACACAATAGTAGGTTTAATCTTTATTTAGATGGTAAAAAATAAAAATCATGATAGCACATGAATATGTCAATGAATGACTTGAAAATCCTCATAAATATTAAGGTTGAAGAGAAAACTGAATGAAAATTATGAACAAGAATTCCAATTTAAAACTTTCTACTAAGAGTTTAAAGACTTTTGCCATGACTACCCAATACTTATTTGAAAGATTGATTAGAGTACTTATTTTTCAGGGATAAATAATGGCAATTCTTCAACATGGCTTTGAAAGACAATTTCAGATTTATGGTATAATTTCTTAGAATTAAGAGCAATACAACAGACAGGTCATTTGGTCACAATACTTTCCAGTTCCCTGTTGTGATATTGCCCTTTATCTGTAATAAAAGTTCTACCACATTAGGCTGAAATTGCACATAGACACACTAGAAAAATGTTTTTAAAAAAGCAGACATCTTCAAAAATATTTTTA
Organism: Urocitellus parryii; assembly: GCF_045843805.1. NCBI lineage: Eukaryota > Metazoa > Chordata > Mammalia > Rodentia > Sciuridae > Urocitellus > Urocitellus parryii. The sequence continues at coordinate 118,555,185 of NC_135539.1, read as the reverse complement.
AGTAGATGAAAATACATGTAATAGGAATTTTTTCAGACCTACTTTATAATGAAAAATGCTGTACTGTTTTCATAAAATAAATGAGTTTCTGTAGTGAGTTTCACTACCTGACATAAAAACAAGAAGTATTTTTTAGAAAGCTGAGAATCAACAAGAAAAATTTCGGGCAATGACTTACATTTCTTCTCCAAGAGAGAAGTTGATTTGAGTCATAGTTTCACATCTAGAAACATTCAGTTGATGCTTAACTGGTCACAAGAGAGATCAGGTGAGTCCAACCAAACAAGTCTCTAACTAAACCAAAATTTAGTTCCCTAGGGAGATTTTTTCAATGCAAAAAAAAAAAAAAAAAACATTGTTAGCTTTTGTATTCCTAAGTATATATTTTTAATCCTTGACAAACTCCATAACCTCATTATCTCTCAGTGAAGATGAAGATTTTCTACAGATTTTATTTTTTTAAACCATGAGAACTTGAATGTATTGATGCTCGATGTCTTCCCCAGAGCTAGCAATCAATAAGCATTTGACATTGATTATGAGATGTCTACATTGTAACACATTGCTAGCACTATGTTTGGATTCGATCTAGTCCTTTTTTAGGATTACTGGTGGCTACATGCATTTAGATGGAAGCCATTACAGACTGGTCTCCTGAGCTACTATGAATGACTTATAGCCAAGATCAGTAAATGCTGTGAGTTAACTTTTATATCACAAACATTATTGATTTTTTTTTTTTTTTTTTTTTTTTTTTAGGGACTCCTTCTATTTAAAAGGAACAGGCCAGGGTGCTGGCACACGCCTATAATCCCAGTGGCTCGGGAGGCTGAGGTGGAAGGATCTCAAGTTCAAATCTAGCCTCAGCAAAAGTGAGGTGCTGGAGCAACTCGGTGAGACCCTGTCTCTAAATAAAATACAAAATAAGGCTGGGGCCACGGCTCAGTGATAGAGAGCGCTCACCTGGCACATGTGAGGCACTGGGTTTGATTCTCAGCACCACATAAAAATAAAATAAAGGTGTTGTGTCCACCTATAACTAAAAAAACACATTTAAAAAATATATGTAAAATAGGGCAGGGGATGTGGCTCAGTGGTCGAGTGCCCCTGAGTTCAGTCCCTGGTTACTCCCCATCCACCCCACCCGAAAAAAGGAACAGAAGAATATAAGGGGTTGAATATGTAAAGGAGATAGAAAAAGAAAACTGAGGAACCACAAGGGAAATATAATTGAAAACCAAATGATTTAATAAAACAAACATAATTGCTCTGGAAATAAAATGGACATTATCCATACAGGTCAAATATGATTGGGGTTAATTTCAAGAGAGTTGAGTATACAGAAATTTTAAATAAGTAAGTAAAATAAATGGGCTTTCCCATGGTGCTTATATATGTTCTATCTCAATCTTCCTCATAATGAAGCTCATTAGAGAGATCTGACCTGCACATCCAAGTATTGATTAGTTGTGATAATGTGAGATAGGCCAGCATCCTTTCTAAAATTAATACTATGTTGCATTTTGAAAAGTGCTGTATTACTTTGACTGTCCCTTGCCTATTATCCCATATTGTCAGACAAAAATTAAGAAAGTCATTGAGCAGAGCAGTCAGACACATGGACGAGGAGACTCTATGGCCTCCAGGTTCGAATCCTAGTCCTACTCCACAGGCATGATACCATCCTGTGCTTGTTACTTAGTTCCTCTGCTTCTAAGTATCTCATTTCCAAAATAAGATGATAATGAGACTTACCAAAGAGAAATTTTGATGAATTAGATGAGACATACATAGTCCTATGACTTACTACAAATTTTAACGAATGTTTCAGGTGTGAAATATATACAGTAGGTGCTGTGAAGACTTTCTTCCCACCTCTAGGGATTGAACTTGGGCACTTGACCACTGAGCCAAATTCCCAGCACTATTTTGTATTTTATTTAGAGTCAGGATATCACTGAGCTGCTTAGCACCTTGCTTTTGCTGAGGCTCGCTTTGAACTCCTTATCCTCCTGCCTTAGCCTCCCAAACCCCTGGATTACAGGCATGCACCCACGGCCAGCTGTGATGACTCTTTATAGGAGGACTGCTTACAGAAGAGGTAACTGGAGGACAAAGGGTTCAGATGCTGCTGTAGGAAATTTCAGGCTCCTTATTAATATAAACTGCTCAACTTTATCCTCAGCAAGACTTTCCTCTGAGCTAGAGTTTTCTATCAAATGGGAATGGGTCCATTGTGCCTTTTGTTTCCCTTTATCTAATCTTTTTTAAGGAGACACCCAAGAAATTGAATTATACTTATCACTCAAGATAATTTACTCTGGGAATTTGGGTTACTTGCTTCTCTTCTAAAACCTGTTTCTTTTTCTTCTATTGTTATATTATTTCATAAACTAGATCATTGAACTCTTGAACTCTTAAGATTTGACTCTAATAAATAAATTGCCTTAAAGTAAAAGAAACCTACATTCTATTCATAGAAATGTCACTATGCTTTATTTAATGCACATTTAGTAGGCATTGATATTTTCTAGGTTCATTCTTCATTTTGTTTTAACATCCCATTTGACAAGTTGTTGGAAGGAGATTCAGGTCTACAAAGTCAACATTGGCTGCTGTTATGGAATTAAAATTTTCCCTATCAAGTTCAAATCCAATCATTAACAGCATATTATATATTAACATGTATAAATAGTATAGACATATCAAAGTCTCACAGAATTATATAAGTAAATATTATTTGATATCTTCATGATTCTCATTAAATAAATTGTTTCACATTTTCAACTTAAAAACTACTTTCTATATTTAATATGTTCTTTCTTTTTTTTTAATTTTTCTTCATTTTAATATGACTAAAGATCAGGCTTATATAACTATTTCAATAAACTGATACATTATTTTAAGTAATAAAGAAAATCACACACATTTTTGCAACATGTATATTATGGATAAATCAATGACACCTTGACTTTATATGCTGTGGATATCTACAAAATTAATTTAATTTGGATCAATTCTGTGTTTATAGAATATTCCAGAAGCAGAGATCATTTTATTGAGCAAGGAGGTTTTAGAAATTTGTATATGACTGCTTCTTGATATGTTCTGAGTAACTGTTGTTTATAATTTCCTATGTGAATAAATTAAATCTTTTGTGTAGACTTTAGTAGAAAAATGTTCTGAATATATTTTATAATCTTTATATGTTAAGTGATTTCCTGTAATTATTTTACACTCACTATTTAACTCACTAGTGATATTATCCTCCATAGACTACCATTACTCATGCTGTACTCTTTATTTTTAGATTTTTAATATTTTCACTATTTCTGACTTCTGAAACTATAAATTCAATTCCTTATGTTCATTCCCAGTGTAAGTTTAGTATGTGCCCATCACAGTTATAAACTAGCTTCGTCTGAATTAGCAAGAGAATTTGTAACTTAACTTGTTCATAAAAAAAAGAAATCTCAGTAAGTTTGCATTGATAAAATTCAAGAAAAACAGTTGGCAAATTTCCTCAACAGTTACTCATGGATCAACTTCCCTATTGTAAATTTAGTGGCATTGCTAACTTTAAGCATAATAAGTTTGGAAATACTTTGAGAACATCATTTTGTAGTTCTTGCTACTAATGTCTAAATCAGCACTTAGGAAACCCCCATGGTCATATCATGTGGTAATATCATGGTACATATCATGTGTAAGATCTATCTTGCAATGAACTCCTTCTTTTGTTGTGCTACCCAAATAGCTCCAGATTATTACAGAATTTGTGCACAAAATGATTCCTACACAAAATAATTCTTAAAATAAAGGACTGCATTGTTTCCTGACTTTACTCAGCTTATCAGTAAAATGCATTACCATAATTATCTAAGATTCCCTTCAGCTATGTGATTCTATAAATGATATTTAATGTAGAAAACCAGCAGATGCAGATGAAGAACACCCTTCAGAAGGAACACATAGAAGTGAAAGTTAATGTACAAAAGATTTACAATGGGGAAATTAAATTATTAAAGGGAATAGTCTTGATTAAGTGTGAGACTACATTTTAATTAGAATGGACCACTTGGAATGTGTAATTTTGATAGCTCAGAATTCACCAACCACCTACTGGTTTCATTTTAGGTAATCCTATACACAAATGTTCTAGGACCTTGGAGGACCACTAGCTTCACTTCTCTAAAAGGGAAAAGAGGGCCAAAATAGAGTCTCCCTGCTATTCCAAAATAAGTCTTCTGACTCTTTACCCTGAGCTTCTTTTTATTTGCTGCGTGACTATAATGAGAAACAGGCATAAGAATTTTGAAAGGTTGTTAATGAGTTAACCAGAGTTTAACAAAAACAACAATAAAAAGGACTCACATGAGCGACATTGACTGTATAATTACATAGAGGGGAAAGAATATTGGTAGCTTAAAGCTGATGAAGATGATAATGACTGAGAAAACAAAGAAAGCAAGAAAGAGAGTTCAATAAAATTCAGGGAATATATTTTAGTTATTTCATCAAATTTTAAAAGAGACTTCACACATAATTTTCTTTCATTCTTTCTTTCTTACTTGCTTGCTTTCTTGCTTTCTTTCTTAGCATTGAAGAAAGAATCCAGAGCCTTACATATGCCAGGCAAGTACACTACCACTGAGACACACCCCAGCCCCAAACAGAACTTTTAAAAAGCAGTTTTCCAAACTCTTGAATTTCCTTTACAATAAAAATATGATGTGTTTGAATAAATGATTTGGAATAGAAAACTTATAAATTATATATATATATATATATATATATATATATATATATATTGTATATACATTATACAGCAATATGTTCTTTTAAGAAATAGTGTGGTTGTTTGAAGTCATTGTATTAGATTTTTTTTTTTAATATACATCTAGCCTAGAAGATCAAGAGTCACAATTGTGGAGTATGATATACTCTGATTAGAACCTAAAACAAAAAAAAAAAAAAAAGAGAGAAGTCTTTCAAACTCATCTGTCTTCATCCACTGACTATGTTAGACCAAATGTTGCCTTGAGTAAATATTTTACTTTTGGATACTAATCATCCAATCTTGAAATAACACGCAGTTCACAAACTCAAGTTGGAAATAGTTCAGGAGGATAGCAATCTGAGATATCTAACCAAGGTATGTTAGTTCTTTTTCCTCAGGCATTAATATTTTGACTTAAGTTTTAAATTGACTCTAGGTATCTCTTGATATAGTGCTACCCCAATGATTTAATAAGTAAGGAAACTAAAGGAGGGAAGACCCATTTAAACTTACCTGCATATATTGAAGTTTTCTCTCCTATAGAAAATGTTTTAAGATAACAGGTGACAATAAAGGTACTGGTGGAGATTTACACTGAGATACTCGGACAGAAACAGGGGCGTTGAGGAAAGAAGTCTGTAGGAGCATGCATCAGCACTTCGTTTATGCAAATATGTAGTAATACTGTATGCAAATAAGAACCTCAGTTTCAGGACAGGTTTTTAAAAAAGGCATTTGCTTCTTTTTAATGATACTGCTAATATTTTCTTAGTACACCAAACTGAAGACAATTTTTGTATTTCCCTAAAATATTTCAAAATGAGCATTCTTATAATATACAATGAGAGTCAGGAATAAGAAAACAGATATCCATGCATGAAGCTAACTATAATACATAGTTCTTTGTAAGAGAATAAAATGGGGAAAACAGAGCATATGCTAAACTATAATGTTTTAACCATATTATCAATTCCTTTATGTAACATGAAAACAGTTAAATTTTAAAAGGCTCAATTCTAAAGAACAGAGATGAAAGGGAGACAAGGGGCATATTTTCTCAATATTTGCAGCCATGAAAATTAGTTGAGGCAAGGAGAAACATTGTTTAAGTGAAATCCTTGTAGTTAATCAACATCATGTTTTTTCAAATTAAAAATATAGAAGGACATATAGTTCCATTTCCAATAATTTTAAGATAAATTTTAAAACAGCTAGTTAGGAATTGAAGCATAAAAATAGAAATACAAAAAATGATCTACGCCCCCTGCAAAAAAAAAAAAAAAAAGAAGAAGAAAGAAAGAAAGATGACCTAACCATTCTGAAATAGGAATTACTTCTATAGCCAGAGGGAAATCAGAATATGGGAAGGGAACTGGGAATGAAGTTTATTCTGCTTAGCTTTTATCCTAGTTAAAAGTAATATTTGTATATAATTAGTCCAGTGAAATTGTAAAATCATTTTTTTGGTTAAAAGTTAGAGATTTAATTTTCTTCAGAATTCAAAAACATATTTAAAATGAATGAATTTATTTTATATAGAAAATTATGTGCTAAGCAAAACATTTAGCAGAAAAACTAAACAAAATCCTAAATCTTTTTAATGTAGTTCCATACTTGCATAACTTTATTTCTTCCTTTTATGTTTATATGGCTAATTTTGAGTCATTTAATGCTTTATGTATATTAGATGTCATTGCATTTCAGAGACATACACGTGACTATTTTATTCAAATATAAATTAATATGTATAAATAAATTTTGTTTTTATTTATCAAATATGTAAATAGATAAATTTAGTTTTATAATGCTGTAGTTAAAACCTTTAGTAAAGTTTTACTAAGAAGGCAGAGTATTGAGGTTTTTTTAGTTACTTAATGCAATTTTAAAAATACAATTAGCCCATTAAAATATACACCTGTAGAGCGTCATGGATTGCTGTAAGTGAATATACGTCTGAATATTTAAAGAAATCACTCGTTTTCTATATCCACTGCAAAGAGATTAGTGTAGATAGAAATCACCTATTTAGATATATTCTTAGAAAATGTACCTATCTGTTTTAGCTGTAAGTTATACTTGAATAGCCTTAGTTATAGCCTAAAGAATTATTAATTATAAAGAAAGTTGGCATAAGTTTACAGATTTTGCTAAAATGGGAGCATCATAACTACAGGGTTACTTTCTATGCTTTACATACTGGGTTCATTCACACTTGGAAACTTGCACATACTGTCCAATCAGGGTAAAGCACTTGCAAAATGTTGCACCTGGAACAGGGAGGAGCGAGGAGGGCAAAGGTCAAAACCAGGCCTTAATAAGCATAGACTAAACAGATTTTAGACTCAGTGAAAAGTCCAGACGACCCCTGCAGCGTCATCTTACAGCTCTGATTTTCCTCTTTTCAACGTGGAGTATAATCCATAAATACAACCAAGTCACTAGCCGCTTAGTCTCTCTGGCTTGGTTTTTATCTTCCAGATTTTTCCCGCCCTCCTCTTCACAAAGATTCTAAAAATTAACCCCTTTCTATCCTCAGACTGACCAAGAATGAATTTCTTCTTCATAGTCATTGTTGTTAGTCTTAAATTTCTAACTCCTAGTCTAAGAGGCACTTGGCAAAGTGGCTCATAAAAACCAGAGTAGTGGTTGAGTGTTTCATTTTCTCCCAATAGATTTGCAATAATATCCTGGTAGATGACTAATAGTAACAGGGAAATCCAACTATTATACAAATCAGTGAAATAGGCCTCTTTTAGGAATGCTTCTACAAAAATGGACTTAATTTTTAAAACCTTAAAAGGAAATTTTGCTCATTTCTGGTGTTCTGTCACAAATGGGTTACATTTATATATGGGTTTCTAGATACTTCACATGCATGATGAAAATGTGCAGAGCATTTTTGTTGTATTCTCTTAATTTTGGATTATCTGATACATTTACACTCTCATATTTTTATGGACATAATCCCTTTTTCATGCTTTTGCTTTCTTGTTCTCCTCCAACGTTTGCTGAAAGAGACGTCAGTCCCTTTTAACTTAAAACACTAATTTTCCTGAAGGAAATAAATCAAGTATGAACTGCAAGAGTAAATCGAGTTCAGCCCAACTGTATTGGTTGAGGGAAGCCTTCCCCACCCAAGTGGGCTCACTTCACTGCTCCAAGTGAGAGCTGCCCAGTCAAATTCAATGTCATCATATTATTCTGTTTACAACACTGCGGATTTTCAGAATGCCAAAGACATCTGCATCTGTCCCTACATTTATCCTCAGGCTACCCTGTGAGCCCCACTTCCTTTTGCAGTTAAAAATACAAAATTAGAAAACAACAACAACAGAAAAAGCACCAGCTCTGCGTGTGAATCATAAGCTGCACAATTAAGGATGAGGCAAAGTCCTAACTAAGCAGAAATGGCAGAGAGCAGAGCACACTGGGTCAGGAGGCTTCAACTCTCAAGAAGGTGCTAAGGTTTGGGAAAGGTCCTTTTGAAGGAGCATGAAAACAGACAAAAATAGAGCTCAAGGGGGCCTAAGTTTCTCAAAGACTCTGTCCCTGTCTCGGGCTGATCACCACAGCCTTACAGAGTAGGAAAGGGGAGATGGCAAGGGCACACATTTTGCACAGCTGCGAAACTTCCATGACTGACCATAATTTCTCCTGTGCTGTTCACCTAAAAAAATCAGGAAGCATGAAGACAAAAAGAGTAGGAAACCTCACTCATGACCCCACACAAATGAAAAGACCAAAACTCATTTCAGTGATAAAGAAAAAAAGAGTTGTTCATTTTTATTTAACACATGTGATTATCCATGATCCTAGAGAATCAAGGCCTGTCCATTTTCAAAAGTAACAGAAAAGAAAAAAAAACAGAAGTAACCTAGAGTTTTATTTCTTATTTAAATCTGTTCTGAACAACCTAGCCTCAATCATCTGAAATTACAATACTAATGTAATCTCAAATCATTTTCCCCAAGATCCTACTGTCCATCATCTCCTGTGTACAGGTTTAGATTCATTAGTAATTAAAATATGCTGCTTTAAAAATAAATCTAATTTAGAAGTATTTATAATTTAAAACCTTAGATGCTACATTATTATTGGATTTTTTTGATGTTATTGTTTATACTTTTTGATCTCTTAGGTTTCTAGACATCTTCCTCACTGGGGGAAGGAGAACAAGAATTGGTTAAGTCACTGCCATATATTTGTTTTTCAAATTGATTTTTATCATTCATAAATCAGTGGGAAAATCATCTAATATGAGAAGTATTGAACAATATAGATAATTAAAGGCATGATGATTATTCTTATATGTGGCATTACAGGTAAAAATTTAAATTACACGAAGTTCATAAAGAATTGATTTCATAATTGGCGGCTTGGAACATGATTTCAGAATTGTGAATTCTATAGACAATCAAGATCAACTTTTGTATATTCTTTATCCAAAGGAATTCTAATTAGTTTTACCATTTATAAGACTTGCAGTTTTCAAATAACTGTAGTAGTGTGGCTTTTGATAAAGAAACACTTTTTTATTGACAACTAATAGATTTGCTTAAAAAGTTACCTGAATTATGTGTGGCAAAGAATTACAAATGAAAAGCAGTGTTACTATGAGACCACTTTAATATTTTCAATGACATTTATAATTGACTTGGAATTTAAATTATTTCTGTTATACATTTTAAAATATGAACCTTTGGATCATGTTTTCTCCCAATTTTATTGTTCACACTAATGTATTACAATCAATTAATTTCATCTCTCACTTGTACAATTATAAATTTAAATTTTTATAAGAGAACATTGTTAACTGTAGTGATAAATAAAAAGTAATCAATTGAGTCAAGGATTTGTCAAAGAGGGATTGCAGGTGTAACTCAGTGGTAATAGCATGTACCTATCATGCGAAAGCACCTAGATTTGATCCTCAGCACTTCCTAAAAATATAATAATAATAATAACAATTTGGCAAAAAGAAAAGTACCTGGAAAGTTTGGTGCCAGTTTTAAATTATACATAATTCACTGAATTATATGCCATATGCAAATCACCTTCTATTTTTGATATGTTTTAGTAGTTCAAATTGAAATAAAATCTCTGGAAAAAACATTTTCTTCATATAAATTATATACACAGTGGACCAAGAAGCTTAGATAGTGAGTATTTTCATGTTGTATTTAAAATGCATACATATTTTCCAATAATGTGAGTTTAGTTCAGTGACAAGGGAAATAAATTTAGCATCATCATTCTTTCATCTTAAGTCACCATTATGCTAATGTTTTAATATATTTTTAACCTGTAAATTTCTCATGAGCAAGTTGAAGCTGTGTAAGGCATGATAACATTTTTAAATTTTGTGACACCATAACAGAAAGAGCTCATTCAATTTCCATTGAAGATAAATCCTGCATCTATAGTAATATTACTAAAAATTAAATATTTTCAACTAGTTTATGTTGGCTATTAAGAGTAAAGCACAAAGACAAAACTGAGGCAGTGAGCCTCACAATGCCTCCACTGATTTCTCCACTGGCCCTTCCTCTGCACATGGTCAATTAGAATTGAAAATCCTGTGCTGATTTCATTCGCTGGAATTTTTAAGCAGGTCAGGAAGAAAGATGTTATTGAAAGGAAAAGTCTCATCTAAATAAGAAAGGAGCACGTGGCCATCTGGTCTTAGCTATACATATAAAAAGTTATTTCAGCTGAACTGCAGGCTTGCTGTTTTAAAAGATGTGCCAAAAATCAACCCTAAATCTGTTTACGGTAAAATATCCCAAATGTTTCTTTTTAAACCTCTAAATATGCAATATACAGTTCATTTCCTATCTGTGATTCATGAGCCCATTTGACCCCAGTGCCTCACTGAGTTTGCCTGGGTTTCAGGCAGTGGGACATTCAATCACTTTCTGACCTCTTTTCCTCCGTGGGGTACCTATAGGACCGTGGTTCTTTTGAAAATTGTGAAAATAACTGTGATCATTTTCACTCAGATTAATTTTGAGTGTTGTCTACATGTTGGCTTGGAGGAGTAAAATTTGAAGCATGAAGCAGCTAGACCAGTTTCCCTTCTTTTCTTATTGCATCTTGAGGTTCCTGTGTATGCTTCTCTGCATAGTGCACAGGCCTCTGTCCACAATAATATCAGGCTCTATATCTCAAGGCTGAGCTTTAAAAAAAAAAAAATTTCTCTTCTCATAAAGGACTATGACTATTGAGTCTACTTCTAGAAATTATCATCATAGTAAGAAACAAGAGAGATGTTTTTTATAATGACATTTTGTATTGTTTGCCAAAGCAGAGTCATACCTTTGGATATGATCAAAACATTTTTGATTCGAGGCATCTGCAATAATTACAACATCAGTATGTTAATTTACCCAATATCAGGGCATATCCCTCTGTTAGTAGAAACATAGCTTTTTGATATCACTATTCACATTTCATTGTATTAAAATATGTTAATATTCTAAAATATTTTGGAAACTCTTGTCATAACATAGTGCCAACAATTACTTTGGGTGATAAAGTTATATTCAAATTAATTATATATTATAAGCAGAATACATGCATGTCTAAAACAAACATGATCACAACTCAGTATATGCTAAAGAGTACAGGTTCTAGCTAAGTCTTCAGTTAAATAATTAGATTAAGAATATTCTATGAAACACAGAATCTTGGTTTATTACTTAAATAAGATATCCATTGGTTGTGTTGGTACATCTCCTGTTTGTTCTGCCATTTCAAATAAATCATTACCATTGTGTAAGAAGAATAAACTGTACTATAGTAAATTGTTCTTTCTCTGTTATGCTCTGAAAAACCATTTGTTCTTGAATTGGCCTTACGTATTTGAACTATTTCAATCAAGTCCATTATCTTCTTGTCTTTGAAAGATGCCTTTTTAGTAACCTGTATCCCCACTGGGTAGTGTCATGCATTGTTTTTTAGAAAGTAGGTGAAATTCAAACCCAAATATTTATTCATTTTTTATCTTTGATAAAGAAATTACATAATTCATCATCAGGGCCAAAACTGCATTGTATGTTTGCAAGAATTGTTTGTGTAAAAATTAGTCAGGTCTAAGAATTTCTCAAAAAAGTTATTTATTAGTTCACAGTGCTGTATTTCCCTATAGAATGTCACCTAACTTGTGTTACTTTTTTTTTCATGTATAAAATATGTCAATTCTTGAAGTTTTGTACTTTTACCAACAATAGTAATATGAAAGCAAAATATTTTTAAACTTATAATACACAATGAATCTCATTAGGTTTTGTGTTGACAAGGAAATAGTGTTGTTCATAGAAATAGACTTTGAAACTCTTTCCAATAAATTCTTTTTTAGTATGCAAAAATGAAAAAGCATTGAGAGCAAATTCCTAAACTTGAAAAATTGAGTATACAACACTTGGTATATAAGAAATACTAATACCAGTCATTCTGTCTTAATGAAGATTAACTTAAATTACATTTCAGAACTTGGCAGTTAAGAGGCAGTATGGATATAAAATTGTTCTATATTTAGAATTCAAATTCAGCAATATGTTGTGGTTAAAGTATTAAACTTTCTTCTATTTGATTTAAGAAAAATGAAAAAAAATGTACTTAACCATGTACAAGAATAAAAATCTGACCTCTTGTCTGGTCAGTGATTATTTAATGTAAGACCCGTAAAATAGGCTTAAGAAATTATACGCTGAACAAGTGCACAAAATTTTAATCCAACTATCATCAGATCCAGAGATATACCCCTGGAACAGCACAAGAAATGAGCATTACTTCTCAATCATTTGTATAAAATCATTCTTTCCTCAAAAACCAATAGTAAATATGATTTAATGGTTTCAAAAAATTTTAACAGCAAAGAAGAAATACCAAGTCATAATAAAAATCAGTTATTGTATCCTTTTTATCCAAATGATTTTACAATGCTCACCCTTTCCACATTCTATTCATATTGAAATTCAGCCACCTCTGAAATGTTCAACCAGCATATTAATAAGACCTCCTAAAACCAGGAAACTCTGTCCGACTACATATATCTTGATAAACATACCCATTTTGCCCCATGAACACATCTTCAAGAGACAGAGGGCTACAAATCAAACAGTCCTTTCCTGTGGGTGTCTGTTAACCCCACAAACACATGAACTTCCTATGGGTCCACACCCAACAGACGCTGGTGATTAGGTGATTGAAAATTTTGCCCACAAAAGCAAAATTTTATATGTGATGACATCATCCAGCCAACCTGGGTTTCTCTGTGATATAATGATACACTTGCCTGGCTGGTGCTTATGTCTTGAGTGTATGTGTGAGAGGGAAGGAGAGAGAGACAGAGGGAGAGAGAGAGAGCTCTTGGCAGAACAGCATCATCAAAAATGGTATAGAGCCTGCTGCAAGCTCTGCAGGAACCTTTGCACAGACCTTTGACTCTTCCTAGATTTCACACTGCTTAAGTTCCTTCAAAAATGCATTCCCCATACAAGCAAATTATGTTCTGTTTAGTAAACACACTGTTAATCCTAAAATACCCTGATGGGATCTGTAGAGAGAGGAAATTTCTACACGACATGAGGCATATGTCTCTGTATAATATGGTGCAGGAGTTGCAGGATCCCCTGAGACCTGCCTTTGAGTGCATAAGACATCTTGGTCTTAAAGGTAATGAAAGGGTTAAAAACTGAGTCTGTCTAGGGTAAGAGAAAGGGGATATTGTTGTCTTTAATCTTTCCGCAGTATGTGTAAGACTTCCATCCCGGATCTGCACATAGCAGTGGAAGAGGCTCGGCATGCATTGCGTGCAAGCTCCTTGATTGTAGAAGAGGGAAAAAAAACCTGGCTGGAGTCCAGACAGGCTGGAGCTCTGTTGATCATTATGTCTAGCCTTCAGGTGTCTCAGCACACAGTGGGCGGCGATGGGGGAGGTGTAGATAGCATGAGAGCAGACAAAGAAAAAAAAATGGTGTATTTTTAAAAAGATTATATGAAAATTTGTGTCCAAGTTCTCCTTAAAAAAGGATTCCTAACGTCGTGGACTTTTATAATTAGAACACAAGCTCTGCTCTGGCAGCTCCCTAAGCCATAATTAGTTATGTCTGGAGCCTTTGAATAATTCCTTTCAATAATTGATGGAGTTAATATTCTCTTTTAAAAATGGGGAGGGCAATGGGCTCTTATAAACTCTTTTTGTTGGAAGCTTTGTCGTTCAAAGTCTTCATCAGTCACAATCACATTGATTGCATTTGCCTTTTAATTTCTTATGAGACTTGACTTATAACTTTTTAAGGATTTGGATGATTCTAGAAGTAAAAGCATAATGCATTGCTAGATTACCCCAGCCGAATATAAAGAGAAAGCAGGAATACACGAACATTCACCCCCCCATTTGTTTCCAATTATTGTATTTTTTTTTCAAAAAAAAAAAAAAACTGCTTTGTATGTTGCTTCTGTTTGAAACTCCATCAAAAAAAAAAAATCTTACCATGAATGCAACTTAGATGCTAACTGTATCTTTTGCTTGCTAGCATGAAGAAATCCCAAATTATTTTAGTCTTCAAGCATTCTTCTATAAAGAAGCTTCCGCATGCTTCCTCCCCACCCCCACATCCTCACTCCACCCTATTAGGAATTAAAAAAAAAAAAAAAAATCTTTATACATGGAAGGATGGATCCGAAGACAGAAAGCTGTCTTTTCTATCTATCTTTACACTGGCCACTTTCAGTCTCCTTCACTTGGTGCGGAGACTTCTTTTCACATTTTGTGGACAGAAACACTGAAACCAGTTGAGTTCCTATCATGATTATAAAATTAAAAGTGGTGGTTCAAAAAACAAAATCAAAAGAAAGCCCTGGCTTGAAGCCATTGTTCAGAATTTAAGAGCGATTTGCCTCCAAGTGTCCTAGCAGTCTTTCATAGCTAATTATAATAACTGTCAGATGTCCGGAAAGTCCACCGGTGCCCTTGTCAGTGGAGTCAGCAAAGTTTGTCTTTTATTTTTCCTGGGGACAGATCAAATCTGATTAGACATAAAGAGCGAAAAAGAAGTGAACTAAGTACATATGTGTGCCTTCATTTTTTCTTTTGAACAAAGCAGCACACTGGAGCAATGTTCCGGTGTGCAGCCTCCTGCAGCTACTCTTTGGAATGCCTGACTTTTATTTTTCATTCTTTCTCTCTAACATAATAAAAAAAAAAAAAAAAAACATGCAACAATTGCCCCCTCGAATATTTTCTTGCCCGTCGAATGCCTCGCGATCCACACAGGAAAGAGGACCCTCACAAATCTTCGAATATCGGATGCATATGACAGAAAACTATTTTAACCAGTCCACTTGACAGAAAGAAATGTATACTTACAATTTCAAAATGGTTATTTGCTCTAGTTCCTTGTCCCCGGAGGCAGAGCAGAGCCTTTGACCAGACTGTCCCTGATGCAGGTGCAGAATCCCTGTTTTTTCATGCCGGGGGAAGGGCAGAGAAGCGCTTCATAAAGTCCCTCGAACTCAGCCACTTTCTGCTCAGGCATCCTTTGCTCCTGTGGAAGCCGTACTATCTGCAGTTCTGAATTGAACTAAATTACAGCCCATGTGAAAGACAGGGGCAGGGAGTCATGTGAGAGATACTCAGCCATCCTATTGGCCACAAAGACATAGCTTAGGCATTCTGCCTTTTCCACTATTGGTGAATAGTTAAAACTGAAAGCATCTAGATCCTCCTCTTGAGCTTATTTGTCCTTTATGTGTGGAAGAATGACTGTAGGATTTTACAGTGACAGAATTAGTTAAGAAAGGGACTGAAGTCATCCTTCACTGAGACTAGTGGGAGGAGATTGGAAATTCTGCTATTTCAAGATTTTTTTTTCTCTTTTTATCCGCTGCCCTGCAGTTTTGTCTGTGAATTGCCTGTCTGCTTGTCAGAAAAAAAAAAAATGTTGATTTTTTTTTTCTTAACCCCTCAGTTAACTTTGGAGGTGACAGAAAATAAATGATCATTGTCTTCCTTTGCAAAACTTAGTCATGTTTTGAAGCCCAAAATAAATTTTTTTTCTTACTGATGAGTTTTCAAAATTTAATTTCATATTTAAAGAGGCTTTATTGCAGTTGTAAATAGAACTGGAAACAGAATTAACTTTTTTCAATAATTACTACATTTTGGAGAAAGCAGGGAAAAAGAATAAACTCTGGATAATATTAAAAGACAAAATATCAAATCAAAGAAGGGACTTTCACTAAGAGGGGCTACAGAGGAAATAAAAAAAAATTACAAAATCATCCTTTAATTTACTTATTTTGATAATGCAAAATGTCCATAAAATTATGAGACGGTAGGTATTTTTTATATCTCTGATATGTTTGTTAAAGACTTAGAGGTTAAGTTACCTTAAAGGTTGTCAAATCTTACCCTCCCAATCTTAATGGTGAGAAAGTGGGATCTGACCAATAAGGATTCTCTTCATAACAATGATCCAAAGGGATGCAAAAGAAATATTAAAATGTTCTTATATACCCCTGAGAGCCTGCCATTCTCATTTAATTATCATTGTCACATCCATACAGTCGGTTACATACTTTCATTTTTCTGTGGCATAAACAGACTCATATGTTTGACTATGGCGGTACTGCTTGGATTTGAACCCATGTGTGGCTCCTGCCTTCTTCTTCAACTAGCTATACTGTCTTCTAGAGTAAAGATAGTTATCATTCATAAGGCCCTTCCTAGCTAGGTACCAGGTAATGTGCAGAGTACTTCACATCACCTCATTCAATCCCCATGTCTGGTAATGAGTTAATTATTCTGTTATCCCCATTTCATAGATGAAGAAATGGGACTTATAGCCATCAAGGCCATGTACTTGGTAGCTGGTGGCATGTGACTCACATCCACTGTACACATTGTATCCATTCCTTTTATAGTGTTGAATAAATTTGCTTTCTGGTGCAACATATCTGGATAAGCACTTATGTAGAATATTCACTCTGGTTACCAAGTATGTTTAGACCCAGATCATACTAAAAAGAGATCCATATAGGATTGGAAATAGGCATTAAGGGGCAGTCATGGGACTGAATTTACTTTGGGCCCCCAAAAAGGCCTCAATAGGGTCTTGCAACTATAGGAGCCTCCATATCTTTAGAAGGAAATCCCCCCCAGGAAAAGGCAGGTTGTAGATGGAATTAAAAGATGATTTTTAGTCTCCTTTTTGAATCTTTTCCCCCCCCAATAAATGGTGCTCAGTTTCCTATATTATCCAGTTGCCTCATGCTGTATAAAGTGATAATATTTTGTTATCATTATTTTTATAAGTATGCTTTTTTACTATAATGCAAATGTTTTAAGGGCTGGGCTATTAAAAAAAAAAGTCCTTCATAATGCCTAACACAGTGAAGATGAGATTTTTGATTTGTTGGTGCTTTTGTTCTTACAGTAACCCATTCACTAATATCCATTAGATCAGAAATTAATCTATTAAGATAATGCCAATGTATTAAAAAATGTATTTTTTTAAAAAAAGTTGAAGTAAATAAATCATACACTGGAAAACAAGAAGGTCAATTATTGTGAGACCACACATTCTCCATAGTGTTTTTCTAAGTCAGTTCCATTACAATGATAACACTTGTACTGACTAATCTCATGGTCACAGCATTAGCACCTGGTCACCTCATCCTCTCTTTTGTCGTCTACCAACTTCTGTTCAGTCTTGCCCATTTGTTGGAGGTGAGGCAACTGGTTCTCAGATTTCCTCTTCCTCTCTAGGTACCACTGTGTTCCTAGGGGCAGTCCAGTCAATACTCTGTCATCTCAATTTTCCTCCTTAGTTCCAATGATGTTTACTTCCACTCCCACTAAAATTACTCACACCCTTAGAATTTGGAAAACTTTACTTTGGAACTTGTAACATCGAGGCACCTGCACTATGATAGTCATCAATCTTCACAACTCCAGCCTCTTGGACGCCTCCCATCCTTGGGTCCCTCCATTTTCTCTGTTTCCAGCATCTTCTTACTTTTTGTTCCCTCCCAACTTTCCTACTCCATTCTCTGTTCAAGCCCGTGGTTCATGGTTATATCCAGGAATTGGCCCAAATCCTCAACTTTCTGGCCCTGCTTTTTTTCCCATACCTTTTCCCCTATCCATTCCACCAGTCAAGAGCTAATTTTCAAGTGATTCAACTGGTCATCTTTAGGCTACTCTGGGCTTTCTAAGAGCCAATGGATAAAATTCTCACAAGTCTATGATGAATGTTGCTGTAAACCGATAATCTCCAGACTTGACCAATTTCTCAGTGCTGTATTAAAAGCCCATTTCCTTGCTTAAATCTTCTCATCATTTTCCACACGGCCACTCAATCTTGTTTTTTGCCCCCTCCATGCCCTTGTTCCCACCTGACCATGCTGCTTTTAGACAAGACCACCAATACCTCTGTGCTGCTAAATTCTGCAAGTAATGTTCAGTCTTTTAATTATTTAGCTTCTCTAAAACATTTGTGCAGTTGACCACTCCATTTTTCTTGAAGCTTCTCGTCTTTGGGAGTCATGTATTACTGATTTTCTTCCTATCTTTCCTGTCCCTTTTGGAGCTGTGCTGTCTTCTTTTGTTTCTTTATGTATTTGTATTTTTCAGCATCTTCTAGAAGGCTTATCTTCTTCTCACTCTACAGACTCTTGGTGAACTCCTTCATCTCCATGGGTTTAATAATAACTCTACGTTGATGATTCCCGTGTTTCTATCTGCAGCCTGGATCTTTCTCCTGAGCACCACAACTCTAGATCCCACATCTTTCCCCTTGCATTTCTCAATCCCGATACCCCGAAACCCAACAAATCCAACACCAAATTCATCATCTCTTCCTCAAACTGAGTAACTCTGAATGTTCCCCATCACAGTGAACAGTACCACCATCCAACAGAAACCAAAGACAAACACCTGGAACTAATATTTAAATGTTCCTTTCCTGAACACAGGCTTTCATATCTAAATAATAAGCATGTCCCCTAGGTGTCCTCTTTGTTTACAATCTTGCTTAACCTCTCTCCATCATCTTTTGGTAAGAAATAAAATGAAATAAAATAAAACTGATACCAATAAATTTATTTTATGATCATGGACATCCTAAATAGATATTATTAAATGAACACAGAATATAAGCCATATTATAAATTCCAAAGTATCTTTAAGAAAATGTATCTGCCAATAGCAATCTTTTAAAATTCACACAGCACTTGATATATCGCAAATCTTTTTAACCCCCACTGCTATATATGATATTCACAATAATACAATGAAGAAGGTGGCCTAAATACTGTTACTCTGTTTATGTATATAGATAATGTATATATTTTATTTTTATTTCTGCAAAATTATTGGACATCTGGAAACTCAATGCAACTGAAGAACAGCATCAACTTTCTGCGTCCCCAGAATCTAAAACTAGGATGGCTGTAAAGTGTTCAGCATATTGGACATGAAAATAAATCATCAGCTTAAGATTCTAACTTGGCCTCCAACTTGCATTCTAACAGAGAAGATGCATAGAAATTTCTGCCTTTCACACATTTGTGTACAAACTGTTTCCATTACAAAATTAGCTCTGCTTAGTAATTTTGTTTGTTTGTCATGGGTGGTCTGAGTGTTTGGTGGGAAAATTGGGATCAGATGAAAATGTGAGCTATCTAAGCAGCAAGTTTCTCAATTGTTCTGAATTTACAATAGGAACATACTGGGACTTGTAGCCAGAAGAGAGGGAGAGGAGGCAGAGATGCTGGAAAGGTAGACTCTTTTTGTTGAACTGTGCAAGGAATAAACTTTTGTATAAGCTTAGATTGTTACCTTTAAATGGTTGACTGATTAGATTTTTCTTGTTTTATTATTCTTTCTTGAATGTGATGACCGCAGTTCTTACAAATAAGTAAAAATTAAACAATTCAGACATAGGATGTTTCCCAAATATGCATATTATTTATGTAGAACAAAGACATAACTCAATATTTTGGTCTTTCATTTTTATATGGCTATTTTGGCATTATGTAGAAAAGGAAAGAGAAATTGGATGACTTGCTGTTACATTCATCTCCCAAAATCCAATGCCTCAATTGTTTAAAGGCAAAGTATATTTTCTGTTTTTGTCTGCTCTTATTGGTAGATAGCATGAAATCATCAACAGATACTCTAATTTTTAGAATTAAATTGACCCCAAAAAGGATCATTATTACCTAACCTTAGATTAAAATAGTACTTGTATGCTTACATTAAAAAGCAATGATCTTATTAGTTTGAATGGCATCTGTTGATACATTGAACTTATCTATCTGAATGTCTCACAACAGAATTTTGCATCTTCAAAATTAATGTGTACAAGAAACACTAGGGACTTATTGATATGTAGACAGATTTTGTAGGTTTGAAACAGAGTCTTAGACTCTGGATGTCTAACAGCCTCCTGGGTGACGTGGATGCTACTGAGCTAAACACTTATAGATGTCATTCAGAAGTCCTAGGCTAAGACACAGCAATGGAGGACAAGGAATGAATGGTGGCTTAACCATCCCAACCAGACAGCTCTTCCCATCCTGCCCCTTTTGGTTTCCTCTGCCCCTCTTTGTCAATTCTCCCTCTTGTCCTCCTTTTCTTGTCATCCCATATGTGATAGACCGTGCAGTTGCTGAACTCTGGGTGACACCTTTAAGAAGGACGACAGCCACCTTTATCTCTTCATCAGCCACATACCCGCAAAACTGAGTCTATGAAAACTCAGCAATCCACTCCACAACCACTGGTCAAATCCCACCTCACTTCTCATTTGTCTGTCTTCAAGATACAGCATTTGTCTTTTATTCACAACTTTAACTCTGGTGTGCTTTTACTTGCCTCTTAAATTTATTTATTTATTTATGCTCAGAAACATGAAAAATAATTTTGGCTTTGACTTTTGTTTTTGTTTAATTTTATTTATTGTGTGTGTGTTGCTTTTTTTTTCCAACATGAATTTGAAAATAACCTGCTTCTTTCCTAAAATGTTTGCTGGATATTCTTGCTAGACTAGTTTTGTTAAAGAGCATTTCCCAGTAGTGTTGTTCGAGTAGACAGCACACGTGTGAATAAGTATAATTAGATAAGACATTTATCCTTTTGGGTACCCAGTGGTGAAAATTTTAAGCAATGTGACTACTTGGAGAGAAAATGTTTGATAAAAGGTAAGATTATTTTATAATCCTCGAATAACACTATTAAATGCCTATTTACTTCATTCTGGTTTCGGTATTTATGGTTTCCTTTTTTCTGGTATCACACATATGATTAATGTAAGCTGATCTAGCTTTCTTAGTAGAAACTGAGTGCTTCTGTGGTGACAACACAGTGAAAATGTCAAGGTTGGAATGAGTTTAACTCTATTTGGGGAATTGTATATATTTATGAAAACTTCAGCTGAACATTCTTTTAGTCTTTCTGGCTCTTCTTCTTACAAAGTTTTCTTTTACAATTTTTATTTCTTTTATATTTATTATTTCTTTTAAAAATATTTCTCAGTCCATAACAATGACTATCTCGACACTCTATTTAATGATAGCAAATATCCTACAATTAACCTTAAGTAAATAGTTTATTGACTATGGAAAAATAAAATAGTGTACAAGGCACAAGAAATGAGAAGGGAAATTGCATGGTAAAGGAAGGAGACCCTCATTGTTATACAAAATTACACATAAGAGGAAGTGAGGGGAAAGGGGAAAAAAACAAGAGAGAGAAATGAATTACAGTAGATGGGGTAGAGACAGAAGATGGGAGGAGTGGGGAGGAGAGGGGAGGGAGGATAGTAGAGGATAGGAAGGGCAGCAGAATACAACAGACACTAGTATGGCAGTATGTAAAGAAGTGGATGTGTAACCAATGTGAATCTGCAATATGTATACAGGGTAAAAATGGGAGTTCATAATCTGCTTGAATCAAATGTATGAAATACGATATGTTAAGAGCTTTGTAATGCTTTGAACAACTAATAATAAAAAAAAAGAAAGAGAAAAAAAAGAAAAGAAATAATACTTTATTCCACAAACCTGGCTTCTTAACCTAGGTGAATATGATGTGGAGTTCAAAGACACCAAATTATCTATTAAAGCTTTCAATAAGAAAAATCATTAGGCCTATCAGACATCATATTAGTTTTGAGCTGTATCTGTATATTCAATTCCAACTCCACTTGCAACTCTTGGGTGGTCTAAAACTGAGATAATTAATTAAACTCTCTGAAAAGCATCTGCCATCCACATTTTGTCTTGGATGAAAGAAATTATTTCATGCTTTACTTAAGGAAAGTTAATACCCAAAGGCTGCACATTAGCACTGTCTTGAATTAGAACTTGCCAAATCTGAAAATTGGCTACTCACATGCAATCTTCTTTAATAACTTATGAAAATTTAAATTAAATTGGATTAATAATTTAAGTAGAAATTTCTACCAGCGAGGCTTAAAATTTTAAAGCTTTTGAATAAGCAGTGAAAATATCAGAAGATGTGTTGTTGGATGTACTTTTTTAAAGATTATCTTAGAAGATATTAAAATGGGGAAATCCTTCTTAAGAACTTGTAAGAGTAATACGTAATGGGCCCAATAAAAATCTTGAAGCACAGATTTAAAAGAAAGTGGTGTCTTCTCCCCCTACTCCCAAACAATTTTTTTTCCCATTTGTACATCTTAGTCATTGGCTGAGTCAATTTATGCTAAAAAGTAGTGGAGGTGGGAATGAGTGATACTACCATTGGGTGGCTGTTTTAATAGATAATTGTTATTTTGAAAATTTCCTGTTTAAACTTTGGTATGAGAGGTAGACTCAGGGAATGAAAAGCAAATTATAAAAAGATACTTCTTAGCCAGTGGGAATGCAAACAGCTATATAGATAGGCACAGTCAGGAGTGCAGCATGTTGGAACCTGAGCTTCAGGTGTAGGTGGGAGAAAAACAAAAGCAGGAATGGATTGAGCTAAACCTTGAATACTAAAATGATTGTAGAGTTGTCCCTAGGTTGAAATGTAGAAGATCAAATAAAAATCCACTGCTTACTCTAGCCAAGGGCAGCGGGGAGGGCAGTAAGGAGAAAAGCATTGAAGTAGTACTGGAAGGTATTTACTCCATCTCTATAGAGCAGAACTCGTGCCGTAGGCTCAAGTTACATAAATGCGGGGGCTGCCCATTATATACTTTGCCTGGAACTCTCTTCTTGGAACTGACATTGTGGTTTTCCTTTCACATATTTGCCACTGGAGAAAGCACTTTCTGGTCATCTATCCCACAACGTATTGATCTAATTTGGGGGCTTGATATAAACTCAGTTGATTATATGCCTTTCCTTAGGAATTTCCAGTTGTGACTAAGACATAGCTTTATCCTATAGACTAAGAAGGAAAGTCCTTTTGCAACAAGAATAGGGGAGTAGGAAAGAAAGAAATGTAATTTCCTGCAAGAACAAACCGTGATGCAGAGTCTAGAGACGTGGATGGTATAATTCTTGAGGTTTTACAATGCCGTACTCAGATCGAAGATTTCATGACAAGTTATGTTCTTGGGCTTCCTGACATCTTTCCTTCATTCCTCCAAGACATAGGTCCCATGGATTGACACCTGACGTGGGCTGGTTACAGAGACATCTAGATTAGACAGGTTTTGATGCAACTCCTAATCATCACTGTCATATTGGTTGCACTTTCCCTCTGACTTATTTAATACATTGCACTTTAATAGTAAAAGACACAATCGCTTTCCTTTGAGTCACTCACCGCTGGCTGGAACAACTGATTAGTTGTTTTAATGTTTGCCTGAGGTACCATATGAAGCCTATTTTTTTTTTCATTTTTATTATGTATGTTAAGATTAAATCGGTCAGTCACTAATTATTAATTGAGAACGTACTATTTCTTAGCACCATCATCAAATGGGCAAGTGAAAATCAGGATAATACTCTTACATTAGGAGAAGATATGTAAGGTTCCACTAAACTTACTGTAAACCTTTATGGAATAATTAAAATGCATCTAAAAATAACAAATATAAAATCAATTTTAAGGTCTCTTTTACTATATGGGGTTATATATACTGTAGTGGATAAGTGATATACTATATAGTATACTATGTATATAAAAGCTATAAAATAAAATAATCTTTAACATTAAGGCAATAAAAGTCCAGTCATTCACACAAAAGCTGTCAAGATCATTGTTCTGGAAGTGTTTCATACGGCTCTTACCCTTTGAAAGTTTCATGTTCTCTAGTGCCTATAATTGTTCTGATTTTCATTAAGTTCTTTAGGTCGTCTTTTTCTCAATGTTTTTAGTTCCTCTACACCATTTCGTATCCACTGGGCCTCTCTTTGGGCTAAATAGACCCCCCCGGGAGCCAGGGAATCTCAAATGACGGCAATATGCTTCATCCACTTCTGACTTCCAACTCCAAATTAAGGGTTTGTCTGAATATCCAGGGTTTTACAAATAATCACTTTTCTTATTGGCTCCTCTTCACAAAAGCAGAAGTGAGATCAAGCTTCTCATCCCCCAAAAGAATCTCAGTTGCAAGGACTTTTCTCCTTGCACCCTCCACTCCCCAAAGCCATGTCTTTGGCAACTCTTACCAGTTGCAGATCCCTGCAAAACTTGATCCCTCACATCCTATCATGAAGTTCACCAAGTCTCTCCCTCTCGAGTTTTCACCTGCTGGTGCTGCTGTGCCTATTGTGCTTTGCAGAGTTAGAGGAGTGGGGGTTTGCCAAGACCCCTGCGTATTCATGAACAGCAGTGATGTGATCACGGGGCAGCCTGTAAGGAGAACACACCATGTGTCTATGGTGCCTCTAAAATTCAGAGCTGCTAAACATATTTGAGCTGCCCTTTCATGCCATTTTTCTGAATATTAGAGCATCTAATTAAATTATGCATGCTGTCTTGACCAAATAAGGCTTTCACTTCATTTTAATGGGGAGTGACATCTATTTTCTAATCATAAAAATGTTTCACAGTTTTTCTCCCTATAATAAAGGCTAATTTTTATCTAATACAGTAAATATATAGATAGAACTGCACCATTTCTGTTTTTTCAACTTTATTTCTTGAAAAAAGGTAAATTTTCCTTACCTACGTCTTAAAATTAACAATGGGCTTGATAACTAACTTCAACTTTTCATCTTGTTTTTATGGAATATGTTCTTGTCATATCCCCAAACTGTGAACTGAACATATCATTTGAATACACAATTTAGAATCAACATAATTATTTTAAATGGGATCCTTTGATGTTTCAGATGACTATTGAAATTTATACAATGGGGTCAAATTGCAATTTACAAACTCTTGTGCGTATTGAAAGTGATTTCTTTGGCAGTGATAAGTTTTCAACAGATGATGATGATGGCAGTTATCTTCTGCTGGTCTGAATTTAATTTTAGTCATTTTTATTCATGATATTCTAACCCATGGCATATTAAAGAATAAGTAACTTCTGAAAGTGCTGAATTCTCTTTGAGATGCAGTTTATCACACTGTTAAATACTATACATCATAAGCAAACAATTTATGTAGAAATCCGTGCCTGTTCTTTTGGGGAGGTAAATAGATAAGCTCTCCAAGGTACAAGGAAATAGAGCATAGATAATGCAGGTCTGAGATATTCTCTTGCTTAAGTGATGCATTAAATCAATATTCTGCAAAGTCTTTTTCTTGTTATATTATTTACTTGGATACTGTCACAATTTTCCATTAAATTGTCTGTTTCGGAAGATATATTTTTCTCAGTCCCCAATTTCATTTGATTAGTATTCTTTAAACTGTTTCACTATATATGCAAATCATCAAGGACAATTTTCATCATATCAGTCTTCTGCTCAAAGACCGTCAGTGGTTCCCTATCTCCTGTCACATTGCATGTAAGCATTTGTACCTGATTTTCAACATTTACAGTTCCTGGGCCCTCCTCGAACTATTCAACATTATTTTCCAGCATTATCTAATAGTCTCTCTAATGGAGTTATGTCATCGAATAATCATATCATCACAGTCTTACCCACTGTATCTTTTTTCTCCCAATTCTTCCTCTTATCCCTTTTTCTCTTTCCTGTGTGTGTGTGTGTGTGTGTGTGAGAGAGAGAGAGAGAGAGAGAGAGAGATGACCTTTCCCGTCAATCTTCTTTCTTCAATATCAAAGGCTGAACATCTTTCTCTCTGAAGACTTCTCTAAGTCCCTCAAAAATAATTGATTGTCACTCCTAAAAGTTCCTGCACACCAACAAGAAGAATGAGAAGTTATACTACATTTATGTAAGATGTGTCAAAATGCATTCTACTGTCATGTATAACTATTGAGAACATCAACAACAAAAAAAACATGAAGCATGCACAGTCTCTAACCACATAATATCACTCTTCCTTTAAATTTCTTACTTATACTCTCCTAATAATAACAGCTATTATCATATACTTTTAGGCTTCCTCTATGGTCATGATCTAAGTGAATAAGGAAGGTAAATGACTGTTCTTTCTGCCCCATGTACTGGAGTCAAATAACCAACCCTTGTTTATTATACCTCAACTCATGCCGACTCACCCTGCCAGACAGCCTACTTCATGTGGGTGATTTTCCTATTGAAGGTTCACTTCTATATGTTAAATGAGGGAGTAAATATGAAACCCTGGCAGGATACGATAACACCAAGCAGAGTGCATGCTGTGTTAACCAGAGGTCTGTGTTGACCTGAGCTAGATCACTTCTCTGGTTTCCTTAAAGCCCTGCAATTCCTTGTCAACAGTTTCTGCTTTCTTATTTTTTTCAGAGAAAGCCCCAAAACAGGGGGTATACACTTTTAAAACATTTTCAATGTGAAAATTCAAGTCATGACTGTAAGAAAGTTTGGTAAGTCAACTTGATTCATTTATATTGGAATTGATGAACAAATACGTAAGTGGTAACATTTGTCATAAAGTTTTCAGATAATCTTTTAAGCGCTTAATGTATAATGGGTGCAGAGAAAATATTTGTTCCATGCGTGCATAGTCCGCCTCTTAAAAACAAACAGGGGACTGTATCTGTAGTTATGAAAAGAAAAAGGTATTTTGAATATATCAAATTTTAAAATGACAAATGCATAAGGTGAAATTCAAACATAATCAAAACAATCCATAAATATTAATGAGTTAGCTGCTTCGTAGCTTCTTTTTAGCTACATCTGTGTGTTGCTTAGCAATACTGAGTAACCTCTTCTGGTCTCTGAAAGGTGGCCAAAATGTCCAGTTTCTCTTAAGATAGGTTTTACAAATATTTAAGTTATTTTTTAAGGTGCCATGGGTTGATATGGAGTTCTAACAACCAGAAACCTGTGAATATCACCCTATGTGGTAAAAGATGTGATTAAGGGTTTTGTGATAAGGAGATTATCCTGGATTTTCCAAGTGGGTCCAATGTAATCACAAGTTGTCCTTATAAGTGAGGGGCACAGTGGCATATGACAGAGACAGGAGACAAGACACACACAGAAGCAGGAGATGGGATGATGGAAGTAGAGACTGGAGTGACGGAGTGACATGTCAGGGACCTCAAAGACAGTCACCACCGGACACAGAGGAGGGGAGCAGGCTGCGTGTGCCTCTGTAAGGAGCATGGCCTTCTGACACTTTGGGTTTTGCTCAATAATATTGATTTTGGACCTGTGGACTTCAGATCTGTGCAACGATGGGTTGTTTCAAGCTCTCAAGTTTGTGGTAATTTATTTCAGCAGCTATAGGAAACTAAAATCTTTAAAACTGACACTATATATAGAAAATTTAAAACTCCAACAACAACAAAAGTTTAAACTAATAAGAAAGTAGAGCAGCAAGATAAAAGAATCAATATATGAAAATCAGTTGCATTTTTAAACACTAATAATAAATTATCCAAAAATAAAAAGAAGAACAATTTCATTTGTAATAGCATTAGAAAAAAAAAACCCTCAGAAATAAGTTTAACTAAAATAAAAAAGTGAAAGATTTGTATACTGAATATTCTAAAATATTTATGAAAAACATTAAAGAAGATCTAAATAAATAGGGAGATAATCCATGATCATGAATGGAAGAATCAAAATAAAAAAAATCCCATACTACCCATAGTAACCTCAAAGTTAACCATCAAAATTCTAATGCCATTTTTCACAGTAATAGAAAAAAATTCTAAAGTTGATATGGAAACACACACACACACACACAACTGAAAACCTAAAGTAATTTGGAGAAATAAGAAAAAATCTGGAGGCATCACATTTCTTTGTTTCAAGATCTACTACACAGTTATAATAATCAAATAGTCAAAACTGCATGAAAAGCATAAAAACTGTCATTTAGACTAATACGACAGAACAGAGAAAGCACAGAAATAAACTCATGAAAACACTATTAACTAATTTTTGGACAAGGCCACCAAGAGGACACAATGGGGAAGGAGAGACTCTGCAGTAGATTTCAATGGGAAAATTGGATTTCCACAGGCAGAAGAAAGAAACTTGATTTTTATACATTGCAGGGAAAAAAAATAGAATCAAAATGGATTAAGGACTAAAAATGTAAGATTTGAAACTGTAAAAATCCTAGATGAAAACATAGGCGAAAACTTCCTCGCATTGATCTTGACAGTGATTTTTTTGGATATGCCAACAAGAATAAGCAATGATCACAATAATAAATAAGTGGGCCTATATAAAATTATAAAGTTTATGAACAGCAAGAAACAATCAACAAAATGAAAAGACAACTTAAGGAATGGAAGAAAATATTCATAAGGGCTATATCTGATAAGTTGTTAATATTCAAAATATATAAAGAACTCATAAAACTAGCAAAATGAAAACAACTTGAGTTAAAAGTTGTCAATGAACTTGAACACACATTTTCCCAAAGATGCACAATTTTTCTGGTCTTTGTAGAAATGCAAACTAAAACCGTATTGACATATCACTTCATCCTGTTAGGATGGCTATGATCAAAAAGACAAAAGATAACAAATTTTGCCAAGAATATGAAAAAAAAAGAGAGAAATCTTATTATGCTTTCTTGGAGGGAATGTAAATTGGCATAGCCATATTGGAAAACATATGGAAGTTCCTCAAAAAAGTAAAAATAGAACTACCATAGGATTCAGCAATCTCTCTTCTGGGTATATACCTAATCACCATGAAATTAATACCTCAAATAGATTGTTGTATTCCTGTAAATTGTTCATTGAAGTACAATTTACAGGAATACATTCACAATACATCACATACACATAGTGAAATATTATTCAGCCTTAAAAAAAAGGAAGACATCTTGCCATTTAGAATAAAAAAAGGATAAAGCTGGAGGACAGTGTACTAAGTAAAATAAGGCAGGCACAAAAAGATAAATATGCATGATATTTACTAATATATGGAATCTAGAAAAAAATTGGAGTCATAGGAACAGTGAGTAAAAGAGTTTTAGGGATATGAGTTGGGGAGACAAGAGTATAGACTTGTTATTATAGATGGATGAGTTCTGGAGACCTAATGTACAGCACATTCACTGTATTGAACAATAATGTATTATATGCTTAAATTTTGCTAAGAGTATGTCTTAAGTATTTCTCAGCATACACACACACATACACACACACACACACAAAGAGAGAGAGAGAGAGAGAGAGAGAGAGAGAGAGAGAGAGAGAGAGAAAGCCATGTGAGCATAGCTCAGTTGTGTTATAATGTTTACTTATATCAAACATCATGTTGTAGACTTTAAATTTGGACAGTTTTCCATCATTTAAACCTTAAAAAAGCTAAGGGTGGGGGAGAAATAATACTTTAATATTCTCCAATTATTTATATGAAATTTTAGTCACAATGACAGCTGTGGGGACAATCTGGTTGTAGATTTTCAGGCTTGATTTAGCTGAAATTGAAAGGCTAAATGGAGTCCCCTTTCTCTCTCACTGTCCCATGCAGCCTTCTGCCCCACGCACATTTCACCAAAGAGTATTGAATTGGTCCCATATCCAGAAAAGTCCTTCTCTGTACAACATTGTTTAAGTTAATCTACAGAATCTCAACTGAGTTTAATTTTCTAAGGACAGATCCTGACTTCAAATTTATGTGAATCCCCACAGAGAATACACACAAAAAACCTGTTTTTTGTTTGTAAGCAAATATATTCATCTTTTCTAACTTCTGTTGGACGTATTCCTGGTTAGACTAGTGTTGGGTGAGAATTCTATTTGCCATTTGCATTCATTCTAAGAAGATTCTGTATTCAAGCACTTTGGTGGATCTGGCTATGTTCATTCACTTTTCATGAGAGGTATTTTGAACAGATTTGGAAATAAAACTGAATTCCTCTTGATTTCCTTATAAGAAATGTTTACAGTGAAATAATTTGAATGTAGTAGGTTTTATGGTGCTTCCTGATATTATTTATGGATATATATATATATATATATAAAACAAAATCAGCACTCCATGTTGTTTAAAAAAACACAAATATCCACTTGCTACTGTTTTATCCATTTGTATCCAAAATTCTGAGGAATATCTTTGAAATGTCAATGATAATAAAAGGTTATATAAACTGTGTTATATAAAGAATATAACTTGTGCCTTATTGGGACTTCTGTGAAGTAACATTTTAAGTTGGAAACAATACATTTCACATATATTATCTGTAAAACCAAAATATAAATAATGCTCAGTTTCTGCTCCTCGAAATGAAAACATATTAGTACCTAGGTAGTTTCAGGTATACCATTTCCTGCTCAGAAATTGTTGGTTTCTCAGAACAATACATGATTTTTGTCTTTAAAGTCTATGATCTCAGGTTGTTGAACAATTTATATGATATCCTAGCTCTCTGTCAGATTAGTAATAGTAATTTCAAACAAACACATATTTTAAACATAAGTGGGAAGCCAGAAAGCATCCTCAATTATTTTCAAATAAATAATTAAATTATACTGTTTCCCATATGTACACTTCTATAGCAATTTAAATAAGAATCACACTAGGAAATATCTAGTCTGAAAAGGCTTTTTTTTTTAATAGCAGGAATTATTTCTCTTTCTAAGAATTCTAGTCATTTAGTATCTATGTCTGATGAGTGGATACTTTAATCATAATTTTACTGACATACATATATTAAATTATCTTGAAAAAAAAAAGTGAACATTTTCATGCTTCTTAATGTGTAGTCACGTGATCACTTTAGTACAGCTTTCAGTTTGCCCAAGAGTACTGCTCTGGTTTTTCCTATAATTGGATCTCATCCAGTTAATGTATGACCCCTTTTAGCCCTTGTAATATCTGTTCCGTAATGAGCAAGGGGAAGAAAAAAAAGCTGTTGAAACTCGATCACGAGTAACTGTACCAAGAAGATGAGGTGGTTAAATTTAATATGTAGCATTACTAACTAGTGACATGAAACAGTCACTGTGAGCCTGTCCTTCCCAGGTACCGCCGTCCTTACCTCTTGCAAGCATGGACGAAAATAAATCTTGGGTTCTCATTATGTGGGGGATGGGAAGAAGGCACAAACTATAGATCAGAATGTATCCTATAGTCCTTCCTTTTTCTGTTAAGGAGATACCATTCAGGTGATGAAAATACGGATTTATTTAAGCTACCTGAAAAATCTGTTTATGCATTTTTTTTTTTTGCAATCAGATATTTGTGTGCAGAGAAAAAGCCATACACAATAATGGGATCAGCTTTACTTGGGGTACTTTACCATTCTCCTATAATTTTCATGCAGGACAAATTAGCAAAACATCTTATAAAATTATAGAAAAAGAAGATCATTTGTATATTTTACACTTCAGCTGGGGAAAAAAGGCACTTTGACAGTGATTTTGATGAAAAGCTTATTTGGGTTTTGCTTTTGCTTTTCTGCAAGCTTTCTGACGCTCATCCATATTGGTTGATCTTCAATCTGAAAAGGGCTGATGAATATCATTAAAAGAAAATTGGAACTCACATTGTATTATGACCAAAAAAAAAAAAAAAAAGGAAGAAATTTCTTTTTGTTTTAAACAAGTTCAAATTTGTTTTTCATAGAGGCACTGAAATAAATTGTAAAGATGACTCCAGAAACTTTGGGGAAAATTAAGGAAAGAAGAAATATTTTCATAGAAATTAAAAAACAAAATCATATAGATTTTTGTGAACAGTAAATAATGCAAAGATTCTGGAAACTACAGAGTTGCAAATTTGATGTGAATTCCAAAGAATAGCCAAGAATGAAAGACCAGAAAAAGTTGAACAGTGATGAAGAATTACAGGAGGAAAGATAGAAAAGAATGATTATGACAGGTTGAAATAATAAAGTTGTACAATAGGATGTTGGGAAAGGGTTTTCCTGCAACATTTAAAGAGTTTAGGTGGAATGAGAACTGTTTGAAATGTCGAATTCCTAGGAGCACATGGTGGACCAGAATCCTTGGCCAAAAAACAGGAATAGAATTTCTAATGGCTCAGGCTATTTGTATGAGTAATGAGCTATAAAAGTCATGTGTACCAGTCACTTGGAGTTTAAGGCATAACTTGAACACTATTAATTAAATTTATAAATAATAACAAAAACAACTTCTATGACCCACCTCCCTACGAACTTCCTGAGTTGTTTGTCTCTAATGAGGAAGTCTTCTGAAGTTATTTTAGTTCAACTCATGTCAGTGTCTTTTATCTCCATAAAATTCTTCCTTTTAGCCCATTTTTTAACCAAATATAATTTGTCCTTTAAAATTGTATTAATAGCAATTTGACTTTGATAACTTGTTATAGTAATTTAGCTTTGGTAATGAGATTTTAAATGTATTAAGTCTAGATTATAGTTTAGCAACTAAGGAATAAGTAATTGGGTTTTCATATCTTTGCATAAAATGCCTCAAGACAGCATTGGTTTTTGTTTTTTTTTTTGTTTGTTTGTTTGTTTGTTTGTTTGGTCACTGGTTATTTGTATAAGCATTCTTATTCCATCACACTAACTAGAAACTTAAAAAATACTCAAATTCATTATTGTTCCTGAAACACAGTAAATGATAAGGATAAAATAGATAAAATGTAATAAGTATAATTTTTTTTATTATTTGGTTTAAAGCTGTTTAAAGAAGTACTGGATAATCTCAAGGAAAAACAGAAAGGAGTAAAACTGTTCGTATTCACAGGACCACAGGACGCCTGTCTTCTTGGCTGAAATTTCAACCTTTTGCTAACTTCCTCCCGGAATTAATTGTAACATTGAATACATTTTGAATCAGCTAAAGGGAAATGCTATATGTAAATAGAAATCCTGCTGTGTTTGATTGCTTGTGCCTCTGGAGAAAAGGAAGCATGTGTACACTCTTTGGCATGAAGTGGAGGGAAATAATGGGGTAATGAGGTAAATCAATTTGTAAGTTATCATAGTGGCAAAGTAAGAAGCAAGGTAGGATGTGAGGAAAGCAGTAGAAACCGAGTAAATTCTAGATAATTTCTGAAGATACTATCAAAATATTTTTTAAGAAGATATCTTAGTCCCCTTTCTGTGACTATTACACACCACCTGAGACTATATGATTTATAAAGGAAAGAAGTTTTCTCAGTTCACATTTCTGGAGCATGGGAAGGCCAAGATTTGATGGCAGCATCTGGTGACAGTCATGTTCTATTTAAAAACATGGAGAAATTCAGAAAGGGGAAAAGTGCAAGAGAGAGAGCAAGAGAGAGAACTGAACACCCTCAATAGCTAATCCACTCTTATGAGAAAGGCATTAATCCATTCACAACAGTTCTGCCATTAGGACCCAAATACCTCCTTCTAGGCCCCATGGGGTAACACAGGCCTATTGAGGAACTTTGAGAGCACACACTCAAATCACCACAGTTGATCTGGAAGCAAAGGGGTCAAAAGAGATTGTCACAGAGCTAAGCTAAGCTAAGCTAAGCTAAAAGACCACAATTTTCTGAAACAGAATATTCAGAGAGGACAACTTGCTGCTTTTTTAGTTGGAGGCTGGAGGGAAAGCAAGATCAAATAGGAACATGTGAATTTTTAGATGCTTATGAGGCATTTATGAGGATATGTCAAGCAAGATACATGAGTCTGGCACTGAGAGGAAATATCTTGGCTAGAAACAAAATTGAGAAATCTTTATGTTTTTGTGGTATTTAAAGCTACAGAAAAGAGTAAGATCATCTAGCAGAGTTTAGAAAGACAGGAACGAAGGCCGACCTACGAAAAGATAGGGAAACCAGGTTTAATCTGAAGAGGGGCATGAAATTTGCCCAAGAGTTCAATGACAAGTGCTATACTTCTTACCCAGTCACTTCCTGAACAAGAGAATTCTAATATTAAGGACATAGCTTGGCAAGATGACAGATGGAAGAGGGAAGGAGATTAAGACTAGAACAAAGTACAGCCCATGGGTTGGGCTTAGCCCTGGGAGTCACTGACTCAGCTGTACGAAGGAAGAATGAGAGTCTGATAGCCACCTGTATCCATACACAGACCCAACAGGCAAACCTCAACCACCAACCCCGTCAGGGAGATGCAATGCATAGGTGTCGGTAACAGAAGGTCATTGGCGGAACACAGTAAGAAATGTTAAATTTGATGACTCCTTGACAGCCACAGATGTATGCACAGGAAGTATGTATGTGGCTAGGAAGCAACTGTACCCAGAAAATCAGCAAGTCGAAGACTCACCATAACCAGCTTGGCGTTTCATTCAATGACTGGACTTTCCTTCCAAAGTCAGAACTTTAAATGAGAATCAGTTCATACCATTCTCTGTAGGAAACCCCAGGAAGGGCTTCCATTTGCACTTGCAATAAAATCTGTGACTTCCAGGGCTCTTCATGTTCAGTCCAGTGATCTAATTTCCCTCCTCATATGATGCCACGTGACCCTGTAGCCAGTTGGCCTTTCATACTGTTATATTCAGGTTGGTTTATTCATTTATTTATTTTTTACTCAGGATCCTTGCACAGATTGTTCCTTACCCTATTCTTAAGGCAGGGTCCTCGTCTTCCTTCGGATTCAGTACATTGGTTACCTGCTCTGAAGGGTCTCTCTGAATAACTTAGTTAAAATAGTTTCCCTTTTTTACTCTGTAAGCCTACATTGTTCCGTTTTGCATGTTAGTAATGATATATTTCTTTGCGCATGTTTTCTTGCTAAGTGTCTGCCTGTTTGTTAGATTGTGAACTCCATTCCCAAGGGCAAAAGTTCTGGTTTTCTGTTTCATCATTATGCCCATGGCATTTAGAACAGGACATACTAACAATAAAATATTTACTAATGGAATGAAAGAACAAATGGATGGATGGATGGATGGATGGATGGACAAATGAAGAAATAAAACTAATTAGTATATAAAGGGAGATGACCTTTTATTAACATCTGGCTTTTCAATGCATGAACATAGGCCATCAGGGGCTATAGGAGGGTTCATGAGATCAGCATCTTTCTGTACCACATGAAAATACAAAGTGTTGTAATATCCTTACCCCAGTGAGCAAGCTGTCATGACAATGTTTCTCTTTGGATTTTGATGCCTGAGACACTTATTTTAGAGCTTTCGCAGGTATTGTTGTAGATTTTAAATTGTTTGTCACTGTAGCAAATGCATTTATACCTATGTTGATCTAGAAATTGAACAATTATTTTATACACTGTATGCCCAAACAATAAAGAATACATAATTCATTTATCTAAGACAAAAATGTGATTTTAATTTTACAATTTATTGAATATTTTCTTTTTTAATATATTCTTTAAAGATTTTAATATTTACTTTTTAGTTATAACTGGACACAACATCTTTATTTTATTTGTTTTTTTATGTGGTGCTGAGGATTGAACCCAGGGCTTCGCATGTGCTAGACAAGTGCTCTACCACTGAGCCACAACCCCAGCCCTGAATATTTTCTACTACATTCAGAACTTAGATAATTTAATTGTTTTTATTATAGCAAATTACTCGGGGGTTCTACCTTTAGTTTGAGTTTGCTGTTAATAAGCGGAATTAGTTATATTTGGATAGCAATTTCCAAACATACAGTTTTTAAATCTAGTTTTCACATAACATGTATATTAATGCCTGAAAGAAGAGATTGAAAAAATGAAGCCAATATTGTGTTCTGTTATGAAGAGTATTTGTTGGAATCGGTGTAAATTCTGCTAAAATCTATGCTGTGAAAAAGAAAAAAAAAACTAGTTTCAATATGAATTTTCTTTGAAAATCAGAAATCATCATAACTTTTATACATGCCAAGATTTGTCTGACATATCATAAAGACTTAGACAATTTTAAATAATGAAAAAGGTCTCCATGTATCAAAATTCAAGCTGCTTTCCAAGTAGTCCTTACTGTGCACAGTATTAATGTGCACTAATTTTGGTTACCAGAGTTTAGACACCAGTCCCCAAGAGATAGGGTTGGAGATTCAGTTATCTTAGCAAATGAACTGTGAATAATAACACAAATTACCAAATTTGGTCTGCAGTGCACAAATCCTATGTGAATTACAGACGCAAATGCTACTCAGGAACCAATGGTGTTGCTCCTGAGTCTTCAGGTGTTTGGTTCCTAATGCTGCCTCCTTGCCTGCTGGTGACAAGCCCATGGGACATGTTATAAAAGGAAAAAAAGGAATGAAGAGCAAAGATGAAATTTCAGCAAAGAAATGAAAAGTGATAACAGTAGAAATCAAATTTGGATAAATAAGTATAGGAGGAAGAGTTGACCATGGAAGAGACTGCCTGTGAAGGTAGGGGACCATACAGATGGGAACTTATTAGCATCAGAGAAAAGGAGGAGGATGAAAATGGTGAAGACATCTCCAAGGCAGTGACCCAGCAAAACATTTGGTATCTATGAAAGGGATTCTCTTCAATTAACATTTTGATATTAAAATTTCATATTAGGGTTGGGCTGTCATTCAGTGAGACCCAAGGGTCCATCCCTAATCCTGGGGAAAAAAGTACTTTTTTAAAATTAAGGGATACAATATTAGAAACCTATCTAAATTCAGAAAGGAGCATGTCAGTCACTAAGGACCTCACTCCGCATCTTCACATGACTAGAAGGTGGGAAGAGCTCTTCAAACTACTCTTGATAAGATTTTTACAATGAAATAAAACAATCATTGTCAGTGTTTCTAAGTGTGTTAATGACAGTGTTCTAAACTCATACTAACAATACTACTTGTTTTCATTTCCTCTATACTTATTACCAATTAGAAGAGAGTTTTTACTATTTTAGGGGAAAAAAATCACTTTAGAAACCCCAGAAAAACCATGATTTTTCTGTTCGTTCACAAGAACCACATTGCATTGTGGAGCTCCAGCTTACATCTTTACAACTCTGAACTGTTCTTTAAAGCAAAGACAGCATTACTAATCTCTTCACTTCCTCTGAGTGATTGGGAATCAAGTTCAGTACAATTTCTCAGTTAACAGGTATTGTGTGATTTTCAAATGGTCAGTAATTATTCTTAAGCATAATGAAGACATTTAAAATTTTAATGTGCTTTAGAACCTACTAAACTGCCAAAAACTAAAGACAATTATTGTTATAAACGTTTGAATGTGAACATTCATTGACTGTGTTACCAATCCGCAGTGCAAGATAACCAAAGCACGTGGTGTGCTCGCTGACACATGTAATAGATTATGATTCAACACTTAAAAGTAATGTAGGAAACAAAATTTAAGCTTAGAAGATATCTGCTAGTGTTTTGATTTATTATTTTGAAAAATAAAAGAACTCATCTATATTTTTGCTTGTGCCAAGAAAGGTATCATGGTTGGGGGTGGAGGAAAACTGTAAAATACAATAATTTCTCCACAGTTCATAAATAAATGAGTTACATTAAGATTTGTGTCCATTATAGGAGCTGGGTGATAAATTACTCATGCATCTTGATGTGAAAGAGGTACATATAAAACTTCAGATGAACCACAAACCCTAGGCCGACTAGAAGCATCCTGGAAACAATGAAACCAAACACAACTAAAAGAGTTTAAGAGACACAGGCAAAGGGTGTGAAGGGAATCAAAGCAGGAAGAGAGGACAAGAAAGAGTCCGACAGCCCCCTCCTCCCATCCCCTGTCTGGTGGACCCCAGATCTCACCTCTGAGGATTTTATTAGCCAAAACTCCCTGGGAGCAGCCAACAAGGAAATTCCTGATGTCATCCATCAGTGTCAACTTCTTTAGGCACTAGAGAGAAGGACATTGGAAAAGTTTGGTTATGAGTAACCACGCTAATAATAATACCTCAGTAGCCTACTGGTATCACATGGCATTCTGCTTTCAAATCAAAAGTAAAACACAGCATAGGATTTGAAAATAAGGAGAAGTTTAACAAACTCTACTTGGGTTCTTAAAAAAGAAATATTAATGTAAACTATCAAAGAGGGTTTAATCTTCCAGCTTGATCTTCATTTCCCCATCTATTGTTTTATATTCCTATGTTTAATAAACTTCACAACCACTAACATGTGCATTGCAAAGATACAAGCAGATTTATTGAATGTGGCATGGGATCACGTACAGAAGTCGATGATCAAGGCGGCCTGCCTGTTAGTGAGTGGTCTAGGAATGCCAGGAAGTGAGATAATAAAAAGTGAACGGAGAGCCACAGATACAACAGTGAAGCACCATATATGTTGTAGTTGTTAAAAGTCCCCCCCAGAGGGATTGAAGGCTTGGTCTCCATCATGGTACTATTGGGAGGTGGTGGAGCCTCTAAGACGGGGGTGCTTAGTGGGAGATCTTTAGGTCACTGGGAGGGTGTGTTCTCAAAGGGAATTGTCAGACTCTGGGTTTCTTCCTCTTTATTTCTTTGCTTCCTGGACCTGAGGTGAATGGTTTTGCTCCACCTTGAAATCCCACTACGATGTGTTCTCTTGCCACAGGACGGAAAGCAATGGAGACAACCAATCATGAACTGAAACCTCCAAAACTCTGAGCCCAAATAAATCTTTTCTAAGTTGATTATCTCAGACATTTGTTATAGTAATGAGAAGCTAAAACAATAAACAAAGGTAAGGAAGCAGGACGTGCCAGGTGCTCTTTAAAAGCAGCAAGTGACTCTGTACCAGAATACAGGGTATCGATATGATGTGATACAGATTCAGAGACAGACAACCTTCTCCAAGCAAAGTGCCCTCATGGGTATTGAAAATAATCTTGAATTGTATACTTTAGAGTAAGAAATAGAGAAACACTAAAGAGTAGCCGTGAGGAAAGAACTAATTATTGTTAAAGCTTGCTCTGCTGATCAAATAGACTTTGCCTTAAAAGTAAGAAAATGTTGGAGAAACTTAATTCAAGGTTAAATTGATTTTTACTCTAGAGGAAATAAAACATGAAAAAAAATTAGAAAGCATTATTATATCATTTACACGATAAACAATAGCTCCTAAAGTATGTTGCAATTATGAGGTCAAATATTTAATAGCTAAAAAGATAAGGCAATAAATACTGTATCAGAACACATATCCAACAGTAATATG
Source organism: Urocitellus parryii (assembly GCF_045843805.1). Classification (NCBI taxonomy): domain Eukaryota; kingdom Metazoa; phylum Chordata; class Mammalia; order Rodentia; family Sciuridae; genus Urocitellus; species Urocitellus parryii. The sequence continues at coordinate 118,515,878 of NC_135539.1, read as the reverse complement.
TGTTGATTTCTTGGGCATCCAGACGGAGCACATAACAGTGAAAAAAAAAAAACATGGTTTCCATTTATAGCTACATATTTGTGTAAATCTAAGACACATTGTGACTTTAAGACATAGAAGAGAAATTATGTGATTGCTTGTAAAAAGATCTGTAGCTCTTCTTAGAAAAAATGCAATAATTTGCTGAATTATATAGGCAAATCTCTGGGGAATGCATGTGAGAATTAATTCTGAATAAGGAAGGCAGAAATAATTTTAAATCAGACTGAATTTATCAACTTTGATGAGTTACCAGGGGATCCAGCCACATACACCTATGAGTACTCTGAATTATATGCTAGTTTGGTTTGATTCAAAAATGGCTCATACTCAATACACTTGACTTGGCAGATTTATTGGTATATAATAGAGGAAGAATCTGAAGATTATAGAAGTTATACCATCTTAAAAGACCTTTTCTCTTTCTTTGGAGCTGTACTCACATTGTAGTAAACACAGTCCATTTTCAAATTCATCTAATTGCTCCATACTTAATTCCTGAGTATAGAATTGAAATAGATAGGTAGATAAATTAAGAACTATTATGTCAGGCAAGACCAAGAAAAACCTCCTGGAATGCCTGCTTTTCAAAATACTAAATCAAATGTCAGTCTGTGTACCTAGAGGTATCACAGTGATTAGTGTCCCGTCAAAGACAAAAACAAAATAAAACAAAACAAAACAAAAAAAATGCACTGGTGAAGATTCCTATAATATTGCCACAGAATTTTCTAGCTTAACTAGGGCAAAAGACAAATGAGTTTCAGAGAGTAACAATAGACTATGGAACATTGTATTTTAAGTTTATTCAAATGACAAATGCAGTTTCAATTGCTATTCCAGATGTTGCACTTAAAACATATTAAACAGGAGTTGAATACAGATTATAAAGAGAGCCAAAGTCAAAGAACTGGTGGGAAGAAATGAAAGAGAAAATAAGAGAAGGAAACTAAATAACTATTTCATTGTCTGGAGATATTTTACTTAATAACTAGATAGAAAGCTTTATACTGGAGGGGAATTATGATTAAACTCCAAAAACTGATACAAGAAAAAAACTGGTAAATGACTTTTATTGCAACTTCTATTCCAAATGGGAACATTTCAAATATTTTCTTCCCAAATTTATCACTCATCTGCTATTTTAGCATTTTTCATCACTGAATTTCAGTTTAAATAATCACTACTGTTGCACACTAAGTAGTGTGATATTTTCTTTTGCAGTGTTAATCTTCTATTAAACACAGTGAATTTTTTATTTCAGTTATTATGGTTTTCAGTTCTAGAGTTTGCATTTGGTTCACTTTTATCATTTCTATAGCTCTACTTAAAGAATCTTCATCTTTTCACTTGTCATTTTCATCTTTATATTTTAAGCATATTTTAATGTTCTTGCCTGTTAGAGGCTCACATTTTACCCATCCTGATCATTTGCAACAGTTTTTAATCTTTAAAAATTTTTTTTTAGAATTTCTACTTGTATGTGGACACAATATCTTTTTTTTTTTTCATTTTTTGGTGGTTTTGAGAATTGAATCCAGTGCCTCACACATGCTAAGCGAGCACTCTACCACTGAGACACAACCCCAGGATTTCCAGTGACCCACTAAACAACACAGGTAATTAACCCCATTCCTCAATATAGTTACATATTAGAAAAAAGATTGTTTTAGCCCTAGAACTAGAAATATACTGTAGAAAAAAAACTAGAAATCTACTTTAGAAAACAAATGACAAGCTACCAAAAGATTCAGCTGATCTGCCTAAACAGTAATGACTTTCAAGACCTAAATCCAACACTCATTTGAAAGGAAACCAGTAACAGACTTCTTCAATGTAGCCACAATACCAGCAAAAAGTTAAAACCTGGGGCTTGGGTTGTTGCTCAATGCTAGAGCGTTCACCTGGCAGACTCACTAGATGAGTTTAATTAATTAAATCTGTAAATGAAAAACACACTGTTCTAGGCTCTCCTTAAAGTTATCCAAAATTATCTAGATTTATAAATAAAATAAAATTGAAAAACTGAACATAAAAAGCCCTAGGATAACTAATATCAAATTATATTCTAAAAAAAGCATCAAGTTAATTTGTACAGAGAATCTACCATCAAAGACATTTAAAAATCTAACAATGCTTCTATAGTATTGTTCATTCCCCTAATGTAATTATGAACATTTAATTTTACATTTGTTTGATTAATTTTATCCCCTCTGTTGACTATAAGCTTCATGAGGGCAAAGACCATGTTAGTCTGTGCTCTTTACTTAATCCCCAGTGAAGTTCTGAGAGGAGACACTCAAAACATATTTTAGAAAAAAAAAATGAATTCTAACAAATGAATTTTATCTAAAAAGAAAGGTGTGAATCATATTTATATGTGATTTTCATTGTACATACATATGTACAATTAAAATGTTCATTTATTTATCAGGTAAAACATAAAGCATGACAACTTTCAGGTTACAGGAAGACAGCTAATATATATATATATATAAATTACTGTTAGTGGCATTGACACAAATGAAACACTAATGGAGAGCACATGCAGTGCCTGTCCATATTGCACTGATGTTCATCAAGTATCTGCTCCATTCCTGCAACAAGATAACAGTGGCTTGACAGTTTGGGGAGTGAGATAAGAAGACAGTGAATACGTAAAGAGTGTGGAGTTAAAGTGCACAGTAAAGAGTAATGCATAAAAAAATGAAGAGTAGACATGTACAAAGAAGGAGCAAAAGACAGAAAAGAACCGAAACACACAAAGACAATCTCAGTTTTACCTATACTCCACAACAATCCCTAAGAACTTGTAACAAGTGCTCTATCCAATCTACAAATTATTCTTACCTCCCAAGTTAAAGTTCCAGAATGGAGCCAGTTACTCTGGCAGTGATGAGCACCTGAGTTTCCATTTTGCTTTCAGCCATTGATTCAGGCTGTCTCCCCCAGGACACCAAGATATTTCTAGGCAAACCACAGCCAACATTTGACTACTTTATTGATCATTAGTCTTCCATTTTAAGTATAAAGATCTGTAAGTAAATACTAATCACCGGTTCCTGGAAAGATTAAAACGTTAAAGATTCACATGGAAGGGGCAAGAATGACAGCAAGAAAAAACTACAAATTAAAATGATTCTCAGGCCCCAAAGATTCCAGACTTTGATCTTCTTTTCATAAGACTTATGTTCTATATTCTGCTTTTATCCAAGTGTATCATTGCCACTAATAGATATGCACATTCCTAGCTTTTTCCCTTTTGTAAATAAACATATGTTAACATAATTTTATAAGGAATATTCAAATTATGAGAAAGAAGAATGATAAAATATTGTATTTGAGAACTGGAATGATTTTCATTTTCCAAAGTTCAATGGAAATAGAAGGTTTTTGTCTTATTCACAGGTTTATCTTTAGCATCTAGCATAATACCTGGCTCAAGATAAATGGTCAAGGGCTACTCAAGCGGTAGCGCACACACGCCTGGCATGCATGCGGCCTGGGTTCGATCCTCAGCACCACATACAAACAAAGATGTTGTGTCCGCTGAAAAATTGAAAAATAAATATTAAAAAAAATTCTCTCTCTCTCTCTCTAAAAAAAAAAAGATAAATGGTCAATAAATATTTAATGAATAAATGAGTAAGCTACTTTCATAAAAGCTAATCAGTCAACACCATAAACAATCAACTATGTCAATCACTAAAAGAATTTTTAAAAAAGTGAGCATCTCATCAACTTTATGGGTTACTAGGATGAACATTCTTATAGAAGTGTGAGTTAAGAAGTTAGAGACTCTGGCATTTATCAAGCCACTTAACAGTTAGGAATGAGTTCCTTGATCTGTTATGTGGAGACCAATAATGGTGAGTCTCATTGGCTCCTTAGGAATATAAAGAGATTTATAAATTCCTGTGTGGATCCATGGCAGTATGTTTCCCAATTCTTCACTAGCACTGGTTCCTTATAAGAGGATTCTATAACTCTTTCCCACTGATGGGTGGTGACTTGTTGGGGCAATAGCTTGGGAATGAGTATGAGAGTCTCCTCCTCACACACTGGCACTTGGCAGGAGCAGCTGGGAAAATAGCAAGTCTCTGCTGCAGCTCTGCTTGTGGGTCCTCTACCCTGTCCCAGGCCAGGGCTACCCCTGAAACCTCATTCTTAATAATAAAAAGGCAGAGGAAGCAGACCTGGAGGTGACTCACAGCCAGAGGAAAAGGCAGAAGCTGAGCTGTAGCTGCCGGATTCTGTGAACAATTTATTTATGTGAATAATAAATAGTTGTAAAGCAATGAGTCCCCACCCCCCCTCCACTGGCTTGTTTGTAATGCGCTGTAATCTCAAGAAATCTGACTAATGCAGTCCCTTAGCCACAAAGGCTATAAATATATCCCTCCCCAGCCAATCATACCTTAAACTGGATCATCAAAAGCCTGAAAGTTCTTTAAAGTCTGGTGCTATCAAAACATATATTAATTTTGCACTCTTGTCCCCAGCACTGTGCATGTTCTGTAAAGTCTTTAGCCAGGTGCGGTGGCACATGCCTATAATCCCAGTGGCTCAGGTGGTTGAAGCGGGAGGATCATAAGTTCAAAGCCAGCCTCAGAAAAAACACTAAGCAACTCAGTGGGACCCTGTCTCTAAATAAAATACAAAATAGGCCTGGGGATTTGGCTCCATGGTCAAGTGTCCCTGAATTTAATCCCCAGTATCCCCCCAAAAAAATTTCCAGGGAGGTGGTGTTCCCCTCAGGAAGGTTTCAGTGGACATGGGGCGTATTACAGTACCTGTGAGAATCGCAATATTGAGAAACTGTTATACAAAATGGGTTTTGGGGTTTATTTTGTTTGTTTTATCCTGTGGTAGAATAATTCTACCACTTAGAACTTTAAAAAAAAATTCAAAGTGTGACATGTAAATTTTTCACAGATAGCTCAATTTTGAAATATATGCATACTGAAAAAAACATGTACATACACATAGAGCTCAGCAGGGCTGGTATACATATGTATGTAGGCATGTTTATATGCATGCTTATTAATCTTAATTATTTGGTGGGATTTTATTGGTATGTTTTTGTTGAATTTTTCATCATACCATTTCCACATGCAAAAAGTTTCAACATCCTTTCAGTGGAAATGAAATCAGGTTTACACAATCTTCTCAGGCATGCCTATAGCTTGGAATTAGCTGGGCTGTGTTGAATGCCAGTTCTGATTTTTATGGTTTTATTTTGTTTCCTAGCATTTGACTATGCACAGTTTCCTTTTCTAAGCATTGGTTTTCTCATCTGCAAAATGAAAAAATTAAATCATACTCTATAGGATTACTTGGAAGATGGAAAATTTAGCCTAAGTCACCTAAGACAATTTCTTGTATAACAGGAACGAATGCTGGTTTATGTTTTCCTTGACACATAAAGGAAAGTGAATTTTGTGGCTCTTGTATCCTTATCTAGGTGTTTTCATGTTTTGTCCTATTTCATCTTCACAAAAACATTGCAGGTGTAAGAAATCACTCTAGATTTAGAGATGAGAGAATTGAGACACAAAACAATAAAAGTAGTTTTAGCTTCTAAAGAATGTGAGAAAATCTAGAATCTGAGGGTCCTTGATGAGTAAAATGCCTAATACTTTAAAAATGGCCACTGTGAATCCCACTCATTCTAAGGAATTCCATTGGAGAATTGTGAAAATTTGCATTAATGAAGAAAGGTTGACACTTTTCACCTGCCCAGTGATTTCAGAAGGTTTCTTCAATATGCCAACCCTCATATTTTTCATTTATAAAACAAGAAAAATTAAGAACAGCTCTTTTGTGAATGAACGGTAAGAATTAAGTGGGAAAATATTTGTGGACATTTTAGCCAAATGCCTGCTTATAAGCCTTTAATAAAGTTGCCTCATTTTATAAGTATTGGCTATTTAACACGGACAATATGAAGCTTTTTAATTTAAAATTGTTTTTGCTTTGCTCTTTTCACAAATCTGCTGGGCTTGCATGAACATACATTGATCAATTTGAAATCTTCTCATTTTTGTGAAGTGAATTTAAGTTTATGTGTGAGGACATATAGTGTGAAGACAATAGTGTTTAATGAAAGTTATCTGTATACAATGAAATCAGCTTTTCAGATTTTCTACTTGTTTATCAATATTTTATATTTCCTGGAAATTGTATTTACTTCTTAATAAGAAGACATATATTAGACTTTCAATGAAAAAGGTTTATAGAACTGAATACAGTGTTATGAGAATGCAAGGACATTTCAAAATGTTCATATAATTTCAATATATCATAAAGAAAGCAAATCCATATTTAAAATAGTCCTCTTGATAATTCTAAATGCCCTTGACCTCCTTTTAGGACCTATTAGATCATTATTACTTCTACTTCTTAACAGGACCAATGAATAAGCTGTAAATTGTAAAGGAGTTAATTCTTTTTTTTTTCCTCTTGCTTATTTTACTTCTCTTTGTGTAGTATCTTTAATCTATATTTGATTGCAAAAATATTTTTTAGTCATTTGTCCATATTTTGAGTATTCATTTTTTAAAATTTGAAAATATAATCCATAAATCTACAATCAGACACACAAGTCTGTCACAATGTTCTTAAATGAACCAGTATGTATGGAAACTCTTGTGGTCACTTTCCATTACAAATGTTCAGTCACCTGAGCATGTTGCTGACCCTAGAAGGCATAGGGCTATCTGACAAAGTGTGATTTAACCCTGCCAATACAAATACTAACAATGCTTATTGTCTAACTTTAATAATTAATATGTGTATGTATAAATCATATCTATGATATATAAATTATATATATTTTTCTTAATGGAACTCCATAGAAAATTCTGTTTATGCTTTCAGACATGAGCTATTATTCTCTTAGGAAAAACTGTAATAAATAATTATTGAGCATTTGCTATGTGCTGGACACACTACTAGACACTGGGATACATGGGTTGAATAATAATAATATACAGTTGTTCATATATAGTCATAAAGTCAGATGAGGAAGGCAGATGATGAACAGTTCAGAAGGAAATAAGCAGAAGGAAATAACCAATCTTAATGCATTTAATGAGGAAATTAATTGAGACATGGTAGGCTTAAAAGCTCTCAAAGAAGAATTGATGTTAAGACTCTTCTAAATGATCAGGTGCCATGAGTCAGAGGAACAGTAAGAGTAAAGATTTTGAATTGGAAAAGAGGAAGATCTTTTGTAAAGAATCATCAAATGCAATATGACTGGTATAATGAAATAGGAGAATATTCAAAGAGAAAGGGTAAAAGAGGGATAAAAGCATGATAAATGGCTCATTGAATTGAGTCATTGAATGAGACTTGAGTTTACTCTTCATGCAGTGGCAATGTTTTACATTGGCTGAGAGGGTGATGGATTAGATGAGTGGAAAGTAGAAATCAGAAAATGTAGTCCATTGCTGCAGAGCATGGAGGAAATGATGATTGCTTAGATTGAGGGAAAAGAGTGGGGAGATTTGAAGTACATTGTGAGGATAGAACATTCAGGATTTGCTGATGGAGTTGATAGGTAATATAAGGAAAAGGAAAGTAGGAAGCATGATTTCAAATCTTTTAGCCTGAGCAATCAGGTGAATGGTCAAAGCATTTACATTTATTGGGTTTAAGAAAATTCAAAAAAAAGTATTCAAGAGAGAAAAAATCAAGTGTACCCTTTCAGCCAGATTAGAACAGTGCTTTTGTGATGATTTCAATGTAGTATTCAAAGAGAAATCTGTTTCTGTCTTTTGTAATTGCATGGATAGTGTTATCATTTGCTGAGAATGGGGAATAAGAAAGAAACAGATTTAGATTGTTCATAAATTATGGAATATCAGACCTCTATTTTCAGGGTGTGTCTATGTGACATTTAAGAGGAAATAGTGAATATGTACTAGGCTTACAAGTTTGGCATGCAAGGAAGATATCTCAGCTGAACATATTCATTTGGAATAAAAATATATCCCTGTTTTTTAAAGCAAGGAAATGGAAGAAGGAACCCATGAAAAGAATATAGAGATAGAAGAAAAGCTGGTAGCAAGATAGTAGCAAATCCTGTGGTTCCAAAAAAAGATTAAAAAATCCTTTGTAGTATTCATGCCTCATAGAAAAATCTTAAAACAAACTGCAGAGGTTTTATATAAGCTTCACCTTGCTTGAAGAACTTAATAGTGTGTGAAACATGAACTCTTCAAGTCACACCTATCATTTTGAAAACTTTTTGGCTATTTTTCAGAGTCTAGGTCATTGAAGTTGACTGTTCTTGGAACACTATTCCTACCTTTCTTACTAAGAACATAATTTAAATATTTAAATTTTTTAAAATTTTATTCATTGTCTACCTGGATCTTTGCTAGATGTGGTTGATTAGAACCTCCTATATAGTCTACTCTCCTTTTGTGTGCATCTCTTTTCTGCAAAATGTAAAATAGTTAAAAACTATATTTCCCAGTCTTCCTTGCAACCATGATTTGCAATGTAAATTCAGTTCCTCCGGGTAGATGTACCAAGGAGCTGAAGCCAACTTAATGCTTTTGCCATTTGGTATTGGCAGATAAAGGAGATTCTAGGGTCTGCTTTGTGGAAGTTAAAAGAACTTGGTGATGGTTTCAAGTTGCTGACCATAAAAGGCCTAGAGCTAAGTGACAAAGTATGATTTTGCCATAGCAGAGTCTAGTCTCTCTATTATCTTGAATATTAATGGCATTTTAGCTTCAGTGACCAGACTGTTTCCAGAGGATAAGTGGTTGTGATGCAGAAGTCCTGATTCTGGCTTCCCAATCCCTGTATTATAATCAAGATCACGTATTCTCAGACTGAACAATTGCTGCCTCACCTTCTTGGTAACTCAGTGTGACAATTTTCTTTCAGCCATCCTGGGGAGATCATCATGAAGACATTGCCCTAGTAGATTGTAAGAATCCTCGTAGAAATTGACAGTTCTAAATCTCTGACTGCATAAAATACTTTTAAAGATATTTCTGTTTACTTCATTGAAACAAGATCCATGGACTATTTCAATTCTAGTGGTAAACAGAGTATCAGTTAGAATTAATCATTGTAAAACTGGCGTAGAGGAAATCCTTAGAATCATCAATTTCTATCATTTAATTTAATATAATATGTTGACTTATCATGGTTTTTACAGTAAGAAATACAGCCAAATTTCATGGCCAGTACCCAATTTCAAAATTTATGAGATAATTCCTGGGTAAAAATAAGTGACTTGCAGTCATGATTAACAGTTCACAGTATTGTGCTTAATGTCCTCATCCATTACACACAAATTGAAGTAATTTATTTCTAAAAGCACTTTATTAGCAGAAAAAGGAAAAGAAGATTCACTTATGTAACAAAACTCCTAATAAAATTGTCAAATCATTCTATTAGAAGAAACAAGATCCCTCCTTAAACACACAAATATATCCCTTTTTATGGCTAAAATATTTGATATAATTGTGTTTATGACATATCAATTGAATAATCTAGGAATGTAAAATGTACTTTTTCCAGACTTTGTGATAAATATTCAGAGAGTCTTCAGATGATATCCATTATATTTTACTGCTATACTGCAGAGCGTATTGAAAGAATAGGAATTTGGGGTCTTTAAATGTTAAGCTTAGTAGTCTTTTTATGGAAGAATTAAATAAAGAAGATAATTTTCAATCCAGAGGAATAAGTGAAGCACAGTGTCTAATATATGTCAGGTAATAAATCATTTTGTGTTCAAGAAGGAAATGAATGAATTAAGAGACTCTAAAGTTTAAATAGGTGACTTGGAAAATCACCACCACTGAGGTTAGTCCCCCACCCCAGTTTAGTAGTTATTAAGCAGACATTATGTCAAAGAGGATCCAACCCAGGCACTGAAGCCAGTTAACCCAGCGGAGGTTCCTGAGATGCCCTGTATTTAACAAAATTAAACTTTAAAATCTCCACCTGAGTGTCCTCATCTTTAAAGTAGGGATGTGGAAGTTTCCATTGCGCAGAGGAGATAAGGATCACGCAAGAGGTGCTTGGGATGCAATAAACTGTATGCTTTTTCAATGTAAAAGTCTATTTTGAACAGAAAATATTTCAATACAGAAAGTTTAAATTTCTTCCTTTTCTTGCTTTAAAAAAATAAAGTGAAGTGTCCCAGTAGCTTGTAAAATATGCTAGGTGCCTCAGACTCAAATTCCATGTGCCTCCATGATAACCATCACTGCTACTGCTTCTCCTGGAAGAAAATTAAATTCTTCACTAATGGGAATCCTCTCTGCAATAATTTTCTAGCACGAAGATTCTTCTCCTGTTGATGGAAAATTAAGTATTATTATAAATAAAGCCATGTCTGTTTAAATTCAACCTTACAGAAACTTTTTTTTGTAAATTTAAAAACTGTGTTAATGAACGTTAGGTTCCAAATGTGTTTTTATATATACATGCAAATATTCATATCAAATGTGTTCATATACTTGTGAATATATATATATTAGGTAAGCTGGAGAATCAGCAGACAGGAAATAGTTGCATCTATGTCTCAAAACACCTAGAAAGGACTGGGTGTGTCCAATGTGTGTGTGGTGATGTGCACAGCAGGAAAAGAGGAGACAAAAGTTGGTGTAATTCTTAACATGAAGTTGGCATAATTCTTTTTTTTTCTTTTTTAGTTGTAGATGAACACAATACCTTCATTTTATCTATCTATCTATCTATCTATCTATCTATTTATTTATTTATTTAATGTGGTGCTGAGGATTGAACCTAGTGCCACACACATGTTAGGCAAGTGTTCTACCACCGAGCCACAAACCCAGCCAGCCCAAAGTTAGCATAATTCTTAATATGATTTTGATACCAAATTTTCAGTTTAACACTAGAAATCCCTTGAAATGCTATGCAAAGTTTAAAAATTCTCCATACTTCATTAATTACCTAAATTCACACAAGTTTGTATCTTCTGAAAGTGTCTATTTGTCATCACATAATCCAATCAATAGCACACCAATGACAAAGAAGCAAATATCCTTTAATGTTGAATTCAATTCAAAAAGTCCCATTAAAATAGAAATATTTACTGTATGGGCAGCTTAATAGACTAGTAAAAAGTTAATTTACTCATACTTATTTTCTAAAGGCATTTAATTTAATATACAAGATATGCCTGCCAATTCTTTCTTGAAAAAACATCAGTTTTTTTTTCCTGAATCTAAGCTTCACCACTTGTTTAAGATTATATTTAAGAAATTTTGCTGATGGCATGATCACATTTGGCATGGAAAACAAAAACTCAAAAAAGAAGAAATAAAATTTATCTGGGACCCATGATGCTCAGTGGGTTTTTTTTTAATTGATTTTATTTTTTAAATACATGTCAGCAGAATGCATTACAATTCTTATTACACATTATAGAGCACATTTTTTCATATCTCTGTTTGTATATAATGTATGTTCACACCAATTTATGTCTTCATACATGTACTTTGGATAATGTTGTCTATCACATCCCACCATCATTGCTAACCCTCTTTCTTCCCCTCCCACTCATCTGACCTGTCTAGAATCCGTTTACTCCTCCAATGTTCCTACTCCCTATCCCATTATGAGTCAGTCACCTTATATCAGAGGAAACATTTGGCATTTGTTTTTTGGGGATTGGCTAACTTCACTTAGCATTATCTTCTCCAACTCTATCCATTTACCTGCAAATGCCATTATTTTATTCTCTTTTATTGCTGAGTAATGGAACCAACATAGAAGAATGGATTAAAAAATTTCGGCATATATACACAATGGAATATACTCAGCAATATTGCTCAGTGGGACTTTTAATGAACTATTAAAAAGCCATCAGAAATAATTAAAACACATTTTCTCGATATATAAGTAATTTGTTTAAAAAGTGAAATCAGCAATTAAATGGATAATCATTTTGTACACTTGTGCCTGAGTTTTCTATAGAGAGCTTTGTTGCTCTGGAAATGAATAAAATTTGGAATGATAAACTCATTAGATAATTCAGTGAATGAGTAGAGTAAAAAAAATGAGTCACACTTTCTCAAAGAATTCCAGAAATCAGAAAGAATGCAAAAATATTCATTCTATTGAGGATATTCAAAATTTACACTAAAAGTTTTATGTTATCCAAGGTGACAGATTAAGGGGAAAAAATGGGGAAGAGAGATATTTGTACTTAGTAGGGACTCAATTTAAGGAAGAAAACATTGAAAAAGTATTAACTAACGCAAATAAACTTTTTCAAAGAAGGAATTAATGAACTCTAAAGCTTAAGACCCAGTGGTAACCTCAGTTGATACCAATGAGATCTTAATTATGAGATTAATGATCCTTAAGTGTAACAGTGAGCTCTCGCCAATCAAGAGAAAATACATTGTGTTGATGTAGGAACTTATTATAATACTGATATGACCAGATATTAAAAAAATTCATGCATAATTTATAGTGAGATTTATATTGTGTTGCTTTGATTATCAGATAAGACCAAATATGACAGGAAAAAAATGATACATCTCTTGACTCTGGGGCGAATAAAATAAAATATTTAATCCACTTATATATTTTTTGTAGCAAGTATCAGATTTGCTCAGTTATTCATTTTAAAATTATATACCTGGTTAAGTTATAAATGTGAGTAGTCAAAGTAGAAAGATACATCTAATGACATTAGAGATCAGGAGGAAGTTTACTCTTAAGACTTTTGCCATCAACTTCATTGCTTCCATAATATAGTCAAATAGAATATTGGGTAAAGTTCAGAAAACCTGATAGTATATTTCATAAATATATATCCATATGTGTATATATACACACATATATATGTATGTGTGTGTGTGTGTGTGTATATATATATATATATATATATATATAATTGTCATTTAGCAAAAAGAATTTTAATTGAAGCTTAGCTTTTTTCTTGTGATTAAAACAAACTTACCAAGTGTGACATTTCTACAATGCTAGTGAATGTGAGGATTATAAACTAAAATAAAATGATTTTTTAAAAGACCACCATTTAACACTCCATTTTCTTTTATTACACTGATATAATGTCACACAGATGCTAACTTTGCATGTAAGTTTTATAGTTACATTGTTAGTTGTGCTATTATGAACTATGGCCCTTGAAAATTCTGACATTGAGTTTCCTGGGAACTGGCAAATTGGCTGAATAGAGGTGACCAGCACTTACCTCCTCCTTCACAAAGAAAAACCCAAACAACAAATAAAAAGCTCCGTTCCTTAATGAGTGGCACTGGACCTCAGCAATGGAGACATAGAACCCTCTAAGACATGGAGATCTGGGATTGCAGCATAGAGAGCTCACTGGCAATAGCAACCTTGGTTCCCCAGCTGGGAGAATTCTCCATTGCAGGAGAAAGGATGAACAAGAGAGTAAGAGAAGGCCCCATCACTATGGTTACAAGCAACCCTAATGACCCAAGAGTTGCAGTCGTCACAGGCTTAAAGCCCAGATAGGAGAGCTACTTCTAATATTAGAAGTACCATACCTTTGATATAAGAGAAGGACCTTCTGTTTTTTACCATGCCGATCCTTGTGGCCATACTATAGCAGCATGTTGACATACTGGGGGAGAAGACATGCTGTTCCATCATCAACACCATTCCTGCCACTGGGCCCAAGGGCAATGCATTTTATACTATATGCCTTCCCATGGCCTCTGTTTTGGCCAGTACACAATTGACCTGTCACTCCACCAAGTCTTAAAACATATCATCACACCCCTGACCACCACTGATGCTGAAAAAATACCCAAAATTGCTTCATGTCCACATTATCACCACTCCCTTTCTTGGAGTGGCCACAATGTGGGCTTGCCACCACTCTTGTTGTGTGCACTATACTTATTCCACATGGTTCTAAAATTAGAAGGGCTTTCTAACCAGGCACAAAGCCATCAATTACAGATATAAAATGTCTGGGGAGAATACATTGCACTGTGGTGCCAATGTGGAACTAAAGTCAACATAGCTCACCAAAACAACACCCAAAGACACCTTTTGGAGAAATTCATTTTCTACAAAATCCATGCTATAAAATTGGTAGAGACAACAGATCCACCATATTCATAGATCTCAGAATAAGGACACAGAAGTATGTAAAGGGAAGAACATGATACCTTCAAAAGAACACAATAACTTTATACCAATAGACCCCAGAGAAGCAAATTGAGGAAATACCTGTTAAGGAATTCAAAAGAATGATAAGGAAACACAATGAGATTGAAAGACAATTCAAAGAAATTATGAAAACAATTCATGACATGAATGCAAAATTCAGAAAAGAGCTAGAGATTATTAAGCAAAAAAGTACCAAGGCATATTTGGAGAGAACACCATTAGACTAACAGCATATTTGTTAACATAATTCTTACAAGTCAGGAGACAATGGAATGACATATTCCAAGTTCTGAAAGAAAAAAAAAATTGCCAACCAATAGTACAATACCCAGAAAAAATTATCCTTCAAAAATAAAAGGAAATGACTTCCCAAGAGAAACAAGGTGATGGAATACCTCATAAGATCAACATTGCAAAAACTGTTAAGGGAAACCTTCATCCAAAAATGAAAGAAAGATAGCTCTCATCATGAAAACATGTGGAAGTATCAATTTCGCTGAAGATACACAAAAGAAAAATAGAGAAAAATAAAACCTTATTAATACCTTAAACCATCAAAATCACAAGATGTATAAGAGGAGGAACTAACAACAATTCTCAAAGAACTGTAAAAAATTTGAAAGGGAGGAAATTCTTCCAAATTCATTATATGTGGGCAGAATTATCCTAAAACCCTAACCAGACAATGACACAACAAGAAAACTATAGGCCAATATCTTTGATAAACATAGATGCAAAAATTCTCAACAATGTATTACCAAATCAAATCCAACAATATCCAAAACACATCAAATACATCATTTACCATGATCAAGTGGGATTTATCCTGAGATGCAAAGATGGTCAGCATATACAAATCAATAAAAGTAATAGATCACATTAACAGAATGAAAGATAAAAACTCACCACCATCTCAACAGAAATAGGAAAACATTCAATAAAATTTGATTTTGTTTCCTGATAAAAGAAAAAAGATAGAGAAGAATGTTCCTTAGTTGGGTGTGATGGCACACACCTTTAATGCCAGTGGCTTGGAAAGCTGAGACAGGAGGATCACAAGTTCAAAGCCAGCCTCAGCAATTTAGGTAAGCCCCAAGCACCTTAGTGAGACCCTGTCTCAAAATTAAAAATTAAAAAGGGATGGGGATGTGGCTCTGTGGTTATGTAACCAGGGTTCAGTCAATCCCTGACCCTAAAAAAAAAAAAAAAAAAAAGATGTACTTCAACATAATAAAGATTATACTTGACAAAACTAAAGCCAATATCACACTGAATGTAGACAACCTGAACGTTGTTCCTATAAGATCAGGGAGGAGACACAGATGTCCACTCTTACCTCTCTTATCCAGAAATTTCAGTCAGAATAATTAGGCAAGAAAAATAATAAAGGTATACAGATAAGAAAGGAGGAAGTCAAATTATCCCTGTTTCCAGATGATATGGGTCAATATATAGAAGTAACAAAGATTCCACCCAAAGACTTGACAAGTAAAGACTATAACTGATAAAAGAATTCAGTAAAGCTGCAGGACACAAATTCAACAGGCAAAAATCAGTGCCATTTTTATACACTAATAACATACTTGCTGAGAAAGAATTGTCATGGTTTGAATCTTAATTGTCTCCCAAAGGCCATGTGCTCAAGGCATGGTTCTGAACCGATGGCAATGTTGGGAGGTGGTGGAAATTTTGGGACTTGGGCCTTAATTGGAAGAAGATGGCCATTGGGATTATACCTTTAAAGAATATATTGAAATGCCAGTCTCTTCCCTACTCTCTTTCTCTTTTTGCTTCCTGGTTTCCATGAGTTGAACATCTTTCCTCAACCACGCTCTTCCACCACAGGCCTAAAAGCAGCAGGTCCAAGTGACTATGGACTGAAACCTCTGAAACTGAGCTAAATTAGATATTTCTTCCTTTGAGATAATTTTCTCATGTATATTATCACAGCAATGGAAAGTTAACATAGAAATCATGAAAGCAGTCCCATTCATAATATCTACTCCCCCACAAAAGATCTAGGAATACATTTTACCAAAGAAATGAAAGACCCTACAGTGTAAATTATAAAAAACTGATGAAAGACATTTGAAAACACAATTAAACAAATAGACCTCCTATGTTCGTGAATTGGAAGAATTAGTCTACTCAAATATTTATATCATCCAAAGTTATCTACATATTCAATGCAATCCCAATGCAATACTCCCCAAATACCAACATTTGTACACCAAAAACAAATAAAAATATAAAAATGTTTTCATAAAAATCTATGTTTATACCAAAAAAAATGCCCAAATCACAGAACTAGAAAAGACAATCATAAAATTCATTTTGAAACCACTAAAAGGACATAAAGAAATTCTGAGCAAAAGAATACAGTTGAAGACCTCACAATTCTGATTTCAAGACATACTACAGAACTATAATTACCAAAACAGCATGGTATGTGTATAAAAACAGACACTTAGACTCATAGAGTAGAATAGGGATCTAAGAGGTAAATCCATAGGGATCCAAAAGGTAAATCCATTAGTTATAGACAATTGATTCTGTGCAAAAGTCACAAAGACATGTATTTGAGAAAGGACAGTTTCTTCAATAAATGGTGCTGGGAAAATTGCATATTCACATGCAGAAGATTGAAACTTGACCACTACCTTTCACCAGAAGCAAAAATCCACTCAAAAATTGATAACAGACCTAAATGTAAGATCTGAATCTATGGCACTACTAGAAGAAAGATTAGGAAAAACAGTTTTAAGACATTGACACAGCATGTGACTTTATGGTTAGGAGCCCACAAGCACAGAAAACAAAACCAAAAATGGACAAATGGCACCATGAAGGCAAAAATCAGCAGAGTTAAAAGGAAATTTAAAGAAAGGAAGAAAACATCTACAAACTATTCATCTGAAAAAGGATTAATATTCAGAATATTTAGGTAATAAAAAATGTAACAACCACCAAAACAGATAGTCAATTGAAAAATAGGAAAACAATATAAACAGATATTTCTCAAAATAAGAAATAAAAGTATACAATAAATATATGAAAAAGAATGCTTAATATCATTAAAGAATGCTTAATATCATTATCTATAAGTATATCAAAACTATAATACAATATGATATTATCTTACTCCATTTATAATTGCTAACAGCAAAAGATAAAAACATAATAATCTTGGTCAGAATAAGAAGAATAAGGAACGCTTATACACTGTTGATAGTAATATAAATTAGTGTAGCCATTATAAAGAACAGTATAATGTTTTCTCAAAAAATTAAAAATAGGTGCACTATACCAACCAGCTCTACTTCTGGGTATATGTCCAAAAGGAGATTTTGAAATCAGTATATCAAAGAGATGCCTATAGGTCCTCATTTGTCGTAGCTGTATTCATAATATTTGAAATCAACCTATACATCCATAAACCAATGAACAGATAATAAAAACGTGATGTAGATAACAATAGAATATTTTTCAGCCACAAGGAAAAATGAAATCCTGTTCTTTGCACCAAAATGGTTGGACATTATATTAAGTAACAGAGGACATTATATTAGGTAATATAATACAGACACAGAAAGACAATTGTCATATGTTCTTTATCATACATGGAAGCTTAAAAAAAAAAGATAATCTGAATGTAGGATTGTGATTATTTGTTGTAGAGAGGGTTATGGGAGGGTGGATAACATGGGCCAAAACACAGAAGAGTTCTATTCCACTTTAGAGTGGAGTGATGATATGATCATTATTTAATATATAGTTTGGGAAGAACAGGAGGAGAGGAGGACTATATATTAACCATTTTTCTCTTTTCTCTTATTACTGATATCTAAGGTCTTCACTTTCTCTTTCATCTGTAAAAATCTAGATGCTAATCCGTTTGAAACTGTCCTAAATATTGCACAGCATTGTAATGGCCAATCATGAGAGTTCTTTGTAATGTGTGGTTTTTATTTACATTTACTTACGAAAGACATATCATGAACTCTGTGCCAAAAAATTAAGAAAAATTCTCTAAATTTCCTTAATCAAATTTAAACTTTATCAACATTTCTACATTCTTTACACTTTTATATCCTAAAGTAGTATTATCAAACCACAGATCGCATCTACTTAAAAACTAGAATTGTATAATAACTATTTATATAATAATTATATAACAATTAACTATATAATAATTAACAATATGTATACAGTTTTACATATTTCTTATGAGAAATCATCTCATCTCAAAGTAACTCATCAATCTGTGAAACTGTTGGTCTGATTATGCTGTGTTATAATACACAGTAAATGCAGAGAAAAGAATACAGAAAACATTGCTAGATAAATAAATTAAAATTAGAATAATTTAATTTTTGAATAAAATTGCCTTATTACAGTTTTGCTTCCAGTTTATCCCCTACTGATCCAAAGGTGAAAAGATATAAAATTTAAACTGCCTTTTACTAATCCTGCACCCATCCAACCAGTGGGATACTGAATTTTTAATATATTTGCAAAGAATGTAAGCCATGTACAAAAATCTGGATCCTCTATGCCTTTCTTTGTTTGGTTCTAAAGAATTTACATTATGACCTATTTATTAAGAGCTCTGAAGTGGGTCATTGTGAGTTCAAGTGCAAAAGAGGATCTCTATTTGCATTTGAATTGCCACTATACTCAAATAACCAATCAAGAAATGTCTCAGTTTGAAGGGCAGGTGGGTGGGAAGAAAGATTAGCAAATATAATTTAGATTCCACATGTTGTGCCAAATCTTCCCTCACATACTATTTTTCAAACTGGGGAAAGAAGGAATTAAGTCATTATTATTGACCCTGTATTTGAAAGAAGATAAGGGAATAGCCACGCCAATCATCTTTCCCACCTCATTTCCCCAAAGGGAAAGATAAATTAGTATGGTTATTTTCTTTGGTGTATATAATTTTATAAAAAGTATTAGTGATTCTTGCCATTTGCTTAAACATGTATCCCATATTTTTCTGTAAGATTTGACAGTTCTATGTACCATTAAAACTACACAATTTCTCTTAATAAAAAGTGATAAGAAAATAAAACACCAAATTTTATTTCCCATGATTCTCTAACATTTCGAACATCTACAATAGATTAACATTTAATCATATTCCATGTGTTAAAATTAAAGGTAAAAATAAATATTTATAATACTCAATATCAGCATAATTGTTAAAATGCTAAACCCTTTTTTCTTTAATGTTTAAAAAATTGCACATAGTGGAAACCAATAGAAGAATTTTACAAAATTTCACAATTTTCTTGATACAAATTATACTGTAGCATGCATTAAAATTATATTAGCATGCATTATGTAATTTATATGCATTAAAATGTTTCCACTCACACTAATAACCATATCAGCATTTAATTAATAGACTAATTGTATTCACATTAGTTATACTGAAAAGGAGAATAAAATTGAGATCAATCACTGGTTTCTTTTAAAAGATTGCATAGCTGAAGCATAGTTTCTATGATTTACCCAAATATGGTTATGTTTATGTGATTATAATGACTCCTCAATGAGCAGTCAATAAGTGCTATTGGATTACCACATGGCCATACTAATTTAAGTATTTTAAATGGTCAGAACCATGGAAACATCCATTGCTCCTTTTTTTTACTTTGTTAAAGCCCTGAATACAAATCAGATCAATAATGTAATCAATTGGATCTGGAACCTCAAGTGTGGGAACTTAACAATAAATCTGTTTCTGATAAAAACACTAAATCTAGATGTTAAAAATGTTCAGCTTATTTCTTCCAAGAGCATAATATGGTTACATTTCACACTTGAGTGACCAATTTGTTTTCTGTGTGTTGTGGGATTAAAGTGCATCCAAATAAAATCATGTGCTTAAAATATAGAGAGGTCTACGAAGAACCTAAAGGCATTCTTCTGTAGCTTTAAAAATGAATGTGGATCTTTCAATCAGAGAACTACAAGGCTGAAGAAAAATTTGAGCATCTGTCTATATCTAGACACCAAATGAAGAGGCATGTTTACCACACTCACCTCTTTAATCATGATTGTGTAAATCTGCATTGAACGCTATGTCGATGATGAAGACGAGAATTACACCGAACACTTTCGCCATCAGTGCAAATATATGGTATGGGTGGCTACTTATATTTCTGACCATCTGTCAAAATGGTAAAAGGCCCAATTAAAAGTTTCTACATCCTTTAGAGTAGTTTTCAGATGGTTCTGGGTTTCCAAGGATAATCTAAGTAACAACATTTGTCACCTTAAGAACTTCTGACATTTCAATTAAAAAAAGAAATAGTATTGCACTGCTTATGCTAAACTAAATAGTATGTAGATAAATATCACATTTTCTAGCAAGTGAAATAAATAATTGGAACTATCTTGAAATAATGTCCAAAAATATAACTTCTCGGTTTTTCTTGAATCATTGTCACCTTTAAATACAGATGTGATTTT
Source organism: Urocitellus parryii (assembly GCF_045843805.1). Lineage (NCBI taxonomy): Eukaryota > Metazoa > Chordata > Mammalia > Rodentia > Sciuridae > Urocitellus > Urocitellus parryii. The sequence continues at coordinate 118,495,181 of NC_135539.1, read as the reverse complement.
AAGTGTTTTCCTAGTTGGTAATGGCTTGTATTATTGACATGAATTGGACTTGGGTTAAGTGGTCTGATTTGGGCACATACATAGAATTTGAGAGGAGAAAACACTGATTCAAAAAAAGAACCCTTGGGTGAAATTGAAAATACAATGACCTGGAAATCAGGACTCCTGGATTTTATTCTTCTTTGCCTTTTACTTTTGTTACTTTTAGTAAATTACTTATGTCTAAGTTTCATTTTCTTTATGTTTAGTATTAGACAGTTGAGCCAAACAAAGGGTAAAGTCTTCTGGCAGTAATCTTTCATTCTTCTAGAACATTCCATTCCTGATTGCTCACATCAAAGAATATCCATTCTTTTAGGGGGTTGGTGATATTAGGAATTGAACTCAGAGTCACTCAACCACTGAGCCATATCCCCAGCCTTATTTTGTATTTTATTTAGAGACGGGGTCTCACTGAGCTACTTTGCTCCTCACTTTTGCTGAGGCTGGCTTTGAACTCGAGATCCTCCTGCCTCGCCTCTCAAGCCACTGGCATTATGGGCATGCATCACCATGCCTGGCTGATATGCATATTTTTAAAAACTGTGTCCTTTCTTGTCCAATCAGAATTATCCCATTTGTTTCTACAGCACTTTTAATAGAAACATATTATAGTACCTATTACATGATAGTATAAATATATGTGGGTTTAGGATCTACCTGCACCAAACGTGTTGTAAACTTTTCAAGGGTAGACTCTAGTATTTCAATTTCCTTACTATGTAACCCTGTGCTTGAAGTACAATTTCTACTGCATAGACATTTTTTACACTAAGTATAGATAGACATAATTATGTGAAATACTAAAACAATAGTAAGTAAGTCCCTTTAGAAAAATAAAATAAACCACACACACATTACATTTTTTTTTTTTTTTTGGTGAGGGTATTCCTAATACCCAGAAGTGAGCATGTCTTGCCCTAAGGCACAGGGAACAAATTTATTCTATAATTTAATTTTAATTCATGTGTGCATAATAGCTCCAAACATTTGTCCATGCTTACATTCAATTCAATGAGGAGAGAAGTCTTACACTGTTTTAGTTGTAACCTCCAATTTCTGCCTTTCAGGTGCTTTCTTCTCAAGGGTTTTTATATCTGTCCTTCTTTTTTGCAGACACCTGTAATATTTGACCAGCTTCCATTTCAAGAAAAGTCTTGGTACTTTCTCATTATCTGCTGTCATCTCCATTCTCAACTCTGGTTCATTCAGGATCACTCACTGTGTTTACTTCTCATCCTCTGCATGGCACACCAGACCAAAGGACTCCTTAGCTCTACCTTCAAACAGGGCTGGTCATCTGGCCTCCGTTGGCTTCCTCTTTTCACAAACAGTAAGGATAAAGTTACTCTTGGTTTGGTCTCTAATTTTGTCCTTTTTTTTTTGTTTTACTCTAGTATACTGATTTTAAAAGGAAGACAATTCCTAATTATCTGTAATATTGGTAGAGCTTGGATTAGAACCAAGGTAATGTCTGTCAACGTCACAGGTTTCCTCGTGTTGGTTCTTCTGTCAACAGACACCTTGATTTTGTGCAGTTTGACAACCAGCTCCCATGGGTAGCATTGCCTCAGTTTCCTCATATGTGATCTGGCAACAATTAGGTCCCAAGATGAAGAATCTGATGTCTAAGTTCTGGGCAGATCATGCTTTGAGAAGGAGCCTTGTGAGATGGCAAATCAGTGGTTCCTGGGGGTATGACTTAAGATGTGAAATCAAAGAAGAGTTTAGTTGTATGACAAAATAATAAAAATGAAATATTTCCAAATGATTTACTTGAAAATTGTAATTAATAAATGGAACTAGACTTCCATTTCCTAAATAAATATTTCACAAAATGATCACATAAGCCTTTCTTTGTATTTTGTGCTCCTGAAGGTTGGTCAAACATGTTGAATATTCAGCAATAATGGGAGCTGTCAGGCAAAATAGTAATTTCGCTTTAAGTCATTATTTTTAGTTCTTCTTTATTTAAATAAGCTCACTTATCCTCATATTAGCCTTGCTTCACTCTGTTCTTACTTTGGGTTTCAAAGTGGTAATAATGTAAAGAGAATTTTGTAGGCTAAATTCTGAGGTTTATATGCAACATATCTTTTTAGTCTTTCTAACTTTTTTCTAAACATACATAATAATATATAACCCTATAGAGTTTGTGGGACTCCTTTTTTTCAGAAAAGAACAGAAAATATGGATCTCGTTTGAACTTGGCTTAACATCTGAAATAAAATGTGGAAAACCCAGAAGTGTACAGCTCAAACTAAAACCTGAACTTTAGCTAAGAGATTTGTAGATTTCTTAAAGAAGGAAATACATGGAAATACAAAAATACAAGTAAGCAGACATAATTTGATCTAAAAATGTTTCACTTAAAAATGTCATTTAAAAAAGTTAAAGATTAATTAATTAATTAATTAAGAAAGAAAGAAAGAAAGAAAGAAAGAAAGAAAGAAAGAAAGAAAGAAAGAAAGAAATAAGAAACAGAAAAGGCAAGTAATTACCTTTCCAGTGATTGTCCTTATCCTGGAAGATGCCCCTTGTCTTGATACACATGCAATTAACATCATGACATTGCACAACTCTTTATGAAGGAGAAAAATATGCTTCATGGACTGTGCTGTATAATTTTCCAGATAAAATGGAGTGTGGGCTATAGGCCAACACATTAACTTATTTCCTAAAATAGTAACATTCGAAAATCTCTACAATGAACTTCAGATGATTTCCAAACAAGGGTTATAGTCAGAATAATTTAGTAGAAAAATTTCCTTGAGTCTTTTATCAGAAACCGTATTGAGGATATTAAATGCTTGGCATACAAATATTATTTAAAGTAGGCAAATGCACATATAGAGTTGACCTTTATCCAGATATTAATATTTTTATTATGCAAATGTGATAAGAAACTCGCACAGGGTTTCTTCTTTTAATAAAATCTGGCAAAGGCAAATTATATATAAATGTACTTGAGTGTCTCTAAAGTAAAAAATAATTGTGTAGCTCAACAATGCATCCATTTAATCAGTTCCAAGGCATTTCATGAGCTTGTAGAGTGATGTTTAGAATTTGGCTGAAATTGGGTTTCTACAAAACCCTTGTTAGCTTTTCTCAATTTTTTTTAGTGCATTTTCAAAGACATTTAATCAACATGAGTCTGATTAATTTACTTTCCTCTCATCAGAATGCTATTTTGCAAGAGTTAGATATTTGATAGCCAGTTATCTATTCTGGACCTTTTTCTTTGTATGGATAAATGCAAATTTTGCCAAAAGCAAATAGGAATCAAATAGCAAGAATATTTCAGTTTGGTATGAGATTTAGTGAATTTGAAAGTTATTACTAAAATACAGTTGTAGTCTGAAATTCATTCCTATTCCTCATTCTCTGTGCATCAAGAAAGAGTTTCATTGTAATACATACTGAGGGCAGAGCTAAATTAGACTCCAGAAAAAATGATGAGGCACCTGCTGGTCTGATTCAACTGTGTAATTCCATGTTACCTTTTTTCATACATTAATTTTAAAAGTACTTAGAGAATTTTTACGATAGCCCAGATATTGCTGTAAACATTCTACACATGTCAACTTGCTTTTCATACTATGGTATCTTGGACATCACACTGCATGACCCATTATACATATGAGGAAGTGTTAAGTAACTTGTCATGACCACATAAACGTTCAGTGACAAAGCTGAGTTTCAATCCCAGGCACAGAGCTCCAGAAGTCATGCTTTCAGTCACTTTGCTGTACTTTGCTAGCTCAAGTCCTTAGAAGAAGTTGGTGATACCCAAATTTACCTCTTAAGTGCTAAGGTATAATGGGAGGCTCATAGGCTCTGCTCAGCAGTGTGTAGGTTGCTCATTTGACTGAGACATAAGTAGATGGTAATTTTGAGGAAAACCTATAGCATGGATTCAATATAATCAAAACTCATGAGCCCCATCTGGAGCTGCTTAACCCTGGCACTGACACCTTACCATGTGAGTGCCTATTGCCAGTATAATCTTTGATAGTGCTTCCCACAATTTAGAATGTATGGCAATCATCCCAGTTCACACAAAATTTTGCTCACTTTAGGAATTCAGACAATTCTAGACCTGCTCACTGAGAGTGGGTTATGCAATTTGCATAATATTTAAGGCTATAAACATCCCAGGTGGTTTTGGCCAAGACACTCAAGTTTGCTAAGCTTCATTCAACCATAGTTAAAATGGGGATAATGGGAGCATTTACTTCATCAGCTTGTTTGTGGATCACATAAGAAACCATATGTGTAAGCACCTCACCCACAATAAGCATACAATCCTATTTACAGGAGGACATTTGCATAAGGGGGAAATATTTGCACAGAGCTGCCCAGCAGAGAAAAAAAAAAATGAAGGTAATAACAGGTGGTCTATTCTGTGAGCTATAGAAAGAACTTGTGTCTTGGAATGAAAGAAAGAAATCAATTCCAGAAGGTGTTTTGTAAGAAGACAGGGCTTACTTGGTCTTCTTTTAAGCAATGACTGACATGGAGGGCAAGAAAGAGAAATTTCTCCATTGTTCTTGAACAGAGAGAGTGGTAAGAAGCTCAGAATCCCTTGGAATCTCAATGCTGTACGTTCTGGGGAGCATGGAGAGATCATTCCATTAGTGTTGACATTGGATTATCTCTATGAATGCAGATGCTGTTGGTAACAGGGAGATCCACCTTCCAGACTCTTTTCTGCCAAAAAGAAAAGGAAGGGCAGGAATGCAGACATTAAAAGACTGTGTTGAGGCACACAGAAGACTTGCCTCTGAAATTTCTAGAAATATCAAGAAGAAATCTTGGGGGCAGCAAGCTGACATGCCATTTGTAAATGCATATATATATAATGTGTTTATTCATATGCACACATACACACACAGTAGGTATTGACTCTAATACCACAGTAGGTATTGACTCTAATACCTACTTTGAGATCAGTGATGGAAAATCAGGTTTTCATTAGCTCAACTTTGTCACTTTAACCCCCTGGTAATGTCTTCTGAGGGAAACCTATTTTATGAAAAGCCTCTAGTGTTTGACCCAATATGTGGATAATTGATAATGATTTCCCCTAATTTATATACTCTTCATAAAAAGCAATTCTAGAACCACCTCAGTGCTTAGAGGAATCTCCCAGTGACGCATGATCATTTGGGGCTCTATGAGGACTGATTTGGAACTTTGTTCATTTTTATGCCTGTCATCAAATTTGGGAGAACACATGTTTTTCAGGTTCTTCGTCAATTTCTCCCCTTTGGCCTGTTTCTGTTTGTTTATCAATCAGGAAGCTCTTCTTTTGATGTATTTTGTAATCTTACCATATAATATATGGTCTAACATAAGATTCTTTATCACTGTACAAAACATCTCTGAAAACAGTGATGATTTGAAACACAAATATGGTAAGATCTGTATGGATTAATTCTATTTTATTTTTTATTAAGCTGATATTCTAAAATCAAATTTTTGAACTGAATGTAATCAAAGAAGGACCAACATAACTAATAATTTTTGGCTTTTCTTATATGAAAGAATAGTATAATAGAAACTCTATTGAAACACTTCCGGAAACTTATACTGAGATGGAAAAGGAACGTGACAATTAGAAACAATTATCTTCCATAACTTTATCTTGAAATGCTGGGAAAATTATAATATAAATTTAAACTATAATGAAGTCTGTAAGAAGAATAAAATTTTTAAAGAGGACAAGGAAGAAGAGGAGGAAGAAAAGAAAGAAAAAAATAGAGGCTTCAATATATGAAAGCTGTTTTAAATTGATGTATATTTTACTCATTTCTGTATGCTGTAACAGTTGTTTTGTAAAAGCTCATATTGCCAAGGGAATAAACTTGCTTTATTGTTTTTTTTAATGTTAAATTAGTGTCTGTTTTTTCTTTCTTTGCTGGGATTTTCAGATGGTGGAAAATACTAAAACTCTTTTCTCATTTGGAGCACTATAGGCCAATCCATTTTTCTATGTCCTTTCTTCTTGCATTTATAAGTGGATCGCACCAAACCAGAAAATGCACCACAACACACGCAAGAAATAAAATGAATAGTGATAATGCAGGTTAGTCCTTGCCATTAGTTACTTCCTTTGCCTTAGTTTTCAGTTGGCGAATAGATCAATTTGAGGTGTCTGCTTTATTTCTCACAAGCATGTGTAAGCATTTACTCACGGCTCCCTCTTAATGCATTCCATATTAGAAAAGGCCAAGAGTATAACATTTCTCTAAAAATTCAAATTTCTTGAGAAACATGGAGGAGGCGAGGAAGAGGGAGTGTTAACTTGGCAGATTGTGTTTAAAATATTTTTCAAAAGGAGACCCCTAAGGAGCTGTCCATTAAACTCCCACCATTTTTCTGTGAGAAGAAAATATTTTTTCTGGCTCGGAATTTATGTGATTCTTAAATGTTCTCACAGATTGAAAGAAAAAAGAAATTCCTGTTTGAATATATGCTTGGCTCTCCATAACTGAGTTGTCTCTATTAATTACAAGAAAAATTTGGTTTTGCTTGAACTTCATACTTCCCTTTTTCTTCTTACAAAATGCAAAATATGTGGATAAGTTTTATCACTATTCTTCTAAGAATATCAAAGAAGGAACCTTAGATTTATGCAACAAATTTTTTTCCCCTCATGTCTGTGTTCGTCTGATTTTGGAGTGCAATTCACAATTGCAGCAAAGCAGTTATGTCTTTGAAAAGCACTAAATAAATTTCATTCACTGAATGGGTAATTGTTCAAGGTCATCCATTCGTTGTCTTTGTCTTGGTTGTTTGAATTAGTAGCTAATAACGGGTGCTGAAATGTGAATGAATTATTAGCAATGGGGCATATTTGGGGGAGTGTCAGGAAATATTACAGGGCAATTATGGTTATCCAATAGCAGAACTGTGTTCCCAGCAGATGTCTTATAATTACTGTGTTTAAAGAGTGTAAGGCTTAAACTAAGATTATAGCTTTTATATTGTCTGCCTTAAGAAGTCATATTTGGAATTTATTCAGTTTATTCTCCTGCCCTTTCCCTTTTGTTCTGATTCTGTCGCTTACATTTTGATTTAAACATAGTCTTTTTATGAATTAAAATAAGCATCAGCAGATGGTATGTAGTATGGGTGTTTATAAAATAAGAAAATGGCTGCAGAGATATTTAAAAATGACTATTGACAAATAACTTGTATTGATCTTATTTATTTGTTCCTCATTTTTAAATTTATGTAGTTCAAATATTTTAAATCTCAAAGAGTTCACAATCTGGTATTCCTGAAAGTGTTGCTCCAACGTATTCATATTCAGCAGCCTGATAAAAATCATTCAGGAAATGTTGAGTTACCAGTAGTTTCAGAACTCCTCACTTTTAACAGCTAAACTTAGTTCAGGACTAATTTTCTCCTTTCAGCATTGACCTCTCATTTTAAAATGAGAGGAGTAAAAATCCTCCCTTGTCCTCAGAATTTTCGATTTGCAGCTGGGGCTTCAGGAAACCAGTACACTGCATGCAGTGATCGCATCTTGTGAGCTTACATGACACAGCAGTGGAGGAGAGAAGTATTTCACAAACCCATTGCAAAATATACTTGGTTTCCTTGTGTTGACATATTTGGTATTACAACCAGGGAGACTATTTTTCAGAAGTGCTCATATTCAAATCTAAAAGTCAATTTATTTGACCAACAAGTAAGTATGGGGAGGATAAAGAGTGAGTGTGAGGGGTCGGGGTGGGGACACGCAGTTTCCTTACTTGTAGAAATGTATCCTTCCTGAGCTGTACAGAAAGTTTAATAAAGTTGAAATGAAAAGGAAATAAAAAAAGAAAATTTTAAACTAACTTTAAAACTTTCAAGCATTAAATCTAAAGATCTCCGTCTTACATTATGAAGATTTGCTCCCTTTTGGATGCCCAACAGAATCCAATAGATCACTTTCTTATAAAAATGTTGTCAGTACTACCAATCAGACAGTGGATTTTCGTATTACACTGGATTTTTCATTCTAACATATTTAGGCAATTCTAATTGGGCTTTCTTAATATTTTTAAATAAATAATTTCAAATATAAACTTTACAGAACTTTTGGAATAATTTACCAATAATTCGAAACCTTCATCAAATGGTTTCTTGGTCTTGCCTTTCTCCTTACAACAGTAGTTAGAACATGTGGCCACATCCTTTGATAGACTCATCATGAATAGTAAAGGCATATGTATTTTTCAAATAGTTTTAAAAGTCAACAAGCAATTCTTGCATACTTATTCTGTGTATGCACTGTGATAATTGTTTACAGAAGTACCCCTCTGAATAAGAAATGAATAGGGATGCTCTCTTGTAGGTCAGGTATGTAAAATGTCCACGTGGTGATCCATAACAGAATAATTGTTCTCATAGAAACACAATGCACAATATGAACATGGAAGGAATAAAAAGGGGGGGGGGAGATACATCAAGTGACTGGAGCCATTTTTCTGGGCCTATCAGGTCTTTATGTATGGAAAATAGGAAATCAGGTAGACTGGATAAGAAAGAGTACAAGAATGAGTCTGGCCCAGAAGCAAGCATGGAAATGGATGGCAATGGGAATAGATGGTCTGATTAGAAATGAGAAAAATAATCCTTTATACATAGTAGATAGATTTCTGACAATGATTAAGAAGAAATAAGCCTGAGAAGTTTTGTTGGAGTTTGACTAGTTAAGAACTTAACTCACACAGAGGAATAGTTGTTTGGGGCTTTTGAACAAGGAAAATGACCAGATCTGTGATTAGGAGATAATCCTGGAAATGATGTGAAAGATGGGATTAAAGGGAAAGATTGGTGACAGAGAAGTCAACAGGGGCAGTATTGTAATAGCTGAATTGAGTGATGAAGGAGCCTTAAAAAACAGTACTTGTGTATGGTAGCATTTCTTTGTATGTGCTCATGTTGACTTTTCAGATAGAAAACCCCTTCTTCTCACTTCATTGCTCACACACACACACACACACTTAATAAATTCTTTAAAAAATTAAACTTTCATATGTTAGTTTAAAAAATATATTAACTCAGGATTTTAACAAAAATAGTGGTACTTGGAGGCAAAAGGGGGAAGGATGCTGAGGTAAAATTTAAATAAAAATTACAAATAAATTTTCTTGAGAGGAGGGTGAGAAGAAAGCACTTAATATGGTGCAAAAGTACTCATTTTAGTGTTATATAATAGAAAGTTATTGACAGCAGTAATATATGCATTTAGTAATGAGGCTGAAGGAATAATAGAAGCTATTTTTTTACTTTACTGTGATATGTATTTTACTTATGTTGACTTTTGTCATTAACTTATTATTAAATAATAATAATAATAAATTAAATAAATAATAATATCTTACTGCTATCAATGACTTCTTGTTATGTGACATTAAAATGAGCACCTTTGTACCTAACATTAAATGTTCAATACATCTCCTCTCAACAAAATCATATCATAATTTTTATTTAAATTACATTTCAGAGTTTTTCACTTTCTTTTAAAAAGTATATTATATTGCTTACTTCTGTACCAAATAGTTTACTAAGCCCTGTACCCTTATTTAAATAGCTTTTTGTTTTTCCTGGACTTTTCTTTCTCTTTTCTGTTTCCTGAATTGCTATACCATAATCATTATAACATCTGTGAACAATGTTTTGCTGATTTTTTTATTGTCAGTCTCACCAGGTAATACTTTATCATTAATTTAGTCGTTCTTTTTTTTTTTCTTAGAGACATTCATGCATTAGTATTCATAGTCTTGAGCATAGCTATTCTCTTAAGAATTCCCTTTACCATTATTCCAGGAATCATTTTCATCCCCTTCCAGTGTTGAAACCATTTTTTCTTGAACCTATGTCTTCTTTGTCTACTTAATTCAATTTTTTTTTTTGGTGAATTATAACTTCTCATGGAAGAGCAAATTACAAATATGTATTATGAGATATAATGTATCCAAATTGCTTTAATGTTTCTCCTCTGATTGATTTTTTTTTAAATGGAGCATATAATTTTAGATTGGAATTAACTTAATTTAGAAGTCTAAATGTTATAGTCTAGTTCCCATATGTTATCCCATTTATGCATCTGGAAGGTTTTTAGTATCACATTTTCGTATCTGATATCCTAAAATTTCACTATGAAGTACTTTATAATGTCTTTTTTTTTGTCATTACTTTGTTGGGTCTTCAGAGTGAATTTTCATGTATTTATTCAACAATCTTATTGATTGTTGCTAACATGCTAGGCAGTCTTCTAGATTTTGGTAAACTAGTGATTTTTGATTAGATTCTAACTGATACACTGGATAAATAAAAATCAAATTATAATCAAGTATATAACTACACACTCTAAATCATATTAATGTTAATTATCTCTGAATATGCTGTAATAATTTCACCTATCAGTATATTCTAAGCCTTTACAGAGAACATATATACTTTTGATAAGAAAAAGATCAATGTACTTTTAATCCTAAAATAATTTTTGAAAAAAATTCACTTGTAGACAGTGAAGAATAATGTTCAGTTATCTCTGATTACTTGGTATGATTTAAGTTAGGCTCTTTATACTTTGTTCAAATACTTTATAAAAAAAACTTAGAGATGAATAATCTAGAGAAAACACAGACTTAATACTGTTTCAAATACAAATTCATGATTCAAAATCAATTTTTTGATACATTAATGTATATGGGACATTATAACAAATTATTTCAGATATAAGGCAGATAATAGAAATAGACAATAGAAATGCTAGCTTTCTCATTCAAGGAATACCACTAATCTTTTGGCCTAAAATTTTATTGGTTTCAACATTTAGTATTTACTTAGGGAGGGTCTAGGAGTATTTAGCCTTTTGGACATATAAATTTGAATTTTTTGTCATGTTACAAAAATGTGAAGTTGTACTCATTAGAAGTAATCTAATTTGGAAAAGGTTCATCATTTCAAATTTTAGCTTCTACCAATATATTAGTTCTTGTGTAACAGAGTACAGGAACTCTAAAATAAAAAAAAAGTTCTGACTTCAATAGAGTATCTTAGGAAAGTGGGTCTGTTGTATTGAATGACTGTGTAAGGGTTAGGGAATACACAAAGAAACTAGAGTTCTTAAAGGTTGGTACAAGTGGTTTTAAAAAATGGCAATTGATTCTAAATTAACTGACCATGGTAGCTTCCAAATTAATAAAATCCTGTACTGCTATAATTTTTAAAGCCCCATCACTTCTGTTGCAAAAACGTAATGGATACCACATTCTGCATTGTCCTTTGTAATAAAATTGAAAATTACATTATATGCATTTATGTGCCTCGCTATTTCTTAAAAGAATAATTGGATTATAGTAATTTTAAAGGGCAACCTCAGAACGTTAAAAATCAACCTTATCTTTCCTGAAATTTCTGCCCTGGAAAAAATAAGTCATTTCCCTCCCCCGCCCTCAGCATACTCAATATGCACCATTATGAATGCAGCAAAGGAGTGTTCTAGGAATAAAACAAAACATAAAAAAAACATGCTTAAGAATTGAAAATTTCAGGCAATATTAAAATAATATAAAATCAGAAATTGACTAAATCAATTTTAAAAACATCATTGTACTACATTTAAAATGTGCAGACTTGATATGGGGAACCAGGAGGACGATTCAGTTTTATATTATGAACTGGATCAAACATCAACTGTTCTTGCTAATTTTAAAATTCGGGCTGAAAGCAGGGACATAGACACCGTACACTTGAGAGGAATAGTTTTCTTTTACCCCCATCATTTTGATCAGTAATTTTTATATTTTCTGCTTCACAAACTATTAGAAAAAAATCATTCAAAATTTTGATGAGAAAAAAAAATCTGTATTCCAGAATATCAACACATTTGTTTTATATTTCAGTCTTAATTCACTCATCTTTAGGTGCTGGTTTGATTTTCCTACATTTGAGAAAACAGCATTTTGTCCCTTCTGCTATCAAAATAGAAAAGATCATTTTATATACAATTTTGGTTAGCTTCTCGTTTTCTCTGTCAAATTTAGAACCACTTGAACACTGTGGTTTCTAAATTTAGTCAAACCCTTTGAGCTTTAAGTTCCGTTTGGCTCTAGCTGAACATGAACCGCTGCTTTGAAAAAAAAAAAATTCCCCTTGGCACTATCAGAATCTAGATGTGTGCACAGCACAGACCTCCTCTTATTTAAAAGAAATACATTCATTTTTATTTGAAAGTTGGGAGCTCCAAGGGAATAAATAATAAAATATGAAACTTTAAAGAAATGGGTCATATTTTTAAGACAGTTTTCAAGCAGAATTGGGACTTTGGGTTTAGGGCATGATATTCTTAAAAATAAATAAATAAAAGGTCTATTTTATTATTTAAAAATGTATTTTCTTTGACTTAGCAAATTAAAGCAAAATCTATTCATTATGTTACCAATGGTAGGTTTAATGCTATCGAGAAAGACCTTGTTGGACTTTTATTTTTTTTTTCTTTAATGGTAAATTATTCTCCGCACTGTAGGAAAGAATCAGAGTATGCATCCCTGTAAGTCAGATTGTCAATCTTTCGCTTTTCACGCTTAGGCTACAAATTTAACCTGTGATGATAATAAAAGTAACATTTAAATAGGAGACATGTCAGGATATGTTCTAAGCTCCTTACATATATTAATTCATTCCACACCACCACCCTTGAAGACAAGCACAGGTCTTATCTCTGGTTAACAGATGAGGGAACCGAGGCTCCATGTGATGAACCCAATTCCCAAGCATCACGTCACTTACTAATGGTGGGGCTGGGGTCAGAACCAGAAGTGTCCGTCCCTAGAGTTTTCCCTTGTGACTCCTGTGCACTATCCCAGAGTCTGGACTAAATTTAAAAACCACAATGTTCAGGGATCCAAGTTTCTCCCTCAGTCTGCCCACATCAAGCAAGTTAGCCTGTGTTTGTGTAGCCAACTGTTTTTCCAATGTGCGCACTCATTCTTTAGGCACCCATGCTGAAAACTTACTTAAAGCCCACACACCTAATGTTCTGATTGTGATTTAACACAAGGTTGTAAAGTACAGGAAGTTTTCCAAGTGTAGATGTTACTTGTCTCTGAAACTGCATATTGTGTTTGCTTGCTTGAAGCTTATTCCCTGGGAAAACACACACACACACACACACACACACACACACACACACACACACACATATTCTTCCTATTGTTCCTCGCACTTCCAGTCTCAGCAGCCTTCCTCTTCCTGACTGCTTGAGTGTAGGTTGTGCATTCTTCATTCATGTATTCATTCTTCTAGCATCCATTTCCATATTTCCCTGTATACCTCCTTGACTTCTCCTATAGGCTTCATGCATAGTTTGTTTTGAAAAATGCTGGTTTTAAATAAGTTAACAAGTGGATAAAGGAATTCCTGTAACCTAGAGAGCTGTTCTTTTTGAAATGTTACACTTTAAACCAAAACAGGAGTGAGAAAATATTTTTTGTGCACATTTTTAAAGTCTTCCCTCTGCCTGAGATGAACCAAAAAAGTTAAGGAGGGGAGGCAGAGAAAGTCTTTTCTCTGTGGCTACTGCCCCATGCGTGAAAGATTCAGAGTAGTCTCCAGAGAAATGGGAGGATCAAGCTGCAATGTCACTGAGATCACTTCTGAAAACACTTTGGGATAAAATCTCCAGCTTTTATGAGCCCCTCCACTGGCAGTATATAAAACAAAACATTTAGATATGTTTATTGTTTCACTGTGGACCTTATGGGTACAATATCTTAAACCATATTTTCCTTTGTCATTTTAGTCTTAGTTTATTACTCATATGTCTCCTTCCTAAGGAGAAGGAGCTCAGATATTTGTAAGCCCTATGGAAAAAGAATTGTTCAACACCAACAAGCCCTGCTCTGCAAAGAGGTAGTTTCTTTTCAATTTTTGTATTTAATACCAGACCTTATTTACCAGACCTTCTTATATATAATCATAATTTTTGGTACTCAATAAATGTGTGTGCATTGGATTTGAATGAGTATTTAAGCACAAACCTTTAATGATCTTGGAACATCTTACAGCAACAAACTGAGTAAGAAGTGCACAATTTTTCTCCATTTTATGTTGGACTATATATGAAATTTTTAGGAAGTGAAAAATTTAGAAAATTCCTGGGGCAATAATTTGCTGAGTGTTGGGGATAGAAACATCAGCAAGATGATGTACTCCTAGCTCATCTACTATTTAACTCTAGATAGCTAACTTCTATTCTGTTTCTTTATATTATTGTCCCTGCCCTATCATAAAACATAGTGACAAGCACTGTAGCTATTTCTAACATTCTTCTGAAGCAGTATATGCAAAATCACCAATGTCACAGTCTCTACAGTTTCCTGTAGATGGGAAGTTTAAAAAATAATGGAACTTTGAATGAGAAAAAAAAAAGGGGGAGAAAAGACTTTAACAACCAACATTAACAAACTTGCAAAACTCTATCATTCCACATGCATTTAATTTTCATGCACTCTAATGTATAAATCCTTTTCCTTTCCACAGAAGGAACTGACAGAGAGGTCAAATGCTTATATACCTTTAAGAAGTCATGATTCTAATATGTGAGAAGAATAAAGTGAAAAGTTAGTATGGAAATGTAGCCACGAAGAAATCAAGAAATCTGCTTACCCATCCTCCAAATCAGCTGAAATTTCCTCTTCCCATCTTTCCCTTTTCCCTTTCTGAATTATAATTCTAACCTGAAGCATACTGGTTATGCGAAAGTATTTACTATTAGTTCTTCCCTACAGGTTTTGTTTGTTCCTGAAAAATTAGGTTTTCATGGCAATTTGCTTTGGTGAGTAAACAGTACTTAGAACATCATTTACTCAAAGTAGGCACTCAAAATCTATTGACTGGATAGATTAATGAATGTGTTTTATGTCATGTAAATGCACCTATTCAATTATACAGCGTTGAATAAGAGGATTTCAAGGAGAGATTGTAAAGAGGGAGATCGTGTTTGAAATCTGTTGTAGCTCCAAGCTCCTTCCCTTCCATCCCTTTTAGATTGTCTTGCCTAAAATTGCAAAATTCGTCTCTGAATATAGCATGATGTAACTGCAATCTCTACTTAGCAAAAAGGAAAAATTGGGGATTAGAATTTTAGCCCAGTTGAGGAGCATTTGCTTACATGTGCATGGTCCTGGGTTCTATCCCTAGCATTGCAAAACAGGAAAAACCTAACTCTCAAAATGAGATAATCTATGCAAAGATATGAAATTGGAAAATTAATACATGGAAAATACACAAAATTATGAAATATTTAACCAGAGGAAGGGTATTCTGGGGGATCTGAGGGAAATTTAATTTCTTCCACTAGATTGTAAATTTTATAGAACAATTTCTATTTTGTTGACTATTATGGTCCTACCTGCTAGTACAGAGCTTTACATGAGATACATGCTCAAGAAATTCTTGCTAATTAGAAGACACTGAATTTGTCTTTCTTTTGTACAGGTTTTTATACAGAGAAAACATTTTTCTAGTCTGAAAAATAAACAATAAGGACCTTCATAAATATTTGTTGAGTGACTGAACCCAAGCAAAGAACATAAAACCAGTCATGCAAATTGTGAAATGTGAGTCACTGTTCTTCAGGAGGATGAGAACGACACGTTTTTCACCAACATGAAAACCTAACATGGGCATGCACAGGTCACCAGTGATCCTGCCCTTCCCCACATTCTATGTGATTATGCTGCTGCTGTTGCTGCTGTTGCTGCTGCTGCTGCTGCTGAAACCAGAACTTGGCAGTGATAGCTGGTTCTATCTAACCTCTGTTCTAATTTAAATGTACCTTGATCTCTGTGAATTTTGTTTTTCTTACTCTGCAGAGGTAGAGGAACAAGTACCATTTTCATCTCAAAAGCTATGCCCACATCTGTGTCTCCTGTTGCTTTCTCTCCTTCCTGCTCCAGGATCCAATTCCATCAAGCACCCCTTTCTTTCTGGAATACAACTCCTGACAATGACTGTTGCCTTTTAGCCCACAGCTGTGCACAGTTCATGTCTTCTGCAAATAAAACCCCAAGTGCCCAACACCCGAATACCCAATCAAGCCACTGTTCTTTTAGTAACTTGCCTCCACCTTTCAATGGTAAGCTATTTGCTGAAAACCTGAGGGATATTAAATCAGAAAATTAATATATGGAATATACACATATATTATGTGTATGGGGAGACGGGCACCACAGCAACGAAAAGTAACCTAAAAAAATAGCAAGATGCCCAAATAGGTCTGGCCAAACTTCTGCTCCCTTGGCAACCACTGCTGGTTCCTTATTTGAGTTTCCAATTCACAACTCTGATTGTTGCCCTTGCCTCAAGTAGTGTGGCCTCTAATTGGGACGTGGTATTTAGCTCTGCCATGCCCTGTTGTCACTAACCAGATACAGCCTTCCCATGGCCCTCCTCAAGACTACCTGGGATGGTTTGCTTAAGTCTTACAGTACTGATAAAATCAGATAGGTTTGTTGTTTCCTGACTGACCCCCACTTTCTCCTTATTTCCTAATTTTGATTTCTGGCTCCACCACTTAAACAATTCTCTCAAAGATTAGCATTAGCCCAGGTGCGATGTCACATGCCTGTCACCTGAACAACTCTGGAGGTTGAGGCAGGAGGATGACAATTCAAAGCCAGTCTCAGCAATTTAGCAAGATCCTGTCTCAAAGTAAAAAAGGGCTGGGGAAGTATCTCAGTGGTTAAACACCCCTGGGTTCAATCCCTAGTACAAAAAAAAAAAAAAAAGATTATCAATAACCTCTTATTTGCAAAATCAATGGCTTTCTTCCATTTTATCCTACTTCATTTGTTATTATAGAGATAACAGACTAAAATGCTATGGACCAAATTGAGGTAAAAAGTGAATTTTCTATTTGAGCAGTCTTTTAAAAAAAATTTATTTCTTTTAAATCAGTTACTTTAAAGGTATGTGGGAGGGGAGCACGTGAATTTCATTTTGCTTTTGTCCCATCCCTTCTTATTACTTTTAACTTGGCTTGCTTCTTTGACATTTTCCTGACCACTCAAGAGACTTGGGTTCACACTATTTACAGTGTCCTCTCCTTGGTTGTACTATTTTACTTTGGTTTATACTCTTATCTTTTTTAATTAGCTTCACCATCACTCTCTCTCTCTGTACTTTCTATCTGAAATTCTTACAATGCTGTTTGCTTCTTGTGTCTTTGAGATACAAATACTTTATAAAGATGTGTTTACAGTCGTCAGTTCTGTTACCATCTTCACCACGTTGACAACTACACTTGTATTCTTCAACTGCTACCTTTGCTTGGAGACTCCTCAAGTCTATGTGTCTGCAATTGACTATCTCTTGTAGGGACAGCTGTCCAGCGCTGCATTTCTAAGTGTGCATTGACATCATCAAGCAACAATACTCAAAAACATTTAAATTTAAATTCAATATTTAGAAACTAAAATTTTCTTCTTATCTCTAAATCCTCTTCTTTTTCCAACACTTTATTTGTTTCAGTTATTAATCTCCTAATCATGTAGACTCAAAATATCAAATTTTTTCTTTCTCTGATATCTCTATATTGTCAAGCTCTGCATACTTTTATTTATTTCCTTCTGTCATTTTTTATTCCTATTTTTACTTCTCTTGTATAAATGCTCATGAAAACACAGACTTTTCTTGAGTTTCAAGAGTTAGAAACAGGAGTCTAAAATCTTTGTAAAATGATGCAAAATTCACTCTTTTTTAGAAAAATGGCCATTAATCATTTTTTGATTCGTGTAGCCTCTCGAAGATGCTAGATTATGTTTAAAAAATCCACCTTCTTCTTCTTGTTGAGCATCATGAGGTCTCAGATCCCACACCTGTGTCTCATAGCTTTACTTCTCCTTACAGAGGCTCCTCTAAGTGATGTTACCTTGTGTTCATGGACAAAGGGAAACCAATAATTTGGATGTATTAAGGAACTGATGGGTGAATGAGCCCTTGCTTTTCCTAATGCACTTTAAGAAACAAAAGCTTTATTTTAAATTTTGAATTTGTGGTCATATGTTCTATAATACTATTATTTAATTCATTTTTTCAACAAATTAATGAATTATTCACCTTCATCCTAAACCAATTATTTGTTCTCCTTATCCATTTTACAAATCCTTTCCATATTAAACTGTCCAAAGCTTCATGCCATTGATTTTCCTACTTTTTGTTCAAAATTATTACCATGATTTTCTCTTGTGCATGAAATATTGTTCAATTTCAGATTATGGCATTCCATTTTCTCCATGATCTGAATCTAATACTTCTTTCCCAACATGATTACATTGACTGACAATTGCCATGCCCTTCAGCTAAACCAAAGCTTTGATCTTCCTCCTTGGTGCACAGACTGGAGGGTGGTTCTCCATAATCTCCATCTCTGGGTATTCATGGTTTTGTACAGCACTGCCCCCTGGAGCATACGCATGGCTTCATGGAAACAATGAGGAAAGCTTTGATAAGACAATCTGAAGAATGGGAAGAAATATCAGCAAACTATTCATCTGATGGGGGATAAATATCCAGAACATATGAGGAGAAGAGTTCACAGCAAAAAGTAAATAATATGATTAAAATGGGTAATTGAGCAGGGTAAACGTCTTTCAAAAGAAGTCATTCAAATGACCAAAAGATTAATAATTAATATCAATTATTATAATACATAGTCATTATTACTAGTTAATATTATTAATGTTAGTAATCATCAGGGAAATGTGAATCAAAACCACACTGACATATCATCTTGACTCAGAATGGCTATCACCAAAAGGCCAAAAATTACATATATTGGTAAGGATGTGGAAAAAGGGAAAGTCTCACACACGGTTGATGAGAATGTAAATTAGTCTAGCCATTGTGTAAAATAATGTGGAGGTTCCTGAAAAACACTAAATATAAAACTATTTTATGATCCAACAATACCACTACTGAGAGTGTATCCAAAGAAATGAAAGCACTGTATCAGAGGTACCTGCTCTTTCATGTTTACTAAAGCACTATTCACAATAGCTAAAATATGGAATCAACCAAGGTTTAAATCAACAAATAAATAGATAAATAAAATTTGTATATAAATATACAGAGTGGAATACAATTAAGTCATAAAGAAGAATGAAATCTTGTCATTTGTAGCATCATGGATAGTACTGGAAGATTATCATTCTTAATGAAATAACCCACACATAGACAAATTCCAAATGTTCTCACTCGTTTGTGGAAGCTAAAAATGTTTAACTAATAGAAGAAGATAGAAGTAGTTATTAGAGTCTTAGGAGGATAGAGGCAGTGGAGGATAGACAGAAGCTTCATAACAGGTCAAGAAACAGAAGGAATTAGTTCTAGTGTTCTATGGCATAACAGTAACCACCGACTATAAAAATTTATGGTATATTCCAAAATAATTAAAAGAGTCTAAGGGTTTGCCATGCAGAAATGGTAAATGTTTGAGAAAATGGAAATTTTAATTACTTTGACTTGATAATTACACATCATATATGTGTATTGAATTATTGTACGGTGCCCCACACATAGGTACAAATATTATGTGTCAACCTAAGATTGAATAGACAAGAAAGGGGAAGAAAAGAAGGGCCCCTATGCCTTGGGAAGCAATCTCCCCCACCTCTCAGCTCCAACAGCACCACAATGAATCTGCTCCCAAGAGCATATTTCCGTCACTCTTATGAATCCTTATCTTCTTTTTCAGGCCATAAATCTCTTAAAGGACAGAATGTATGTTTGACTCATCTTAAATACAAAGTGACCTGATACATTGCCTTAAATGTCTTCATAGCTTAATAAGTAGTTTTAATTAACCAATAAAACTTTATAAATGATTTGATCTTAAAAATTTAGTTCCTGGATAATAAAAATGCACGAATAGATGCTCAACTTTCTGTTTCATAAAATGACCAAGCCAAATGGGCAACTGGTTGAAAAGATCCAGCCTTTTATGAGGAAATAGACTCAGACTTCCAACTATCTATTTTTCATATATAATTTAGCTGATATACACTTTGGATTATAAGTCTTCTGTAAGGATTGATAGGAGTAAATGGTATTAGTATTATGAAATATTTAGAAATTAATTTTTACACAAATGGTAATAGTTGTCCCAAAAGCTTTACAAAGGCCTCATTACAGGATAAAAGTAGCTAAACATCTCTCCATGATCCAAGACCCTTGAATCTTCTATTCATAATGAACTTTCTAACTGTTGTGTGTACTGGAAGAACAATTTTTATCAATATACACAGGAGCATAGATAAATAATTTAACTTTTTTCCCCCTTCAGAACAAAATCTATAAAAATGGTAGGTGACATGAAGAGAAGTTCCAATTAACATGAAGATGGTCTAGGACTGTATGTATGCTTTGTGGAACATCCATGTCATATGTCAAAGGTAGCTATGATTTCATAAGAACTGCTTAACACTGAAGGGATTGTAATAATGTTTAATACTACATATGTTGATGCATAATATTAATATAATATGAACAGATTCAGAAATACGTTATGCTAGGAAAGTATCTTCAAGTGACAGTCCTGGGTGTATTGAGAAGCCATGATTGTTATATTTGTATTCCATACTAATTAGCTGATTTCCTGAGTGTAGCAAGTATCAGTATATCCAAAGATATGAAATTGTTCTAAAAACTGTTTAGGTGTAATTGAGATAAACAATACTTTTCCAAATGTTCATTGATTCGAAAATTATTCATTTGCCGTATTGTGATTGAACAAAAGACATTTTCAGATCTGAACTGCATGAACCCGAAGGAACTAGTATTATGGTAAATTTTCTTTATACACAAATTTAAAGTGCTAACAAAAAGATGAAAATGATCTTTTGTGTTTCGAGATTTAAAAGGGGTATTATGTATCTCAAAAATCTCAAAAAAATAAGCAAAAGAAAAGCTTGACAACAAATTGATGCTATATTCCCTAATATGCTTCCTTCATGCCTGAAACATACCATTAGTATTCAGAAACTGCTATCAAATCAGTCTACTTCAAAAGCAATGTTCACTTGCAGAATTTGTGTTGTCATATTAAAATATGACTTTAAAGCATGAATCATATAGCATATAAAATGCTATTGTCAAAAAAGTCATAATATATGTTATTTAAAAGAACACATTAAATTCTACATTGCTGTAGATGTGCTTTTCATAATGCTGTTAGTTTAAAAAAAACTTTAAAAATATTTACAAATTTATTTCTAAAAGCTTTTCATAGAATGAGAGATTTTTAAAGCATATATTCTAATTGTGCACTTCTGTACCCAGTGATTTTGGGATTATCGTTATAATGAATACATTTTAAAATATAGTTGTCTTCAATTCAGTAGACCTATAATTGTCTGTTATGTCACATATTATTTCTATAGATTTTTATATTTATTTCCATTTTTTTTAAGTACCAGGGATTGAACCCAGATGTGCTTAACCACTGAACCACATCCCCAGCCCTTTTTATTTTTTATTTTGAGACAGGGTCTCACTAAGTTGCTTAGGGCTTCACTAAGGAACTCCTGATTCTCCTGCCTCAGCCTCCCAAGCCTCTGGGATTACAGGCATGTGCCACTACACCAAGCTTCATTTCCTTCTTACATTTTCATCTTGTCTCCATAAAGACAAGAGTAATCAGTTTAAAACAAAACCATGATTATGCTATTCTTCTACTTAAAATATCCAAATGTCCTCCCAGTAATACTTAGGATGAATCCAAATGACTTGTTACTGAACAACACCCCTGTTTGACTGTTCCTTGTCTCTCTCCTCTAATATAATTCCTTATCATTGTTTCCTAGGTCAGGAAACTTTAGCCACAATGGTCAACCCTCTGGTTCCACAATATTCTTGCATATACCAAGATTTACCTCTGTATTACAGTTCCAATGCCCCCCCCTTTGTGCATATTTTCTTCTTGATATAAAATCTTGGCTCAAATGATATCCCCTCAGAAGTCTTTGTGGACCACCCACCTGAAAGTAGCTGCCATCTCCCAGCCATTGCCCATAATGTCACCTTGTTTAATTTTCATCTTAGCTGTCTTATCACTGAAAATGTAGCTGTTTATGTGTTTATTGTCAGCCATACTTAGCCAGAAGTCAGCAGTATAGACACAGTGCCTGCATATAGCAGATATTCTGAAAGAATGAATGGAATATTAGGATAAAAGGGCTGTATATTTAAATTTTGGCTTTTTTCATTAGTTATATAAACATGAAGCCTGTTCCTTCATCAGTGGAAAAAAACATCTATTTCATACAGACTGTTTTGAGAAAAAAATGACATAATACATGAACTATTTAACCTGTCAGTTGACACATATGTCAAAAGTTGGTAGTTATTTAATTGTTATGTACACACACACACACACACAACACACAGATAGTCTCATTCCCTAGGCAATCTGGTATTTTTTCTGAAGATAATATTTCAAGTCAGTTATGAATATTTTATACATAAAATAAACAGAAGATAAAGATTTGAATAATAAAAGAAACATTAGAGACTATATTTGGAATTTAGCATAGTTGTGTCAATTTTTCCTAAAATTTGACTGCATTTTATTAAAAATGTAAGAAAACCAAATAATGCAGAAGTATATGAAGTAAAGTTTTTCAAAAACACCCCATGGCCACTACAATTTTATGATTATTGGCTTTGTCTTATATTGACCATGTTTTTCAAAAAAGTAGGTGACTCAGATATTTTTTTATTTCTCAACAGAGTATAAAAAATCAGCATATTTTAAAAAATTAAGTCACTGGTGGGCAGACATTAAATATTATTTCATGAAAGAAAACTGTATTTCAAGAGTTTTTAATAATAATATGTTAGAATTTATATTTTATAAGCTAAATTGTATTATTTTTCCAAAAAATTTAATTATTTCACATTTGCAATATGCTGAACTTCTGTGAGAACTTTCTGTTTTGATTGAAAATATATTCTTTCTAAATCTTCATTAAAAGGTTGGCTTTTGCATTGCAAAGTCTTAAAGAATCAACTCAGCTTTAGAAACCTTTGATATAGATAAGGGAAGAAAAATTATAAAAATGAATGAATTTATAATATCTTGATCAAAGCAATCACTTCCCTTCACTGGGATATAAACTTTCCTACTCTGTCTGGGTTAGTGTATAAATGTTGATTTAGGAAAGATACAGCAAGCAAAAATTTTACAGAACAAAATTCTACATGGCAGTCTGAACTTTTAGGAGGATATGGGTGGGATTTATGAATACTAAAAGACAGCAAAATCATCACAGTTTTAATATAGCATAAATGACTTTCTTTAGTAAAAATGTATCTACTCCTAACCCAACATTTAAACATACAGACAACTATAAAAAGAAAAGCTCACTACCAATTAACTGAGTTTTTTTAAACCAATCATGCAAACTTCTTAGGTACATTTGTTATTTTAGAAAAGTATATGCTAGACTTTGAGAAAACCCACATGGGGTTTGGCTTTTTTTTTTCCTTTTCAAATGAAACATGAACAGTCTTGTTCAAAAGAAGATCAAATTGATGAACAAATTGCATTTGTTAAATTTTTTGTTAATCACCTAATAATTCCCTTTTTTTCTCACAAGCTTAATGAACACCATTAATTCAGTTCATAGCATTTGGAATATAGGGAAAGATTTCAAAAGAATCAAATTTTAAAACACAACAGAGTTCTAAAGAGTAAAGTTCACAGATTCAAACTTGCATTTAAGCCATGCAATTAAAATATTAATTTATACAATAAATAAATACATAGAGTACTTACTGTATCCTATGCCAGGCATTTTTGCTAGGTGCTGGGACAGAGAGCTGAGGAAAAGCAAGTCCTGCCAGGGACAGTTTCTGTATATTGTGTAAAATGCTCCATGCACATCTCTTTGCTTAGTATTGGAACTTTTTGGAACTTTTCACAGGAAACATAGTTTACTAATTGGCCTCTATATAATTTAATTGAATTACATTTAGGGTGAAGTTTTTCTCCCTTTGTTCCTATGTGTGCCGTGGGGTAAAGAGGAAGTGTCCTGTGTTGACTAGGCAGGCCAGCTCTGAAGCCAGATGATGCTGCTGATTGTCTCCTACACGTGGAACACTGGGCTCTTTCTGGCCCTCGGTTTACTCATCTATCCATTGGAGATTATAACAATATCTACCATATAAGTTGTTATGATGAAAAATTAAATAGTATTTCTGTAGTTCTTAGCATAGCTCTTGCCTAACACGCTCTAAATAAACATTCATTATCATTGCTTAGGTCAAGAAAGCAAGTAGCTTGCCCCAGATTCTCATAAGTTGCTGCATAGGAGCAGACCTGAGAAAAAAAAATCATGTTTACATTTTCTTTCAAAGAATTAAGTAAATGAATGAAGAACAAAAGGATGTAGTTCTAACCTCTCTGAGTAATATTAATGAATGAGGAAGATCATAGGTCTCACAAAGTTTGTTCAATCATTTTTTTATCAAATTGAAATAGAAACACTTTATCAGACTTCAGCTTTCTATAGAGGCTCACTTTATAAAGATATAACTTTACTTATCTGCCTGTTTTATGACCCTACTCTTACGGTAATATTGGAGAACAATATTTCCTTTGGGGATCTCTTTCTCATTATACACCACACCCTTTACTATTTTTTAGAGAAGGAATAAAATAATGACTTTTGGTGAACTTTGGAAATGAATTTCAGTAGCATGTATGAGAAATATTTTGCAGAGTTTTTCTTTTAAATGAGAGGTATTGTCCCGTTATGAATATGGCCAAAGCTAAAGTTCCTCATGGCTTGAGTACGAGCAACACCACCAATAATTAAAGGCTTCCATGATGTCTCTACTTAGCTATGATACTGTGACCATAATTATTTTAGTACTAAAAGAACTATAGTTTGTCTCTGCTCCAACCCTATCATTTAACAGTTAAAGAAACTAAGACTAAGATGAATTTGTCTACCCATGGCCACTTGGCAAGTTGGCAATAGGAAGGAGAATAGAATGCACATCTTGGAATCCATATCTCCTGCTTCTCACAATTGTGCCCTGGCCCTGGGCCACTTGAGCCCTCATGATAATGAAAATGCCATATATCTTAAATAGTTTATTGTCATTTACTCTCTATTTTCTCTAGAAATGATAACTATGAAGAATTGCAATGAAATTGAAGGTAATAGAATCTGGACTAGTTTTTTTTTTTTAAGTTTTTAAAATTCAACTTCATATACATTCTGATTCCTGTAAGAATTCATACCCACCAAAAATCCACTGTATTTCTTAAATACATAGATAACAACTGAATATCTGAGAAACACATGTAATGGAATGATATGCACTATTTCTGTGTTGGGATTTTTATATAATTTCAAAATTTTAAATAAAGTTTTTATTAAAATAATTTGAGTAATATAGGAAGTAAGTAATTTGCCCAGACTTCTCTAAGGAACCAGGTAACTGGGGATGTACTTAATGTATCATTTTTTTAGTCAACATAAAAGTAACTGATTTACTGTACTTAAATATACTAAATCATAAGTTAGACATAATAGAAATTTATCTATCTATCCATCCCCTAAGTCAACTGTGTTCTACATGAATCATTTTGGTTTTCTTTCCCATTTTTAATCTTTATGGCTTTCCTCCTTAATAACAAACATCAATAAGCATTTACCTGTCATACATCGAGGATTGACTAAATGGATGAAGATGGTTTGATCTTATCGAGGTTAATTCTAAATCAGTAAGAGACTATTAATGTCACCTCTTCAGTTTGAACAAGTGAGCTTTCTGTGTAGGTAAAAAGGTAACTGCAGCCATATTATGTGATGATTTGGAAGAATTAAGTTAATGGGATAAACTACAGCTCAAGCCATGAGTTTCCATTCCCTCTCCGTGGAATGAAGACAAGCTTATTTTCAGCATTCAGAAAGCTCTGGGCTGGCCCTGTGAGTGGGTGGTTTATTGGGCATCTGGATGAGAGTTAGGACCACTGAACTAGAAGAGGCTAAAGTGAAAGAAAAAAGTACGCATCTATTTGCCAGTTCTACTATTTTGCCTGAGTCTGGCCCTTAACACGAGTGAATGAATGGTCTTCCTTCTTAGGTTTTTATGACACATTTTCTTTGGGTATGCTTCAGCCAGACATGCATAAATAAGATTTTTTTCTAACATGTTTTCATTCCTTGGTTGTATGCAGCCACTGAACACACTAGTTAAAATAGCTTACTTAGCTGCCTTAAACAGTTCATCAAGTCACTTGGGGCTTCCCCACCATCAAGAAGTTGTTTTCTCTGTCCATGCCCAAGATCTGCTCTGTAGAGCTTTTTCACAAGTTCAGGGGTGACTTTGTCCACATTGGTACAGAATTTTGTGCTCATTATTTGATTGCTGTTACACCTTTTTGGTATGTGAAAGGTATTCCTCTTTTTCTTTTCTCTTATTTATTTTTTTAATTTGGCAAAATTGCTCTTTATTTCATTTTTCTTTTTCTAAGTTTTGTTTCCATTCTGTTAATGGCTATTCCTTTTCTTGCTCTTACAATTTTGTACTTACAACGAAGCATCTAATTAAGACCAACTATTCTTCCAATAAACAGGAACTGTCTAACCCAGGACAACATTCAATAGTTGTCCTGTTGTTATTGCTACTATTCTCATGGCAATCACAATAAAAATGAAGAAAACTCTAGAATAGTTATCTTAGGTCTTTCCACCCCTTACATTATGCACCTTCAATTTCAAGAGTTTTTAACTTACTATTAAATAATCGAGTACTAGACTCTATCCATGAAGACAGGAAAAGATTATAGGTAAAGAGATGAGTAGATTAATAGATGATGGCTGGATAGAGGGTAGATAAATAAGTACATAGATCACCACCACCTTCTTTCTTCCTCTCCAGTGTCTTAGGGATTCTGTTTTACTCTATTAGTCTCTTTTCAGGTATTTTCTTCAGACAGAGTATTTGGGTGGTAAATTTTCCAGATTACTTATTGCATTTTCAAATAAATAAGTTCTCAGCTGATTGCAGAAATCTTGAGTCACAGCTTCCTCTTGGCTTGAACCAACACTAATAACAAATATGATGTAAAATATGCCTTCCACCTCCCTTTGTAGGTGAATTTGTTTCCATTTGGAGGCTTGTATACTTTTAAATTTCTCTGTTTTAATCCTTTCATTTTTAGAAGCTTTTTATCCAGATATATTCAATATGTTTCTTTGTTCATCAATTTATTTTTAGTACCCAAAGTCCTTTTACTCTGTGGACTTGATTCTTCATGTCTGGGGAATTTTCTTAAATAATTAGTTCAACTATTGCCTCTCTTCTTTGTGTTCTTTTCTCCTTTTGGAAATTCTGTCCTTTATATTATATCTCAGGGAGCTAGCCTTTCAATCTTTTTACCTTTTCCCTCAGGATTGCCATCTCTCTGCTTTTTTGCTTTGTTATTTGAAATGTTGCGCTTGATCATCTTGACCACTAATTGTGATTTCTACACTGGCCTCCCCTTTGTCAAATTGCCTGCTATATTGTTTACTCTGAAATAATGATGCTTGTATTCTTTTACTTTTTTAAATTGTTTTAGCAAAACAGGCTTTTAAATTTCAAGTGGTTTTTGTTGTTGTTTGTTTGTTTGTTTTTTTGGGAACTGGGGATTGAACTCAGGGGCACTCCACCACTGAGCCACATCCCCAGCCCTATTTTGTATTTTATTTAGACACAGAGTCTCACTGAGTTGCTTCGCATCTTGCTTTTGCAAAGGCTGGCTTTGAATTTGTAATTTTCCTGCCTCAGCCTCCCTCCTGAGCCACTGGAATTACACGTGTGCACCACCACTCCCAGTTCAGATGTTCTTAATATTATTTTATTTTAGATTTTTGTTCGGACCCATGAGAAGTTCTAATACACTGCAAATGAGCCCTGATTATTCTGCCTGATCATCATCTTCCTTCTGGTTACCAGGAATTTAGACAGGTTGTTAGTTTCCCCTATTGTCACACAGGACTCAGGTTGAAAGTTTAGAGTTTCCAACATGGTTAGGGTCTCATTGGTAAGGAAAGTGACGAGTTTGGGCACTGACCATTTGGAGGCACAGAGGCTGCTCCTTGTCACAACACCTGGAGGAATCCTCTGTACTTACAGATTCCCTTGAACACTTCCAGCTGCTGGGAGAGGAAGGACCCATTCACTGATATCTCCACCCTTTAGAGGCTAGGGACACCTTATGTGCTAACTCAAAGTGATTTCAGCCTTCTTATTATGAGTTCCAAAAATATAACAGGATAGCAATAATAAGAAAAATAATAAAAGAATTGCATAAGAGGCCCAGAAGGTATAAAGCTGTCAAATTTTAACCTTCTTCCTAGGTGCCTACAAATCTCCAAAAGCCAGGGCCATCCTATAATCTCCTTAATGCTCCTTTCCCCCAGGTAATAATCTTTTTCTCCCCATAGCTTACTCTGCCACAGTTCTTCCTGCTGTGAACCTAATGGATGAGAGATCTCAATTATATCAGTTTTCCATGGATGCTAAAATCTCTTTCATCAATAGAGTCAAATAATTTGTAATTGGAGTTGATTAAAAAAAATAAAATTAAGCAGAATAAAATAGCTATTCATCTTAGTGCCAGAATGTTGGCTCATGGCATCTATTTTCTATAACATTCATATAGTGAGCTAATCAAATACTACCTTCAATTGCTCAAGAAACATTTGACTACCTCCTATGACACCAAAGAATTATGCCATTCACTTTGTTTTCTTGTCCATGTTGTATGTTTGAAGAAGGCAGGTGCCAGAATCCATCTCTTTCTCATCATAGATGGTACTTTTCTAAATGCTAAGTGATAGAATAATAAGAAGTTGAGTCCCTCCCAAGAAGGTTCCAAGTGCATTTTTCTTGCATGTGAAGACTTATAGTGAAGTCAGTGAACTGGCAATCCTAGATATCCATACTAATGAATGGTAAAGTATTTATAATGAAATCCAGAAAAATAAGAAAATGACTCATAGGCAAAGGGGAATGAAAACAAATGTAAAAAATTTTTCATATAATTTATAGTATATTACCCATTTGTTGAGAAAGTAGTAACACAATTTTTTTCTACAGTTTATATTGAGATTTGAATTTTTCAAACTATAATGTTGTGATGTGTAATACATTTTTTTTTCTATCCCACATCCACAATTATGGAATAAGCAGCTCTGAATTTTGCCATTCTAAGTTGTTTTGATTTGTTAGTCATCTGCTATGTCATTAATAGATACAGAACTGCTATAGCCAAAGTTAACAATTTCTGTTCTTCTGAAATGAGAAAAATTACATACATCAAGTTCTCAAATTATTATAGAGTCAAAACGGATCTTTGGTACCACATTGCAAGATCTCAAATGCAGTGTCACAAAACTGTGTCCTCACTTCTGTTCAGTTCAACATTTTCAGCAATGAATTGTTGTATGATTTGTAAGGCAAGTTCAGGGTGTGGCTTTGAAGCCAATTGTGGCATAAGAGGTGCTGGTGGAAATCAAAGACATAGAAAACTCAAAATAGATCAGCAATGTCACTGGCCATGAGACAAACAGGCCAACAAAGTACTGTAATTTTTTTGTTGAATTGCAAGGAGAATGTCAAAGTATCTACATTGTGAGATGATAGCACATTTAAAGTGGCACACCCACAGACTTTCAACTAGAATGACAGGAACACTCATATCCAAAACATGAGAAATGCTTGAAAATACTGATGTGCACAGTCTGTTCAGTCACTGCTTTCCTGGGTCTGTCAAATGAGACTGATCAGACTTATTCAGTTGTCTCAGAAGGCAGAACCAGCACAATCAGGTTTGAAGTACAAGGGAATAGAGTTCAGTTTTCTCTAAAGATGCTTTATTTTTTAATGACAAACTATCCAAAAATAAATGAGAGAGTCTCAGAAGGTTGAGGTTTTCCTGTCACTCAGAATATTCTGTCAGTGATAGAATAATGAGATTTATAATCCCAAAGTGGTCTATGATTCCAATTAGGGAAGGAATCCAAATAGCAGAAAGTGGAAGTGTTTAGAAATACTTCTAATTTAAAATTTTATAATACTGTTAGAATGTGTTTTTTTAATTTTGATTTAATTGCATGAAATTATTGATATTTGACTCTTTTCATCCATAAAAACAATAATAGCCTATGGATTCCTCCTAATATTATTGCAGTATTTAACAGAAGCAGAGAATATGCAATTAATTTTGAGCTGCTACCATATGTCTGATATATAAAGTCTGTCCCAAGGAAAGGAGAGTGTTATCTTCTCCCCTGCCACTTCTTCCTCATGCCCACACCTCCCTCATGCTTACCTTTGTGACATTAACATGTGTCATGCCTAGAGTTACAAATTTCATATGGAGATTATTCTAGATAATATTTAATTTTAAAAAATAAGACCTACAATGTAGGCTACTTATGGCATAATCCAATGTTATTCCTAGCATCTATTTATTCAGCCTGAAAAATTCCTTGAAGACATTCTGTTGAAAAAAAAAAAAAGAAAGAATTCATTTTGGAAATTACCACTTGAAGCAGAATGTAGCATCCCACAGTGCATTGTGCTCCAAGAAATGATAAGCTTGAAATCTATAATCCAAGAAAAGTGTTGTCCAGGTAGTTAATAGAAGGATCAAAGTAGCATTACTGTCAAGTCAATTGACATTAATAACTCAGGGTCAGAGTTATGGACCCTCTCAATGGAGATCTTGTGTTGAAAGTACATGTCTGTTACATAGAGAGCAAAAGATCCTAGAATTAAAATCCAATACGGTTACAGGGTAAAAAAAAAATCTTGTGAATAATTATTTTGCACAATTTGGGGTAATATTTCTGGTTGTGGCTCATAAATCTGGAATAGATTTCACCCAAAAAAAGGTTATTGAGTAATGTATCATCTGCCTAAAATAAACACAGTGTGCAAATACCATTACTAATGGATGAGTTGTGTTATATTTTAAACACTAATGTAGAGAAATTTTCTAAGATGGTTTAGAGGAATCTTGAAAAGAAAAAGTTGACAATTCTATCCATATTCAATTCAACAAATTGCTGCTAATTATAGACAAGGAATGGCGTTGAAAGAGAAACTCATGAGTAAACTGTATCTTTGTCCTCAAGAGACTTGAAATCTGCAGATGAGCTTGGAAGAAATATTGAACAAAATAACTACAGAAACCAGAGACACCCGGTATTTGCCTGATGTCCTAGCTGCATATTTGCCCTACTGCTTCAGCTTTCCATCTGGCTTTCTGTATGGGATAGGATCAGTGGATTTCATGTTCTGCACCAATTGACAGACTTCCCTTTTGATAATGGAATAATTTTGTGGGCTCTCATGTTGGTGGATCAGACAGTCTATAAATCCTTATATAGTACCGTTGGCTGAGTTCTTGTAGATAGGAAAGGCAACTCGTGCCCAGAGCCTGTATCAATTCCAGTCAAGATAAAATACTGTCCTTCCATGTTAGAAGAAGTCCAAAGCAGTCAACCTACTACCAAGTAACTGAAGACTGGTTTCCTTCAGGAGTGATGTTTAATCAGGACTCAGCATTGGTTTGGCTGCAGCCAAATTGAACATGGGTATCAGCAGTTGCTAGATCATCCTTGATGAGTAAGAATCCCTACTGCTGGGCCAAAGGATAGTCTCCTCACTGTCAGTACAATTACACAAAGAACCCCTGTGCCAACATCAAGGTGGCTAATGATGAGAGCTGAATAAGGTCAGGTAACTAACTGAGTCTTCTATTTTATTTTCAGCACCTCCAAACCCAAATGTATCCCTTCTATCTTATGATGCTTTATTGTGGAGCTTGAGAAAATGTATGAATTTTCAGGTCTGTGAGAACCCAGCTCATGGTGAGAATCACCAATTGATGTTCCACCCTCAGGTAGGTGCCTGGAGCTGTTTCTGATGATCCTGTGTCTTATAAATTCTTCTATGTATTTCCTTCTCCATATGCATCTGGTCAAATAAACACGACACTGTTGATAGTATGGACACTGTGAATATCTGAAGATGATCAAGATGGTAGAGATCCTTTAAATTGTTATGACAATGAGGTGTAAAAACAGCACAGCCCTTGGTCAAGATAAATAAGGATTTTTATCACAGAAAAAATTAAAACCGTAGGGGTGGAAAATAATGAATTTGTTAGATCAATCACTACATGTCTGTGTGCATGGAGCTTGCTAATCTGCTGTAGCAAAGATAGTGTGTATGGCAGAGTCTATAATTGAGACATAAATTTATTCATGTTATTGTAGCCCACTGTCTTGCCCAAAGATCCATAGGGCTTTTGTAAGTTGGTGAGTAAATAAAGATATCATAGAGACTACGTATCATGCATCTTTAGGTTCTTAATAGTTGCATTAGTTGAGACTGCTTCCCAGAATTAAGTACTGGGATTTCCTGGGAAATCTTAACTTCCCAGAATTAAGTACTGGGATTAAGTACTGGATTTCCTGTCTTGACTAGAAGGTACAGGGGCCATTCAGGGGCTTCCATTTAGCATTACATTTTACATTAAGTCCAATTTCACAGACTAATGAGCACTGTGGTATTTTTTTTCAGTTATGAAGTGTGACTACTCCAATTATGTATTCAAGATCAGGAAGGTGACCATTCATGGACCTGGGGGACACACTGTGAACAGGACCTGTGCCAAAATCTACACCTCTTACCCAGTCCTCACTTGCCCCTACTCTAACACAGGGGCCATGATATTACCTTCAGTCCATGTTTATCTATGTTAACTCAGGTCATAAGTCCAACAGTTTATCTGAAGTCCAACAGTCCTTGAAATATTTATCAATTATCAGTTACCTGGAAAAGATGGCTATAGGCCCTTTTGAAAGGGACTGGAGAATTGCTACCTGTACACTTGCCATGTAATGCAGAGTCCATATCGTGAAGGCTTGCTCTCTTCTCTAACCAAAGGGTTCCAAGCCTGAAAACTACTTATGTTGATAATAAGCATGGAACTGTGACTCTTCCTTCCTTAGGCAACTGCCCTATGTCCCTCATTATCCCTCCCTGGTTTTGTGGTTTGTACAACTAGAGCTAGAATGCTTACCAGTCTATAGATGAAGACTGAATAGCTGAATATCTCAGGTATGATTAACACATTTGGAATGGTCTCATTGGTGTCTTCATCTATTGAATGGTCTTAGGCATAAAAAACGCATTTTGCCCAAAAACAACCTTAAAGTGCCTGCACCATTCTAGCCACTGTGGTTCTTCTTGCCTCCTAGGGAGGCTTCATCTGGTATTACCCTAGGGAGATCTGTACACATAGAACATACAGACTGCCTGTCTAGGTGATGTGTTTCTAATTTACTTGATTCAGATCAATCTCAGATTCCAATGTGTAGACTCAATATCATTTGTTCTCAGTTTGTCCCTTCACTACCTCTCTCACTGACAGTGGTTCTGCCTCATTCTATATAAGGAGTAGGCATAAGCAGGTGTGTGTGTGTGTGTGTGTGTGTGTGTGTGTGTAAGTGTGTGTGTGTGTGTGTGTGTGTGTGTGTGTGTGTGTTTAAAGCAAAGTAGGAGAGGGCTGTGGGAAAAATATATTTATATTTTTTCCTATTACATACTACCTTCTGACTTTACCGATTTACTATAGTCAAGCACCAATACAAAATGTAACTCAGGTTCAAGCATAACTTTCAGAGGTCTGAAAATGCACACTAAACTCTGTTCTCTGAATATATGTTGATTTTAAAAGGCATTTAATCATTTTTTTCATAAATTTTTTACAGATAAAATAAGTGAATATTGGATGAATGACAATAAAATTATCATTGGTGGTTTTGAATAACCACACTTAGATTTATCAGGCTCTGAATCACTGTCAATCTAGAGTTTGGTTTCCTATGACATGCCTTGGATGCCTTTTATTCACCATTTTAATCAATGACATAAATAAAAGTAAAGGTACAGGTACTAAACAGAAGCAGCTAAAAATATTCAGATTTAAAAATAAATAAAATTCATGATGTAAAATTAACAACATGGAATTTAGAGAATACCATGTCAGAATTATATGACAACTTAAAGACGGTGCAGTTCATACTACTGATTTTATGGTGCAAGAAACTTATTCCCAGAGAAGTAAAGTCACTCAGCTTGCTTATATCAGAACTTATATCAGAACTTGGACTCTTGATTTGTTTCTCCAGAGCAATGTCACAATTTCTTGATTTTTTTTTACTTAATAATATCCTTATATAACCCTGATATTATATCCAAAATTGATTTTTAATTTATTGGATTTTGAACAGATATCAAAAGCTATGCTTATCAACATAGAATGCTATATTTAGTCCAAAACAAACAAACAAAAATTGCTCTCATTAAGTACAGGATGGCCAAGGCAGATATGTGAAAAAGATATGTTTTTTTTTTTTGTTTTATTTTTCAACACTAAGTTTCTAAAATGTGATTTGACTTCCTGAAATGCTAATTCATTCTTATCTTGCATCAGAAGAGGTGAGGCTTGCTTTTCCTTGCATTCTATTCTGCAATAGTTACATGATAGATGGAGATGGATGGATATATGATAGATAAATAAGATAGACAGATAGATAGATAGATAGATAGATAGATAGATAGATAGATAGATAGATAATACTCAATGCAGTGCTGCTAATCAGCTTAACAAACTTGAGAACATTCATCACAGAACCATCTGAGGAACAGTCTCGAAATCATGACAAAAATTTGAGCATTTGTCAAAACTCACACTGAGGTATTTCACCTAAGGGAAATGTGACTTTTATTTATATGCGTGCTTGTGTATTCATTTGTTGGATTACCAAATAGCTACAAAGCAAAAGCATGACTTCTTTTTAATCACCTTCAGTTCTGTCTGAACTGATCCGAAATTTCTGTATTTAAGAAATTCTGGTAAAGCTGAGCTTTCTGATTAAAAGCACCATCAATCCCCTTTACTTTTATTAATCGAAAATGATCCAGTACTTTTTTTTCTCCCAGAAACCACAAAGAGTTCCATTTCTCTGTTTAGAACCTGAAAATGTTACCCACTGAGCCAAAAGATATAAACCTCAGAAGAACTTTTATTCTTTTGGCTGTTAGGCTGCATGGGCAATCTCTGGCCAAAATTTTATTTGAATGTTCTGAGTTAACCTTGCCTGAAAGTCTGTCGATTTATGAGTTACCCCAGTATGGTCATAGTCTTATTTTAAATCTGTGAAAAGGTTTTATTTCAAAAAAATAAGTCATCTTTTATTTCTACAAGCTGTTATTAAGTTGTTCAAAAGGACACTGAAAATAAAGTGGGCATTGCATTTTTATTCTCTTAAAGTGTTATTTTCTTCACAAGGAGAATCATTTTAGATGTTTTAGAAAAATATGAATTGAAAATATTTTATTAGTTAAAATACTCAAAGATTATATCAGTTGATGTTCTTAAAAAAGAATATATCCATATGAATAGAATATTGAAAATATTGATGTGAACCATTTGGGTAGCCCATACTTCTCATATTATATATTGAAATTAAAAAATGCAATAACTCATACTGATTTTTGTTAGGGAGAGAGAGTATATTCCAAAGAGTTCATTTGAAAAGCAAAACAAAGCGTTGACATCAATGAAGGCCTTTTGGCTATCATCTAAGCTTTAATTTTAATAATCTTTTCTTCATTTGCAGCAGAGGAAATTACTTCATATTTTTCCAGTCCTTTCTCCTCTAAGCCTGGGCCACTGATTAGTTCACAAAAGCCAACAATTTGCTGCCAACATTATAATATTTTAATGGCTCTGTCATAATGTCTCTCTTGGGTGTCAAGCATGTCATGTCAAGTCCTGTATCGGTAAAGGAGTTGGAGTAGGGGCCATTGCTGGATTGAAAGGAAATGTGTGTGTCCAGGAGAGAGTAGGTGTGTAGCAAAGCCAGGCTAATGCTTCACAGTATTGTTTTGCTATACAGGCTCCCTAATGCAAATGGGCATATTAGAGAAAACTAGATACCTATGTGGGGATGAAACCAGGGGTCTCTCTCTCACTAGAATGTAGCTTCTTAAGAGAAGGGAATTGTTTTGTTTACTTGTGGAACTCTGCAGTAGAGCCTGGCACACAGTAGGTGCTCAGTTAATAAATACTGGCTTAATTATTGAAGGGGTATCCGGATTAGAAGTGTTCTTAGGTTCAGCATTGTGCTTCAGGGTAGACCTGAAAATAAATTAAATGAATGAAATGTCTATCTCAAAACAAGACTAAAGTTTTGGAACTTCAAAATGAAGAATAAATCCATTTTTACACTTTGAAATGTTACATATCTCAAGTGGATCCTTTTATGGTTGAGCTCTGTAAGAAATGTTCTAAAATGTGACCAGTGGGTTGAAGATAGGAGATTAATGTACTGTAGACATTTCCTACTGGTTCACTGTGAATGGGTCTGTGAGTGCCCCATATTGATCCTCTTAACACTGTGGGTGGCAGGAGTCCCTCTGTGACCACTTTCATCTGAGAGAAGCCTCCTCCTCCTTCTCCCATGAAAATACAAACGGATTGTTTCTAATAATAAAAAAAAAAAAGCTGACCTATGTTCAAGTTTTCTGACTTATTTGAGCCTTCGTTTTCTCTAAATTTTAAATTGCCAAGTCTGTAAGGTAATGTGTAAAGTACATGAACTGACTGCCAAACAGTAATATTAGTAATTTTACAGCCTTACTGTAGGAAAGCTGATTTTGAACAATGCTGAACCCCTTACTGGCACATTAGGCATGGAGTCCCTATCAACTTAAGCAGCCAAGACTTTATCGCCATTTAAAAATATTAATTTTACAACAAATATATCACTTTCTTAAGGCAAACTTTCTGGAATCTGAAAATTCTGTGCTGCTGTGTATGGGTGATTTTTTGACTTCATAATCTTTTAGCCCATTTCCTTTACATCAAATAAATTAGAAGTGAAAAATGTAAGTCCCAGAATAATATATTGTTTTGTGCTATTCATAGTTGGAGTTTGTTGATTCTGAACTGTTCTTGTGTATCTAATTTTGGTAGTATGTTGGGGTATGTGCCTTGTGGAAATGTTAATGACCTGCCACCTCAATTTAAGAGCATTTTGAACCAAAGGCAGACATAAGCGAAGAAACAGTGCATTCCTGAGAAACTGATAGACTTTCAAGGGATGTGTTTTGAAAGTTGGAAGATAGTATGTGAAGGAAAGCACAAAAAAAGTATAATTTGGGATTTCACTTTGGAAGATGAAATAAACAATATTGAGTTCATTCTGAGAGAAATTTATCTAAAGATTTAATTAAGGAAATTGACATGAAAAGAGAAGGTTATTCAATGATAATTTCTGAATCATTTTGACAACTAAAGGACTTTTCTCAGTGTTGCATTTACATTTAAGCAAATGATTAATCACTTTAGAGTAAGGTAATATAATTGGATCTCAAAACAAACAAATTTTATAATGTAGGAGATTTTTCACAACACCAAATAGGATAAATTGTTTAGCCATCAACAGATTTATACTCTCATAATTGTTCTTGTGGAAGTGTAATAATATTTTAAAAATTTGCATCTGTAGTTGTTTTTGAAGGCTGAAAGGAACACTGTTCTTTGAGACTCTTTATTATCTCCCCCTGCCCACACACACTCAGATTATTTGCACTTACTAAATTTTAAAGTTAGTACTTATTCATTATTTAAAATCAAAATTCCATCTGCGATTTTAACTCACCTATTTTATCATTATTATTTTTCTTCCTATCTTTATAAAGCACAGATATTGAATGACATTTAATTGTCTAAAATGGGATAGTCAAACCAGCTTGCCACATTTCTAAAATCTGTCAGGACTACAATAGATAGAGGAAATGTTTCCCTATGGAGTTCTTGGTTAAAATGATATAAAAAGGAATTTGACCTCAAAATATGATTTTTATGTAGTTAGAAGAATAACTAGTTAGCCATATCATTCCTTGGTTTTACCTTCTAATAGTTTATAATGTCCAAATCATTTAGGGCAATAACACTGACAGTGTAAATCTTTTTTTTAAGAAAAGCATTTACAATTGTTATAAAATATCTGCCTCAAGAACAGGCAGAAAAAGGACTAATTTTAAACAATAATGCTAGCTAGCTCTTTCCTAGAGAAACAAATTATCTTTAGATTTCCCACAGGCTACCACTGAGCATTATCCAGTTTTGATAATGACTTTAACCAGGTATTTTTCTCTTTGATTGAAACTGTTCTTCCTAGTGAAAGAGCCCAAAGGGACGTGATCTCCTCAATCCCAATATGTATGCCAGGACCATTGACAATCCTGGCATCCAAAACCACTAACATCATTAAGTCAGATAATGGCTATTTGTATAAAGTTCACAGGGTTGCTAAATTGGTTCCAGATGTCTAAATAATTTGCATGCTATCAGCAGGAGGCATATCAAATCTATATGTATGTTGTATAGACATTAAACTGCCACCTGTCAATTGTATCAGGATGGTACAGAGGACCAGGAATGATGGAGTTTTATTGGATGTGACTGGTAGCTCTGGAGCCAAGGGTCTCACTTGAGTCCAAATGCATGTAGCTAAGTCACCTTCACTTTCATAAATATGGCTTTGAACTAAAGATGGGGAGAAACACCTTCGACGGGGTTTTAATTCCATTAAAATTACATCTTTTGTGAACCTAAAGTCAGAGAAAAAGTTCAAAGGTGAGGTCTTTGCTTTGCATTACTCATCACAGGAGAGGATTTTAGTTGGGAAACTAGAATAATCTTCCCTAAGTTTCTTCAAAAATAAATTGTGGGATATTCCTAGGAATGTCTGTCTTTACTCCTCTTTTTAATAGAATATTGCCTGTTTCAGAGATTTAGTCTGCAACATAAAGTATGATGTGTTAGAAATATCGATTCTTATTTGTGGGATCCCTTCTCCCACTTCTAATGAACAAATGATCCTAGAGGAGAGCTGGCCTCTGGTTCTGGGATGGCTGACAGTGTGGTTGCCTCAAGTGACCACTGTCATATGGCGAATTTTAAGTCACGATAGGCGTCATGGTCATAAATAGACATTTTAGATAATATATCACTCCAGTACTCTCCTAGGAATTATCTTTAGGGTTCAGGTACCTATCTGAGGCTGATGGTTTAGGATCTTGAAGGATCATTATAAAACTAGGAAAAGGAGGAATGGAATGTGAATTCCTTCAGAGTTTTTTGTTTTTTCTATTTTCCACATACGGAACAAATATGAAGATATATAAAATATTTTAAAATATAAAGTCTAAAATTTGGTACATTCAATGAAGCATTAGGATATAATAATAAAATCTATTCTGGTGGTGATGATATGTGAATATGTTAAGGATTTTCCATTAAAAGAATGACTCTTAATTTTTTAGAGTTGTGATTACTGAGACTTTTATCACCAGATGAATGTCCCACACCCATTTCACATGTAGTTGACCCCTGCCTAAAACCAACCTATGAAATTCTTAATAGGAAAGTGCCCTTCCACTAGTATTATCTCCCTCACCCTAATTTTTTTTTTAAATTTAGCCAGAAGCTATGTCAACCAGACACAAATGTAGTATATTCTTCAAAGAGTGTGTAAAAAATTTTTGTATAGCTTTAAATAAAATGATTGTATCCTGCTGAAAGGATCTGAGTGTTTTGTTCTGGAAATGTCAATTTAATTAGAACCAAGGAATATGCTGGATTTCAGAAGGACCAGGCAGGGTTAGCATATTCCCAATAGAGGAAATAATGTGATCAAATATTTTTAAAAAAAGAAATCTCTAACATGGTTGGCGATCAGCTCCATTTCTCAAACAGATGGGTCATGAAATGAATCTGAAAAAATGTTGGGATTGCATTATAGATGCCCTTGCTTATTAGTTAACA
This sequence comes from Urocitellus parryii, assembly GCF_045843805.1. Taxonomy (NCBI): domain Eukaryota; kingdom Metazoa; phylum Chordata; class Mammalia; order Rodentia; family Sciuridae; genus Urocitellus; species Urocitellus parryii. The sequence continues at coordinate 118,455,154 of NC_135539.1, read as the reverse complement.
TTGTAAAAATTCTTGCTGTTAGTCAAAGAAACCATGCCAAATATTCAGAGAAATTTGTGACTTTATTATTACTGCTTTGGAAAGATTAATATCATGAAATTTACAGGAGGGAACAAGGAAGAGAAACTAGATGAAGAGAAACAGATTTTTATGTCATCAAATATTTCAAACTAGAAAATTTTCACTTCTGGCATTATTTCATTGAAACACCATTTGAAAATATCTTGGAAATGAACACCATAGAGCAAAGATCCTAAAACAAGAAAATAAATACCAGGTGTAAGAGATTCTGTGTAACTTTATGTTGAACTTTTATAATCACTTGATTCATGACAAATAATTCAAATAATAGAGAGAAACCAAAGTCTCCATGCAGGTGGTAACTTTGAGAAAGGAAAGAAGGTGACATATTGTAAAAGAAAAACACGATTGGTAGTTACTTACATGTGTACACATTAAGCAAAAGTAGACCTTAAATTAATGATTGCTAATACTTGCTTTACATATTAATAGATCCAAAGGGTTTTACATAATTTAAAGATATGCTTCAAGGGGCTTACATGACATCTTACTCTAGGATGTTCACAGTATTAACAAATCAAAGTATATGCGAAGTATGGTGGTAAAGAAATCTACTTAACTGTGTTTTAGCAAAAAATTCTCAAATTTACTAAATAGTAGAAACTTACATGTTTGTAGTTGTGTATAGAGCAGTAACTAGTATTGAAAAACAAGCATTCCATTATACACACTTTCTGATGCTTATAGCAGTAATGAACATGAACTCTGCCTTGGGTTGTGACAGGGACATACTTGCTTAACATTTTTATTCTACATATATCATTGCTATTCTATGTGCATATTAGGGAAACATTTCAACCTTAATGGGTTTTTGAATCATCAAATATTATAAACTTGAAAATTTTCCATTCAGGTGAAACTCCACGTGAAAATATCTTGGAAATGAATACCAGAAAAGCAAAGACAATAAAATGGGAAACTAAATACCAGTGGTAAGAGACGATATGAAAAAATTTATGTTGAACTTTTATAATCAATTGATTCATGAGAATACAAATACATTCAATGTATTAAAAAATGAGCAGGTAAAATAATGATGATTTCTAAAGACTGAATTAAATTACTTTATCAGTAATGTAGACATAATACTCATAGTTTGTTTTGGCAGCACATAATTAATATCAGACATTTCTATTTTTAGATGAAAATTTTTAACACACAAATAATGTCTTGACATTTTTTTCTTATTTTACAAGAATAAAGGTACCAGAATTCATTCATTTCTTATAAAAAGCGTATATTTATGTTTATCAATCTAATTTGATTTTCTATTTTTAGGTCTATAGTTGCAACTAAAAATAATACATTTATGGATAAAGCGAATGATTTAGACCCTGATGTTAAAATTTTGCAAAAGTTGGCCAAAGAGATAAGTGATAAAATACTTTTGCTTTGATTTTTATAAAAATGTAAAGAGTTCTATATTCCCAAACAGCAAAACAATGAACTATCTTACTGTAACTTTGACTTTGAGGCAGAAGCTTGTTTTCATTTTTTTTTTTTGTATAATCTGCCAATGTTTGACAGTTGCATTTTTTGGGTCCAGATGAGAATTGTACGTCAAAGCCCAGGTCCCAAGAGATGTTATCAGTCTGAACAGCCCAGTGAACAAATATTTGTGAACCTCCTTCCAAATGTGATGTTGTATAGAAAGGTGGAAGTGGTAAGAAACCGTTGAAGCCGTGGTTAAGAAGGTAGGTCTTTGTGGGTACTGATGGGAAATAGTCGTTAGGGGAAAGCTGCTTTACCACACAGGAAACAGAAAAACTCTTGAAAGCATCTTGTCCAGCTGTGGCAGAAGAATTTACATAGATAACACTTCAAAGTCAGATAGTTTGTACTCAATTGGTGACCAAGAAGAGAAGTCAAGGGCAGCAAAGGAGGAGTGGAAAGAAGATGTTTTAAAGTTACAAGACCTATGAGCTGTGCTCTTTGCAAATCACATATTTACATACCTTCCCAGAAAAGGTGCTTAAAATAGAGACCTGATTTCATCATAGTGAAAACAGGGCGAATCTCATTGAAGGTAAAAAAAAAAAAAAAAAAAAGAATGTTACCCAAACAAACAAACAAAAAGAAACTCAAAGGAGTTTTATATATTTTAATGTAACAATTAAAAATTAAAATATTTACATTTGCTGATAATAAGTACTAAAGATGACAACAGAAACTTTGTCTCCTTAACAAGGAGCTGATGTACTTTCATAATTTATGCTTAGCCATTCTTAAATTCTGCGAGCTCAGAACCACCAGGCACATAATATAGATGAGCAAAGTGAGACAAAGGAAGGTTGAAGTTCTTGACGAAGATCTCAGAATTCAGGTTTTGAACCCAAGTGTGCTATGTTGTGCCTGTTAAAGATTGCTATGCTATTTCCACCATGGTATTTGGAATCATAATTTTAAAATTACATTGTTTTGTTTCATTTTCTCTTTTATCTTAAGTTTTTTTTTTTCTTCCAGGAATTCACATATATCCCTAAAATTTGGATATAGGTGATATGTATCCAAATATATGTGGATATTTTATCCTTAGAATTTGGAAATGCTTTCTTAGAAACGCCTTCTTATGGCTTCTGGCTTTGCTCATTATATTGTTTTTAACTATTATTAGTACTATTCTTTCCTCAATATTTTGGCATTCTATCAGACATTTCATTTTAAACACTTCAAAACTAAACAAGCTTCTGCAATAGTATTGTGGCTGTAACTCAAATTCTTGTCCATGTATAAATAGTTGTGTATTTTTTTTGCTATGAAATTCACATCAAAAAAAGAAGCATGATGGAGAAAATGACTAAAATGTTGAAGTAAACTCATTCACAGGGTTCTTTCAAAATACTCTACTCATCCAGTACATTTACAAAATGGTAAGTTTGATAATTTACTTAAGCAATCCCAGTACTATTATTGGGAGAAATCTCAAAGTCAAACACTATAGTATTTTCCTCCCTAATTTAAGAGCATGCATACATACAAATAGTTGGCATGCATTTTTTTCCATCTTCTTGTCTCTTTTTTTTTGGGGGGGGGTCCCTTTTTCTAGTTGCTCTCTTTTATTAAGAAAGTCCAGGTGGTGTTTCTTCTTGCGTCTAAAGTCTAAGCAAAAATCCTTCACCCTATTTCCTTTCTTTTCTTTGTGTTGCCTGGTCTGAGTACATCAGGAAGGTGACAATTGGTATGTAAACCTGCTTTATCCATAATTTCTTCTTTCGCATCCACAAAGTCTGGTTCATCTCACATCTGATTCCTCTTCTAATTCTTGTCAATCTCTTGCTTTGTATTTTAAGTACTTAGAAAATTGCCAGCCTCCGGGGAAGAAGTAAATTTATGTGAGAAAAAAAAATTCTGGTTGTTTAGAATCTACTGATTTTATGATATTCTATTAGAGCAGCCTGAACTGAGCAAAACAGTTCCCATTCTTCCTAGTTTTATGAACATTTTGGATCAGTTGTAGTTTCTATTCTATTAGTCCAAAAACAGGAAATTTATCTGTTAATAAGTAACAAATAAAATAAGATAAAACAAAGTACAAAGGAATCATAGTGTTTGAACGACTGTTTTATTTTGCCAAAGTCAAAGTAGAAAACTTGAAAGACAAGAGCAAAGGCAAACAAACAAAAAAGTATTATCTACTTTACATTCATGTCATTTAAAATAATCTTATGTTGAAAACATTGAGACAATATCCCCTCCATGGTTCTGAGACTCTTTTTGTACATGTTGGTAGCCTGTGACAATCAGAAATGTGCTTCTGGGCCTGAAACTTCACCACCTATTATGATGTTTTGATGAACCAACAGTCTAAGAATGAATTTGCTACATATGCAATCATTTACTAGTAAAAAGATACAAAAACAGTGGTAAAGTTTGTTCTAAGGAGTGGCCAAAGTTGGTGCTTTCTGTTGTTTCAAGGTAGGTGAAAGAAGGACTTGGAAATCACCCTCAGACAAACTTCTAAGTTGGAGAAGGGCTATAGTGGCAAACATTTAAGACTTGTCTAAAACTCTCTACAAGGTTCATATTCACACAGTTCTCAATTCATTATAATTTTTAATTTTGAAATGTTTTACATTCCCAGAATTAAAACATTTAAACTGGGAGGGACCATTTACAGGAATCAAATACAAACTTCTAGTTTTATAGCAGAGGGGAATGAGACATTCTTACTTGGGCTTTGAAGGTTCGGATAAAGACCCAGTTGTTTTCTGAATTCAAAGTCATGTACTTAATTCACTATAATTGTTGTAATCAATAAGAGGATTAGGGTGTGCAGAAAAAATTAAAAATAAATGGCCAAAAGAACTTGGATGCTGTTAACATATCTAAATATTTCTATTTTGCAGAAAAATATGATAACATGAGTGGATTTAATTAGGACATAGATAAAGTATTTGGCTCTCCTCATAACCACTGATTCACACACCTTTAGATTTTGAAGATACAGGTCTTTAATAGTATTTGGAGGTGATCATACTCTTTTGGTGCAATTGAATATTTAAGACAGTTTGTTTGGGAGTAAACCACATGAAACCACTAAATTAGAATAAACAGAAGTTACAGGGAAGACCAAGCATACACAGCCCTGAACAAGTCAAGATAGTTTCTATGATTAATGACTTTGAGGACCTGGGACTTGACTCCTGTAAAAAAAATTGCTTTCATCAGAAACGCTTCTCATACTATACTTTAAATGCAGTTCTTTGTCTGGTTTAGAATGGGCTGGAGAAGAACTGGCACAGAGCCTATATTTCAAATTCTTTAAGGATCTTTAAACTTTCCCATGTCTTCCAGGTTTTTTTTTTCTCCCTCTCTCTCTTTTTATTAAATCCATGATAAACTCAAAACTTGCAGGATGGTCTGGGCTGTGAGTGAAGGAAGTTCATCACTGCCATTTATACTTTCATGCTTTCTCTGCATTTCTATGTCATACACAGAGGTTTTGGTTTGTGCAGGATATTTTATTTATCTCTTGTCTTTATAAACTCTGAACAAGTAACTTGCTTCCTCAGCCCATATTAATTGATTCTTTGTAAAAATTTTATAAAACATTCACACATAAAACCCCAAAATTGTGATTATCAAATGCATTCAATACTCTTTATATTTACCTATACAAATAATATTTTTTGCAGTGTAGATTTTTTTTTTGTAGAGTGCTAGGGTTCAAACTCAGGGCCTCATGCAAGCTAAGCAGGTGCTCTCTCTCACTGATCAATGCTCCCACCACTGAATTATACATCTTAAGATATATTCTTGGAGCCTATGGGCATTCTGAAAAGTCTACTGAATATTCTGTTATTCACTGATTTTATAGACACAATGGTTGAGACTAGGGACATTGGAGTAGACAGAATGAGGCAGAATAGCAGAGGCAAAACAAATTTTTTAAAATAAGATTTTAGAATGAAAGAGAGAAATCGAACATGTTGGAAAATAGAAGAGGAGCAAACTGAGGAAGGACTAAAAAAGAATATGAAGGAAATGTGAATTTAAGAAAGTAAGTCTATTATGCAAAGCAAGAATATTGGGGGAAAGATAAATTAAGCAGATTGACTATTTTGGCAGCACACAATAAAATATCTATCTTTATGTAGATAACCATGTCTATGAGGAATAGAAAAAAAGGAAAGCCAAACAATAAGACTGAAAAAATTATCATTGCTGTTCCTGTTTTTCTTTACCTTTTGTCACATTAAAGTCATATGATTAAAACAATTTCCTATGAACTGAGTCTTATGTTCTTACATTAATCAAAGTAATTAATAATGAACTAGCGGCACACATCTTTTCTTGGCTCTTGCATTTTCAAAATAATTACTTTGTTTTACTGTTTGGTCAACTTGTTGTCCATTGTTGGTTATTACTTCATCTTGTCACCATTTTAGACATCTTTTAAAGTGCAGAAATTTCATTTACTATGTAATGACTGTTAGGATTCAACAAACATCATGTTCAAATCTGTCCAGAATACTTATTAAAAGAGACACATCAAATTGTTTTTAGATATTCCATATTTTGATCTCTTCAAACACTTTACTCTTGATGAATAAGAAAGTGCTTTAAGTGCTTGATACATAAAGTGTGTTTAATAGCTTAAATTAATTTTTATATTCCTTCTCTTTGCCAAATGGGGTCCCTTTTCATGATCTGATAATGTGATAATGACAAGAAGGGAATTTTTGAAAACAACAACTCTACTTCCAAAATCTAGACCTGATTTAGCCTTGAAACTCATCCCAATGATATAAAACCTATGATATTTATTATGACTAGATTTTAATTTCTAATTTTTATTTATTATGTCCCAATTTCTAAAATAATTTTCAGGATAATTATGGACGTCCTACCTGTCAATAGCTCAACAAAACTTGCTCACATTCAAAGAAAATCTTGATCATGATCTTGTTCCTGCCTACCCCATGCTTATTTTATAAATATTTAATACAAAAATTAAATTGCAAAAACAAAGACAAAAAACAATATGTAGCATTTTGATTGGTTGATTTTAAGTTACATAGTAAACCAAGGTTTGTAGAAAGAACACAGCTTTCACCCACTTGAAGACTGTACTTTGTTTCCAAATGCAGCCAGTTATTAGAATTTAGAGTAGTTTATGAATATCACTGAACATGTATTTTTTTAGTTTTGAAATGGAAATTGTAATACAAACTTTAAAATATTTTGGCCAATTAAACAATACTATACATACAAATAATCTGGAAAATCTGAAACATCAATAATTATTGATATTTATGTACATACGTTCACAAGTAAAAACTTACATGTTTTAAGCTCACTTGTCTTGATGTTACTGAAATTTACTAAAAAATTTTAATTTTAACATCCTATGCCCTTGAAGTACTAAATCTGTCTTCCTTTTACATTTGGCAAGGTTTTTATACTTTGGTACCAAGGATCAGATTATACTTTGGTACCAAGTGCTTGCATGATTTTGAAGTACTAATTTCACAAAATCATAATATTTGTAAAAAGGTACTTTTAATAAACATGTCATTGTAAAGAATAAGTTTTCTACTTTAAAACATAGACTACATCTGTTTGTTTCCATTTATTGTATTCATAATAAGTAAACTTTAAGTTTTCATTGAAATATAAGTGAATATTTTTACTTCTTGGTAGACGTAAGAAATATGAATGTTTTTAAGAGGAAATACTCTACTAAGATTACAGTAACTGATTTTGAGTCTATTCCATCCCAGAATATGCAATCGAATACATGTATGTAGATTTCTATTAAGACACCAATAGAAATGATCTGACTTGATTAAAAGTGCTTGAGGTCCATTAAAAAATATCACTGAATCTACTCAAGCATTTTTGTGTTGACTGTGGTTATGCTTTTATTGGTTTTGATGGTGATGATGATGATACTACCTTAAATGTTCCCAGTTGTTAAACCAGAAGGGCAAGAAGAAATATGTGATGAGTTTCTTAAAAGATATGGCCATTCTGAAATCAAGTTCTATTTCTTAGTTAAAGCATTTCAAATTTAAATTTTTGGCAACCCAGGATGGTGGTACTGAACTGGAAGGAATCCCGTACTTAGAGACATTTACTTAAGACAGAGTACCATTGCATGTACCTCATTAGAAAATAAAACTAATGGATCGTCTTCATGTTCTAAGTGAACACTAATGGAAAGTCCTGTGACTTTAGAGAGAAGCAGAAAAACACTCTAGCTGAGCCCAGTTATGCCAGCATTCCTTATGTGAATTGGCTGAAGGATGGTTTTCTGGTGAGAGGAAAAAGAAAACAATTCAAAATAGCACTTTGTTTGTTGACAAAGTATTTAAAGATGGATCACACAGAGATTGAAAACTAATTCACAGAATAACAAATTATGACATATGAGGCATTTCCTGAATGGTCAATTCAACATTTGATACATAATAGAAAAGTTTACATCATTCCTTGGATCAGATGAAGACTCTCTAGAGAAACACATGAATGATGGACTATGACCTAGTTCATCATATGGCCAAATTCTCATTCTCCAATTTTCTCAGCAGCCAGTTCACATGGTGTCAGATTGGTTCTCCTTCAGTTAGCACAACATGAACATCCAGAATAGGCGAGAAAAGAAACCGAGTCGTGTACCATGGCACTTATTATGAAAATCATTTGATCTTTAAAGATAATAGGCATTGAAATAATTTGGGGAACACTCATATATTTAGGCATTCATTATTTTTAATGACATTTTAATCAATGTGCAATGAGAAAAGTAGTTTAAAAGGAGATTGAACTCACCACATGTAAATTATTCAGCTCTGTGTCTGGTGAATACTTCATCTTTTTCAGGCAGTTTTCCTACAGAGCTGCCCCAGAAAGCCTACTCATGTCTAAAAGCCTCTTGAAGGTCGCTTTTAATTTCCACTGTTGATGAAACTGCTTTTGGCAATCAAAGACTTCCTACAGATAGACCTGAAGGCACTCTTGAAGCTACAAAAATGCCTCATGGCAGTAACTGCAAACATTGCTGAGCATCTGTGTGTTTGTAGAGTGATGAGATGATGGGAAAAGGTTGCAGTGATGTTTGCACCTGTATGTCGAAGTTAATATTTACTGTGATTATTCCCATCCATAAATAAAAAATTATTATACAATACTTAAATTTAGTGTGAAGTAGGCAGAGTTTCAAATTATTTTAGAGACACAAAAGAAACATAAAAATAAATTAAATTATAAACTCTATTTCTCTACATTTAATACTTTAAGTGATATCTATATCAATACTTACATGTATATATACTTTTTTGAAGGAAAAATATCCAAAAACCTAGTTGTCTTTACTAGTTTCCACTAAAGACTTTATAAATACTCTGAATAACGTTGGATGAAGTGTTTTTGCAAAGTGTTTTTTTAAAGAATGGAAATTAGGATTTAAAATTATCCTATTAAACTGGAATACAGTAGCACCTTCTTATTGGTAAGCTTTGCTTACCATTCTGATACTCTCAAGAGTTTGATAATTGTTGTCTTCTTGTCATCTAAAGGCAGTAAAATATTATTTAGATCGTCTCTTCATCTAAAAATGAAAACACTGCCAGACATTTTCAGTCTTACATATTTTGTAATGAAATTTTTTTTGTAATAATAAAACTGAAGTTTAGAACTCAATAAGTTCATAAATTTTAGATCTTTTCTATCAATATTTCTTTCAAAGCCAGAATAAGTATGATATATAAGTTGACTGTGTTAATATCAAAATGTGAAATACCTCAGGGAACTTAAATCAATTACTTTATAGTTAATCATATATGTTAGTGTGGGTGTGTGTATACATGTTGGGTGTGTGTATATATGTATACAAATATCCGATGGTTAATCAGAGAGGGAAAGACAAGACAAGACATATATTGCTGATTGCTTATCTCTGGTGTCACTCAATAACAGAAAATGTCTCACATCTTAGGAGAGCACTCATAGCAGAGTGGATCAGAGCTGACTAAATATGTCCAGAATACTGGCTATAGGAAACTTTTCTTGTATTTCTCATCCCAGGGTGTTCTTTTTATGTTAAGGGCAATGGGAAGCACCACCTGGGTTTACATGTCATAGCAATTTAATTTTCTGTAATTTGTCTGTTTCATATCACTAAATTATTTGAGTGCCTACTATTTGTAGAATACCGTGCTAGGTGCTGGAGTCTAGAATTCATGGTATCTGCTACAACTTACTATAGTGCCTAGCATATATCAGGATTCAAAAGATATTTACTGAAAATAATTATAAATAATAAGTGATAACACGGGAAGTTAGAATTCTTATCTAATTCTGTGTCTGATTTCTAGGTTTGGAAAATAATATTTGCTGTATTTCTGGTAATAAATGACTTTGGACTTCATGAGAACTTTATGGAGAACTGCATAGATCTCTCACAGTCCATATCTAGATAACATGGGGAGAAAGGTCATATTTTGTTTGCAAGTCTCAGACTTTTATATATCTGAATTTGTTTTTTCTAAGGTGGAGAAGAGACCTCAACTCTAGAAACTGGTTCTGTCTGAATTTCTGTACTAGTTAGAAATCTTGGTTTAACACAATAAATATTTATTTCTTGTTCCTCTCAATGTTCAGAGTATTGGAGTAAAAAGCATACTGCTATACAGGGACCAGGCCTCTTTCATATTATTTCTCCCGAAGTCTTGAATTTCTCAGTGGAATCTTCTGTACCTGGTTGGATAACATTTAAAGAAAAAGAACATAGAGCATAGAATGAGAGTCTTTAGAGGTCAGATCCGGAGATAGGTACATCAATTCTACAATACTCCATTGGCCAATAGGTTCCACTTACCTGCAAAGACTCTGAGTCTTGTATACTGTCCAGGATGAAGAGTCACATGCTGTCAGTGAGCTTGGGCATTGTCAGTTACAATTGGCGAGACTCCCAGGTAGAAATGTGCATTTAGGATAACTACTAACCTTCACAGTGTTTATTTCATTAATAGTAATTTTATTAATATTGATGTGTCACTACCCAGCTTTGAAAGAAAAAAAGAGAAGAAAGAGGAGAGGTAATGTAAAAACTCTCTATTTGTAAACAATAGCTGATTTTTAACTTTCCCAGTGCAATAAAAATTGGACCTAAATCTTTAGGAAAGAGATGGAAATTAGACTTACATGGGCTTTTGGAAGGGAGTTCTCCATAGGTTTATAGCTATAGTAGGATGACCCAAAGTAACATTTAAATATGTAAGTATGTGTAATTAGTCACATATATAAGTGTCTCTGACTATATGCATCTTCTCTGGAGATGCATGCTTGTTTTTCTTAAGGAAGAAAGGCACAACATTATTTTCCAGATCAGAAATCAGTGGTTGAAGTGAGAGCCCGAACTCCCACTCAGAACAGTTCTTTATTCCCTTCCACTTTGGCACGACCCCTCCCCCAAAGTCTAACATTGCTCTTTGATTTTTTTTTTCTTGTGGAAGGAAAACTGTGTCCCCTGGAGGCATTCTCACAGAGTGGGAGTAACAGCCGGAATTTCTCACCATTGCCTTCTGTGGGCCCTGGAGATCTCAAAGGCAAACAAAGTCAATAGTGAGGTTTTGTCACTTATGGTTCAGGGGTCTCATCCTTGCTTTGGGCAGACCATGTGATGACAGTAAGGGTTTAGAAAGTGCAGGCTATATTGAAATTTTCCTGGGCCTCTGAAAGGCCAGGAAAAAATTGGAAAAAGTGTTATTTGCAAATAAATTCACTCAATATTCCCTGAATAAATATCTCCTTCATAAAGATTTCCTTATAAATTGCATTATTTTATTCTAAAATGGTATATAATTCATTTTCAGAAATTTTATTTCGTACTTCACTTTTAATATTCATTTTTTTCATAATAGATGTCTAGAGATTCTACTTATTTTACCTTTAAAAATGAAATATTTTAGTATAAAAAAATGATTTAAGTGACCCTTTTAAATTAGTTTGCAATGTATTTGCTCTCTTTTTTTTCTTTCAGCCATAGCAAATTTCAATTTTTATTTCTAACATAATGCAATGTGGAAGAAAAAGATTATACTAAGAAGTGTGCATTTCTGCAAGTGCTTTCCTAAAGTTGAAGTCAAGAAAGTCTATTAGCAATAGAAATTCCAGTAAAAATCCAAACATCTATCTTAGATTAAGACTATTACATTGTTTATTATTCTGTTGATCTGAAATTACATTACTATAAATATTAATGTAATATAGACACATTAACCATAGTGTAAATACTTAAAAAGTAACAACATAAATATATTCAATGAAATGAAAATAGCCTCTATTATATACTCTAATGAAAAATAAATTTATAGTTCATTTAATATAGAGCAATTATAGGTTAGATATTAAATTCCCTGTAAAAGACTATTTTATCACCTTGTATTTTAATTGTTTATATATTTATATACTATTAAACATAACAAGTAGCAAAAGCTATTATGAGCATATCACATTCATTTATTCATCAAATATTTATTGATAGGTCATTATTGTCCTAGTATTAAACATTTATAATTTAGAAAATGACATGTTGATTATGACAATGTAGCATACTTGTATTTTCTAGTCCTTAGAGAATTTTCATGCAGTGCCTTATTTGACTCAGATCAATCAAGTGACTTTCTACATTGAATATCCCCAAAGTTTCTAGAATATTTTATATAAGTAATCTCTCAATTAGATAGTATTATTTAGACTGTACTCTCACTTGTCTACACATTATATACACTTGATAAATAATATTACCTTTAGGAGCTGAGTTTCAGTTAATTTCAAAATCTGTTTTATATTGCATCCTATATGGTATTATGAAAGCTTTACCAAGAGAATAAAAGATGGGAAAAATGGTTTCAGAATGTGTTTACGGCTTCCACATCCATAGCATAAGGTAGTAGCCAGAATACCAGCCTTGAAATCAAATGGCCCAGTCCTCTTACACTGGCCAGCCGTGATATTGGGTGAGTCACTAAGGCATTGTTTCTACTTCTGTGGAGAAGGTTGTTACTGTTGATAATGATGGTGATGATGATTAATATTTATTGAGGCTTCTTCTCCAAAGTCATGCATCTTGTTGTTTAAAAATATGTACCATTTAGTAAAAAGTTTTCAATAGTGATTTTGTGAGTAAAAGATGCATATATAAAATACATACATACACACACACACACACACACACACACACAGTGTTATGAGATCCAAAGGCATGATAAAAAACAAAGAGCCTTGCTTTCTGAAGTTTACATGGAAAGGAAGAAGACCCAGACTAGAGAACTGACACTTCTTACTTGAAGACTCCCTACAAACCCATTGTAATCATAACACTGTTTTATTGGTAAAGAATAGGAAGATCAGTAGGATAGAAGAGAGAGCCCAGGAATAGACCCACATAAATATACTCTACTGGTGTTCAACAAAGGAACAAAAGCAACCCAATGAAGAAAAGATAGCCTTTTCAACCATGACACTGGAACAACTGGACATTCACATGCAAAAAAAATTGATATACAGACCTTCAAAAAATTAAATCAAAATGGATCATAGATGTAAATGTAAAATTCAAAACTTTAGAAATGTTAGAGGACAATATAGGAGAAAATCTGCATGACTCTGAGTATAGTGATGACTTTCTGGATACAACATCAAAGCCACAATCCATGAAAGAAAGAAGTGATCAGCTGGATATCCATAAAATTAAATATTTCTGCTCTGTAGAAGATATTGTCAAGAGAATGAAAAGATGAGTCAGAATATTGACTTTTTTCTCTAATAAAAAGCTATGATTCTATATATATATATATATATATATAAAGATTTCTCAAAACTCTAGGAAAATGAACAACCAGATTTGAAAAACTGGCAAAATATCTGAACAGAAACCTCACCCAACTAGATACACAGATTGAAAATAAGCATATGAAAATATGTTCAACATCATATGTCATCAGGGAATTGCAAATCAAAACAACAATGAGATAGCATACATTTCTATTAGAATTAGAATGATAAAAATCCAAAACACCGAAAACAACAACTATTGGTGAGGTTGTGAAGCAACAGAAATTATTCATCCATTGCTGGTGGGAATGCAAAATGACACAGCAACTTTGGAAACCAGTTTGGTAGTTTCTTACTAAACCTGTCCTTTCCATATGAAACACCAATAATGCTCCTTGGAATGTACCCAGTAATCCACATAAAACCCTTCACAGAGATGTTTACAGCAGCCGTGTTTATAATTGCTAAAATTTGAAGCCATTGAGATGTTCTTCAATAGGTAAATATCTGTGGTACATCCAGACAGTGGAATACTATTCAGTACTAATAAAAGGAAATGAGCTACCAAACCATGAAAATAAATGGAGGATCTTTAATTACATATTACAAAATAAAAAATGCTGATCTGAAAAGGTTACATACTGTATGATTCCACCTACCCGGCATTCTGAAAAAGTAAAACTATAGAAATGATTTTTTTTAAAAATCAGTGTTTGTCAGAGGTTAGGGGAGATGAAGGTATGAACAGGTGGGTTTACAGAGGACTTTTAGGTCAAGAAAACATGGTTACACATCAGGAAAAACCCATAGAACTTACAACATCAAAAGTGAACCCTAATGTGAACTCTAGACTCTGGGTGATAATGGTGTGTCAATGTAGTCTCATTGATTGCAACTTATGTACCACTCTGGTGCAAGAAGCTGATAATGGCAAAGGCTGTATATGTGTAGAGGCAGAGGGTGTATAGGAACTCTCTGCACTACTTGCCCAAGTGGCTGGAAATCTAAAACTTCTGTAAAAAATAAAGACTATTTAAAAAATTTAAATAAACTTCTTCTCATGGTCTTCCTCCCTGCTCTGTTTTAAGTTGCCCTCCTTATATCAAAGAAGAAATTCAGCATTTGTTTTTTAGGAATTGGCTAGCTTCACTTAGCTTAATCTGCTGTAATGCCAACCATTTCCATGCAACTGCCATGATTTTGTTATTTTTTAGTGCTGAGTAATATTCCATTGTGTATAAATGCCACATTTTTTTTTATCCATTCATCTATTGAAGGACATCTAGGTTGGTTCCACAGTCTAGTTATTGTGATTTGTGCTGCTATGAACATTGATGTAGCTGTATCCCTAAAGTATGCTCTTTTTAGGTCTTTCGGGAATAGTCCAAGAAGGGGAATAGCTAGGTAGAATGGTGGTTCCATTCCCAGCTTTTCAAGGAATCTCCATACTTCTTTCCAGATTGGCTGCACCAATTTCCAGTTCCACCAACAATGTATAAGTGTACCCTTTTCCCCACATCCTTGTCAGCACTTGTTGTTGTTTGACTTCATAATGGCTGCCATTCTTACTGGAGTGGGATGGTATCTTAGAGTAGTTTTGATTTGCATTTCTCTGATTGCTAGAGATGATGAGCATTTTTTAATGTATTTTTTGATTAATTGTATATCCATCTCTGAGAAGTGTCTGTTCAGGTCCTTGGCCCATTTGTTGATTGGGTTATTTGTTTTCTTATTGTTTAATTTTTTGAGTTCTTTGTATACTCTGGAGATTAGAGCAGGGAGGAGGAGCATGAGAAGAAGATTAACATTAAACAGGGACGAGAGGTGGGAGGGAAAGGGAGAGAGAAGGGGAATTGCATGGAAATGGAAGGAGACCCTCATTGATAGACAAAATTACATATAAGAGGATGTGAGGGGAAAGGGGAAAAAAAAGGGAGAGAAATGAATTATAGTAGATGGGGTAGAGAGAGAAGAGGGGAGGGGAGGGGAGGGGGGATAGTAGAGGATAGGAAAGGCATCAGAATACAACAGACACTAGTATGGCAGTATGTATAAACGTGGATGTGTAACCGATGTGATTCTACAATCTGTATACGGGGTAAAAATGGGAGTTCACAACCCACTTGAATCAAATGTATGAGATATGATATGTCAAGAGCTATGTTTTGAGCAACCAATAAAAAAATTAAATAAAATTTAAAATGTTTAAATGTTTTCAGTAAGTGATAGAAGTGGCTTAAAGGTGTTTTGGATTTGTTGGTGGATTCTAAATCTTCTCCCCACTGAGTCTGCTCAATGTATAAATTCACAAAAGTGCATGTCTGCTTTGCCATTCTAGTTTGCTTCCTTCTTCTTTTCCATTTCTTATACACTTTATGATGCTTGAGATACATTTAGAGTTGTATGATAAGGCTCAAGTAATGGAAGGTACCAGATTTCACTGGAAAATAGTTATTTTTAATCTTATTTCCCCACTTCAAGATCTCATTTGAAAATCTACATATTTGACTAAAATTATCAATCAGTCTTTGGTGTAACTACAACTGTTGCTAAGAAAAAGGGAAGAGATGTGTTAACATAAGAGAATATAAGCATGTAGCCCTTGAAGTGGATCTGAGCAAACATCAATAAAGAACACACACACACACAATGGTCTTTAATCATCTTCTTAACTAGGAACAATGAGAAATAATTTAATCTTCTAACGTTTTAATTGTATACATTTAAAAGACAATGTACTTTGGACAATTTAGAATACTTCTCAATATGTAACTAATATAAATAGTTTTAAAAGTTTTTATTAATTCAACAGACTTTCATTGAGCTTCTACCATGTGCTGAAAGCTGGGATATAGTAATGAGCAAGACAGATAAGTTTCCTGCTTTTGTGGAGCATGCATTCTAGTAGAAAAAAATAATATGATAAGCATGAAAACCTCAAATTACACAAAGTAATGATAGTGTAAACACTTTTAAAATGGATTAAAAATAATGAAGGATATGACTAGAGAAGACCTGATAGAGAGGGTGACATTTAACTTGAGAACTGCAAAACAAAAATGAACACACCAAGCAGAAAGCTATGGCAAAGGACATTCTTGGAAAAGAAAGTAATGAAATTCTTGGACAGGAAGGGTTTTCTCAAAAATAAACAAACATGAACCCACAATGAAATGGAGCAACGGAAGAATTCATAAGATGGGGTGCATAAATCAGATGAAGTCAGATCACCAAACAGCTTGCAAATCAGGGAAAACTTCAGGTTTAACCTAGACTCTTGGGACTTCATTGTGGGGTTTTAATAGGGGAGTGCTACGATCTGATTTATGTCTTACAAAGTTCAGCCTGGTAGTTGTCGATAAAATTATGACAAGAATATGGTGGGATAGAGGAGTTGCTTTCCTGGCTCTCCCAAAGCAGACTGGGGACTCAGGAGATTGGATATAATAAAATAAGGAAGACATTCCCAACAGCACAGCTGTTGCCAATGGCTCTATCCTATACTCTCCAATCCTACTGCTTGCAGGACGAGCTGGGAGAGATATGTCTGACAGGGAATTCAGAAGGGCAGAGGTGGGAGTGATTAAGTTGAAGATTGAAACAAAGACCAAGAAACATGTGGGCCACAGGTGATGTAGGCAACTAAGAATTGGCTCCTCCATAACATGAGTGAAAACCAGGGGAGATCCCTGAGGTATAGTTTTTCAGCATGGACCAGCAATTACTGGACCCTGAAAGTGCACTGATTTAAAAATCTCCAGACCAATTGGCATTCAGCAAAGAGCTTGGAGCCCACCTAAGCCTAAACCCTGCCTCCTGGAATTCTGCCTATGGGATTACCTCTTTCACTCCACCCACCTGAAGGGTGGAACCATATAACTTCACCTAAAACTGCTGAGAAGAGAAGCTGAGAATCTTTTGAACTGTAATGGAAATAATTCTTTAACTTTTCATTGAGCTTTTTTTTTCTCTTTCTTTTTCCTCTGTTTAATTGTGACTTTAATAGAAAGGACATTTATACATATGCATAAATTTGCTTTTTTCCCCCTCATTTCTAGCATTTTTGAAGCCAGTTATTTTTCATGGGTCAGTTTTTTTGAGGACTAGGATGTTTGTAATACAAATATAGTATAATATACTAATTATATTTTTAAAATAGTATGTATAAAATATATATACTACTAATTATATTTTAGTTTTGTTTTATATACTTTTGTTTTAATTTTTAATTTTTTAATTTTTACTTTATATATTTTTTCTCTTATCTGTTTCCCTAGATTATCTTTCACTCTTTTCTTCTGTTAATAGCCAATCTCTACTCTTCTCTTTTTCACTCTTCCTTTAATTTCTACTTCTGTCTTCTCTCCTCCTTCACAATTACCACATCCTATATCATTTCTGTTCTTTCCCTGTTCACCATTTGAAATTGTAAACTCTATTGCAAACTTGATGTTTTTATTATAGGCAATAACTGATCATATCATTTGTGTTTATTGTGATAATTAACATTGCATACATCATAGTAGGAATTATTTGGTTTAATGCTGTATATTGTTTTCATTGGTTGTTGTTATTGTATGTCTCCCCCTAAACAGTGAGGTACTGGAAACCTTCAGGAACACTATAACTCCACAGGATAGAAACCACTGCCTCAGATCCATACTGTTAGATAGATAGACATACAAAACAAAATGAAAAAGCAAGGGTACAAATTGCCCCAAACAAACCAAGATATAGAATCCATCAATAATACGGTGGAAGAAATGTCAGAGAAGGAGTTTAGAATGTACATAGTTACACTGATCTTCAGAGTTAAAGACAGCATAAGGAGTGAAAATACAGGAAGTGAAAATAACTTCATAAAGAGAGAGATTCTAAAAATAAATAAATAAAACAGCCAAAATCCTAAAAATAAAGGAATAAATGAACCAAATTAAAAGCTTAATTGAAATCATCACCAATGAACTAGATCACTTGTATCATAGTGTTTCAGGCAATGAAGGCAAAATATATAATCTTGAAAACAAAGTGACCATGGATAAAAGATGTTAAGAGACCATAAACAGAACACCCAAGAAATATGGGATAAACTCAAAAGATCAAATTTAAGATTTATTGGGATAGGTGAAGGCTTGAAGGCATCAATCAAAGGAATGTACAACTTTTTCAATGAAGTAATATCAGAATGTTTCCCAAACCTAAAGAATGAAATGAAAAATCAAATACAGGAGGCTTCCAGAACCCTAAATATACAAAATTACAACACACCCACACCAAGGCACATTATTATGAAAATGCCTCATAAAAAGAAAAAGGATATAATTTTAAAGGCTGGTAGAGAAAAATGACAGGTAATATTTATAGGGAAATGATTTCAGCTGATCTCTCAACCCAGATCCTCAAAGCTAGGAGGTCTTGGAATAATATACACCAAGTATTGAAAGAAATGGATGTCAGCCAAGAATACTATACCCAGCAAAATTAACTACAGAATTGATGATAAAAGTTAAACTTTGAGATAAACAAAAGTTAAAAGAATTCACAACTAGAAAGCTGACATTACAAAACATACTCAGTAAGATATTTCTTAAAGAAGAAATGAAAAAGAAAAGTGAAAAACAGCAAAGAGAGAACTAAACTATTAGAACAGTAAATGAATGGAGACATTCAAATTAAAAATCAGAAATGGATCAAAATAATGGGGAATAAAAATCATATTTCAATAATAACAGTGAATTTAAATGACCTTAACTCATCAATCAAATGACATAGACTGGCAGATTGATTAAAAAATAAGACCCATCAACATACTGTCTCCAAAAGACTCACCTCCAAAAGACATGCACAGACTGAAGGCAAAAATATGAGAAAAAAAACATATGATTCACATGGATCTTGTAAACAAGCAAGGATTTTTATTTTCATATCAGATAAAGTGATATTCAAGCCAAAGTTAAGTATAAGAGACAAAGAAGGACACTTCATATTGCTTAATGTAATTATACATCAACAATACATAACAATTGTAAATATCTCATACTACTTGTGGGAATTATATATGAGCAAGATGTAACAATTGTAGATATTTATGCCCCAAACAATGGAGCACCTTCTTACACCAAACAAACCATTCTCAATTTCAAGAATCAAATAGATCACCCAATAATACTGAGTGACTTTAACACAAGTCTCTCACCACTGGATACATCCCTCCAACTCAACTAAATAAAGAAGCTCTAGAACTAAAAAATATAATTAATAATTTAGACTTAAGAGACATATATAGAATATTTCATCCATAAATGATTGAATACACTTTCTTTTCAGCAGCACATTATTCCTTCTCTAAAACAGACCATATCATGGGTCACAAAATAACTCTTAGTAAATAAAAAAAATAGAGATAATACCTTATATCTTATCAGCTCATAGTGGAATGAAATTAAAAATAAATGATAAAATAAAAAATAGAAGCTACTCTATCACCTGAAGACTACATAATATGCTGTTGAATGATGAATGGGTAGCAGAAGAAATAGGGATGAAATAAAAAAATATTTAGAGGTGATGATAATAGCAATAAAACATATCAAAATATCTGAGACACTATGAAGGCAGTGCTAAGAGGAAAGTTTATGGCATTGAGCTTATTCAATAAAAGAATAGGAAGTCAACAAATAAATAACTTAATATTACATCTCAAAGCCCTGAAAAAAGAACAAATCAACACCAAAAGCAGTAGAAGACAGGAAATAATTAAAATCATAGCTGATATGGATGAAATTGAAACAAAAGAATCCAAAAAAAGTAAAATAAAACAAAAAGTTGGTTCAACAAAACAAAAAGTTGGTTCTTTGAAAAAAATCAATAAAATTGATAAACTCTTAGCCAAACTATAAAAGAAAGAGAGAAAAAAATCAATTTTCTAAAATTCATGATGAAACAGGAAATATCACAACAGATACCACAGAAATACAGATAATAATCAGAACTTATTTTGAAAATTTATACTCTAGTAAAATATAAAATCTTGAAGACATCAACAAATTTCTAGAGACATATGACCTACCCAAATTGAATCAGGAGTATGTAGAAAATTTAAACAGATCAATTTCAAGCAATGAAATTGAAGAGATCATCAAAAGCCTACTAAGAAAGAGAAGTCCAGGACCACATGGATTCTCAGCAGAGTTCTACCAGACCTTCAAAGAAGAACTAATACCAATCCTCCTCAAATTATTCCATCATATAGAAAAGGATGGAACCCTTCTAAACTCACTCTATGAAGCTAATATCACCCTGCTACCAAAATCAGACAGAGACACATCAAGGGAAGAAAACTTCAAACAAATACCCCTGATGAACATAGATGCAAAAATTCTTAACAAAATATTGGTAAATCACATACAAAACATATTAAAAAATATTGCAACATAATCAAGTGGAGTTCATCCCAGGGATGCAAGATTTGTTTAACATACAAAAATCAATAAACCTAATTCATCAGTTCAGCTTAAAGATAAGAATCACATGATCATTTCAATATATGCAGAAAAAGCATTTGGCAAAATACAGCACCACTTTATGTTCAAAACACTAGAAAAACTAGGGAGAGTAGGAACATACCTCAACATTGTTAAAGGTGTATATGATAAACACAAGGCCAATATCATTCTAAATGGGGAAAACTTGGAAGCATTCCTTCTAAAATCTGTAATAATATATGGATGCCCTCTTTCACCACATCTATTCAACATAGTGCCAGAAATTCTAGCAAGAAAATTTAGACAGAAGAAAGAAATTAAATGGATAGAAATAGGAAAAGAAGAACTGAAACTGTCCCTATTTGTTGATGACATGATTCTATATTTAGAAGACTCAATAAAAACTTCACCAGAAAACTTCTAGAACTCATAAATGAATTCAGCAAAGTAGCACGATACAAAATTCACACCCACAAAGCAATTGCATTTGTATACATCAGGGATGAATCAGTGAAAGAGAAATTAGGAAAACTATTCCATTCACAATAGCCTTAAAGCAAATTAAATATTTGGGAATTGATCTAACAAAAGAGACAGAACACATCTACAATGAAAATTACAGAACACTAAAGAAATTGAAGAAGACCTTAGAAGATGGAAAGATCCTCCATGTTCTTGGATAGGCAGAATTATATTGTCAAAATAGCCACAGTACCAATCTGCTATACAGATTTAATATAATTTCTATTAAGGTTCCAATGACATTCTTCATAAAAATAGAAAAGGCAGCCATGAAATTCATTTGGAAAAATGAGAGACCCAGAATAGCCCAAGCAATCCTTAATGAGAAAAATGAAGCAGGAGACATCATACTACCAGATCTTAAGTTACACTATGGACGGAGCATGGTTTCAGCACCAAAACAGACATAAAGACCAATGAAAAGGAATAGAAGACACAGAGACAAACCCACATAAATACTGTTATCTCACACTATACAAAGGTACCATAAACATACATTGGAGAAAAGATAGCCTCTTCAACAAATGGTTCTTGGAAAAACTGAAAATCCATATTTAATAAAATTAAATTAGACCCCTATATCTCACCCTCTATAAACTCAGCTCTAGGTGGATTAAGGACAGAGGCATTAGACCAGAGACCTTGTGCCTATAAGAAAAAAAAAAAAAGTAGACCTAAATGTCCATCATGTCACTTTAGGAACTGAATTCCTCAATAAGACTCTGAAAGAGCAAGAAGTAATATCAAAAATCAATAATGGGTATGCATGAAACTAGAAAGCTACTTTATAGCAAAGGAAACCAGCAAGAATGTGAAGAGAGAGCCCACAGTGTGGAAGAAAATCTTTGCCACCTGTGCCTCAGAGCATTCATCTCCAGGAATCTCCAGGATATACAAAGAACTCAAAAACTTAACATCAATTAACCAAATAACCCAATCATTAAATGGGCCAAGGACAGACACTTCACAGAAAAAGAAATACAATTGATCAACAAATATATGAAAAAAATCTTCAACATCATTAGCAATTAGAGAAATACAAATTAAAACTACACTGAGATTTAATATCCCTCCTATCAGAATGGCAATTCTCAAGAATATAAGTAACAATAAATGTTGGCAAGGAAGTGGGGAAAAAGGAACATTCATACATTGCTGGTGGGACTGCAAATTGATGCAATCACTCTGGAAAGCAGCATGGAGATTCTTCAGAAAACATGGAATGGAACCACCATTTGACCCAGTTATCCCACTCCTCTGCATACACTCAAAGGACTTCAATCAGCATACTACAGTAACGTGGCCACATCAATGTTCATAGAAGCTCAATTCACAGTATCTAAGCTGTGAAATCAACCTAGGTGCCCTTAATTAAATGAATGGATAAAGAAAACATGGTACATAAACACAGTGTAATATTACTCAGCCTTAAAGAAGAATGAAATTATAGCATTTGCTGGTAAATGGATAAAACTGGAGTCTATCCTGCTAAGTGAAATAAGCCAATTGCACAAAACTTAAAGGCTGAATGTTCTCTCTGATATGAAGATGGTGACTTACAATAGGTGGGGTGGAGCGAAGAGTGGAGTTTCTCCAGATTTGACAGGGGAAAATGGGAGGAAGGGAGGAAGAGGTGGAAAGGGAAAGACAGTAGAATGATCCAGACATAGTTTTCCTATGTTCATATATGAATCGAGGACCAGTGTGACCACATCATGTACAGCCACAAGATGGGAAGTTATACTCCATGTGTGTTTATATGTCAAAATACAAATTAAAAAGGACAAATTAATTAAAAAGGACAAATAAAAAGTTTTAATAATAGGAAAAAAGGGAAAAATAATGACAATATAAAATGCTAAGGAAAAATTATTGAGCAACTGCACTTGTGAAGACACAACTAAACATGGCTTTAACTAGAGAAGTGATGGTGGAAAAAGAAACAATTGAAAATGTTTACCACATCTGCTAGAAATCAACTGAATGTCAAATTACATGTAGTGGGAGGGAAAAGTGAGATATCGAAGATAGCACCCAGGTATTTGTCAAGTAGGCAATTAAATATGCATCTGGTTTGGGCACAGGTTGTCAACATGCAGATATATTCACAGATTCATTTTTTTTTCAGTAGAGATTCCCACAGTGGGAAAATAGAAAATTACAACTTATAGTTTTACCTCTGTGGAAAGATTATTTTAGGATAAGTAAAAACACATTTCAGGATTAAGTCTCATAGTATTTTGTTACATCACAAAGGAGACCTTTTCCCTAAATTGAACATGTCTAAATTGAGAAGTCACAAAGCTCTTCTCGCTAGAATTTGGAAATGTGTAATATGAGATATCAGAATTTCTTAATTTTAATGTTTCCATAGACATGTAATCATCAGTAGCTGGTATCTACCAAACTGTGAGAAGTTTTCAAAAATGAAATATGCTGTACTTTTCTGCAATGTCTTTACTCATGAATTCACAATCTTTTCCTTTGTCAATTATTCCCAGGACAAATATAGAAGTTTGCTCCTGTATTGATAGTGATAAAGCTGAATTCTTTTTAAGACATTGATCAATTAAAAGACAAAGCATGCATATGTTTCATTATACTATGAGTCATATAATTTGGAAGGCAGATCAATTAACTCACCAGAAATGAAACTAAGTCTCACGATTTCTTGAATTCAATTCCTCTCAAATCTTTGTGTCAACAATTTAATTCAGAAAATGCCATATCATTCCAGGAAAAGATTATCCACCAATGAACCCATCTGTTATTTTTTTTTTTATTGTTAACTGAATGACATACTATAGCAAGAAAGGAGAGGCATACAATTAATACTTAAGGTATTAAGCCAAAAAGTTCAGAGTTCTCATAGCATGGTCAGAGCTTTGCCATGCCCCCATCATCATAGTTGAAATAACAAAACCCAGCAAGGTTTAAAGGCTTCAGTACCAGGAGGACTGATTTGGCAGCTTTTTGCAATGAGTCTCAATGAAAAAGGAGGGTAGATAACAAGTTATCCAAGTCCCCAGTGTCTATGGAGAGTGAGGGGCTAAGGCCAGGAAGTAGTCATCACAGAACCAGAATTCAAATCAGCAGTCAGAAATAGACCCAGAGGCAAAAACTGACAACCCATTCACAAGTCCAGTGGACAGATGCAGCCAGAATGACAGCTTGGTGACAACTGAATGTGCTGTGCTCCACAGCATTCTAGAACCAGTTGGTCTTAAAGAATTGCTGAGATATGAGCAGGTCTGACCATGGGGCTCAAAGGAACAGAGCTCAGCCTTCTTGGGCACTGCAGAGGACACTCAACCTCAGAGAACAGCCATCTAGGTCCTGAGGCTCCCAAAGTGTAGCTACTTAAAATTCATGAGGTTCAGTTGAATCTATCTGACAGAGTTCCTTGCAACAGACCAGAAATGTTATTTAATAACAGTGCAATTGGATTAAGAAAGTTCATTGATAAAACTTTTAAAAACTTATTCCATATCACTGCACAGATAAGACTTTTACCATAGTAAAAACTGTATGTGGAGATGTTATATTTGTCTGAGGTGCCTATTGTTTCTCACTGTTGCTCTTGTTCTACCCACAGAGGTCTAACAAACAAATTCTGTGTAACTTCTTAAATAACTGTTTCTTTTTCCAACCTGTGCTCTAGCCCTTGTTTCTCATTGAGGTTGAGTACTAGGTCTTTTTACGTACTAGAAGCTAAACGTCTGTCTCCACTTGTGGTTGAATTTTAAGATAGGAAATACTTTTATGATCTTGAGATACTTTATCATTTACCTTGTGATGCAATAGCATAGGAATTATTGTGATACTATACTTAGAAAAAAGCCACAGTTATTTTACAGAACAGCAAACTTGCTTATTGTTTCCACTTCAATAATTCTGAAATTTGTCTCCACAAATTGTCTTACTTCCATTGGGGGTATTTTTACTATTTTTTCTCATATCATATACAAATGAGCTATAGGTATTATAGTATTCAAAACTAGATTTTTATTCCCAACCCCATTTCTGCTTTTCAGTACACTTATTTTTATTTGCGTCTCGTGTGTAAAGGCTTCTGATTTTATCACCTCTCCTAAATTCAATATATTCATTATAAGTAGGCATAAGCATTACCTACATTATGCTTTTTAATAAAAACACACCTAAACATTTAAATGCTAAATCATATAATTTTATTGTAAATTAATTTCTTTTTTCTTTTCCTCTACCTGTGAGTTAGGTTACTATTTTGATTTTTTTGTAATTATGTCTACAGATCATTCATATCAGTAAATTTTGGGGGGAATAGTAAAAAAGACAATGTTATAAAATACTTCATAATATTTTTAATGAATTTAATAGGCATACACTACCTAGTCAGCATTAAGTCTAATAGAAATGACATCCATTGATATAAATGCTTTTGCAGGCAGATTATTAGATAAGATCATCCAGGAAATTGCATAAACAATAATGGCCAGAAAAAAGAGCAGTGCCCAGGTCACTGTCCTTGGGCATTTGACACATAGATTGGACACTGAAGAGTACTACCAAAAGACATTGAGCAGTAGCCAATGAGGTAAGAAAAAAAAAAAAAAAAACGGGAGATATTGATTTCTTGGAAGCCCAGAGAAAAAAGGTCTCAAAAGGATGTAGGGTTTTCTTTGTTTAAGACTGCTAAGAAGCCAAAGGTGAAGAGAGACCAATGTCCTTAACATTGGTCAACCACAGTTGACAACCAGGGAACCAACAGAAAAGTAGGGGGGAAAGACTTCAGTAATTTCAGGGATTAAATGAAAGTATAAGTTTTTCTCTTTAATGAAAATAAAACTTTGTACATAGTAAGAATTTCAGAACAGTGGACGGAACTTTAAAGACAAATATTAGAACATGGTGACAAGATAAAAAGGATTAAACTTTAGCAGCAGTATCTTCTGATTTTTTTCAGTCCCACAGTTACCTTAAAAGGGACAATATATCTGTTATGGAAAACATTTTATAAAATAATACAATTTTTAATTCTAGTAAAATAACATAAATTTTAATTAGCTACAAATGGCTAATTAGAAGCTTGAAATTTAAATAAGAAAAGGAAAAAAAAGCCCTGGCATATAGAAGTCACTCAGAGTATATTTTTAAATGAATAAGTAGATTATTTGTAAAAGATTGATATATTTACTGCTCTTTGGAAAAGTGTATAAAGAAAAACCATAGACCATATTAGACATTTTCTGACTTTCTGCTGGGATTATATTTAACTTTTCTTCTTAAAAGAAAGAACATTAAGTCCTTCTTGGTTTTTACCTTCAAAGAACAAGCAGATATTTGACGGATATTTGATTGGTAATCTAGGTAACCATCATAACTTAAATGTTAAACATTACATAGAAAATCATTAATCTGCTTAAAAATTGAAAGGGAAAAATATTCAATGACATTCCTTTTGTTTTGAAGCACTATGCTAACATTTTATGCTTAACATTTTAAGATCTTGTCATAACAATGTAAAATATACTGTTCCGGTGGAAATTTTTCCCAGTGTTATTTTCTCTTTAGGCAGAATACCTCAAAATACAATGATAAAATTGTATTTGCTGGCAATGCAGTTTCTGTTAATCATCACAGAGCTGCCTTAGGGCAAAAGATTTTATAAGGTGTGTGCTTCAAGTTGTTTGAATACATAAATTCAGGTAGGCTTGGAAAATGGATAGTAGGCTGAAAATTGATTGGAGGAGTGGGCTTCTGCAAAAGTTTTTGTCATATTTTGGAAATAGTAATTCAATAGCTAACATAGTAACAGGCTAAATTGGTGGTTAAGTAGCTAACCCTAAGGGAATGAAAGTCCTATGCTGACCAGTAATTCACAAGTAACTTTTCCCGAATACATAGTAGTTTGTGAACAAAAAGCCTTAGTTAGGTCACAACAGAACCCTTGTGCCTCATTCCGAATTGTGTCACCTATCAAGGCACACACCATTCACCACTGGATGTAGGTTGGTTGTGGAAGGGAGGAATGGAGGGTGAGAACTGAAGGGGACTCTAGATTGCCACAAAATTATGAATGTTTCAGTCTCATGAGATCTTGAATATGCACCATCCTTCAATCAAAATCATGGCATCTAATTACTATTTGCCATATACTCCCTGGAATTCTTCACATGAAAAAAATCAAATTACTCCCAGGAGAAATAGACTTAAGATTTTTTTTTGTCTTAGCCAAATGAAAATGTTGCAGGTATAATTATTATTGTGGAGAGAATTATAAACTCAACCATAAGGAAAAATATGCCTCAATGGCTAATTTGAAAAAAAATGATCAAGAATTAAGTTTTAATACAATGATAGTAATTCTCATCCTACTAGTTGCAGATAATCTTTATTTTCTTCTTTGCTAAATTTGCCATGCTTAAAAACATTTCTTTTCTAACATTAGCATGTCAAATGTCTCGTTTACCATATTGGGATCATGTATGGACTTGTTACCCATTATTAGATATTTCCTGATTTCAAGAAGTTCCTTTCTCTCCCCTCTCCCCTCTCCCCTCTCTCCTGCCCCTCACCCATCTCCCCTCTTCCCTCCCCATCCCCCACCTTCTCTTTCTCTTATCCCATCCCCATTACCCCTATATTCTGTTATGGATACTATAGTGAGTTTAAGATAAGGAGGAGGATTGAGCTTCTGCAAATGTTTTTGTCATATTTTGTCATATTTATTTATGTCATATTTCTTTAAAGGGTACTATGATATACAATATAATGCAATACATCTTGAAAAATTCTTAATTTCAGGATCGCACATAATTCAAAATAAATTAGCTTCCTTCATTAGCAAACTTCAAAGTTCAATTTGCTGCTGTTTAAGTTTATGATGAGTGATAGTTGTGTTTACCAACATAGAAGAATATAATCCATTTTATTTAGAATGACAAATTATTTATAAACCTGTTGTAGAAAGTGCATTGATTCTTTCTGTAAGTAATCAATTGTTCCTGGGTGAAAATATTTTATCTTAGTCCATATGCTGCTCTTTTTACCTTATGTTTAGATTTTCAAATTTAATCCTCAGGGGTTTCTTTTTGGTTCAGTTTCCTATTTTTGAAAAACTTAATGATTAATTTTCTTCCTTTTAAAATTTCCTTCAATCTATTCTTTTCAATGTTCTTCCCTCCTTAAATAGGTTTTGTTAAACTGAAATTTAATCAGAACTCAGTATGTAGTTTTTCCCGATTACCTCTACCATTTTGCAAAACATGACATGTATTTCTGAATCCAGATCTGTGTAATACCTGAAAGGAATTAGAAGTCACCTGTCCCGTCTACTCATTTAATAGATGGGAAAACTGAGGCTCTCACAGGTCAAATGATTTCTTCAAGAAGTTAAAACTGGCTAAGACAAAGGATATTTCTCAAAATTAATTTTCAAACCAGTATATGTTTGATCACTTGAAAAAAATCCCTTCAAATTTGTTAAATAAAATAAACACATTTTAAACAAAAACAAATTATGTTGCAGCTGCATGAGCTACTTAAAGGATAAGATTGTTATTATTTCATATATATAAACTTGAAACTTTCATTGGAGTAAGATTGTTATATATATATATATATATATATATATATATATATATGCTTGAAACTTTCATTTCAATGAATAATACCAACATTTTTTCCTTGTAAGATTTCACAGGAACGGTTGTTAGTTGTGCTCTTAAGTATGCCTGTGGCTGAATTCTGTCGCTGAATTATTACATAACCACTCCTGCTCCAAATACGATCATATAGATGATCTTTGTTCACTGTACAGCATTTGGAAGATGTGTTTATACTGAGTGACCATGCCACAGGATGTTGATGATGGGTCTAGATGAAACTCAGAATAGCACTTTAATGGATTTGCTGCTGGCTATGGAGAAGTAACTTTGAATTAAATCAAATATATTCTTTATCTTACTGTGAATCAAGAGAAAATTCTTGCATGGGTGCTCAGGACTTAATTTGATATAAGAAAGAATGAATTTTCAAGCTCTTCCTGTATTTTAAATTCCCATTGCCACCCTTTATCTTCATGCAACATGCAAATCATCTTGTTCTATAGGTGAAATATATGCTTTTGAATATAAATATTTCAAGTCTTTCTAAGTATTTCAGAAATGCTCTCCAAAGTAGAATGCTGTAGACCACTAACAAAGCTA